>NC_086449.1:155105481-155800481 GCF_028390025.1 Pseudophryne corroboree
AAAATTGTCAAGTCAAGCGGAACGTGACCCGTCAACATCTCCTCCTTCACATTCTCCCGCAACTGGGGGTGCGAGGAAAAGTCTAAGAATTCCGAGCCCACCCGCTGGCGGTGATGCAGGGCAGTCTGGAGCGAGTGCTGACATCTGGTCCAGACTGAAGGACCTGCCAATGATTACTGACATGTCGTCTACTGTCACTGCATATGATTCTCTCACCATTGAAAGAATGGTGGAGGATTATATGAGTGACCGCATCCAAGTGGGCACGTCAGACAGTCCGTACGTATACTGGCAGAAAAAAAGAGGCAATTTGGAGGCCCTTGCACAAACTGGCTTTATTCTACCTAAGTTGCCCTCCCTCCAGTGTGTACTCCGAACGATCGTTTAGTGCAGCCGCTCACCTTGTCAGCAATGGGTTCATTAATGTGTGCATGTCCTGTTTATACAACATAAGGGTGGGTGGGAGGGCCCAAGGACAATTCCATCTTGCACCTCTTTTTTCTTTCATTTTTCTTTGCATCATGTGCTGTTTGGGGACAATTTTTTTGAAGTGCCATCCTGCCTGACACTGCAGTGCCACTCCTAGATGGGCCAGGTGTTTGTGTCGGCCACTTGTGTCGCTTAGCTTAGTCACACAGCGACCTTGGTGCGCCTCTTTTTTTCTTTGCATCATGTGCTGTTTGGGGACTATTTTTTTGAAGTGCTATCCTGTCTGATACTGCCGTGCCACTCCTAGATGGGCCAGGTGTTTGTGTCGGCCACTTGTGTCGCTTAGCTTAGCCATCCAGCGACCTCGGTGCAAATTTTAGGACTCAAATAATATTGTGAGGTGTGAGGTGTTCAGAATAGACTGAAAATGAGTGTAAATTATGGTTATTGAGGTTAATAATACTATGGGATCAAAATTACCCCCAAATTCTATGATTTAAGCTGTTTTTGAGGATTTTTTTTAAAAAAACACCCGAATCCAAAACACACCCGAATCTGACAAAAAAATTTCAGGGAGGTTTTGCCAAAACGCATCCGAATCCAAAACATGGCCGCGGAACCGATTCCAAAACCAAAACACAAAACTCGAAAAATGTCCGGTGCACATCACTAATTTTTATGTATTTTTATGTCACTACGTGTATTAAATCTTTGTATTTTTAATATATACACTGCTCAGGCTATATATTGATTGCATTCTGGGAATATGCTGGTTCCCTAATTGAGCCTATGGAATTTAGCAGTGATACAACTAGAAATTTTAAACGGTACACACTATGTTTGCTTTCTCCTGCTTTATTTACATGTACTAAGCAACAAAGAAGTACAGCTTGAGCAAAGCTTCTCTGGTTATCAGATAAGTAGTCTAAGCCAGTTTTTACCACACTCTTCCTTGATACCTTCAATCACCCTGATATACCAACCACACTCTTGGGCGCTTGTACTCACTAATTCCTGTAATTAATTATATGTGCATGCCAAGCACATGTGGCATGCCAAGCACATGTGTATGTATTATAAGCTGCCGCTCATATAACATATTGAGAAGTGTTATTTATTTTGCCTTTTAAGGGTTACATATACTTATGATATAGATATCACAAAACTGCACCTAAGCGCCGTAGTCTTCATTTCTATATATCTATCCATATCTATCTATCCATATCTATTTATCTATCTATCTATCTATCTATCTATCTATCTATCTATCTATCTATCTATCTGTCTGTCTGTCTGTCTGTCTGTCTGTCTGTCTGTCTGTCTGTCTGTCTGTCTATCTATCTATCTATCTATCTATCTATCTATCTATCTATCTATATCATGGGGCCCAGACCATGTATTCTCTAATTGTTAGGTAAACCAATGTGGCAGCTGGCCACACCTCCTCCACAGACGAGCCACACCACTAAACATAGGCCCCTGTGTCTACATTTCCCCCCCAAGTGGACCCTTCATGAACCAGTCTGACACTAATTACATCTTTCATTTACTTGAAAAATGGTAATCTCCCTGGTTATCTGGAGAGTCTAGGGGGGTATATTTCATAAAAGTCATTTTTAAGCTATTTTTTTAAATTGATAATAAACCGATGATATCGATGTTGGATTTCCAGGGCTAAAACACACATCCACTAAGAGATGGATATTTTTTTTTTCATATAGTTTTTAAATATTAGTGAATGTGTCTTTTAATCATGGAATCACATAATCAATTTAGGTCTATTTTCATTGATTTGATATTGATAAAACTCAATGAAAATCAACCTTTAGTAAAATATACCCCTAGCAGTCTACCTGAGATTGCTGGCTGGGCGCAACATAGCAATGCCGTGATGGAAAAAACACTGGAGAGAACATTGATGATTACTGAGTGGCCATGGGCTGATCTGTTTAACTACTTTGCAGGTCATTTAAAGTTGTACAAAACTCAATTTTAGGACTCGTCTCTCAGACAGCGCAGCACACGCCCCCCTTATCACATGTAGGTGTTGCTTTCACTATCTCCATGAAATGCCCTTAAAAAGTAAGTAAGTATGATGCATAAATATTGAAATATATGTAGTAACCAATTGACATTTAACATGTACAGTATTTGGTCTAAATACATGATATGGGGGTCTATTTACTAAACCTTGGATGGAGGTAAAGTGGACGGAGATACAGTAGCAGCCAATAGGCTCCTGTCTGTCAATTTTAAAACCGATCCTGTGACAAGGCAGTTAGGAGCTGATTGGCTAGTACTTTATCTCTATTCACTTTATCTTCATCAAGGTTTAGTAAATAGACCCCATGTTTTTTTGGGACGCAGTTAATTTCCCGAACGACAGGATCCCGGCAGTCAAAATAGCAACACCGGAATCCCGACAGCAGGGAAAATGACGGCAATCCCACCCACTGCCCGGTATGCCCACTCGGGTGGTGGTCCACGCCACCACCCGAGGGGGTTTATAATAGTGTGGCGAGCTAAGCTCGCCACCAAGCCTGAGGCGTGGTGAGCACAGAGTCCATGAGGGGACACGCTGCTCTCGGGGTCGGGTTTTCGACTACTGGGATCCTGACAGTCGGGAATTTATACTGAATCCTATATATATATATATATATATATATAAATTAGTGAAAAGACTCCAAGCCAGCTTTAAATTCCATGTTTAACTGAGTATTTCCATAAATTCCCATTATTTGATATGCTGGTGATAAAATTGTTACAAGGCAATAAAACAGTATTTTTAATATGTAATTTAGAGGAGAAAAGTGACATATTAGATATAACAGACTTACTGTAGATATAATCAATTACACAAAATGTATTTTTAAAGCTGAAGCCCTATAAATGATGAAAACTGTGACAAAAACACCTTTCATAAAGAATACAATGAGCCCCATTTGTAGAACACAAGCTGTAGACTTCATTGTAGTAGTTTGAATAGGAGATGCAAAATGTGTGAAAGTAAAGGATGTGACCCGATCTACAATGTCTCAGAGCTGAAGCAAATATCCTGCCCTATTGCTGTATGGAAATAGCTGTCCTTCTAGGTTCCGGTTAGCATACTGGCGCTCGGGATTCCAATGTTCAGAAGTCCGAAGCCAGGATCCCGACATGGATGAAAATTCTGGTGCTGGAATCCCAACTGTCAGCATCCCAATCGTAAGTATGTCGGGGATGGTTAAATTCAGGCTGTGGGGGGAGATTAGGTTTAGGCACTACAGGGACAGTTAGGGTTAGGCTGCGGGTATGGAGATTTATGGTTAAGGGACACAGGGGGGTGGTTACAATACTTACCTAGTGTTAGGCGCCGGGGTCCGCTCGTCGGTGCGGCCCGGCGCCTAGCAACCAGGGATGCCGTACGCGTTCAGCCGCCGGCTCCCTGGCAACGCTAGACGCCGGGCGCACAGAGCCGCTCTGACCTTAGCAACAGGGACGCCACGTTCAGCCGCGTTCCCCGTTGCTGGGTCTGTCCTAAATTACCTGATTATGTGCTGGCCGTGCAGCATGCAAGCTGCACGGCATTTCCATTGATTACCCTGTCTGGATCTTGATTGGAGGGTTCCTGAATAAAGGCACCCTCAGGACTTCTTACAGACGCCGGTGATAGCTTCCTGTTTGCCTGTGTCTGCTACAGAGAGTGTCCAGTCCTGCTCAATCCGGTTGTTCCTGTCCTCAGAGATCCTGTACTCGGAAGTTTGCCATCTATTCCTGGAGTCTGACCGAGCACCTTTAACATCCTGTGGTGTTCGTGAGTCGCGGCTCAGCCGTGTGTTGCGGCTTGTCCGCTTACTGTTTATTATTTAGTTAATTTGTGTTCTGGAGCTTTTGCGGAGGATTCCGCTCCCACAGATCCACTCTGGTATCCAGCGGTGCTGGATAGGAGTAACGGATCAGTGGTTCTTTGGTTGTCCTTTTCCCTGGCGGCTAGTCCGCACATACCTTTGGTTAAAGTTAGTTAGCTTGTAACCCCTGGCCTGGTTGCTTAGTCAGAGGGCCCCTTGTTATCACCCTGTCTCGGATTTCCCTTTGTCTCCCATTAAGACCTGCGGGGGCATCGGGGTTGGGCAGACATAATCCGCCCTTCGAACGCGGCTGCCATGGGCTCAAGCAACCATAGTCTCGCAAGGGATTTCTGATAACACGGGCGAGACAACGGAGTTAGGGCGCCAGGGGTTACTAGGCTCTCCTGCTCCCACAACCAGCATATCTTCCCAGTACTCAGACCTCTGCCATAAGATCTCTTCTGGTCTGGAGTACGGGAATCATAACATTATCACCGGCCAGACAAAAGCAAAAATTTAAATTAACAGGAGTTAATTTTTTCACTTATTCAGCTGGGAGATTTTGTCGGCCTCATGAATCCCGCCGGTATTGGGCCAAATCCTGGCCAGCTTCTAGTTAGTCAGATTCAAGAACTTACTCAGATGGTTCAGGATCTGTCCCTCCGGGTGAGGTCACAGGAAGATCTGTTACGGACTTCCCCGAGGGTCATCCCTGAACCAAAAATGCATCTGCCTGACCGTTTTTCTGGGGATAGAAAACAGTTTTTTAATTTTAAAGAGTCTTGTAAACTTTATTTTCGTTTAAGACCAGTCTCCTCAGGTACGGAGGCTCAGCGGGTTGGAATTATTATTTCTCTGCTTCAGGGGGATCCTCAGACCTGGGCTTTTGGTTTAAAGACAGACGATCCGGCCTTATCGTCTGTAGACGCCTTTTTCAAATCTTTAGGGCTATTGTATGACGACCCTGATAGAGAGGCGTCCGCTGAGAGTCAGTTGCGTGCTCTTAGACAGGGTAGGAATCCCGCAGAGAATTATTGTACGGAGTTTCGCCGTTGGTCGAACGACTGTGGATGGAATGACCCAGCCCTGCGCAGTCAGTTTCGCCTCGGCTTATCTGAATCTATAAAAGACAGTCTCCTTCAGTATCCCGCTCCTGAGACTCTCGATAAACTCATGGAGCTCTCTATTAAGATAGATCGTCGGCTCAGAGAGCGGAGGGCTGAAAAAGGGGCATCTGTCGGGTCTTCTCCTTGTGTGCTTTCCATTCCTGTAGACATGGAGGAGCCTATGCAGATAGGTCTCTCCAAATTGTCTCCTGAAGAAAGAACCAGGAGGCAAAATTCTGGTCTTTGTTTATACTGTGGAGGTAAGGGACATTTTGCCCGTAGTTGTCCGAACAAATCGGGAAACTTCCTGACCAAGTGAGTTGTGAGGGGGTTCACTTTGGTCTGCAGCTCATCTCCTCAAATAATTCACTGTTAGTTCCTGCTAAAGTTTCCTTTGGCAGCCTCTGTTCCTCGGTCTCTGCTTTTGTGGACAGTGGAGCTGCAGGGAACTTTATGGATTTAACATGGGCCAAGGCCTTAGGTATTCCTCAGTTAACCTTGGGTAGGTGTGTCACCATGCATGGTTTAGATGGGAGTCCCTTGTCCAATGGGGTTATTTCTCTAGGTACACCTCCTGTTTTACTCTCGGTGGGTGCCCTGCATTCTGAAAAGATTGAGTTTTTCCTTACTCATTGTCCAGCAGTTCCTGTGGTTCTGGGTCACCCTTGGCTTGCCTTTCATAATCCCATCATTGATTGGCAGTCGGGGGAGATCTTACAATGGGGTACCATCTGTAGTAAAGAATGTATTACGCTTCCTATCCGAGTAGCTGCCGCCGTTCCTGCACCCATTCCTGAGGAATATCAGGATTTTGTCGACGTGTTTTCCAAGGGCAATGCGGATATTCTGCCTCCCCATAGGCCTTACGATTGTGCCATTGAGCTAATTCCTGGTGCCACGTTGCCTAAAGGAAGGTTATATGCATTGTCTGGTCCTGAAACTGTGGCCATGAATGAGTATGTGAAAGAAAGCCTTGGGAAAGGTTTTATCAGGCCATCTAAATCCCCATTAAGTGCAGGTTTCTTCTTCGTAGAGAAGAAGGATGGTTCACTCAGACCCTGCATTGACTTTAGAGCTTTGAATAAAATCTCAGTAAAGAATACTTACCCTCTGCCACTGATCTCTGTCCTCTTTGATCAGCTACGTTCGGCTGTGATTTTTTCCAAAATTGACCTTAGAGGAGCATATAACCTCATCAGAATCAAGTCAGGGGATGAGTGGAAAACGGCATTCAGTACTCAATCAGGCCACTATGAGTATCTGGTTATGCCATTCGGCCTGTCAAACGCTCCGGCAGTTTTCCAGGATCTCATTAATGATGTGCTCCGTGAATTTCTTGGAAGATTCGTTGTAGTCTACTTAGACGATATTTTGATATATTCTGACTCTGAAGAACAACATGTTACCCAGGTGCGTCAGGTGCTAAAGAAATTACGTGAAAATCACCTATATGCCAAACTGGAGAAGTGTGAATTTCATGTCACGGAGGTATCCTTTTTAGGGTACATTATTTCCCCTCGGGGATTCCGTATGGAACCGAAGAAGCTCCAAGCCATCCTTAGTTGGGCGCAACCCACCAATTTAAAAGCAATTCAGTGCTTTTTAGGGTTTGCAAACTACTATAGAAGATTTATTCACTCTTTCTCTGACCTAGTTGCTCCCATTGTGGCACTTACTAAGAAGGGAGCAGATCCTACCAATTGGTCATGTGAAGCTGAGTTATCTTTTCAGGCCTTGAAACAAGCCTTTGTCTCAGCCCCTGTCCTTAGACATCCCAACCCAGAATTGCCTTTCATTGTTGAGGTTGATGCCTCGGAGGTTGGAGTAGGGGCTATCCTTTCTCAGAAGGATCCAGATTCCCTTGAATTACATCCTTGTGCCTTTATGTCCAGGAAATTCTCATCTGCAGAATCCAACTACGATGTTGGTAACCGGGAATTGCTGGCTATTAAATGGGCTTTCGAGGAGTGCAGGCATTGGCTTGAAGGAGCGACCCATACCATTTCAGTTTTGACTGATCACAAAAATCTTCAATACATTGAATCTGCCAAACGACTGAATGCCCGGCAGGCTCGTTGGGCTTTATTTTTTACTCGTTTCAAATTCATTATCACCTTCAGGCCAGGTTCCAAGAATACTAAGGCAGATGCCCTGTCACGCAGTTTTCTTCCAGTTCAAGACAACAGTCCTGTTACTCCCATACTTCCGTCTTCAGTCATTCGGGCAGGCCTCACACAGGATGTATTTACCCAGTTAAAGCTGCTTCAACATCAAGCTCCTGGAAATACTCCTGCTGGTCGTCTTTTTGTCCCTGAGTTTTTGAGAGCTACTGTTTTGGCGGAGTTTCATGATAGCAAGGTTGCCGGGCATCCGGGAATCGCTAAGACTTTGGAATTAGTCTCCCGCTCAGTATGGTGGCCTGGTCTTTCCAAAGACATTAAAGAGTTTGTTTTTTCTTGTCAGGTCTGTGCACAGCATAAAGTTCCCCGTTCTTTGCCTATAGGTCAACTTATGCCCTTGAATGTTCCCCTTAGGCCATGGTCGCATATCTCCATGGATTTTGTGGTGGACCTCCCTCTGTCAGCCGGATGCCGAGTCATATGGGTGGTAGTGGACCGTTTTAGCAAGATGGCCCATTTCATTGCTCTTCCCCGATTGCCATCTGCCCAGGGATTGGCAGTCTTGTTCCTCCGCCATGTTTTCAGACTCCATGGCTTACCCACTGATATTGTCTCTGACAGGGGTCCACAATTCATTGCACAATTTTGGAAGTCCTTTTGTGCTTCGTTGAAGATGAAATTATCATTAACCTCCGGCTATCATCCCCAATCCAATGGACAGACTGAGCGAGTTAACCAATCTCTTAAACAATATTTGCGTTTGTACTCGGCCAAACTCCAAAATGACTGGTCTGAGTTTCTTCCATTGGCGGAGTTTGCTTATAATAATGCCTGTCATTCCTCCACCAATGTGTCTCCATTTTTTGCAGTTTTTGGTTTTCACCCCAGAGCTAATTCATTTTTTCAACATTCCTCTGTCTCCTCTCTGGCCCTGACCTCTCATCTTAAACTTATTTGGAAAAAAGTGCACCTGGCTCTCAGAAAAGCAGCATTCCGGGAAAAAAGATTTTCTGACAGACTCCGGCGGCCGTGCACTTTTAAAGTAGGAGACAGGGTGTGGTTGTCGACTCGCAACATTAAACTCCTACAAACCTCAGCCAGATTGGGTCCTAGATTTATTGGACCATTTCTCATTATCAAAAAAGTCAATTCAGTTGCTTTCCGGTTACGCTTACCAAAAACTTTACGGATCGGAAATACCTTCCATTGCTCATTGCTTAAACCTTATGTTTCGTCCAGTAGATTTCCTCGTAGAATATCTCAGGGGAGATCTCCAGTAAATGTACAGGGTCAGCAGGAGTTCTTGGTGGAGAAGGTTCTCGATTCCAAGTTGTCCCGGGGTCTGCTTTATTTTTTGGTACATTGGAGAGGTTATGGGCCAGAGGAAAGGTCTTGGGTCCTGGATGAGGACCTTCATGCCCCAAGGCTCAAAAGGGCATTTTTTCGAGAATTTCCTCAGAAACCTGGCTTTAGGGGTTCCTTGACCCCTCCTCAAGGGGGGGGTACTGTTAGGCGCCGGGGTCCGCTCGTCGGTGCGGCCCGGCGCCTAGCAACCAGGGACGCCGTACGCGTTCAGCCGCCGGCTCCCTGGCAACGCTAGACGCCGGGCGCACAGAGCCGCTCTGACCTTAGCAACAGGGACGCCACGTTCAGCCGCGTTCCCCGTTGCTGGGTCTGTCCTAAATTACCTGATTATGTGCTGGCCGTGCAGCATGCAAGCTGCACGGCATTTCCATTGATTACCCTGTCTGGATCTTGATTGGAGGGTTCCTGAATAAAGGCACCCTCAGGACTTCTTACAGACGCCGGTGATAGCTTCCTGTTTGCCTGTGTCTGCTACAGAGAGTGTCCAGTCCTGCTCAATCCGGTTGTTCCTGTCCTCAGAGATCCTGTACTCGGAAGTTTGCCATCTATTCCTGGAGTCTGACCGAGCACCTTTAACATCCTGTGGTGTTCGTGAGTCGCGGCTCAGCCGTGTGTTGCGGCTTGTCCGCTTACTGTTTATTATTTAGTTAATTTGTGTTCTGGAGCTTTTGCGGAGGATTCCGCTCCCACAGATCCACTCTGGTATCCAGCGGTGCTGGATAGGAGTAACGGATCAGTGGTTCTTTGGTTGTCCTTTTCCCTGGCGGCTAGTCCGCACATACCTTTGGTTAAAGTTAGTTAGCTTGTAACCCCTGGCCTGGTTGCTTAGTCAGAGGGCCCCTTGTTATCACCCTGTCTCGGATTTCCCTTTGTCTCCCATTAAGACCTGCGGGGGCATCGGGGTTGGGCAGACATAATCCGCCCTTCGAACGCGGCTGCCATGGGCTCAAGCAACCATAGTCTCGCAAGGGATTTCTGATAACACGGGCGAGACAACGGAGTTAGGGCGCCAGGGGTTACTAGGCTCTCCTGCTCCCACAACCAGCATATCTTCCCAGTACTCAGACCTCTGCCATAAGATCTCTTCTGGTCTGGAGTACGGGAATCATAACACCTAGCAGGTGTTGGTATTCTGTTGGTATTCAATTTTTGGACCTAGTAGCAAACTTGTTGATTGTGGGAGACAGTGATATTGGGCCATTCATGCATTTACATAGGACAGGCATATGCACAGTAAGACCTAATTGGGCATTTAGCTTTTTTACAAATACATTTGAAAAAAAACTTGTTAGATCTGACATTTATCATGCATTAGGAGCTCAAGAATTATTTTGTTACTTGGATTTAGAAGTCACGTAGCCAGCATGCCCAGAGGCCAATATTGAACAAAATTTCCAAGTTTTGTTTTTGGAATCTATATTTTCTTTGACAGTATGTACAGCATAGGGTATACTGAATCTCCATTAAATACAGCCCTGTCCATCATAAATTGATGTTAATAATGAGGTTTAGGATACTGCTTGTTGTAAAGTGTGTTCTCTTATATGGAAAATAGAAACACCTCAGTGGAAAACTAGAATCGCACACTGAATTTAAATCAGAATGTGCATACCTTGCCAGCCAAGTACTAACAGATTATGCCAGGATTGTCAAACAGTTCTTAAACTGCCTCTGTGTCTGGTGGACGAGGGGTCAGTAATAAATGTCTTTAATGCCCAACACTGCATGCACCCTCTCCTCCTGACACACTGCTCCCCCTTGCTCCCTTTGTACAGTCCTGCCAGAACTAGCCTTCATCCTATATGTTAATACAACCAGATCATTTTATTGGTTGAAAACACTGACAAATAGAGATGAGCGGGTTCGGTTCTCAGAGAACCGAACCCCCCCGAACTTCACCACCCGAGCCCGGATTCGAGTCAGGCTCGGGTTTTCCTGCCTCACTTGGAAACCAGAACAAGGCAAAACGTCATCATCTCGGTTTCTCGCGGGATTTGAATTCAATATAAGGAGCCGCGCGTTGCCGCTATTTTCACTCCGGCATTGGAGAGTATAGAGAGAGGACGTGTCTCCGTCCTCAGTGTCCTCAGTATCCGTGTCTTGTGCTGCATCTGTCCAGTCACAGTGGTTGTGTCCTCTGCTGCCATATGTCCAGAGCTGCTGTATAAGTCCAGTCCAGTGGTGCTGTGTTGTGTTGCATCAGTTCAGTGGTGGTGTGTTGTGCTGCATCAGTCCAGTCACAGTGGTGGTGTCCTCTGCTGCCATATGTCCAGTGCTGCTGTATAAGTCCATTCCATTGCAGTGCTGCTGTCTTGTCCTGCATCAGTCCAGTGGTGGTGTCCCTGTGCTGAGGTATATGTCCAGTGGTACTGCTGTATATGTCCATTGATACTGCTGTATAAATCCAGTGATCCTGCCGTATAATTCCAGTAATCCTGCCGTATAATTCCAGTAATCATGCCGTATAATTCCAGTGATCCTGCCATATAATTCCAGCGATCCTGCCATATAAGTCCAGTGATCCTGCCATATATGTCCATTGATACTGCCGTATATGTCCAGCGGTACTGCCGTATAAATCCAGTGATCCTGGCGTATAATTCCAGTGATCCTGCAGTATTACAGTGGTACTGGCGTATAAATCCAGTCCAGTGATACTGCCATATATGTGCAATGATACTGCCGTATATGTCCATTTATACTGCTGTATATGTCCAGCGGTACTGCCGTATAAATCCAGTGATCCTGCTGTATAATTCCAGTGATCCTGCTGTATAATTCCATATAAATCCATATAATTCCGTATAAATCCAGTCCAGTGGTGCTGCCATATAAGTTCAGTGGTGCTGTACTGTGCTGTATATTATTTACTTCAAATAAAGGGGTTATTAATATTTAAGACAAATACATTTCATAGGGTTTTCCCTGTGTGGTGTAGAGGTACGCTCTCCTGTACCACATATTGTTATAAAACTCCAGTAAAATAACGGAGAACAAAAATTTTGAGGATAAAATAGGGAAAGATCAAGAACCGCTTCCTCCTAATGCTGAAGCTGCTGCCACTAGTCATGACATAGATGATGAAATCCCATCAACGTTGTCTGCTAAGGCCGATGCCCAATGTGATTGTAGAGGGCATGTAAAATCCAAAAAGCCAAAGATCAGTAAAAAGATATAAAAAAATAAAATTTAAATGGTCTGAGGAGAAACCTAAACGTGTCAATATGCTATTTACGACACGGAGTGGCAAGGAACGGCTAAGGCCCTGGCCTATGTTTATGACTAGTGGTTCAGCTTCACATGACGATGGAAGCCCTCATCCTCCCGCTATAAAAATGATAAGAGTTAAGCTGGAAAAAGCACAGAAAAGAACTGTGCATTCTAAGATGGTATCCCATATCCCCAAGGAGAGTCCAAGTGTGTCGGCGGTTGCGATGCCTGACTTTCCCAACACTGGATGGGAAGAAGTGGCTCTTTCCACCATTTGCACGCCCCCTGCAAGTGCTGGAAGGAGCACCCACAGTCCAGTTTCTGATATTCAAATTGAAGATGTCACTGTTGAAGTACACCAGGATGAGGATATAGGTGTTGCTGGTGCTGAGGAAGAAGTTGACGATGAGGATTCTGATGGTGATGTGGTTTGTTCAAATCTGGCACTGGGGGAGACACCTGTTTTCCATGGAAGGAAGAAGCCCATTGTGCTGCCTGGGCAAAATATCAAAAAAGCCACCTCTTCGGTGTGGAATTATTTCTCCACAAATCCGGACAACAGGTGTCAAGCCGTGTGTTGCCTCTGTCAATCTGTAATAAGTAGGGGTAAGGATGTTAACCACTTAGAAACATCCTCCCTTATACGTAACTTGCAGTGCATTCATCAGAAGTCAGTGTCAAGTTGTAAAACTTTGGGTAAAAGCGTAAGCAGTCCACTGACACCTAAATCCCTTCTTCCTCTTGTACCCAAGCTCCTGCAAGCCACACCACCAACTCCCTCAATGTCAACTTCCTCCTCAGTCAGGACCGTCAGTAGTCCTGCAGGCCATGTCAATGGCGAGACTGAGGAGTCCTCTCCTTAACGGGATTCCTCCGGAGGATCCTTGAGTGGTACGCCTGCTGTTGCTGCTGCTGCTGTTGTTGCTGATAGGAGTCGATCGTCATCCCAGAGGGGAAGTAGGAAGACCACTTGTACTTCTTCAACTAAGCAATTGACTGTCCAACAGTCCTTTGTGAGGAAGAAGAAATATGACAGCAGTCATCCTTTTGCAAAGCAGATAACTGAGGCCTTGACAGCTATGTTGGTGTTAGACATGAGTCCGGTATCCGCCATTAGTTCAGTGGAACTTAGAGAATTGTTTGAGGCACTGTGTCCCCGTTATCAAATCCCATCTAGGTTCCACTTCACTAGGCAGGGGATACCGAGAATGTACAGAGACATCAGGAAAAGTGTCCTCAGTGTCCTAAAAAATTCAGTTGTACCCACTGTCCACTTAACCACGGGCATGTGGACAAGTGGAACAGGGCAGACTAAGGACTATATGACTGTGACAGCCCACTGGGTAGATGTATGGCCTCCCGCAGCAACAACAGCAGCGGCACCAGTAACATCATCTCGCAAACGCCAATTCGTTCCTAGGCAGGCTATGATATGTATCACCGCTTTCCGCAAGAGGCATACCACTGACAGCCTCTTATGGAAACTGAGGGACATCGTCGCACAATGGCTTACCCCAATTAGACTCTCCTGGGGATTTGTGATATCGGACAACGCCACCAATATTGTGCGTGCATTACATCTGGGCAAATTCCAGCACATCCCATGTTCGGCACATACAATTAATTGCGGGCGACTTTCGGCATTCAGCCACTGCGTGCCGAAGACTGGAGCACCATCAAACACTCCTGAACCAGCCCTACCATCACCTGAAGCAAGAGGTGATAACAAGGTGGTATTCAACACTCTATATGCTTTAGAGGATGGAGGAGTAGCAAAAGGCAATTCAAGCCTATACATTCACCTACGATATAGGCAAAGGAGGGGGAATGCACCTGACTCAAGCGCAGTGGAGAATGATTTCCGTCTTGTGCAAGGTTCTACAACCCTTCGAACTTGCCACACGTGAAGTCAGTTCAGACACTGCCAGCTTGAGTCAGATCATTCCCCTCATAAGGCATTTGCAGAAGCAGCTGAAGAAATTGAAGGAGGATCTAAGATGGAGCGATTCCGCAAAGTATGTGGGACTTGTGTATGAAGCCCTGCATTTGTTTGCCAGGATTCAAGGGTGGTCAATTTGTTGAAATCAGAGCACTACATTTTAGCCACCATGCTCAATCCTAAGTTATATCTCTCTTTCCGGCAGCCACAAATCTGCAGAGGTTCAAAGACATGTTGGTGAGAAAATTGTCAACTCAAGCAAAACGTGACCCGTCAACAGCTCCTCCTTCATTTTCTCCTGCAACTAGGGCTGCGAGGAAAAGGATAAGATTTCCTAGCCCACCCACTGGCGGTGATGCAGAGCAGTCAGGAGCGAGTGCTGACATCTGGTCCAGACTGAAGGACCTGCCAATGATTACCGACATGTCTACTGTCACTGCATATGATTCTGTCACCATTGAAAGAATGGTGGACGGTTATATGAGTGACAACATCCAAGTAGGCATGTCAGACAATCCATATGTTTACTGGCAGGAAAAAGAGGCAATTTGGATTTCCTTGCACAAACTGGCTTTATTTTACTTAAGTTTCCCCACCTCCAGTGTGTTCCCCAAAAGAGTGTTTAGTGCAGCCGGTAACCTTGTCAGCAATCGGCGTAGGAGGTTGCTTCCACAAAATGTGGAGAAGAAGATGTTCATAAAAATGAATTATAAATTCCTCCGGGAAGACCTTGACCAGCAATTGCCTCCGGAAAGTACACAGGGACCTGTGATGGTGGATTCCAGTGAGGACAAATGAATACTCTGTGAGGAGGAGGATGTACACAGTGAAAATGGTGAGGAATTGGAGGATGAGGTTGACATATTGCCTCTGTAGAGCCAGTTTGTGCAAGGGGAGAATAATTGCTTCTGGTGGGGGCCCAAACAAACCAGTCATTTCAGTCACAGTCATGTGGCAGACCCTGTCATTGAAATTATTGGTTTGTTAAAGTTTGCATGTCCTGTTTATACAACATAAGGTTGGGGGGGAGGGCCAAGGACAATTCCATCTTGCACCTCATTTTCGTCTTTGCACAATGTGCTGTTTGGGGCCTAGTTTTTTTAAGTGCCATCCTGTCTGCAACTGCAGTGCCACTCCTAGATGGGACAGGTGTTTGTGCTGCACATTTGTGTCGCTTAGCTTAGTCATACAGCTACCTCATTGACCTCTTTTTCTTCTTTGCATCACGTGCTGTTTGGGGCCTTTTTTTTAAATCTGCCATCCTGTCTGCCACTGCAGTGCCACTCCTAGATGGGCCAGGTGTTTGTGCCGCACACTTGTGTCACTTAGTTTAATCATACAGCTACCTCACTGCAACCTTTTGGCCAAAAAATAAAATTGTGAGGTGTGAGGTGTTCAGAATAAACTGCAAATGAGTGGAAATGAATGTTATTGAGGTTAATTATACCATAGGAGCAAAATTACCCCCAAATTCTGTGATTTTAGATGTTTTTATGTTTTTTTCAAAAAATCATCCAGATCCAAAACCAAAACCCAAAAGGGTGGTTTTGGCTAAACCAATCCAAAACCAAAACACGAGAGGGGGATTAGAACCAAAACACAAAACACGAAAAGTGCCCACCGCGTATCTCTGCTGACAATGAGTGAGATTGGGAGACCGGAGATAGCACTGGTATAATATCATATTGGTGAGTGGGGTGTATCAAACCTTGGTGAAAGATAAAGTGGAGAGAGACAAAGTACCAACAAATCAGCTTCTGTCACCTTTCAAATACAGCCTCAAAAATGATGTACACATGTAATATTAATATGTTAGTAAATAACCATTGTTTGCCCATGGCTTTACTCCTGTGGCTGTTTAAAAAAAAAAAAAAAAAAAATATATATATATATATATATATATATATATATATACACTGCTCAAAAAAATAAAGGGAACACTTAAACAACACAATGTAACTCCAAGTCAATCACACTTCTGTGAAATCAAACTGTCCACTTAGGAAGCAACACTGATTGACAATCAATTTCACATGCTGTTGTGCAAATGGAATAGACAACAAGACACCCCCAATAAAGGAGTTGTTCTGCAGGTGGTGACCACAGACCACTTCTCAGCTGCTTTGCTTTTTGGCTGATGTTTTGGTCACTTTTGAAAGCTGGCGGTGCTTTCACTCTAGTGGTAGCATGAGATGGAGTCTACAACCCGCACACGTGGCTCAGGTAGTGCAGCTCATCCAGGATGGCACATCAATGCGAGCTGTGGCAAGAAGGTTTGCTGTGTCTGTCAGCGTAGTGTCCAGAGCATGGATGTGCTACCAGGAGACAGGCCAGTACATCAGGAGACGTGGAGGAGGCCGTAGGAGGGCAACAACCCAGCAGCAGGACCACTACCTCCGCCTTTGTGCAAGGAGGAACAGGAGGAGCACTGCCAGAGCCCTGCAAAATGACCTCCAGCAAGCCACAAATGTGCATGTGTCTACTAAAACGATCAGAAACAGACTCCGTGAGGGTGGTAGGAGGGCCTGACGTCCACAGGTGGGGGTTGTGCTTACAGCCCAACACCGTGCAGGATGTTTGGCATTTGCCAGAGAACACCAAGATTGGCAAATTCGCCACTGGCGCCCTGTGCTCTTTACAGATGAAAGCAGGTTCTCACTGAGCACATGTGACAGACGTGACAGAGTCTGGAGACGCCAAGGAAAACGTTCTGCTGCCTGCAACATCCTCCAGCATGACCGGTTTGGCAGTGGATCAGTAATGGTGTGGGGTGGCATTTCTTTGGGGGGCCGCACAGCCCTCCATGTGCTCGCCAGAGGTAGCCTGACTGCCATTAGGTACCGAGATGAGATCATCAGACCCCTTGTGAGACCATATGCTGGTACGGTTGGCCCTGGGTTCCTCCTAATGCAATATAATGCTAGACCTCATGTGGCTGGAGTGTGTCAGCAGTTCCTGCAAGACGAAGGCATTGATGCTATGGACTGGCCCGCCCGTTCTCCAGACCTGAATCCAATTCAGCACATCTGGGACATCATGTCTCGCTCCATCCACCAACGCCACGTTGCACCACAGACTGTCCAGGAGTTGGCGGATGCTTTAGACAAGGTCTGGGAGGAGATCCATCAGGAGACCATCCGCCACCTCATCAGGAGCATGCCCAGGCATTGTAGGGAGGTCATACAGGCACGTGGAGGCAACACACACTACTGAGCCTCATTTTGACTTGTTTTAAGGACATTACATCAAAGTTGGATCAGCCTGTAGTGTGTTTTTCCACTTTAATTTTGAGTGTGACTCCAAATCCAGACCTCCATGGGTTAATAAATTTGATTTCCATTGATAATGTTTGTGTGATTTTTTTTGTCAGCACATTCAACTATGTAAAGAACAAAGTATTTAATAAGAATATTTCATTCATTCAGATCTAGGATGTGTTATTTTAGTGTTCCCTTTTTATTTTTTTGTGCAGTGTATATATATATATATATAAATATATATATATATATATATATATATATATATATTATACACAGTATAGTCATTTTGGACTTCAGGAGCCTGCACACAGCACGTGCCGAGTGTCAAGCATCTGGTTTTTCCTTTGTTGCTCCTCTCCCTGACGTCACATCAAAATAATGTATACCTCGGCTCTTTCTAGGTCACTAAGCGAATATTGAAAATGCCATCCAAATTCATCCAGTACTTTTTGCATGACGCGTCCAACAGACAAAAAAAAAATACAGTACATCTTCATTATACAGTATATAGATAATAATAATAACGATAACACTAACAACGTCTGAGTAAAAGCATTGCTGCTATGTACCGATAATAACACAAATGCCATTATTTAGCAATATCAGCTGTGAAACTGTGCCTGATCCTGTTTGTGTTATATAGATTGCATACCTTAAATTACCGGTTCATACTATTATTTACCATCCTGAATAGTAATAGGTGCTTAGATCATTGATATTATCATGCTGGCCAATAATATGTGAAACACAGCTGCTGAGACACACATTAAAAGTAAACATGAGTTTAATTTAGAGATGTGCACTTGAAATTTTTCGGGTTTTGTGTTTTGGTTTTGGGTTCGGTTCCGCGGCCGTGTTTTGGGTTCGACCGCGTTTTGGCAAAACCTCACCGAATTTTTTTTGTCGGATTCGGGTGTGTTTTGGATTCGGGTGTTTTTTTCAAAAAACCCTAAAAAACTGCTTAAATCATAGAATTTGGGGGTCATTTTGATCCCAAAGTATTATTAACCTCAAAAACCATAATTTCCACTCATTTTCAGTCTATTCTGAACACCTCACACCTCACAATATTATTTTTAGTCCTAAAATTTGCACCGAGGTCGCTGGATGACTAAGCTAAGCGACCCAAGTGGCCGACACAAACACCTGGCCCATCTAGGAGTGGCACTGCAGTGTCACGCAGGATGGCCCTTCCAAAAAACACTCCCCAAACAGCAGCACATGACGCAAAGAAAAAAAGAGGCGCAATGAGGTAGCTGTGTGAGTAAGCTAAGCGAACCTAGTGGCCGACACAAACACCTGGCCCATCTAGGAGTGGCACTGCAGTGTCACGCAGGATGGCCCTTCCAAAAAACACTCCCCAAACAGCAGCACATGATGCAAAGAAAAAAAGAGGCGCAATGAGGTAGCTGTGTGAGTAAGCTAAGCGACCCTAGTGGCCGACGCAAACACCTGGCCCATCTAGGAGTGGCACTGCAGTGTCACGCAGGATGGCCCTTCCAAAAAACACTCCCCAAACAGCAGCACATGATGCAAAGAAAAAAAGAGGCGCAATGAGGTAGCTGTGTGAGTAAGCTAAGCGACCCTAGTGGCCGACACAAACACCTGGCCCATCTAGGAGTGGCACTGCAGTGTCACGCAGGATGGCCCTTCCAAAAAACACTCTCCAAACAGCAGCACATGACGCAAAGAAAAAAAGAGGCGCAATGAGGTAGCTGTGTGAGTAAGCTAAGCGACCCTAGTGGCCGACGCAAACACCTGACCCATCTAGGAGTGGCACTGCAGTGTCACGCAGGATGGCCCTTCCAAAAAACACTCCCCAAACAGCAGCACATGACGCAAAGAAAAAAAGAGGCGCAATGAGGTAGCTGTGTGAGTAAGCTAAGCGACCCTAGTGGCCGACACAAACACCTGTCCCATCTAGGAGTGGCACTGCAGTGTCACGCAGGATGGCCCTTCCAAAAAACACTCCCCAAACAGCACATGACGCAAAGAAAAAAAGAGGCGCAATGAGGTAGCTGTGTGAGTAAGCTAAGCGACCCTAGTGGCCGACACAAACACCTGGCCCATCTAGGAGTGGCACTGCAGTGTCACGCAGGATGGCCCTTCCAAAAAACACTCCCCAAACAGCAGCACATGACGCAAAGAAAAAAAGAGGCGCAATGAGGTAGCTGTGTGAGTAAGCTAAGCGACCCTAGTGGCCGACACAAACACCTGGCCCATCTAGGAGTGGCACTGCAGTGTCACGCAGGATGGCCCTTCCAAAAAACACTCCCCAAACAGCAGCACATGACGCAAAGAAAAAAAGAGGCGCAATGAGGTAGCTGTGTGAGTAAGCTAAGTGACCCTAGTGGCCGACACAAACACCTGGCCCATCTAGGAGTGGCACTGCAGTGTCACGCAGGATGGCCCTTCCAAAAAACACTCCCCAAACAGCACATGACGCAAAGAAAAAAAGAGGCGCAATGAGGTAGCTGTGTGAGTAAGCTAAGCGACCCTAGTGGCCGACACAAACACCTGGCCAATCTAGGAGTGGCACTGCAGTGTCACGCAGGATGGCCCTTCCAAAAAAAACACTCCCCAAACAGCACATGACGCAAAGAAAAAAAGAGGTGCAATGAGGTAGCTGTGTGAGTAAGCTAAGCGACCCTAGTGGCCGACACAAACACCTGGCCCATCTAGGAGTGGCACTGCAGTGTCACGCAGGATGGCCCTTCCAAAAAACACCCCCCAAACAGCACATGACGCAAAGAAAAAAAGAGGCGCAATGAGGTAGCTGTGTGAGTAAGCTAAGCGACCCTAGTGGCCGACACAAACACCTGGCCCATCTAGGAGTGGCACTGCAGTGTCACGCAGGATGGCCCTTCCAAAAAACACTCCCCAAACAGCACATGACGCAAAGAAAAAAAGAGGCGCAATGAGGTAGCTGTGTGAGTAAGCTAAGCGACCCTAGTGGCCGACACAAACACCTGGCCCATCTAGGAGTGGCACTGCAGTGTCACGCAGGATGGCCCTTCCAAAAAACACTCCCCAAACAGCACATGACGCAAAGAAAAAAAGAGGCGCAATGAGGTAGCTGTGTGAGTAAGCTAAGCGACCCTAGTGGCCGACACAAACACCTGGCCCTTCTAGGAGTGGCACTGCAGTGTCACGCAGGATGGCCCTTCCAAAAAACACCCCCCAAACAGCACATGACGCAAAGAAAAAAAGAGGCGCAATGAGGTAGCTGTGTGAGTAAGCTAAGCGACCCTAGTGGCCGACACAAACACCTTGCCCATCTAGGAGTGGCACTGCAGTGTCACGCAGGATGGCCCTTCCAAAAAACACTCCCCAAACAGCACATGACGCAAAGAAAAAAAGAGGCGCAATGAGGTAGCTGTGTGAGTAAGATAAGCGACCCTAGTGGCCGACACAAACACCTGGCCCATCTAGGAGTGGCACTGCAGTGTCACGCAGGATGGCCCTTCCAAAAAGCAATCCCCAAACAGCACATGACGCAAAGAAAAAAAGAGGCGCAATGAGGTAGCTGTGTGAGTAAGCTAAGCGACCCTAGTGGCCGACACAAACACCTGGCCCATCTAGGAGTGGCACTGCAGTGTCACGCAGGATGGCCCTTCAAAAAAATTCTCCCCAAACAGCACATGACGCAAAGAAAAATTAAAGAAAAAAGAGGTGCAAGATGGAATTGTCCTTGGGCCCTCCCACCCACCCTTATGTTGTATAAACAGGACATGCACACTTTAACCAACCCATCATTTTAGTGACAGGGTCTGCCACACGACTGTGACTGAAATGACGGGTTGGTTTGGACCCCCACCAAAAAAGAAGCAATTAATCTCTCCTTGCACAAACTGGCTCTACAGAGGCAAGATGTCCACCTCATCATCATCCTCCGATATATCACCGTGTACATCCCCCTCCTCACAGATTATCAATTCGTCCCCACTGGAATCCACCATCTCAGCTCCCTGTTTACTTTGTGGAGGCAATTGCTGCTGGTCAATGTCTCCACGGAGGAATTGATTATAATTCATTTTAATGAACATCATCTTCTCCACATTTTCTGGAAGTAACCTCGTACGCCGATTGCTGACAAGGTGAGCGGCGGCACTAAACACTCTTTCGGAGTACACACTTGTGGGAGGGCAACTTAGGTAGAATAAAGCCAGTTTGTGCAAGGGCCTCCAAATTGCCTCTTTTTCCTGCCAGTATAAGTACGGACTGTCTGACGTGCCTACTTGGATGCGGTCACTCATATAATCCTCCACCATTCTTTCAATGGGGAGAGAATCATATGCAGTGCCAGTAGACGACATGTCCGTAATCGTTGGCAGGTCCTTCAGTCCGGACCAGATGTCAGCATCAGCAGTCGCTCCAGACTGCCCTGCATCACCGCCAGCGGGTGGGCTCGGAATTCTGAGCCTTTTCCTCGCACCCCCAGTTGCGGGAGAATGTGAAGGAGGAAATGTTGACAGGTCGCGTTCCGCTTGACTTGACAATTTTCTCACCAGCAGGTCTTTGAACCCCAGCAGACTTGTGTCTGCCGGAAAGAGAGATCCAAGGTAGGTTTTAAATCTAGGATCGAGCACGGTGGCCAAAATGTAGTGCTCTGATTTCAACAGATTGACCACCCGTGAATCCTTGTTAAGCGAATTAAGGGCTCCATCCACAAGTCCCACATGCCTAGCGGAATCGCTCTGTGTTAGCTCCTCCTTCAATGTCTCCAGCTTCTTCTGCAAAAGCCTGATGAGGGGAATGACCTGACTCAGGCTGGCAGTGTCTGAACTGACTTCACGTGTGGCAAGTTCAAAGGGCAGCAGAACCTTGCACAACGTTGAAATCATTCTCCACTGCGCTTGAGACAGGTGCATTCCACCTCCTATATCGTGCTCAATTGTATAGGCTTGAATGGCCTTTTGCTGCTCCTCCAACCTCTGAAGCATATATAGGGTTGAATTCCACCTCGTTACCACTTCTTGCTTCAGATGATGGCAGGGCAGGTTCAGGCGTTTTTGGTGGTGCTCCAGTCTTCTGTACGTGGTGCCTGTACGCCGAAAGTGTCCCGCAATTCTTCTGGCCACCGACAGCATCTCTTGCACGCCCCTCTCGTTTTTTAAATAATTCTGCACCACCAAATTCAAGGTATGTGCAAAACATGGGACGTGCTGGAATTTGCCCATATTTAATGCACACACAATATTGCTGGCGTTGTCCGATGCCACAAATCCACAGGAGAGTCCAATTGGGGTAAGCCATTCCGCGATGATCTTCCTCAGTTGCCGTAAGAGGTTTTCAGCTGTGTGCGTATTCTGGAAAGCGGTGATACAAAGCGTAGCCTGCCTAGGAAAGAGTTGGCGTTTGCGAGATGCTGCTACTGGTGCCGCCGCTGCTGTTCTTGCGGCGGGAGTCCATACATCTACCCAGTGGGCTGTCACAGTCATATAGTCCTGACCCTGCCCTGCTCCACTTGTCCACATGTCCGTGGTTAAGTGGACATTGGGTACAGCTGCATTTTTTAGGACACTGGTGAGTCTTTTTCTGAGGTCTGTGTACATTTTCGGTATCGCCTGCCTAGAGAAATGGAACCTAGATGGTATTTGGTACCGGGGACACATTACCTCCAACAAGTCTCTAGTTGGCTCTGCAGTAATGATGGATACCGGAACCACGTTTATCACCACCCAGGATGCCAAGGCCTCAGTTATCCGCTTTGCAGCAGGATGACTGCTGTGATATTTCATCTTCCTCGCAAAGGACTGTTGGACAGTCAATTGCTTGGTGGAAGTAGTAAAAGTGGTCTTACGACTTCCCCTCTGGGATGACCATCGACTCCCAGCAGCAACAACAGCAGCGCCAGCAGCAGTAGGCGTTACACGCAAGGATGCATCGGAGGAATCCCAGGCAGGAGAGGACTCGTCAGAATTGCCAGTGACATGGCCTGCAGGACTATTGGCATTCCTGGGGAAGGAGGAAATTGACACTGAGGGAGTTGGTGGGGTGGTTTGCGTGAGCTTGGTTACAAGAGGAAGGGATTTACTGGTCAGTGGACTGCTTCCGCTGTCGCCCAAAGTTTTTGAACTTGTCACTGACTTATTATGAATGCGCTGCAGGTGACGTATAAGGGAGGATGTTCCGAGGTGGTTAACGTCCTTACCCCTACTTATTACAGCTTGACAAAGGCAACACACGGCTTGACAAATGTTGTCCGCATTTCTGTTGAAATACTTCCACACCGAAGAGCTGATTTTTTTGGTATTTTCACCAGGCATGTCAATGGCCCTATTCCTCCCACGGACAACAGGTGTCTCCCCGGGTGCCTGACTTAAACAAACCACCTCACCATCAGAATCCTCCTTGTCAATTTCCTCCCCAGCGCCAGCAACACCCATATCCTCCTCATCCTGGTGTACTTCAACACTGACATCTTCAATCTGACTATCAGGAACTGGACTGCGGGTGCTCCTTCCAGCACTTGCAGGGGGCGTGCAAATAGTGGAAGGCGCATGCTCTTCACGTCCAGTGTTGGGAAGGTCAGGCATCGCAACCGACACAATTGGACTCTCCTTGTGGATTTGGGATTTCGAAGAACGCACAGTTCTTTGCTGTGCTTTTGCCAGCTTGAGTCTTTTCTTTTTTCTAGCGAGAGGCTGATTGCTTCCATCCTCATGTGAAGCAGAACCACTAGCCATGAACATAGGCCAGGGCCTCAGCCGTTCCTTGCCACTCCGTGTGGTAAATGGCATATTGGCAAGTTTACGCTTCTCCTCCGACAATTTTATTTTAGATTTTTGAGTCCTTTTTTTTACTGATATTTGGGGTTTTGGATTTTACATGCTCTGTACTATGACATTGGGCATCGGCCTTGGCAGACGACGTTGCTGGCATTTCATTGTCTCGGCCATGACTAGTGGCAGCAGCTTCAGCACGAGGTGGAAGTCGATCTTGATCTTTCCCTATTTTTGGAACCTCAACATTTTTGTTCTCCATATTTTAATAGGCACACCTAAAAGGCACCTCAGGTAAACAATGGATATGGATGGATACTAGTATACTTATGGATGGACGAGCGACTGCCGACACAGAGGTAGCTACAGCCGTGGACTACCGTACTGTGTCTGCTGCTAATATAGACTGGATGATAATGAGATTAAAATAAAATATATATATATATCACACTAGTACTGCAGCCGGACAGGTATATATATATTATGTAATGACGGACCTGCTGGACACTGTCTGTCAGCACTGCAGACTCCTAAAGTAAGCTACTAGTATCAAGAAGATAGAAAAAAAAACCACGGGTAGGTGGTATACAATTATGGATGGACGAGCGACTGCCGACACAGAGGTAGCTACAGCCGTGGACTACCGTACTGTGTCTGCTGCTAATATAGACTGGATGATAATGAGATAAAAATAAAATATATATATATATCACACTAGTACTGCAGCCGGACAGGTATATATATATTATGTAATGACGGACCTGCTGGACACTGTCTGTCAGCACTGCAGACTCCTAAAGTAAGCTACTAGTATCAAGAAGATAGAAAAAAAAACCACGGGTAGGTGGTATACAATTATGGATGGACCAGCGACTGCCGACACAGAGGTAGCTACAGCCGTGGACTACCGTACTGTGTCTGCTGCTAATATAGACTGGATGATAATGAGATAAAAATAAAATATATATATCACACTAGTACTGCAGCCGGACAGGTATATATATATTATGTAACGACGGACCTGCTGGACACTGTCTGTCAGCACTGCAGACTCCTAAAGTAAGCTACTAGTATCAAGAAGATAGAAAAAAAAAACCACGGGTAGGTGGTATACAATTATGGATGGACGAGCGACTGCCGACACAGAGGTAGCTACAGCCGTGGACTACCGTACTGTGTCTGCTGCTAATATAGACTGGATGATAATGAGATAAAAATAAAATATATATATATATATCACACTAGTACTGCAGCCGGACAGGTATATATATATTATGTAATGACGGACCTGCTGGACACTGTCTGTCAGCACTGCAGACTCCTAAAGTAAGCTACTAGTATCAAGAAGATAGAAAAAAAAACCACGGGTAGGTGGTATAAATTATGGATGGACCATCACACTAGTACTAAATATATATTATGTAATGACGGACCTGCTGGACACTGTCTGCAGAATGCGTTTATAAAAACACCACACGACGAGTGTTTAACTTTTTCAGGCAGACAATCACAATATACTGATGGTCAGCAGACAATCACAATATACTGGTGGTCAGTGGTCAGTCACACTGGCAGTAGCACTCTGGCAGCAAAAGTGTGCACTGTACTTAAAATATGTACTCCTGCTATAACTGCTCCCCAGTCTCCCCCACAATTATGCTGTGTGAGCAGTGAGCACTCAGCACAGTCAGATAATGATATACAGTATTACATATGATGCAGCACACTGGGCTGAGCACAGATATGGTATGTGACTGTGTCACACTGTGTATCGTTTTTTTTTCAGGCAGAGAACGGATTAATTAAACTGGTGGTGGTCACTGGTCACTGGTCACACTATCAGCAAGTAGTACTCCGTCCTAAGCAGACAATCACAATATACTGGTGGTCAGTGTGGTCACTGGTCAGTCACACTGGCAGTGTGGCACTCTGGCAGCAAAAGTGTGCACTGTACTTAAAATATATTATTTATTTATGTACTCCTGCTCTAACTGCTCCCCAGTCTCCCCCACAATTAAGCTGTGTGAGCAGTGAGCACTCAGCACAGTCAGATATACAGTATTACATATGATGATGCAGCACACTGAGGCTGAGCACAGATATGGTATGTGACTGTGTCACACTGTGTATCGTTTTTTTTCAGGCAGAGAACGGATTAATTAAACTGGTGGTCAATGGTCACACTATCAGCAAGTAGTAGTACTCCAGTCCTAATATGCTCCCCAAAATTAGTAAATACCAAATAGTGTCTCTAACTCTCTACTCTCTTCTCTATAAACGGAGAGGACGCCAGCCACGTCCTCTCCCTATCAATCTCAATGCACGTGTGAAAATGGCGGCGACGCGCGGCTCCTTATATAGAATCCGAGTCTTGCAAGAATCCGACAGCGGGATGATGACGTTCGGGCGCGCTCGGGTTAGCCGAGCAAGGCGGGAAGGTTCGAACCTGACTCGGACCCGTGTAAAAAGGCTGAAGTTCGGGGGGGTTCGGTTTCCGAGAAACCGAACCCGCTCATCACTAGTTTAATTATGTTCTGTCTGTTCCGATATTTGTTTAATGTGCACTTATGTAGGTGACAGGTTCATTATAAGGGTAGTACAATAGAATGACACGTAAGTTAATATTTGGGTCCCTTTCCCAAGGACAAGCTGCTTATCTTGAGCTTGCAGAGTTATTTTCACTGAATTAAGAATCTAAATGAGTATACGTAAAATGCAAAAAAAGTTCATAAAACTGTTTTAGTTTATTGAACTTTATTTGTAGCTTTTGTGTGAAAAGCAAGCTCAATGGACATCTCATCCTAAAGCTACAGTAACACAATAGTATTGTGCAGACTTTAGTAAGTTAGAAGTTCACATTGGAGAAATATAATGAGAAATTATAATGAGAAAATAGTGCAAGAAGCGCCAGTGTAACCAGAGGCAGAACTCTGGGAGGCAACGGAGTCATCTGCCGCCGGGCTCCTGCTCTGAGGGGGGGCACCTCTCCTCCCATTCTGTGACACCATTGAATTAAGTTAATTGATAGCTGCCGCTGTCTTTTCAGTGGCCGACTTCCTCACTGGTCCCTGCACCTTACAAATCACACCCTCTTTATTATACACATTTTACAAGGGTCACACCCAGGATTAGAAACCACAATCTATTACACTGGAAGCAGACACCTTACTGATGAAGCCGTTTGCTCCTGTATAGGAAATATGAGAATTTTAACTATATGAAGATACTTCTCTGACAATTACACGTAACTTCATATAGTTAGAATTCTCATGCTTCCTCTACAGGAGCAAATAGCTCCATCAGTAAAGTGTCTGCTGTCAGTGTAACAGGTCATGGCTTCTAATCCTGGGTATGACTGCTAAGAAATGTTTGATTTAAAATAAAAGACAATTGAATGTATAAATACAGTATATAATTTTTTTCAGAACACTCCATATACACACACACACACACACACACAACACACACACACACACACACACACACACACACACACACACACACACACACACACGTATTTATATATATATACACAAGTCCCATGGCGGACAATAAGGCACTCCAGAGGCTTGATACAAAAAACAGATTGTATTGACAAGAGCGACATTTCGGGGCAGAGCCCCTTCCTCAAGGCATACCAATACATACATATATTTATCTTAATAGAGGAAATAGGGGGGCACCAATATTAATCTTGCCTCCGGGCGACTGTGACGAACTTACGCCACTGAGTGTAACTGTGCATTGAACACTTTGTATCAGCTTGTTTAACCATGCATACACTGGTGCACAATGGTGGGGTTAGAGTTGTTGGGGATTGTGGAAACGAAAGCCCACCACTGGGCTGCATCTGTACTTACCTTGTCAGTATGCAAGTTTGTTGGATCTTCCATGCTAACTGATGGTGATAATTTTATGCTATGTTCTCCATCTACTTTCAATTCACTTACTGTACAATGAAACTTATTGAGACCTGGGCCAATATTTACTAAAAAATCGAGTTTGTCCGATTTGTGTTTTTATTCCAAAGTCTCAATCCGGGAATTCACTAAGCACAAATCTCGTCAGTGTCTGGTCTATTCGTAACTGATTTAACAGCAAAGTTCTGAAATACGAATGAATAGACCATCGGTCAAATGCGGCTGTTATTTCATACAATACGGGTATTCACTATTCATTCATATTTGGGTGTTAGTCTCTGAGTGCTCAAGTGCGGGTCTATTTTTTTGCGAATCGTTAAAAAAAGCAGCAAAAAAATAGACCTGCTTTTTCCAGTCGAGTTTGGATAACCATGCACGGATCAGTGAGATCTGTGCATGGTTATCTATGGGAAAGGGTGTGTTTAGTGTAAAAACAGAAAAAAAAATGCGTGGGGTCCCCCCTCCTAAGCATAACCAGCCTCGGGCTCTTTGAGCCGGTCCTGGTTGAAAAAATATGGGGGAAAAAATGACAGGGGTTCCCCCATATTTCATCAACCAGCACTGGGCTCTGCGCCTGGTCCTGGTTCAAAAAATACGGGGGACAAAAAGCGTAGGGGTCCCCCGTATTTCTTAAACCAGCACCGGGCTCCACTAGCCAGGTATATAATGCCACAGCCGAGGGACACTTTTATTGTGGTCCCGGCGGCCCTGGCATTACATACCCAACTAGTCACCCCTGGCCGGGGTACCCTGGAGGAGTGGGAACCCCTTAAATCAAGGGGTCCCCCCCTCCAGCCACCCAAGGGCCAGGGGTGAAGCCCGAGGCTGTCCCCCCCATCCAAGGGCGGCGGATGGGGGGCTGATAGCCAAGTGTAAAAAATCAGAATATTGTTTTTAGTTGCAGTACTACAAGTCCCAGCAAGCCTCCCCCGCAAGCTGGTACTTGGAGAACCACAAGTACCAGCATGCGGTGGAAAACCGGGCCAGCTGGTACCTGTAGTACTACTACTAAAAAAATACCCAACAAAAAACAGGACACACACACCGTGACAGTATAAGTTTATTACATACATGCATACCTCCAAACATACATACTTACCTATGTTCACACAAGGCTCGGTCCTCTTCTCCATGTAGAATCCTTGGGGTACCTGTGAAAAAAATTATACTCACATAATCCAGTGTTGCTTGTCTTCTTTGTATAATCCACATACTTGGCAAAACAAAAAAACGGAAACCCGACCACGCACTGAAAGGGGTCCCATGTTTACACATGGGACCCCTTTCCCCGACTGCCAGGACCCCCCTGACTCCTGTCAAAGAGGGTCCCTTCAGCCAATCAGGGAGCGCCACGTCGTGGCACTCTCCCGATTGGCTGTGTGCTCCTGTAGTGTCTGTGAGGATGCACACGGCAGAGATACAATGTAGCGCCTATGCGCTCCATTGTATCCAATGGTGGGAACTTTGCGTTCAGCGGTTGACCGGAAGTAACCTCACCGCTGACCGCAAAGTTCCCACCATTGGATACAATGGAGCGCATAGGCACTACATTGTATCTCTGCTGTGTGCAGCCTCACAGACACTACAGGAGCACACAGCCAATCAGGAGAGTGCCACGACGTGGCGCTCCCTGATTGGCTGAAGGGACCTTCTTTGACAGGAGTCAGGGAGGGTCCTGGCAGTCGGGGAAAGGGGTCCCATGTGTAAACATGGGACCCCTTTCAGTGCGTGGTCGGGTTTCCGTTTTTTTGTTTTACCAAGTACGTGGATTATACAAAGAAGACAAGCAACACTGGATTATGTGAGTATAGTTTTTTTTCACAGGTACCCCGAGGATTCTACATGGAGAAGAGGACCGAGCCTCGTGTGAACATAGGTAAGTATGTATGTTTGGAGGTGTGCATGCATGTAATAAACTTATACTGTCACGGTGTGTGTGTCCTGTTTTTTGTTGGGTATTTTTTTAGTAGTAGTACTACTACAGGTACCAGCGGGCCCGGTTTTCCACCGCATGCTGGTACTTGTGGTTCTCCAAGTACCAGCTTGCGGGGGAGGCTTGCTGGGACTTGTAGTACTGCTACTAAAAACAATATTCTGATTTTTTACACTTGGCTATCAGCCCCCCATCCGCTGCCCTTGTATGGGGGGGACAGCCTTGGGATTCACCCCTGGCCCTTGGGTGGCTGGAGGGGGGGACCCCTTGATTTAAGGGGTTCCCACTCCTCCAGGGTACCCCGGCCAGGGGTGACTACTAGTTGGGTATGTGATGCCAGGGCAGCCGGGACCACAATAAAAGTTTCCCCCGGCTGTGGCATTATGTACCTGGCTAGTGAAGCCCGGTGCTGGTTTAAGAAATACGGGGGACCCCTACGCTTTTTGTCTCCGTATTTTTTGAACAAGGACCAGGCGCAGAGCCTGATGCTGGTTGATGAAATATGGGGGAACCCCTGTAATTTTCCCCCCCATTTTTTGTCAACCAGGACCGGCTCAAAGAGCCCGAGGCTGGTTGTGCTTAGGAGGGGGGACCCCACGCAATTTTTTTCTGAATTTTTAACACTTTAAACACCTTCTTAAGGTACACAATGAAGCCCTGCACGGATCTCACAGATCCGGCTGGGATTCCTTGTGTTTTGTCAGGCAGTGTTTTACTCATCACTCCCTTAAAACACTGCCTGACATTACGAATCACATCGACATCTTTGGAAAAATCGGCAGCTTAGTGAATGATCGTATCAGGATTCAAAAAGTTGCAGTAAAATGCACCCGATACCATTCGAGTTCAAACACCCTTAAAAATGGCAAAAACACGAATCTTTGTAAATATACCCCCTGGTTGGATCAGATGAGCAATTACAGTATAGAGTATAGCTGCTTTGGACCACTCCAGTGCAAATGGCTTATACTGGGTATTTTGCTATGTATTTATTTATTTATTTATTTATTTTGAGATTTTGTGTAGAGTTATGCTTTAGTGTCACAGTAAAGTATTGAATTCACTAAGTTAAATCTGTGTTCAATACTATTTCTTAACAGCATACTGTATATGGCAATCTGGCAGCTAAGAACTGGTATTTAGGACATAGGTGGTCATTCCAAGTTGATTGCTAGCTGTATTTGTTCGCAGCGCAGCGATCAGGCTTAAAAACTGCAGTTCTGCGCATGCATTTGCGGCGCAATGCGCACGCACGACGTACGGGCACAACGAACGATGCAGTTTTGCACAGGGTCTAGTGATGCATTTCAGTCGCACTGGTTGCCGCAGAGTGATTGACATGAAGTGGGCGTTTCTGGGTGGCAACTGACCGTTTTCAGGGAGTGTTCAGAAAAACGCAGGCGTGCCAGGGAAAACGCAGGCGTGGCTGGGCGAACGCTGGCCGGGTGTGTGACGTCAAATCCGGAACTGAATAGTCTGAAGTGATCGCAAGCGCTGAGTAGGTTTTGAGCTACTCTGAAACAACACAAAATTTTTTGAAGGCGCTCTGCGATAAAAACGTTCACACTTCTGCTAAGCTAAAATACACTCCCAGTGGGCGGTGGCATAGCGTTTGTATGGCTGCTAAATACTGCTAGCGAGCGATCAACTCGGAATGACCCCCATATATAGTTGTGACAGCATTATAATCAAGAGCCGATGCTCTGATCATATGAGGTCCAGCATGGCCTTCCTATAATTCTGTGAATCTCCACAACAGAAGCCACCCCAGAATGACAGGCAGCACTTGATCATATACTATAGGACCCTAATATTACTTTCAAGCTGCTAAAAACTCACAGTGTTATTGCTATAGGCTCTGATGCTGCTGATCCCAACAACAGTAAATGTCCTTTAGTGAAAGAAAAAAAAAAATATTGTTAAATGTGTGTATACTGTGGACTATGGCCCTCATTCCGAGTTGTTCGCTCGGTAATTTTCTTCGCATCGCAGCGATTTTCCGCTAATTGCGCATGCGCAATGTTCGCACTGCGACTGCGCCAAGTAAATTTGCTAAGAAGTTTGGTATTTTACTCACGGCATTACAAGGTTTTTACTTCGTTCTGGTGATCGGAGTGTGATTGACAGTAAGTGGGTGTTTCTGGGCGGAAACTGGCCGTTTTATGGGTGTGTGTGAAAAAACGCTGCCGTTTCTGGGAAAAACGCGGGAGTGGCTGAAGAAACGGGGGAGTGTCTGGGCGAACGCTGGGTGTGTTTGTGACGTCAAACCAGGAACGACAAGCACTGAACAGATCGCACTGGAAGAGTAAGTCTCGAGCTACTCAGAAACTGCACAGAAAAATCTTTTCGCAATATTGCGAATACTTCGTTTGCAATTCTGCTAAGCTGAGATACACTCCCAGAGGGCGGCGGCTTAGCGTGTGTACTGCTGCGAAAAGCGGCTAGCGAACGAACAACTCGGAATGAGGGCCTATATCTGTTCAGGTTTATGAATGTAGGCACTGATTTCTACAGTAAAATACCATTTCTCCACTGACGTAAACTACTTGTAAACTCGTACTATTCAATACAAATTATAACCTATAAAAGGTAGTGATGAGCGAGTTCGGTTCCTCGGAAACCGAACCCCCCCGAACTTCACCCATTTTACACGGGTCAGAGGCATACTCGGATTCTCCCATATGGCTCGGTTAATCCGAGCGCGCCCGAACGTCATCATCCCGCTGTCGGATTCTCGCGACATTCGGATTCTATTTAAGCAGCCGCTCGTCGCCGCCATTTTCACTCGTGCATTGGAAATGTTGGGGAGAGGACGTGGCTGGCGTCCTCTCCGTTTATTCATTGTTGATGCAAATATTTGTGCTTGCTTATATCTTAATTGTGGGGACTGGGGAGCAGCTGTATTATATAGGAGGAGTACAGTGCAGAGTTTTGCTGACAGTGACCACCAGTATACGTTGTCTGCCTGAAAAACACTCCATATCTGTGCTCAGTGTGCTCCATATATCTGTGCTCACACTGCTTTATTGTGGGGACTGGGGACCACCAGTATATTATATAGGAGGAGTACAGTGCAGAGTTTTGCTGACAGTGACCACCAGTATACGTTGTCTTCCTGAAAAACACTCCATATCTGTGCTCAGTTTGCTGCATATATCTATGCTCACACTGCTTTATTGTGGGGACTGGGGAGCAGCTGTACTATATAGGAGGAGTACAGTGCAGAGTTTTGCTGACAGTGACAATCAGTATACGTTGTCTGCCTGAAAAACACTCCATATCTGTGTTCAGTGTGCTGCATATATCTGTGCTCACACTGCTTTATTGTGGGGACTGGGGACCACCAGTATATTATATAGGAGGAGTACAGTGCAGAGTTTTGCTGACAGTGACCACCAGTATATGTTGTCTGCCTGAAAAACACTCCATATCTGTGCTCAGTGTGCAGCATATATCTGTGCTCACACTGCTTAATTGTGGGAACTGGGGAGCAGCTGTATTATATCGGAGGAGTACAGTGCAGAGTTTTGCTGACAGTGACCACCAGTATACGTTGTCTGCCTGAAAAACACTCCATATCTGTGCTCAGTGTGCTGCATATATCTGTGCTCACACTGCTTTATTGTGGGGACTGGGGACCACCAGTATATTATATAGGAGGAGTACAGTGCAGAGTTTTGCTGACAGTGACCACCAGTATACGTTGTCTGCCTGAAAAACACTCCATATCTGTGCTCAGTGTGCTGCATATATCTGTGCTCACACTACTTAATTGTGGGGACTGGGGAGCAGCTGTATTATATAGGAGGAGTACAGTGCAGAGTTTTGCTGACAGTGACCACCAGTATACGTTGTCTGCCTGAAAACACTCCATATCTGTGCTCAGTGTGCTGCATATATCTGTGCTCACACTGCTTTATTGTGGGGACTGGGGTCCACCAGTATATTATATAGGAGGAGTACAGTGCAGAGTTTTGCTGACCAGTGACCACCAGTATACGTTGTCTGCCTGAAAAACACTCCATATCTGTGCTCAGTGTGCTGCACATATCTGTGCTCACACTGCTTTATTGTGGGGACTGGGCACCACCAGTATTATATAGGAGGAGTACAGTGGAGAGTTTTGCTGACAGTGACCACCAGTATATATAGCAGTACGGTACGGAAGGCCACTGCTCTACCTACCTCTGTGTCGTCAAGTATGCTATCCATCCATACCTGTGGTGCATTTCAGTTATGCGCAGTATATATAGTAGTAGGCCATTGCTATTGATACTGGCATATAATTCCACACATTAAAAAATGGAGAACAAAAATGTGGAGGTTAAAATAGGGAAAGATCAAGATCCACTTCCACCTCGTGCTGAAGCTGCTGCCACTAGTCATGGCCGAGACGATGAAATGCCATCAACGTCGTCTGCCAAGGCCGATGCCCAATGTCATAGTAGAGAGCATGTAAAATCCAAAAAACAAAAGTACAGTAAAATGACCCAAAAATCTAAATTGAAAGCGTCTGATGAGAAGCGTAAACTTGCCAATATGCCATTTACGACTCGGAGTGGCAAGGAACGGCTGAGGCCCTGGCCTATGTTCATGGCTAGTGGTTCAGATTCACATGAGGATGGAAGCACTCATCCTCTCGCTAGAAAAATTAAAAGACTTAAGCTGGCAAAAGCACAGCAAAGAACTGTGCATTCTTCTAAATCACAAATCCCCAAGGAGAGTCCAATTGTGTCGGTTGCGATGCCTGACCTTCCCAACACTGGACGGGAAGAGCTTGCGCCTTCCACTATTTGCACGCCCCCTGCAAGTGCTGGAAGGAGCACCCGCAGTCCAGTTCCTGATAGTCAAATTGAAGATGTCACTATTGAAGTACACCAGGATGAGGATATTGGTGTTGCTGGCGCTGGGGAGGAAATTGACAAGGAGGATTCTGATGGTGAGGTGGTTTGTTTAAATCAGGCACCCGGGGAGACACCTGTTGTCCGTGGAATGAATATGGCCGTTGACATGCCTGGTCAAAATACAAAAAAAATCACCTCTTCGGTGTGGAATTATTTCAACACAAATGCGGACAACAGGTGTCAAGCCGTGTGTTGCCTTTGTCAAGCTGTAATAAATAGGGGTAAGGACGTTAACCACCTAGGAACATCCACCCTTATACGTCACCCGGTCCGCATTCATTAGAAGTCAGTGACAAGTTCAAAAACTTTGGATGACAGCGGAAGCAGTCCACTGACCACTAAATCCCCTCCTCTTGTAACCAAGCTCCTGCAAACCACACCACCAACTCCCTCAGTGTCAATTTCCACCTTACACAGGAAAGCCAATAGTCCTGCAGGCCATGTCACTGGCAAGTCTGACGAGTCCTCTCCTGCCTTAAATTCCTCCAAAGCATCCTTGAGTGTAATGCCTACTGCTGCTGGCGCTGCTGTTCTTGCTGCTGGGAGTCGATCGGCATCCCAGAGGGGAAGTTGGAAGACCACTTGTACTACTTCCAGTAAGCAATTGACTGTCCAACAGTCCTTTGCGAGGAAGATGAAATATCACAGCAGTCATCCTGCTGCAAAGCGGATAACTCAGGTCTTGTCAGCCTGGGTGGTGAGAAACGTGGTTCCGGTACCCACCGTTAATTCACAGGCAACTAGAGACTTGATTGAGGTACTGTGTCCCCGGTACCAAACACCATCTAGGTTCCATTTCTCTAGGCAGGCGATACCGAAAATGTACACAGACCTCAGAAAAAGAGTCACCAGTGTCCTAAAAAATGCAGTTGTATCCAATGTCCACTTAACCACGGACATGTGGACAAGTGGAGCAGGGCAGACTCAGGACTATATGACTGTGACAGCCCACTGGGTAGATGTATTGCCTCCCGCAGCAAGAACAGCAGCGGCGGCACCAGTAGCAGCATCTCGCAAACGCCAACTCATTCCTAGGCAGGCTACGCTTTGTATCACCGCTTTCCATAAGAGGCACACAGCTGACAACCTCTTACGGAAACTGAGGAACATCATCGCAGAATGGCTTACCCCAATTGGACTCTCCTGGGGATTTGTGACATCGGACAACGCCAGCAATATTGTGCGTGAATTACATCTGGGCAAATTCCAGCACGTCCCATGTTTTGCACATACATTGAATTTGGTGGTGCAGAATTATTTAAAAAACGACAGGGGCGTGCAAGAGATGCGGGCCACTTTCGGCATTCATCCACCGCGTGCCGAAGACTGGAGCACCAGCAAACAGTCCTGAACCTGCCCTGCCATTATCTGAAGCAAGAGGTGGTAACGAGGTGGAATTCAACCCTCTATATGCTTCTGAGGATGGAGGAGCAGCAAAAGGCCATTCAAGCCTATACATCTGCCCACGATATAGGCAAAGGAGGGGGAATGCACCTGACTCAAGCGCAGTGGAGAATGATTTCAACGTTGTGCAAGGTTCTGCAACCATTTGAACTTGCCACACGTGAAGTCAGTTCAGACACTGCCAGCCTGAGTCAGGTCATTCCCCTCATCAGGCTTTTGCAGAAGAAGCTGGAGACATTGAAGTAGGAGCTAAAACAGAGCAATTCCGCTAGGCATGTGGGACTTGTGGATGGAGCCCTTAATTCGCTTAACCAGGATTCACGGGTCGTCAATCTGTTGAAATCAGAGCACTACATTTTGGCCACCGTGCTCGATCCTAGATTTAAAACCTACGTTGTATCTCTCTTTCCGGCAGATACAAGTCTGCAGAGGTTCAAAGACCTGCTGGTGAGAAAATTGTCAAGTCAAGCGGAACGTGACCCGTCAACAGCTCCTCCTTCACATTCTCCTGCAACTGGAGGTGCGAGGAAAAGGCTAAGAATTCCAAGCCCACCCGCTGGCGGTGATGCAGGGCAGTCTGGAGCAAGTGCTGACATCTTGTCCGGACTGAAGGACCTGCCAACGATTACTGACATGTCGTCTACTGTCACTGCATATGATTCTCTCACCATTGAAAGAATGGTGGAGGATTATATGAGTGACCGCATCCAAGTACGCACGTCAGACAGTCCGTACGTATACTGGCAGGAAAAAGAGGCAATTTGGAGGCCCTTGCACAAACTGGCTTTATTCTACCTAACTTGCCCTCCCTCCAGTGTGTACTCCGAACGAGTGTTTAGTGCAGCCGCTCACCTTGTCAGCAATCGGCGTACGAGGTTACTTCCAGAAAATGTGGAGAAGATGATGTTCATCAAAATGAATTATAATCAATTCCTCCGTGGAGACATTCACCAGCAATTGCCTCCAGAAAGTACACTGGGACCTGAGATGGTGGATTCATAATAATCTGTGAGGAGGGGGATGTACACAGTGAAAGGGGTGAGGAATCGGAGAATGATGATGAGGTGGACATCTTGCCTCTGTAGAGCCAGTTTGTGCAAGGAGAGATTGATTGCTTCTTTTTTGGTGGGGGCCCAAACCAACCAGTCCTTTCAGTCACAGTCATGTGGCAAACCCTGTCGGATGAAATGATGGGTTCGTTAAAGTGTGCATGTCCTGTTTATACAACATAAGGGTGGGTGGGAGGGCCCAAGGACAATTCCATCTTGCACCTCTTTTTTCTTTCATTTTTCTTTGCATCATGTGCTGTTTGGGGACAATTTTTTTGAAGTGCCATCCTGCCTGACACTGCAGTGCCACTCCTAGATGGGCCAGGTGTTTGTGTCGGCCACTTGTGTCGCTTAGCTTAGTCACACAGCGACCTTGGTGCGCCTCTTTTTTTCTTTGCATCATGTGCTGTTTGGGGACTATTTTTTTGAAGTGCCATCCTGTTTGACACTGCAGTGCCACTCCTAGATGGGCCAGGTGTTTGTGTCGGCCACTTGTGTCGCTTAGCTTAGCCATCCAGCGACCTCGGTGCAAATTTTAGGACTAAAAATAATATTGTGAGGTGTGAGGTGTTCAGAATAGACTGAAAATGAGTGGAAATTATGGTTATTGAGGTTAATAATACTATGGGATCAAAATGACCCCCACATTCTATGATTTAAGCTGTTTTTTAGGGTTTTTTGTAAAAAACACCCGAATCCAAAACACACCCGAATCCGACAAAAAATTTTCAGGGAGGTTTTGCCAAAACGCGTCCGAATCCAAAACACGGCCGCGGAACCGAATCCAAAACCAAAACACAAAACCCGAAAAATTTCCGGTGCACATCACTAATAAAAGGTGGTATTTTATTCTTCAATAGTGATTTTGGTTCAACATCTGGCTATATTTTATTTTCCTTTTACTCTCCTTTCTGATAGACACAGAGCTGACAAATGTCTAGCTGTCACATCTATACCTGGGAAATATAAATGTACAGATACAGTACATTGTAAATGACCCACTCTCTGTGACAGGTTATATAACAGCGTCTTACAGCACATATATCTCCGTTTCAGGCGTGGGGAAAAGTGAACAATTTCAATCTACACTCTAATGCCTGGACTACAATGGTTCAAAGGGAAAAAGCTATAATTTGCGTTGAGGTTTGGCTGTTGAGGATGAACAAGTGTTACCTGCACAGAATAAATATTGCCAGGGGCTCGAGTAGAACAGAAGTATATGGACTGATAATCTTGCACAATGCAGAACCTCTGTTGAGAACTACTGTAATTGCTTTGTTTTTGATTCTATTGAATTACTGATGATTTCTTTGTGATTTTCTGTCTGGAGATAATCAGAGTATTGTTATGTGCCAAAAATCTTTGACAGATATATAAAAAAATGCATCTCCTACTTATAAATGGAAATTATTACTATGATGGGTTATTTATGATATTTCAACTTGTTGACATTTATCATGTAGACACTGATGAATGGTCAAAATAATAGAATGTCAACATATCATTCATGGTGGCCCAGTGGTAACTTGCCTGCTCCCAACAGCTGCAGCAACGCCAGGAGCATCTTCCTGGTTTTGGCTTGTGACTGTCAGTTCCAATGGAGTCATCTGATGTTCCAGCATTACAGTAAGCACACTGGTGCTATCCGTAACCCTAATCCCTAACCCTTAATCTAGAACCTTAACCCTAAAACCCCCACAGCCTATCGCTAAACTCCTCCTAGTGCCTAACCCTAATGTCATCATTCTGGCAATGTCGGCAACATATCTGTTGACATTGCAGTGTTGAAATTATGAATGTCAACAAAATTATTTTCAATCTTATGGCTACATCCCACTAAAACATAACTGGAAGGGATTAGGATGTAGAACTCTCTCCCACAACTAGTCAAATAGCTAATTGTTTTATGTGATATACCCTTGATGTTATATCTTTGGTCAAGTCATGTGCTACTGCATGCAGAATAAGATTAACATTAAAAATAAACTTGGCTTTCTTGCGTTGAGAACACAGAGTAGATGTAGTCATCACTCATGTAATTAGAACGCTGCCAAAGTACTCATAAGGAAAGGAGGTGGCTGAGTAACTTAAATTTATTAAGATAAAAAAATTATGAACAGTCCTTTAATCTGTGTACTCAAAGGGTACAAAGACCATAAGTTGAATGACATTTACATGATATACTTCTGCTTACTGTGAAAACTGGATAGTCGGGAGGGAGAAGGAAGTAAATCAGCAGTCAATGGCCTATACCCAGCAAGAGGGCAGACTTAATAAGGGGTCACTGTCTGGAAACAGAAGGAGAATAAAGGAGCACTATTGGCTCTTATTGACTATTAGGGAGAAAATGAAGACAGGTGGCCCTGCAATGGTGAACTGGGATATAGAATAGGTGGGTGGGCAGAGAATCTGATTAACAAGTTATGACGAGGTGTAGCCTAAGGACTCATTTGATGGTGAATGCTGGTAAAGACTCTTATGGAGCACGGGAGTCATATCTAGAACAGTGGGACAGCACAGGAGCAGACTTGATGTGGGAGTGAGAGGAGGTGACAAAAGCAGAGGTGAGGTGGCTGTCAGTGGAAGAGAAGAGAAGGCGGGAGGGAGTTTGGACAGATAATAGGTTGGAGATGTAGGGGAGAGTGGAGTAATTGAGGGCTTTACAAGAATGGGTGAAGAGGTTGAACTGTGTTCTGAAGTGCATAGGGAGCCAGTGAAGCATTTGTAAGTAAGGGCTGGGAAGAAACTGAGACAGAGCAGAAGGAGAGGTAAATAAAATGGGCAGCTGCACTAAAAACAGACTGAAGTGGAGAGAGGTGAGTGAAATGAAGGCCACAGAGGAGGTTACAACAGCCCAGGCCGGAAATGACAAGTACAAGGATGAGAGATTTTCTGGCATCAATGGTGAGGAAAGATCTAATTATAATTATGTAGATAATCAAAGGTGGAAGCAGTATGATAGTGAGATATTGACGTGCCCTCAGTCACATAGTGTTTTTGTGCTGTATGGTGCAAGATTCTTGCTGCAATTTAGATGCTCCACCGCAGGTAGCAATTTCTACTTCTTTCTTACTTTTGCATTTTATTCAGATTATAGGTACATAAAAGTCACTCACAGTATATCAGGGACAATATTATCAGTGCTTTTGTTGCAAAGGAATTGGTATAAAGTTGCAGATTAAGCATAATGCTACCAAAATGAGGCACAATGTGAATCAGACCTGTCTTTTGCCTTTTTTTACCCAGATTTGTGACTTAGCTGCACATACGGTATAAGTACATCTAAGGCCAGTCCCAGTAGTCCTTGCATTGTACTTTTGTTTAGTCACATCATTTATCTGAATAAGACCCTTACTGAAAGAGAAGACACTTGGGGGGTCATTCAGACCCGAGTGCACGCTGCAGTTTTTTGCAGCCATGCGATCGGGTCTGATCAGCGCATGCGTGCTGGCCGCAATGCGCAGGCGTGTCGCTGGCCGGCAACAGCCGTCGCCGGGCAGCAACAAAGAGAATGAAGAAAGCATTTGCAGCGGTGAACGCAAGAAGATTGACAGGAAGAGGCCGTCTGGGCGTGTCAACTCACCGTTTTCTGGGAGTGTCGAGGAAAACGCAGGCATGGCCGGCCGTTTCCAGGGAGGGATCCTGACGTCAGCTCCAGCAAGGATCATCGCAGCGGCTGAGTATGTCTTGAGCTGCGCAGAGACTGCACAAACTTTTTGTTTGTGCAGCTCTCTGTACAAGCGAACTCACCACTGTAAAGGCATTACCCCCTCCCCTGTAGGCGGCAATTATCTGGTCACAGCAGTGCAAAAAATAGCCTGCATGCGACTAGGTCTGAATTAGGCCCTTGGTGAAGGTAGGTCACAAAGTCTGTCACATTTGAGCATAAGGTGTATGTGGACACATCTGTATACTGGATGTGGGGAATGAAGGAGAGGGAGAAGTCAAAGATGACTCCCAGGCAGAAGATTTGATGTACAGAAGGATGATTGTGTTGTCATCAGAAAGAGAGATAAGGGGAGGTGAGGGATTCCTGGAGTGGGTAGAACAGCACATTCTCTTTTGGACATACAGTATTGATTTGGATAGTCTGAGACATCCAGGAGGAGATGGTTGAAAGACAGAGATGCAAGAGAGGATGGAGGTAGAGCAGTCAGGAAAATATAGGTATATTATGCTATCATCAGCGTAGAGGTGATATTATAGGCCGAAAGAGCTTATGGAATTTTCACGAAAAGGGAGAAGATATGGGACACATCAACAGGCAAAGGTAGAAAGGGGTATGTGCTGTCAGGGGAAGAGACTGGGAAGAAGTGGTTAGAGAGGTATGAGGTCAACCATGATAGGACAGAGCCACGGAGACCAAAAGATTGGAGGGTTTGGAGGAGCACTTCACAGTATCAAAGGCAGCATACAGGTCAAAGTGAATGAGTTGAGCCCTTGGGTTTGGCAGTAAATAGATCATTGGTGATCTTATGGCAGTTTTTGTAGAGTTGGGGATGCAAAATGTAGGACTATTTTTTTTTTTTTTTTTAAAGAACTGATTTTTATTGAGGTTTTTCATATATGAGAAATATGCGTTTGACAATAAAACATCAACGTCAAAATGTGGCGATCTCTAGAACATAGGGAACGCATGAAGAATGGATCAATACAAGAATGTTTAAGCCAAACAACAATATGCAGTAGGAAAAATATGGAAATACAGTCAAGCATGGGGTGGGGGGGGGGGGGGAGGGGGGGGGGATGGAAGGTCGGGGAGCTGTCGGCCAATCAAAGGCTGAAGAGCCCTGTTAGGGTGGAGTTATGAACATACAATCATACATCATTATACATAGTTCCTAATCAGTTAATTGTAACTGAGCTGGTATACTATTACATTATTAAATATGATGACAAGCTAGGCATGTAGAATATATATAAGGTAAGAGAGGAGAAGGACTCTATAATATTCTATAAGATTGACGAGGAGAGAAAGAGAAGAATAGGAGTAGGAGAAGAATGAAGCTAGGTTATCTGGACATTTTCCACTGAGAATTTTCAAATGCTGCAATTATCGTGGATTGAGTGGTCTGGTCTAGTGTAGCCATATAGGGGCCCCATTTTTTGTTGAACCCGGCGAGGCCAGAGGGACCCGTAAGAAGAGTGGACCTTCGATCAAAGTATAAATATTGTAGCATGGTTTTCTGAACTTCAGCTAAGGAGGGGGTCGATCTAACAACCCAGTGTTTCAGAATTGCCTTTTTGGTTATTGTAAACAACATGGTCAACATAGGGAAAAGTAGGCTAATCCCTTTTTTCGATCTCCATATAGAGAAATTTATGCAAAGACATGCCAGCGGGTCTGGTTTCAGTGCCATGTGGAAATGGGTATTTATGAACACAAATAATTTGTTCCAGAAGCGTTGGATTCTGATACAGCTCCAAAGGCAGTGGTAGAAAGAGGCTTTAGCTCCTTTACATTTAGGGCACCTATTAGGGATTGCAGGATCAATGTGTATCTGTTCAAAGGGAGGCAAGTATGCTCTATGGATGGATTTTACATGTACCTCTTGTAGGTACGCAGAACTAAGAATTGACATGGTCCGGTGGTGGTGGTCTAGGAGGAGGTCACAGGAGGTCACGCTTGGAATGTCTGCTTGCCAGGAGGCAACCAGTCTGGGAATGTATGGCAAGGCTGGGATATTTACAATGTGTGAGTAAATTTGCTTTAGTTTGTAGGGATGGGATTCCCAGTGCTTTAGAACTTTTGCTAGAGGGGAAGAGGGAGACGAGGGGATAGAGTCGATGTGCAATGAATGGAGGTAGTGTCTCACTTGTAGATACATATAGAAGTGGGAGGACGGAATAGAGTACCTGTCTCTCAGTGTTGTAAATTGAGCCATGTGGCCACCCGGGTCGAAGACCTGTGAAGCAGCACACAGCCCCCTCTCCCGCCATCGGACAAAAAGAGCATTGTGAAGGGAAGGAGGAAAAGAAGGGTTTCCCCAAAGGGATATATAAGAGGAAACAGTGTGGTCAGATTTGAGTTTTCTGTGTAATTTCACCCAGCTTAAGTACGTGTCTCGGAATAGAGGGTGTTTCAGGATTGAAGAAGGTATGTCAGTTTTTTTGGTGTGTAGGAGGGCACATGGGGAATAAGGTCGAAAAGCATCAGTATCTAGAGCCAAGTCAGTGTATGTGCTTTTTCCCAAAAGCCAATCAGCTGCATATCGGAGAAAGATTGTAAGAGAGTAAGAAAGAAAGTCCGGGACACCCAGTCCGCCCAGTGATTTGTCCATTACTAGTTTTGCAAAGGCCACTTTTGGTTTCTTCCCATGCCATATAAATCGGGTCATAGCTTTGCGCAATACAGCGCCATCCGCTTCTCTGAGACTGAATGGAAGAGATTGCATAATATAAAAGATTTTGGGAAATATTACCGATTTAAGGACTGCAATCCTCCCAAGCAATGAGAGCGGAAGGGTAGCCCATCCCTCTAGCTTAGAAAGCACGGCCTTAATGGCCGGTGTGAAGTTGATTTCGTAGATCCGTGCAATATCGCGTGCAATATTTACCCCAAGGTATTTAAAATGGGACTGAGTGATCGTGAAGGGTGATGCTTGAGTGAGAGAGGATAGTGTGGCAGGGGGGACGTGTATAGGAAGTAATTCTGATTTTGTGACATTGATCTTATAGCCAGCCGTTTCACCAAATTCTGAAATCAAACGCAGGATTTCCGGGACTGACGTGAGAGGGTTTGAGACAAATAACAACATGTCGTCAGCGAACAGGGCGACTTTAAGCTCAGTGTTACCGACAGAGATGCCAGTAATGGAAGGGGAAAGCCTAAGAGCTAATGCTAGAGGTTCTAGAGCGATGGCAAAGAGGAGTGGGGAGAGAGGGCACCCCTGTCTAGTGCCTTTTTCTATATAGAAGGGGTTGGAAAGGAGACCGTTGCACGAAATTTGAGTGGCCGGGGATGAATATAGTGCGCGGATAGCCTCTATAAACGCATCAGGGAATTTAAATCGTGTCAGGGTTGCGTAGAGGTGAGGCCATTCGACGAGGTCGAAGGCCTTTTCCGCGTCCAAGGATATGATGGCATATCCAGAAGAGGACATGTCACCGTGGCAGGAGTGTAAGGCTGCTATTACCCTTCTCACATTGACCACCGAGTGTCTTCCTGCAATGAAGCCTGTCTGATCAGGGTGAACAATGTGGGGGAGTATGAGTTTCAGACGGTCGGCCAGTATCTTGGCGAACAACTTATAATCTATGTTTAGCAAAGATATTGGTCGATAGGAGCCTGGGAGGGATAAATCTCTGCCTGGTTTAGGGAGCAATTTGAGGAGTGCCGAATTAAAGTGAGGTGGGGGAGTCTGAGCTAGTAATAATGAGTTGAAAATGTCTACCAGAATGGAGTCAAATTTATGGGAGAGGAGTCTATAAAATTCCCCACTATAGCCGTCAGGGCCAGGGGCCTTATTGGGTTTTAATTGTTTGATCGCTGATCGGACTTCGGTGATAGTGATCGGGGATAGAAGTTGAGTGGCCATGTCATCTGTAAGAGCAGGGTAAGGTAGGGCTTCCCAAGAGAAAGGGAGGTTGGTAGACTTGTCAGCGGGGATGAGGGGAGGGTGTGGCGGTTGAGAGCATGATGTCGAGGGATGTGAAGGTGGCGAAGGCGGTTGCGGGGTGTTTGGAATGGTGGTTGAGTATAATTGGGAGAAGTAAGACTGCATAATATGTGCAATCTGTTTGTTTGTGGAAGTCAGTGTGCCTTGCTGTGTGCGGAGAGGGTGAACCACGGCAGGTGAAAATGTGCCACGAAGTAAGTTAGAGAGTAAACGGCCAGACTTGTTCCCGAATTTGTGGAACTTGTAGTGGACAGAAAAAAGGTATTTATTTCCCATTTCGGAAATGTGTTCGTCAAAGTGGGTTTTTGTGAGTAGATATGTTTGCTTAGTGGCTGGTGAAGGGATTTGTTTGTATGCCTGAAAGGCCGCAGTGAGGGCGTTCTGGAGCGTCAGATACTGCTTTGAAAAATTCTTGTTGGAGGCTGCGGTAAAGGACATAATCGCCCCTCTGAGAACTGCTTTCGCTGACATCCAGAACAGAAAGGAATTCGTCTGAAGATGTTCAGAATTGGTAGAGTAATAGTCGTCCCAAGCAGCCTCCAAGAAGGACTTGAAAGTATCAGAATGACAGAATCTATTTTGAAATTTCCATAGCCTAGTCGTGTCTCCGTCATCTGGAAAGTGGATAGTCAAAGAAATCATAGCATGGTCTGACAGAGAGATGGGGGCGATAGAGCAGTCTGTGACCTGAGGGAAAAGAGCATGAGAGATGAAGAAATAGTCGATGCGAGAGAGAGAGCCATGCGCCGCTGAGAGACAGGTGTATTCTCGTTCTGTTGGGTACAGGGCTCTCCACATGTCAATAACCTGTAAGGTGGAGGTGAAGAGGGGGATGCCAACCTTAGGGAGTGGAGGAGGGGTCCCGCGGGTGTTTGATCTGTCTAATATGGAGGAAGAAATCAGGTTAAAATCTCCACCAATGATCAAATTGTCACCCATGAAGGGGGTCAGAAGGGTAATCAAGCTCTGGAAGTATGACTTAGAATAGGGAGGGGGAATATATACATTAGCCAGCGTGAGCCTCTTGCCCAATATATCCACCGAGACCACCACATATCTACCTGTATCGTCAGTAACCACGCGGTGTACCTCATGAGCCAGGTTGCGTTTTACCAGAATAACCACTCCTCTTGCCTTGGAACTGTAGGAAGAGGACGCCAATACAGACCATCCTAGCATTCCCAGTTTTGCAGATTCAGCGGGAGTCAAATGAGTTTCCTGGAGGAATGCCACGTCCACGCCAGATTTTTGTAAGAAAATCAATATTTTCCTGCGTTTCGCCGGAGAATTAATTCCTCCAACGTTCCAGGTTGCATAGCGTAGACTAGGCATCCCTGCAGGGAACAGGGAGAAAAAGAAACATCATCTTAAAGCGTAAAAAGACACAGAGGGGAACTTTTAGCATAACGATGTCTAAGGATATCATACAGTCTCGCCAAGTTACATAGGGTAGGACAGCGCCCCCTGGGATTGGAGGGGGATACCAGGCAGTGAAGGAGGGGAGGGGTGTGCGGGGGGGGAGATAGGGAGCATAAATGAAAAGAGGCATACAAATGCCAGCATTTGATGCCAGACTTCCAAGTAAAAGCACATAGAGTAACATATCAAAAAGGACACACATCCAGCACGGAGGGGCGTGTCCGCCCCCGATCCCAAACGTATTACAAAATACTGATGTAAAACTGTATAACTGTATAACTGAGGCCCGTAGGTCCTGCCAGCGCGTTACACCTAAGAACATTGAGATAACTTATAATGTAGAGAAAATGAGCCACTAAATGTGGAGTGAGGAAAAAAAATTAGCGGTTTAAACTCTGAAATCACTAAACAGACATGGAATCATGCAGAACAGGGAGAGCTTAATAAGGCAGTTTAGAACAAGGAGCACAGTCCTTCATTTAGCTGAATCAGAGATGTCTGCATCCTTGGCCTGGGACAGCTCCTGGAGGTAAGCCACAGCGTCAGGCGGGGTGGAAAAGTCCTTAAATGAAGACCCGTCATAAATGCGAAGCCTGGCAGGATATAACAGGCCAAATTTGCGCCCTTCAGCGACTAATTGAGAGCAAACAGGGGAAAAGGATTTCCTGGCCCGTGATAATTCAGCGGAGTAGTCTTGAAAAATATGAAGCTTATGTCCTTCCCATGACAAAGATTTAGCTTTGCGAGAGGCTGACCATATCTCCATTTTGTGTAGGTAATTTAAGCAGCGGAACAGGGTAACGCGGGGTCTCGGCCTGTTGGGGGTCGGAGTCGGTCCTACCCTATGGACCCTCTCTATTACCATGTCCTGGCAAACCGCCTCTATGCCTAAAAGCGAGGGTAGAGTGTTGCGGACAAAATGGGCCATAGCGGGCCCCTTGATAGATTCAGGGAGGCCGACCAGCCTAATATTATTTCGACGCGATCTGTTCTCAATATCGTCTATCTTGTTCCACATCTGATAGGAATCGTTAGTGAGACGTTTCACGGTGTGTTGCAAGTCTCCTATGTCATGGGATACTACGCTGATCTGTTGTTCCGTGTTAGAAACCCTGTGGGTCAAATGTTGTAGCTGACTAGTGATATCAGCTACTGCTTTGGATAGAAGGGGAGTCATGGTAGCTGTAATGGCTGCTACCACCTCTGAGTAGGTCACAGGGGCATCGCAGCCCGCACTCACGTGTCCCCCAGGTCCTTCGGCCGCGGATTTTTTATGCAGAGGGGGTGCACTCTCCACTGCAGAATCTGCCTGCATGGTCCCTGCAGCCCGGCGCTTCTCCTGGCGTGGAGGCTGCGGCGGCTGCTGCTGCTGCTGGTCCGTTTGGGGTTGCGGCGTCAGCGGTGCTAAAAAGCGGTCCATATTGGCTACGGGGGTGCAAGGTCACTGCAGGAGGACTCCGGGCTCCAAACGAGGCTTTAAAAGCCTAGTAAAAGGTGTCTGATGGGGAGCGGGGGACGGAGCTCAAAACGGAGCTCAGGTCTCCATGAAGCCGGAACCGGAAGTCCCAGGACTATTTTAAAGTGGTAGGAAATGAAAGTGTGAGGCAGTGATAAGCAAGTTCTTAAAGGATCTTTACATTTACACATGGGTGTAGAGAAATAGGGAGGTACAGTACGTAGAGAAATTCAGCGTAGATAATTTTTTGTGAACAGGAGAGACAAGGGCATATATGAAGGAGAAGGAGTTCATACCTGGTAAAAAGTTGAGGAGATTCCCAACTGTAGGTGACAAGATAAAGTGACAAGAGAAACTAGGAGAGAGAGGAGTCTAGGAGCAGGTAAAGGGAAGAGAGGACTAAAGAATGAGTTGGACTTCTGTCCGGTGGTGAGGGAGAGGAGGACAAGATAGACAGGCAGTTGCAGACATGAGTGGGGCAGGAGGCACTTGAAAGGAGGAGATATCAATAATGCATGCGAAGTGGGTTGCAAAGTTAAAGACACTAATGGTGGAGCACTGGATATTGGTAGACTGGGAGAAAATGAAAGATATTGTGTTCTGGTGTAATGAATAGTAGGTGTCAAGGATACTACAGTTGTCTATGCAACAGCTTTTTGCTTTCTTCATATTTCTAGTTCAATAGGATGGTTCAGTTCATATAGCATAGTCAAACGTTGTGCATGCTCATATGTGGAAATAATAGTTTGTGGACCTGCCAGGATAAGAGGCTTAGAAACTTAGAATAGTTTCAGAAAAGTTTAATAAATTATTTTCTAAGCACCTGCAGGTCCTAAGAAAATAGTCTTATTAAATTATTATTTTTCCACCTGTTTCAAATTACTTGTATCACTGCATATACATAAAATATGACTTGCTTTCACAGTCAAAAAATAACCCTGTCTAGCAAATTGTGCATGTTCTACTGGGAATCAAATTAACCATTTTATCTGGTAAGACAAATTATCAAGGACACTAGAAACACAGGACAGAATGCACAGATAGCAACAAATCACTACTGGCATCAGCAATATAACTGACAAACCCTATACAGAAATGAAAATGGAAGAACAGGACATAAGATCATGAACTGCAAGTTTTAAGACACACACCCATTTTTTAGGTCATATCTAGGCAGATTGAGATAAAACAAACAATTCCATCTACACTAGAGATGTGCACTTGAAATTTTTCGGGTTTTGTGTTTTGGTTTTGGGTTCGGTTCCGCGGCCGTGTTTTGGGTTCGACCGCGTTTTGGCAAAACCTCACCGAATTTTTTTTTGTCGGATTCGGGTGTGTTTTGGATTCGGGTGTTTTTTTTAAAAAACACTAAAAAACAGCTTAAATCATAGAATTTGGGGGTCATTTTGATCCCAAAGTATTATTAACCTCAAAAACCATAATTTACACTCATTTTCAGTCTATTCTGAATCCCTTACACCTCACAATATTATTTTTAGTCCTAAAATTTGCACCTAGGTCGCTGGATGACTAAGCTAAGCGACCCTAGTGGCCGACACAAACACCGGGCCCATCTAGGAGTGGCACTGCAGTGTCACGCAGGATGTCCCTTCCAAAAAACCCTCCCCAAACAGCACATGACGCAAAGAAAAAAAGAGGCGCAATGAGGTAGCTGTGTGAGTAAGATAAGCGACCCTAGTGGCCGACACAAACACCGGGCCCATCTAGGAGTGGCACTGCAGTGTCACACAGGACGTCCCTTCCAAAAAACCCTCCCCAAACAGCACATGACGCAAAGAAAAAAAGAGGCGCAATGAGGTAGCTGTGTGAGTAAGATAAGCGACCCTAGTGGCCGACACAAACACCGGGCCCATCTAGGAGTGGCACTGCAGTGTCACGCAGGATGTCCCTTCCAAAAAACCCTCCCCAAACAGCACATGACGCAAAGAAAAAAAGAGGTGCAATGAGGTAGCTGTGTGAGTAAGATAAGCAACCCTAGTGGCCGACACAAACACCGGGCCCATCTAGGAGTGGCACTGCAGTGTCACGCAGGATGTCCCTTCCAAAAAACCCTCCCCAAACAGCACATGACGCAAAGAAAAAAAGAGGCGCAATGAGGTAGCTGTGTGAGTAAGATAAGCGACCCTAGTGGCCGACACAAACACCGGGCCCATCTAGGAGTGGCACTGCAGTGTCACGCAGGATGGCCCTTCCAAAAAACCCTCCCCAAACAGCACATGACGCAAAGAAAAAAAGAGGCGCAATGAGGTAGCTGTGTGAGTAAGATAAGCGACCCTAGTGGCCGACACAAACACCGGGCCCATCTAGGAGTGGCACTGCAGTGTCACGCAGGATGTCCCTTCCAAAAAACCCTCCCCAAACAGCACATGACGCAAAGAAAAAAAGAGGCGCAATGAGGTAGCTGTGTGAGTAAGATAAGCGACCGTAGTGGCCGACACAAACACCGGGCCCATCTAGGAGTGGCACTGCAGTGTCACGCAGGATGTCCCTTCCAAAAAACCCTCCCCAAACAGCACATGACGCAAAGAAAAAAAGAGGCGCAATGAGGTAGCTGTGTGTGTAAGATAAGCGACCCTAGTGGCCGACACAAACACCGGGCCCATCTAGGAGTGGCACTGTAGTGTCACGCAGGATGGTCCTTCCAAAAAACCCTCCCCAAACAGCACATGACGCAAAGAAAAAAAGAGGCGCAATGAGGTAGCTGTGTGAGTAAGATAAGCGACCCTAGTGGCCGACACAAACACCGGGCCCATCTAGGAGTGGCACTGCAGTGTCACGCAGGATGGCCCTTCCAAAAAACCCTCCCCAAACAGCACATGACGCAAAGAAAAAAAGAGGCGCAATGAGGTAGCTGTGTGAGTAAGATAAGCGACCCTAGTGGCCGACACAAACACCGGGCCCATCTAGGAGTGGCACTGCAGTGTCACGCAGGATGGCCCTTCCAAAAAACATTCCACAAACAGCACATGACGCAAAGAAAAATTAAAGAAAAAAGAGGTGCAAGATGGAATTGTCCTTGGGCCCTCCCACCCACCCTTATGTTGTATAAACAGGACATGCACACTTTAACCAACCCATCATTTCAGTGACAGGGTCTGCCACACGACTGTGACTGAAATGACGGGTTGGTTTGGACCCCCACCAAAAAAGAAGCAATTAATCTCTCCTTGCACAAACTGGCTCTACAGAGGCAAGATGTCCACCTCATCATCATCCTCCGATATATCACCGTGTACATCCCCCTCCTCACAGATTATCAATTCGTCCCCACTGGAATCCACCATCTCAGCTCCCTGTGTACTTTGTGGAGGCAATTGCTGCTGGTCAATGTCTCCACGGAGGAATTGATTATAATTCATTTTAATGAACATCATCTTCTCCACATTTTCTGGATGTAACCTCGTACGCCGATTGCTGACAAGGTGAGCGGCGGCACTAAACACTCTTTCGGAGTACACACTTGTGGGAGGGCAACTTAGGTAGAATAAAGCCAGTTTGTGCAAGGGCCTCCAAATTGCCTCTTTTTCCTGCCAGTATAAGTACGGACTGTGTGACGTGCCTACTTGGATGCGGTCACTCATATAATCCTCCACCATTCTTTCAATGTTGAGAGAATCATATGCAGTGACAGTAGACGACATGTCCGTAATCGTTGTCAGGTCCTTCAGTCCGGACCAGATGTCAGCATCAGCAGTCGCTCCAGACTGCCCTGCATCACCGCCAGCGGGTGGGCTCGGAATTCTGAGCCTTTTCCTCGCACCCCCAGTTGTGGGAGAATGTGAGGGAGGAGATGTTGACAGGTCGCGTTCCGCTTGACTTGACAATTTTCTCACCAGCAGGTCTTTCAACCCCAGCAGACTTGTGTCTGCCGGAAAGAGAGATCCAAGGTAGGCTTTAAATCTAGGATCGAGCACGGTGGCCAAAATGTAGTGCTCTGATTTCAACAGATTGACCACCCGTGAATCCTTGTTAAGCGAATTAAGGGCTCCATCCACAAGTCCCACATGCCTAGCGGAATCGCTCCGTGTTAGCTCCTCCTTCAATGTCTCCAGCTTCTTCTGCAAAAGCCTGATGAGGGGAATGACCTGACTCAGGCTGGCAGTGTCTGAACTGACTTCACGTGTGGCAAGTTCAAAGGGCATCAGAACCTTGCACAACGTTGAAATCATTCTCCACTGCGCTTGAGACAGGTGCATTCCACCTCCTATATCGTGCTCAATTGTATAGGCTTGAATGGCCTTTTGCTGCTCCTCCAACCTCTGAAGCATATAGAGGGTTGAATTCCACCTCGTTACCACTTCTTGCTTCAGATGATGGCAGGGCAGGTTCAGTAGTTTTTGGTGGTGCTCCAGTCTTCTGTACGTGGTGCCTGTACGCCGAAAGTGTCCCGCAATTCTTCTGGCCACCGACAGCATCTCTTGCACGCCCCTGTCATTTTTTAAATAAGTCTGCACCACCAAATTCAAGGTATGTGCAAAACATGGGACGTGCTGGAATTTGCCCATATTTAATGCACACACAAGGGCCCTTATTCCGAGTCGTTCGCTCGGTATTTTTCATCGCATCGCAGTGAAATTCCGCTTAGTGCGCATGCGCAATATTCGCACTGCGACTGCGCCAAGTATCTTTGCTATGAAGATAGTATTTTTACTCACGGCTTTTTCATCGCTCCGGCGATCGTAATGTGATTGACAGGAAATGGGTGTTACTGGGCGGAAACAGGCCGTTTTATGGGAGTGTGGCTGAAAACGCTACCGTTTCCGGAAAAAACGCAGGAGTGGCCGGAGAAACGGGGGAGTGGTTGGGCGAACGCTGGGTGTGTTTGTGACGTCAAACCAGGAACGACAAGCACTGAACTGATCGCACAGGCAGAGTAAGTCTGGAGCTACTCTAAAACTGCTAAGTAGTTTGTGAGCGCAATATTGCGAATACATCGGTCGCAATTTTAAGATGCTAAGATACACTCCCAGTAGGCGGCGGCTTAGCGTGTGTAACTCTGCTAAATTCGCCTTGCGACCGATCAACTCAGAATGAGGGCCAATATTGCTGGCGTTGTCCGATGCCACAAATCCACAGGAGAGTCCAATTGGGGTAAGCCATTCTGCGATGATCTTCCTCAGTTGCCGTAAGAGGTTTTCAGCTGTGTGCGTATTCTGGAAACCGGTGATACAAAGCGTAGCCTGCCTAGGAAAGAGTTGGCGTTTGCGAGATGCTGCTACTGGTGCCGCCGCTGCTGTTCTTGCTGCGGGAGTCCATACATCTACCCAGTGGGCTGTCACAGTCATATAGTCCTGACCCTGCCCTGCTCCACTTGTCCACATGTCCGTGGTTAAGTGGACATTGGGTACAGCTGCATTTTTTAGGACACTGGTGACTCTTTTTCCGAGGTCTGTGTACATTTTCGGTATCGCCTGCCTAGAGAAATGGAACCTAGATGGTATTTGGTACCGGGGACACAGTACCTCCAACAAGTCTCTAGTTGGCTCTGCAGTAATGATGGATACCGGAACCACGTTTCTCACCACCCAGGATGCCAAGGCCTCAGTTATCCGCTTTGCAGTAGGATGACTGCTGTGATATTTCATCTTCCTCGCAAAGGACTGTTGGACAGTCAATTGCTTGGTGGAAGTAGTAAAAGTGGTCTTACGACTTCCCCTCTGGGATGACCATCGACTCCCAGCAGCAACAACAGCAGCGCCAGCAGCAGTAGGCGTTACACGCAAGGATGCATCGGAGGAATCCCAGGCAGGAGAGGAATCGTCAGAATTGCCAGTGACATGGCCTGCATGACTATTGGCATTCCTTGGGAAGGAGGAAATTGACACTGAGGGAGTTGGTGGGGTGGTTTGCGTGAGCTTGGTTACAAGAGGAAGGGATTTACTGGTCAGTGGACTGCTTCCGCTGTCACCCAAAGTTTTTGAACTTGTCACTGACTTATTATGAATGCGCTGCAGGTGACGTATAAGGGAGGATGTTCCGAGGTGGTTAACGTCCTTACCCCTACTTATTACAGCTTGACAAAGGCAACATACGGCTTGACACCTGTTGTCCGCATTTCTGTTGAAATACTTCCACACCGAAGAGCTGATTTTTTTGGTATTTTCACCAGGCATGTCAGTGGCCATATTCCTCCCACGGACAACAGGTGTCTCCCCCGGTGCCTGACTTAAACAAACCACCTCACCATCAGAATCCTCCTGGTCAATTTCCTCCCCAGCGCCAGCAACACCCATATCCTCCTCATCCTGGTGTACTTCAACACTGACATCTTCAATCTGACTATCAGGAACTGGACTGCGGGTGCTCCTTCCAGCACTTGCAGGGGGCGTGCAAATGGTGGAAGGCGCATGCTCTTCACGTCCAGTGTTGGGAAGGTCAGGCATCGCAACCGACACAATTGGAGTCGGACTCTCCTTGTGGATTTGGGAGTTCGAAGAACGCACAGTTCTTTGCGGTGCTACTGCTTTTGCCAGCTTGAGTCTTTTCATTTTTCTAGCGAGAGGCTGAGTGCTTCCATCCTCATGTGAAGCTGAACCACTAGCCATGAACATAGGCCAGGGCCTCAGCCGTTCCTTGCCACTCCGTGTGGTAAATGGCATATTGGCAAGTTTACGCTTCTCCTCCGACAATTTTATTTTAGGTTTTGGAGTCCTTTTTTTACTGATATTTGGTGTTTTGGATTTGACATGCTCTGTACTATGACATTGGGCATCGGCCTTGGCAGACGACGTTGCTGGCATTTCATCGTCTCGGCCATGACTAGTGGCAGCAGCTTCAGCACGAGGTGGAAGTGGATCTTGATCTTTCCCTAATTTTGGAACCTCAACATTTTTGTTCTCCATATTTTAATAGGCACAACTAAAAGGCACCTCAGGTAAACAATGGAGATGGATGGATACTAGTATACTTATGGATGGACTGCCGAGTGCCGACACAGAGGTAGCTACAGCCGCGGACTACCGTACTGTGTCTGCTGCTAATATAGACTGGATGATAAAGATATGAAATCAATATATATATGTATGTATATATAATATCACTAGTACTGCAGCCGGACAGGTAGATAATATATTTATTAGGTAATGATGACTGATGACGGACCTGCTGGACACTGTCAGCTCAGCAGCACCGCAGACTGCTACAGTAAGCTACTATACTATAGTAGTATGTACAAAGAAGAAAGAAAAAAAAAACTACGGGTAGGTGGTATACAATTATGGATGGACTGCCGAGTGCCGACACAGAGGTAGCTACAGCCGTGGACTACCGTACTGTGTCTGCTGCTAATATAGACTGGATGATAATGATATGAAATCAATATATATATATGTATGTATATATAATATCACTAGTACTGCAGCCGGACAGGTAGATAATATATTTATTAGGTAATGATGAATGATGACGGACCTGCTGGACACTGTCAGCTCAGCAGCACCGCAGACTGCTACAGTAAGCTACTATACTATAGTAGTATGTACAAAGAAGAAAGAAAAAAAAACCACGGGTAGGTGGTATACAATTATGGATGGACTGCCGAGTGCCGACACAGAGGTAGCTACAGCCGTGGACTACCGTACTGTGTCTGCTGCTAATATAGACTGGATGATAATGATATGAAATCAATATATATATGTATGTATATATAATATCACTAGTACTGCAGCCGGACAGGTAGATAATATATTTATTAGGTAATGATGACTGATGACGGACCTGCTGGACACTGTCAGCTCAGCAGCACTGCAGACTGCTACAGTAAGCTACTATACTATAGTAGTATGTACAAAGAAGGAAGAAAAAAAAAAAAACACGGGTAGGTGGTATACAATTATGGATGGACTGCCGAGTGCCGACACAGAGGTAGCTACAGCCGTGGACTAACGTACTGTGTCTGCTGCTAATATAGACTGGATGATAATGATATGAAATCAATATATATATGTATGTATATATAATATCACTAGTACTGCAGCCGGACAGGTAGATAATATATTTATTAGGTAATGATGACTGATGACGGACCTGCTGGACACTGTCAGCTCAGCAGCACCGCAGACTGCTACAGTAAGCTACTATACTATAGTAGTATGTACAAAGAAGAAAGAAAAAAAAAAACCACGGGTAGGTGGTATTCAATTATGGATGGACTGCCGAGTGCCGACACAGAGGTAGCTACAGCCGTGGACTAACGTACTGTGTTTGCTGCTAATATAGACTGGATGATAATGATATGAAATCAATATATATATGTATGTATATATAATATCACTAGTACTGCAGCCGGACAGGTAGATAATATATTTATTAGGTAATGATGACTGATGACGGACCTGCTGGACACTGTCAGCTCAGCAGCACCGCAGACTGCTACAGTAAGCTACTATACTATAGTAGTATGTACAAAGAAGAAAGAAAAAAAAAAACCACGGGTAGGTGGTATACAATTATGGATGGACTGCCGAGTGCCGACACAGAGGTAGCTACAGCCGTGGACTAACGTACTGTGTCTGCTGCTAATATAGAGTCTAGACTGGATGATAAATTATTGATAATGAGATGAAATCAATATAATATCACTAGTACTGCAGCCGGACAGGTACTATATATATTTATTATGTAATGACTGATGACGGACCTGCTGGACACTGTCAGGTCAGCAGCACCGCCGACTGCTACAGTAAGCTACTATAGTAGTATGTATAAAGAAGAATGAAAAAAAAAAAACCACGGGTAGGTGGTATACAATATTATATATATATATATATATATATATTATATACAATTATATATATATATATATATATATATATATATATTAAACTGGTGGTGATTGATTATTAAACTGGTGGTCAGGTCACTCACGTTGCAACTTGCAACTAGTACTCCGAGTCCTAAGCAGACAATCACAAAATATATTATTATACTGGTGGTCAGTGTGGTCACAACAATGGCAGTGTGGCACTGACTCTGGCAGCAAAAGTGTGCACTGTACGTTATATGTACTCCTGAGTCCTGCTCTCAGACTCTAACTGCTCCCCACTGTCAGTGTCTCCCCCACAAGTCAGATAATACAATACACTTACAGTCACACTATCTAATCTATAATTCTATATCACTTCAGCAAGTAGTATAGTAGTATAGTAGTACTCCTCCTAATAATGCTCCCCAAAATTACTACTACTGTGTCTCTCTCGTCTCTACTGTGTCTCTCTCTTCTCTAAACGGAGAGGACGCCAGCCACGTCCTCTCCCTATGACTCTCAATGCACGTGTGAAAATGGCGGCGACGCGCGGCTCCTTATATAGAATCCGAGTCTCGCGATAGAATCCGAGCCTCGCGAGAATCCGACAGCGGGATGATGACGTTCGGGCGCGCTCGGGTTAACCGAGCAAGGCGGGAAGATCCGAGTCGCTCAGACCCGTGAAAAAAAACATGAAGTTCGGGCGGGTTCGGATTCAGAGGAACCGAACCCGCTCATCTCTAATCTACACATGTGAAAACTACATACTGTATATATTTGTAGAGATGAGCGCCGGAAATTTTTCGGGTTTTGTGTTTTGGTTTTGGGTTCGGTTCCGCGGCCGTGTTTTGGGTTCGACCGCGTTTTGGCAAAACCTCACCGAATTTTTTTTGTCGGATTCGGGTGTGTTTTGGATTCGGGTGTTTTTTTAAAAAAACCCTAAAAAACAGCTTAAATCATAGAATTTGGGGGTAATTTTGATCCCAAAGTATTATTAACCTCAAAAAACATAATTTACACTCATTTTCAGCCTATTCTGAACACATCACACCTCACAATATTATTTTTAGTCCTAAAATTTGCACCGAGGTCGCTGTGTGAGTAAGATAAGCGACCCTAGTGGCCGACACAAACACCGGGCCCATCTAGGAGTGGCACTGCAGTGTCACGCAGGATGGCCCTTCCAAAAAACCCTCCCCAAACAGCACATGACGCAAAGAAAAAAAGAGGCGCAATGAGGTAGCTGACTGTGTGAGTAAGATTAGCGACCCTAGTGGCCGACACAAACACCGGGCACATCTAGGAGTGGCACTGCAGTGTCACGCAGGATGTCCCTTCCAAAAAACCCTCCCCAAACAGCACATGACGCAAAGAAAAAAAGAGGCGCAATGAGGTAGCTGTGTGAGTAAGATTAGCGACCCTAGTGGCCGACACAAACACCGGGCCCATCTAGGAGTGGCACTGCAGTGTCACGCAGGATGTCCCTTCCAAAAAACCCTCCCCAATCAGCACATGATGCAAAGAAAAAGAAAAGAAAAAAGAGGTGCAAGATGGAATTATCCTTGGGCCCTCCCACCCACCCTTATGTTGTATAAACAAAACAGGACATGCACACTTTAACCAACCCATCATTTCAGTGACAGGGTCTGCCACACGACTGTGACTGATATGACGGGTTGGTTTGGACCCCCCCCAAAAAAGAAGCAATTAATCTCTCCTTGCACAAACTGGCTCTACAGAGGCAAGATGTCCACCTCATCTTCACCCTCCGATATATCACCGTGTACATCCCCCTCCTCACAGATTATCAATTCGTCCCCACTGGAATCCACCATCTCAGCTCCCTGTGTACTTTGTGGAGGCAATTGCTGCTGGTCAATGTCTCCGCGGAGGAATTGATTATAATTCATTTTAATGAACATCATCTTCTCCACATTTTCTGGATGTAACCTCGTACGCCGATTGCTGACAAGGTGAGCGGCGGCACTAAACACTCTTTCGGAGTACACACTTGTGGGAGGGCAACTTAGGTAGAATAAAGCCAGTTTGTGCAAGGGCCTCCAAATTGCCTCTTTTTCCTGCCAGTATAAGTACGGACTGTGTGACGTGCCTACTTGGATGCGGTCACTCATATAATCCTCCACCATTCTATCAATGTTGAGAGAATCATATGCAGTGACAGTAGACGACATGTCCGTAATCGTTGTCAGGTCCTTCAGTCCGGACCAGATGTCAGCATCAGCAGTCGCTCCAGACTGCCCTGCATCACCGCCAGCGGGTGGGCTCGGAATTCTGAGCCTTTTCCTCGCACCCCCAGTTGCGGGAGAATGTGAAGGAGGAGATGTTGACAGGTCGCGTTCCGCTTGACTTGACAATTTTGTCACCAGCAGGTCTTTCAACCCCAGCAGACCTGTGTCTGCCGGAAAGAGAGATCCAAGGTAGGCTTTAAATCTAGGATCGAGCACGGTGGCCAAAATGTAGTGCTCTGATTTCAACAGATTGACCACCCGTGAATCCTTGTTAAGCGAATTAAGGGCTGCATCCACAAGTCCCACATGCCTAGCGGAATCGCTCCGTGTTAGCTCCTTCTTCAATGCCTCCAGCTTCTTCTGCAAAAGCCTGATGAGGGGAATGACCTGACTCAGGCTGGCAGTGTCTGAACTGACTTCACGTGTGGCAAGTTCAAAGGGCATCAGAACCTTGCACAACGTTGAAATCATTCTCCACTGCACTTGAGACAGGTGCATTCCATCTCCTATATCGTGCTCAATTGTATAGGCTTGAATGGCCTTTTGCTGCTCCTCCAACCTCTGAAGCATATAGAGGGTTGAATTCCACCTCGTTACCACTTCTTGCTTCAGATGATGGCAGGGCAGGTTCAGTAGTTTTTGGTGGTGCTCCAGTCTTCTGTACGTGGTGCCTGTACGCCGAAAGTGTCCCGCAATTTTTCTGGCCACCGACAGCATCTCTTGCACGCCCCTGTCGTTTTTTAAAAAATTCTGCACCACCAAATTCAAGGTATGTGCAAAACATGGGACGTGCTGGAATTTGCCCATATTTAATGCACACACAATATTGCTGGCGTTGTCCGATGCCACAAATCCACAGGAGAGTCCAATTGGGGTAAGCCATTCCGCGATGATCTTCCTCAGTTGCCGTAAGAGGTTTTCAGCTGTGTGCGTATTCTGGAAAGCGGTGATACAAAGCGTAGCCTGCCTAGGAAAGAGTTGGCGTTTGCGAGATGCTGCTACTGGTGCCGCCGCTGCTGTTCTTGCGGCGGGAGTCCATACATCTACCCAGTGGGCTGTCACAGTCATATAGTCCTGACCCTGCCCTGCTCCACTTGTCCACATGTCCGTGGTTAAGTGGACATTGGGTACAACTGCATTTTTTAGGAGACTGGTGAGTCTTTTTCTGACGTCCGTGTACATTCTCGGTATCGCCTGCCTAGAGAAGTGGAACCTAGATGGTATTTGGTAACGGGGGCACACTGCCTCAATAAATTGTCTAGTTCCCTGTGAACTAACGGCGGAGACCGGACGCACGTCTAACACCAACATAGTTGTCAAGGACTCAGTTATCCGCTTTGCAGTAGGATGACTGCTGTGATATTTCATCTTCCTCGCAAAGGACTGTTGAACAGTCAATTGCTTACTGGAAGTAGTACAAGTGGGCTTACGACTTCCCCTCTGGGATGACCATCGACTCCCAGCGGCAACAACAGCAGCGCCAGCAGCAGTAGGCGTTACACGCAAGGATGCATCGGAGGAATCCCAGGCAGGAGAGGACTCGTCAGACTTGCCAGTGACATGGCCTGCAGGACTATTGGCATTCCTGGGGAAGGAGGAAATTGACACTGAGGGAGTTGGTGGGGTGGTTTGCGTGAGCTTGGTTACAAGAGGAAGGGATTTACTGGTCAGTGGACTGCTTCCGCTGTCACCCAAAGTTTTTGAACTTGTCACTGACTTATTATGAATGCGCTGCAGGTGACGTATAAGGGAGGATGTTCCGAGGTGGTTAACGTCCTTACCCCTACTTATTACAGCTTGACAAAGGGAACACACGGCTTGACACCTGTTGTCCGCATTTCTGGTGAAATACCTCCACACCGAAGAGCTGATTTTTTTGGTATTTTCACCTGGCATGTCAACGGCCATATTCCTCCCACGGACAACAGGTGTCTCCCCGGGTGCCTGACTTAAACAAACCACCTCACCATCAGAATCCTCCTGGTCAATTTCCTCCCCAGCGCCAGCAACACCCATATCCTCCTCATCCTGGTGTACTTCAACACTGACATCTTCAATCTGACTATCAGGAACTGGACTGCGGGTGCTCCTTCCAGCACTTGCAGGGGGCATGCAAATAGTGGAAGGCGCATGCTCTTCACGTCCAGTGTTGGGAAGGTCAGGCATCGCAAACGACACAATTGGACTCTCCTTGTGGATTTGGGATTTCAAAGAACGCACAGTTCTTTGCGGTGCTTTTGCCAGCTTGAGTCTTTTCAGTTTTCTAGCGAGAGGCTGAGTGCTTCCATCCTCATGTGAAGCTGAACCACTAGCCATGAACATAGGCCAGGGCCTCAGCCGTTCCTTGCCACTCCGTGTGGTAAATGGCATATTGGCAAGTTTACGCTTCTCCTCCGACAATTTTATTTTAGGTTTTGGAGTCCTTTTTTTTCTGATATTTGGTGTTTTGGATTTGACATGCTCTGTACTATGACATTGGGCATCGGCCTTGGCAGACGACGTTGCTGGCATTTCATCGTCTCGGCCATGACTAGTGGCAGCAGCTTCAGCACGAGGTGGAAGTGGATCTTGATCTTTCCCTAATTTTGGAACCTCAACTTTTTTGTTCTCCATATTTTATAGGCAGAACTAAAAGGCACCTCAGGTAAACAATGGAGATGGATGGATTGGATACTAGTATACAATTATGGACGGACTGCCACGGTTAGGTGGTATAAAAAAACCACGGTTAGGTGGTATATATTATAATAATAATACAATTATGGATGGACGGACTGCCTGCCGACTGCCGACACAGAGGTAGCCACAGCCGTGAACTACCGCACTGTACACTGGTTGATAAAGAGATAGTAGTATACTCGTAACAACTAGTATGACACTATGACGACGGTATAAAGAATGAAAAAAAAACCACGGTTAGGTGGTATATATTATAATAATAATACAATTATGGATGGACGGACTGCCTGCCGACTGCCGACACAGAGGTAGCCACAGCCGTGAACTACCGCACTGTACACTGGTTGATAAAGAGATAGTAGTATACTCGTAACAACTAGTATGACACTATGACGACGGTATAAAGAATGAAAAAAAAACCACGGTTAGGTGGTATATATTATAATAATAATACAATTATGGATGGACGGACTGCCTGCCGACTGCCGACACAGAGGTAGCCACAGCCGTGAACTACCGCACTGTACACTGGTTGATAAAGAGATAGTAGTATACTCGTAACAACTAGTATGACACTATGACGACGGTATAAAGAATGCAAAAAAAACCACAGTTAGGTGGTATATATTATAATAATAATACAATTATGGATGGACGGACTGCCTGCCGACTGCCGACACAGAGGTAGCCACAGCCGTGAACTACCGCACTGTACACTGGTTGATAAAGAGATAGTAGTATACTCGTAACAACTAGTATGACACTATGACGGTATAAAGAATGAAAAAAAAACCACGGTTAGGTGGTATATATTATAATAATAATACAATTATGGATGGACGGACTGCCTGCCGACTGCCGACACAGAGGTAGCCACAGCCGTGAACTACCGCACTGTACACTGGTTGATAAAGAGATAGTAGTATACTCGTAACAATTAGGATGACACTATGACGGTATAAAGAATGAAAAAAAAACCACGGTTAGGTGGTAGGTATATAATAATAAATAATACAATTCTGGTCGGACGGACTGCCTGCCGTGTGCCGACACAGAGGTAGCCACAGCCGTGAACTACCGCACTGTACACTGGTTGATAAAGAGATAGTAGTATACTCGTAACAATTAGGATGACACTATGACGGTATAAAGAATGAAAAAAAAACCACGGTTAGGTGGTAGGTATATAATAATAAATAATACAATTCTGGTCGGACGGACTGCCTGCCGTGTGCCGACACAGAGGTAGCCACAGCCGTGAACTACCGCACTGTACACTGGTTGATAAAGAGATAGTAGTATACTCGTAACAATTAGGATGACACTATGACGGTATAAAGAATGAAAAAAAAACCACGGTTAGGTGGTAGGTATATAATAATAAATAATACAATTCTGGTCGGACGGACTGCCTGCCGTGTGCCGACACAGAGGTAGCCACAGCCGTGAACTACCGCACTGTACACTGGTTGATAAAGAGATAGTAGTATACTCGTAACAATTAGGATGACACTATGACGGTATAAAGAATGAAAAAAAAACCACGGTTAGGTGGTAGGTATATAATAATAAATAATACAATTCTGGTCGGACGGACTGCCTGCCGTGTGCCGACACAGAGGTAGCCACAGCCGTGAACTACCGCACTGTACACTGGTTGATAAAGAGATAGTAGTATACTCGTAACAATTAGGATGACACTATGACGGTATAAAGAATGAAAAAAAAACCACGGTTAGGTGGTAGGTATATAATAATAAATAATACAATTCTGGTCGGACGGACTGCCTGCCGTGTGCCGACACAGAGGTAGCCACAGCCGTGAACTACCGCACTGTACTGTGTCTGCTGCTAATATAGACTGGTTGATATTTAAAGAGATATTAGTAGTATACAACAATACTATACTGGTGGTCAGGCACTGGTCACCACTCCTGCAGCAAAAGTGTGCACTGTTAATTAATATAATTGTACTCCTGGCTCCTGCTAACAACCTGCAGTGCTCCCCAGTCTCCCCCACAATTAATTATAAGCTTTTAATTTATACATTGATGACTGTGCAGCACACTGGGCTGAGCTGAGTGCACACAGACTGAGTCACACTGTGTGACTGACTGTGCTGTGTATCGTTTTTTTTTTCAGGCAGAGAACGGATATAGCAGAGAGAAGTGAACGGATATATTATATTAAATAAAAGTTAACTAGCAACTGCACTGGTCACTGACTGTGGTAAACTAACTCTGTCTGCGACTCTGCACAATCTCTCTCTATCTAATCTATCTATCTCTATTCTAATGGAGAGGACGCCAGACACGTCCTCTCCCTATCAATCTCAATGCACGAGTGAAAATGGCGGCGACGCGCGGCTCCTTATATAGAATCCGAGTCTCGCGATAGAATCCGAGCCTCGCGAGAATCCGACAGCGTCATGATGACGTTCGGGCGCGCTCGGGTTAACCGAGCAAGGCGGGAAGATCCGAGTCGCTCGGACCCGTGGAAAAAAAAGTGAAGTTCGTGCGGGTTCGGATTCAAAGAAACCGAACCCGCTCATCTCTATATATTTGGTCAGTTTTTGACTGCTGTGTAAGTTGTGTTCCTGTCACTAGTACACCCACCCAATGATCCTGGATAGGAGAATCTCCCGTATTCCTGGGATCTGGGGGTGGAAAAGGTGAGAAGCGGTCCAGCCACACATAATTTTGAAAGGAAATGTGTTAGCTGATGACACTGGCATAAAGTTCTCCTCACATTAATACAGAAATGAATAGGCTCTAGGGCAGAGGTTCCCAAACTGTGTGCCGTGGCTCCCTGGGGTGTCTCGGGACACTTGCAGGGGTGCCCTGGGTTGGTGGTCCAGGACCAATTCAAATTATTCATGGTCAATATAATAGACAAAACCAGTGCTGGTGGCTGCCAGTCATAAAATATGTGGCCAAACAGAAGCATATCTTGTCCCTCACCACACAACTGACCCTAAGGATAACATATAAACGCGATCTACTTAATGTAATATTTCTTTCTAAATTTCTCAATAAGAAATTTTTGGCCTAGGGGTGCCATGAAAAAAATTCTGATATTCTAGGGTGCCGTGATTCAAAAAAGTTTGGAAAACACTGCTCTAGGGTATCTCTCAACATAGAAAACTCCCTAATTTAATACTGTAATGCATGTTTATGAAAATACATAAATACTTCAAGCATCAGATCTTTCTTCACTTTGCTCAAGTGGCCATTGTCCCTTTCACTAAACATACATATCACACATGTTACAAATTACACGTACACTACCTACTGTAGGCTCTATCATTGGGTACAGGCTCCCTGGCTTTAAATTCTTACTAATTGACTCAGCAGATTTTGACTTGTACCAATTTCCCAACATGTTCTTAATTCATTGCAGCTCTCCATTACCCTTGCCACTTTGAACAGACACCATAGAGCTCACTTAGAGTAGAGCAGGCATGTCCAAACTGCGGCCCTCCAGCTGTTGTGAAACTACAAATCCCAGCATGCCCTGACACAGTTTTGCTGTCATGCTGGGATGTGTAGTTTCACAACAGCTGGAGGGCCGCAGTTTGGACATGCCTGGAGTAGAGCGATAGAACACTTTTAACTGAGCCCATACATTTTTTATGTCATTTCAGGAACTGTGGCTGTTTCAGAAAGTGGTCCAGTCACCTGTTCCACAGATACACAAGGTGCTTGGAGTAGGGAGGGTCGGATATGCAGTAGTTCCTGCTCATGAGGCCAAAAATAAAAACTTGGGTAGTAATGAATGATCTTCTTGGACTAGCGCCAGGTAATTAGTTGAATCCAGAACAGGGGTGCGGAGTCTTACCCACAGGTGGTCTTCTCCAGGGAACCTCTCACAAGGATTTGGGTTTTGCTACACACAGTAGGCCGGTTGCGGCCCACTGTTTGAGTTACCTGGTTAGTGTTAGAATAAGAGTGGATATTTGCCCAGTACAGAGATTGTTGAGACCGGACTGGTACTGGGAGTGCTGGCACTGGGCTGGAACTGGTATCACTGTAACTGGCTGGAATCAACATTGTGGAGACCCGGGCTGGAACTGGTATTGTGGAGACCGGACTGGAACCGGTATTGCAAACACCAGGCTGGAAATGGTATTGCAGAGGCCGGGCTGGAACTGGTATTGTGGAGATAAGGCTGGAACCGGTATTACAAGGACCGGGCTGAAAACAGTATTGTGGAGACCGGGCTGGAACCAGTATTGAAAGACTGAGCTGGAACCAATATTGTGAGACCGGGCTGAAACTGGTATTGCGGGAACCGGTATTGAGGAGACCAGGCTGGAATTGGTATTGCAGAGACTGGGCTGAAATTGATATGGTGGAGCCGGGCTGGAACCAGTATGGCAGGGACCTGGCTAGAATCAGTATGACGGGGACCAAGCTGGAACCGATATTGCAGAGACTGGGCTGGTACCGGTATTGCGGAGATCGGGCTGGTACCGGTATTACTGGGACCGGGCTGGAACCAGTATTGCAGAGACCGGGCTGGAACCGGTATTGCAAAGACTGAGCTAGAACCGGTATTGCGGGGTCCAGGCTGGAACCGGTATTCACAAGCGACAACAAAGCTCAGACACAGGACTGTGTCTGAACAAGATATTTATACCCTGTGCTAGGCTGCAATTGACTGGTGCGGTCATGTGAGGAAAAGTGCAGTCACTATCGAAATATGGAGATCAGCTGACCACTATTGTATGGCGGCACCCAGAAACCGGAAGCTGTAGGCCCCAGGACCGTGATGCCAACCTACCTGATCAGGACCCCAGCAACCGAGAGCCTGCCAGCCAGTAAGCACATCTCAGATTTTTTTAAACATGTTTTAAATCCTGTCACTTACTCACAACCCCCTCCCAATGGTAGAGCCATCAGTTTCCTTGACCACAGGGTACAGTATACCATACTGATCCTATGGGTAATTACATATACAGTATATAACCAAAAAGAGCACTTTTATTTAGTGATGAGCGGGTTCGGATCCTCGGGATCCGAACCAACCCGAACTTCACCTTTTTTTTCCACGGGTCCGAGCAACTCGGATCCTCCCACCTTGCTCGGTAAACCCGAGCGCGCCCGAACGTCATCATCCCGTGGTCGGATTCTCGCGAGATTCGTATTCTATATAAGGAGCCGCGCGTCGCCGCCATTTTTCACTCGTGCATTGGAGATGATCGTGAGAGGACGTGGCTGGCGTCCTCTCAGTTTCTATGTTCAGTGGGCTGCAAATTGTGCTGCAAATATCTGTGCTCAGTGTGCTGCAAATATCTGTGCTCAGTGTGCTGCAAGTGCAAATATCTACGTTCTCTGCCTGAAAAACGCTCCATATCTGACTGTACTCAGTGTGCTGCAAATATCTGTGCTCAGTGTGCTAATTGCTTTATTGTGGGGACTGGGGACCAGCAGTATTATATAGTAGGAGGACAGTGCAGAGTTTTGCTGACCAGTGACCACCAATATTATACGTTCTCTGCCTGAAAAACGCTCCATATCTGTGCTTCATTGTAGTATATAGTAGGAGGACAGTGCAGAATTTTGCTGACCACCAGTATAACTATATATATAGCAGTACGGTACAGTAGTCCACTGCTCTACCTACCTCTGTGTCGTCAAGTATACTATCCATCCATACCTGTGTTGCATTTCAGTTTTGCACAGTTTGCTGACCACCAGTATATACTATATAGCAGTACGGTACAGAAGGCCACTGCTCTACCTACCTCTGTGTTGTCAAGTATACTATCCATCCATACCTGTGGTGCATTTCAGTTTTGCACAGTTTGCTGACCGCCAGTATATACTATATAGCAGTACGGTACAGAAGGCCACTGCTCTACCTACCTCTGTGTCGTCAAGTATACTATCCATCCATACCTGTGGTGCATTTCAGTTTTGCACAGTTTGCTGTCCACCAGTATATAATGGTTGAGTATCCCTTATCCAAAATGCTTGGGACCAGAGGTATTTTGGATATCGGATTTTTCCGTATTTTGGAATAATTGCATACCATAATGAGATATCATGGTGATGGGACCTAAGTCTAAGCACAGAATGCATTTTTGTTACATATACACCTTAAACTCACAGCCTGAATGTAATTTTAGCCAATATTTGTAATAAGTTTGTGCATTAAACAAAGTGTGTGTACAGTCACATAATTCATTTATGTTTTATATACTCCTTATACACACAGCCTGAAGGTCATTTAATACAATATTTTTAATAAATTTGTGTATTAAACAAAGTTTGTGTACATTGAGCTACAGAAAACAAAGATTTCACTTTCTCACTCTCACTCAAAAAAGTCTGTATTTCGGAATATTCCGTATTTCTGAATATTTGGATATGGGATACTCAACCCGTATAGCAGTACGGTACAGTAGGCCACTGCTCTACCTACCTCTGTGTCGTCAAGTATACTATCCATCCATACCTGTGGTGCATTTCAGTTTTGCACAGTTTGCTGTCCACCAGTATATAATATATAGCAGTACGGTACATTAGGCCACCTACCTCTGTGTCGTCAAGTATACTATCCATCCATACCTGTGGTGCATTTCAGTTTTGCACAGTTTGCTGACCACCAGTATAAACTATATAGCAGTACGGTACAGTAGGCCACTGCTCTACCTACCTCTGTGTCGTCAAGTATACTATCCATCCATACCTGTGGTGCATTTCAGTTTTGCATAGTTTGCTGTCCACCAGTATATAATATATAGCAGTACGTTACAGTAGGCCACTGCTCTACCTACCTCTGTGTCGTCAAGTATACTATCCATCCATACCTGTGGTGCATTTCAGTTTTGCACAGTTTGCTGACCACCAGTATATACTATATAGCAGTACGGTACAGTAGGCCACTGCTCTACCTACCTCTGTGTCATCAAGTATACTATCCATCCATACCTGTGGTGCATTTCAGTTGTGCGCAGTATATAAAGTAGTAGGCCTTTGCTATTGATATATTACTGGCATATAATTCCACACATTAAAAAATTAAGAATAAAAATGTGGAGGGTAAAATAGGGAAAGATTAAGATCCACTTCCACCTCGTGCTGAAGCTGCTGCCACTAGTCATGGCCGAGACGATAAAATGCCATCAACGTCGTCTGCCAAGGCCGATGCCCAATGTCATAGTAGAGAGCATGTAAAATCCAAAAAAATAAAGTTCAGTAAAATGACACAAAAATCTAAATCAAAATCGCCTGAGGAGAAGCGTAAACTTGCCAATGTGCCATTTACGACACAGAGTGTCCTGGCCTATGTTCAAGGCTAGTGGTTCAGCTTCACCTGAGGATGGAAGCACTCATCCTCCTGCTAGAAAAATGAATAGACTTAAGCTGGCAAAAGCACAGCAAAGAACTGTGCGTTCTTCTAAATCTCAAATCCCCAAGGAGAGTCCAATTGTGTCGGTTGCGATGCCTGACCTTCCCAACACTGGACGGGAAGAGGTTGCGCCTTCCACCATTTGCACGCCCCCTGCAAGTGCTGGAAGGAGCACCCGCAGTCCAGTTCCTGATAGTCAAATTGAAGATGTCACTGTTGAAGTACACCAGGATGAGGATATGGGTGTTGCTGGCGCTGGGGAGGAAATTGACAAGGAGGAATCTGATGGTGAGGTGGTTTGTTTAAGTCAGGCACCCAGGGAGACACCTGTTGTCCTTGGGACGAATATGGCCATTGACATGCCTGGTCAAAATACCAAAAAAATCACCTCTTTGGTGTGGAATTATTTCAACAGAAATGCGGACAAGTGGTGTCAAGCCGTGTGTTGCCTTTATCAAGCTGTAATAAGTAGGGTTAAGGACGTTAACACTGCAGTGCCACTCCTAGATGGGCCAGGTGTTTGTGTCGGCCACTTGGGTCGCTTAGCTTAGCCATCCAGCGACCTTGGTGCACCTCTTTTTTTCTTTGCATTGTGTGCTATTTGGGGACTATTTTTTAAATCTGCCATCCTGTCTGACACTTCAGTGCCACTCCTAGATGGGCCAGGTGTTTGTGTCGGCCACTTGGGTCGCTTAGCTTAGTCACACAGCTACCTCATTGCACCTCTTTTTTTATTTGCATCATGTGCTGTTTGGGGACTATTTTTTTGAAGTGCCATCCTGTCTGACACTGCAGTGCCACTCCTAGATGGGCCAGGTGTTTGTGTCGGCCACTTGGGTCGCTCAGCTTAGTCACACAGCTACCTCATTGCACCTCTTTTTTTATTTGCATCATGTGCTGTTTGGGGACTATTTTTTTGAAGTGCCATCCTGTCTGATACTGCAGTGCCACTCCTAGATGGGCCAGGTGTTTGTGTCGGCCACTTGGGTCGCTTAGCTTAGTCATCCAGCGACCTCGGTGCAAATTTTAGGACTAAAAATAATATTGTGAGGTGTGAGGTGTTCAGAATAGACTGAAAATGAGTGGAAATTATGGTTATTGAGGTTAATAATACTATGGGATCAAAATGACCCCCAAATTCTTTGATTTAAGCTGTTTTTGAGGGTTTTTTGTAAAAAAAAAAACATCTGAATCCAAAACACACCCGAATCCGACAAAAACATTTCAGGGAGGTTTTGCCAAAACGCGTCCGAATCCAAAACACGGCCTCGGAACCGAATCCAAAACCAAAACACAAAACCCGAAAAATTTCCGGTGCACATCACTACTTTTATTAAAGACTATATTAATCCTAGTGTATTAGCTTGGCTAAAGTTAAGCATATATAGCTAATGAATAAATTGAAGAGTTGTATAAATTGCCATTTCATTATAAGCATTACTAGCTAGCTAGTCTGCAGCCAAGTCCCTAAATAAAAGGTCATAAAAATTCTTATTGCTCTTTAGTCACATTATCTTGAATACATTTATTAAGGATGTTTTGGATTGTTCTATATTTTTGGCTTCTTCTAGGGGCTTTAACTAACCACTTATGTGCTACTAGGTGATTCATCGCGCCCTATGGGCGCTCCTCACACCGTCGTAAGGGGCTATGCCCCCTTAACCCTTGCATACCCTTGTGGCGTGCAATATTTGTATTATATGAAGTACTACCTCCAATCATAATTGTGAGAGTGGTTAAATATTGCACAGACAAAGGGCATGCGATGGTTAAGGGGTCATAGCCCCTTTCAACGCCATGAACAGCGTACACAGGGCATGATGAATCACCTAGTAGGTGCTGTGGTTGGGGGAGTGGCGGGGTAGACGCAGATGGGGGAGGGAGTCATGGGGTGCTGCGGGTGGGGGAGGGGTGGTTGCGGTGGTGGTGTGGGTGGGGGAGGTGCTTGTGTGGTGGTGGGGGAGGGTGGGTGCTGCGGGTGGGGGTCCGGAGCCACCACGGGTGTGGGGGAGGGGCAGGTGCTGTGGTGCGGTGGGTGGGGGAGGGGTGGATGCGGGGGTGCTGCGGTGGGAGAGGGGGGCCGGAGCCACCATGGGTGGTGGAGGGTGTGTGTGCGGGTGCCGCGGGTGGAGTCCGGAGGTACTGCGAGTGGAGGAGGGGCGGGTAATGCTTCTCTTGCTTCTCCTCCTGGAAGCAGCTAGGCTGCTTTCCTCCCTTTGGCAGTGGCTCTCCCGGAGACTTGCACAGCAGCCAATCACTATTGTTAGCACTGGTGTTCCATCGCACCGCATTACAGGGAAGAAGATGCTCTCAATAAACTACAGCTCCCAGCAGGCCTTAGCGCCAGAATGCTTCAGCGCTAAGGGCTGCTGGGAGCTGTAGTTTATTTAGTGCGTCTACTTCCCTGTAATGCAGCGCGTTGGGACACCAGCACTAACAATAGTGACTGGCTGGCAGGACTGACTGATTCGCTGAATCAATGTAAAAGGTGAGAGTGCTGTGCATTGTCAGTGACACTGCACACCCACTGCACTGCACAGCACTGTCACCTTGTACATTGATTCAACGTCCAGATATTACCCTCCGCGATATCACCCACTCTATCCATTTTAGCCATCTCGGGGGTTCCAGGCCGGCAGCCCAAGTGCTGTGTTGTGGAGTCAGGGCTTCTGGGGATCTGTGTACGGCTGTGGCGGAGAGGCACTTCTGTGACATCACGCGCAGAGGAGGCTCAGGGGCTCAGAGAGTATGTGGCACAGGGAGGGCTATGAGGGCTGTGCCGCTTTCATACACATATATGCCGGTGGCCGCAGCAGCTTTTATTCCCCCTGCGCCGCGGCTAGAGAGTGGAGATTGTTGATGCCGGAGGGGGCAGGCGGACTGGCAGCAGGATATAGGGGGTCATTTCGACCTGATCGTAGCTGTGCTAAATTTAGCACAACTATTATCACTTACACTGACATGCGGAGGGAAGCCCAGCACAGGGCTAGTCTGACCTGCATGTCAGGTGTGCCCCCCCCCGCACAAGTACAAAAGCATCGCACACTGGCAATGCTTTTGTACTTGAAGAGTAACTCCCAGCCACCGCAGCTCCTGCGGCTGGCCGGGAGTTACTCGTCGCTGCGCTGGATGCAGCGGCTGGGTGTGACGTCACGCAGCCGATGCGGGCTGCCCCCCTCACGGCCCGACCACACCTGCGTTGGTTGGACTGTGCCCACAAAACGGCGGCCAATCGCCGCCAAGCTGCCACCTCCCACCCAGCGACCACCTCTGCCTGTCAATTGGGCAGAGGCGATCGCTAGCCAACGACAGCCATCGTTGAACTGCAGCGAGAGATCAGGTCAAAATGACCCCCATAGGATGCTGTAGTAAAAGGTTTTTTCCCCCCTATTTACAGCACAGAGACTTGCTGCAGATGCAGTGGCATACCCTCCAGCTGCACCTTTTTGCCAGGTACAGTACCTTTTATTTATGGTCTGCACCGATTTTTGGCTCTCCAAACTCCCATTGAAAGTATAGGAAAGGGGACGTGGTCACATCACTGTATCCATGGCCATGCCCCCTTTTCGAATTTGTCCCGATTGTTTGTGTAAATTGTTGGAGGGTATGTTGCTGCAGATGCAGTGGGCCTATTTTGAGGTGTGGACCTGGAGCTGCAGCTCCATCAGCCCCATTGTTAATCCTGCTCTGGAAACACACATTGTTAATAAATCCTGCTCTGGGAACACACAGCACTGCAGCAGCCAAAGGGAAGAGCCTCCCATTGGATGTAACCTGTGTGGGAGGGCATTTCTCGCCCAATCAGCTGTGGACTGGGTGTGATAGACCTGCTGCTAACCCAATGAGAGCTTCTAGCCACTCCCAGCATTATCCACACAGTCACAGAGTGATAGATCTGGGCTAATATATATAGGTGATGCTCATTCTCACCCATTTAGCTCATACCCCTTTTCCACCTACGAGCACGGGTCGCAGCCGGGAGCCTGACTCGGGAGCTGCCCGGCTGCGACCCGTGCTCAGCCCCTTTCCCATCTGCAGGCACCAACCCGGTATATTGCCGGGTTGGTGACGCTGCTAGTGACGCGGCAGGGGCGGCGCTGGGAGATCACATGATCTCCCAGCACCGCCCTTCCATACAGTGTAACATTTTTTCCTCTTATTGAGGATGATGATGATTGGTTAATTGGCCAAAATATTAGATAATCACAAGAAGAATAGGGCATAGAAAGAAGATAAAGAGATGACAATTGACTACAGTTCACATCACATTGGATCATTCAAAAATGCAAAAGACAATTAAAATCACAGATATTTGCTTATTACAATCACAAACTATAATGTGGTGATGAGAAGAATAATTAAAAACACAATTTTACAATAACAGTTGCTACGTTTCTAGCTTTCCCTAATCAAGTTGGTAATCTCCACTGGCAATTAACTTTGGAGATCTCTTTGAATCTTGAGGTGCCACAGTTTTGCAATAGGGAAATGGCACACGTGAACACAAGTAATCCTAGGTTAGTAAGAATGTCACTGTTGCCAGTCTTATTCAAAAAGGATGCAGCTAGCGAAGGTATTGTAGGGTCTCTTGAAAAATACAGCTTACTTTATAGTAAGGGTTCCTTGGGCAAATAAACTCAGTCTTTTTCAGATGAAGTAACTCACTTTCCCTTGTATAAATGACTCAGGGCTAGATGCATCATCGCTTGGAAAGTGATAAAATGGAGAATGAAAAAGCACCAGCCAGTCAGCTCCTACCTGTCATTTCTCTTACGTCCTAGAGGATGCTGGGGTCCACATTAATACCATGGGGTATAGATGGGTCCACTATGAGCCACTGGCATTTTAAGATTTTGAGAGTGTGGGCTGGCTCCTCCCACCATGCCCCTCCTACAAGACTGAGTTTAGAAAATGTGCCCAGAGGAGCCTGTCACAGCTAGGTGAGCAACATAGGAGTTCTTTTAGTTATATTATTTTTAATAGAGTTTAGGCACAGGGAGACTGCTGGCAACAGCCTCCCTGCTTCGAGGGACTAAGGGGGAGAGTAGTGTCCGCCCTGCGGGGTCTGAGCCACTATTTCTGCTGACAGGACACTGAGCTCCTGAGGGGATCAAACGTTCCCTGCCACAGGGGATCGCTCACCCCTGCAGCATGACGCCACCCCCTTACAAAGCCAGAAGACTGTGGCGAGTTAGTCACTGGCCCCCCTGGCAAGTGGGGAGCCGGTGTGAAGATAGCGCAACAGGGTATGGAGCGCAGTACTAACTGTGCTCCGGGGCTCAGCGGTACATGGTGCGGCGCTGTGAGGGGTGCCCTCCGCCCTGAGCCAGCGCCTACACCCTACACTGTCCTCCAAGACTGTCAGGGTCCCAGGATCGCTGCCAGCACAATTCCTCAGGCAAGTATAATCTTAAGAAGGGTGGGAAGATAGCGCCATTGAAGGGGGGCAGAGCTTCTCCTCAGAGCGGACCCAGCAGCGTTCAGCGTCATTTCTCATATGTCCGAGAGGATGCTGGGGTCCATTTCAAGACCATGGGGTATAGACGGTTCCGCAGGAGCCATGGGCACTTTAAGACTTTTCAAGGGTGTGAACTGGCTCCTCCCTCTATGCCCCTCCTCCAGACCTCAGTTTTAGAAATGTGCCCAGGCAGACTGGATGCACTCCAGAGGAGCTCTACTGAGTTTCTCTGAAAAGACTTATGTTAGGTTTTTTATTTTCAGGGAGAACTGCTGGCAACAGTCTCCCTGCTTCGTGGGACTGAGGAGGCAGAAGTAGGAACCAACTTCCTAAAGAGTTTCATGGCTCTGCTTCTGCCTGACAGGACACCATTAGCTCCTGAAGGGAACTGAACGCTAGCCGTACCTAGATGCTCACTCCCACAGCACGCCGTCACCCCCCTCACAGAGCAAGAAGTCAGAAGACAGATGAGTGTTAGAAGACAGATCTTCAATCAAGAAAGTGATGGCTAAAGGTACCGCACGGCTGGCGGGAGCACAGCACGCCATGTTGCCCACACATACACAGGCACTTCAGGGTGCAGGGCGTGGGGGGGGGGGGGGGCTGGGCAGCATGAAACCTATGGAAACTGGCATAAATATGAGGCATAAGTTGATGAGGCACAGTCCTACCCCCACCAGTATAAAAAATTACCTCATAAAAGCTGAGGAGAAACACGCCATTGAAGAGTGGAGCTTCCTCCTCAGTCAGCCAGCACACTGCTCAGCACCATTTTCTCTCTCTCCTCAGGCTGCAGAGACAACGCTGGTCCTCCTCCACTACTGAACAAGTATCAGGGTGCAAAACAGGGGGGGGGCTACAGTGAATTTGGTGCTATATAATTGTGTGATTAGCATTATAAAGCGCTGCATGTCAGTGGGCATTTTGTGTTCACAGACATTGTGTTACTGGCACTGGGTTGTGAACTTGCAAATCCTATCTGTGTCACTCTGACAGATTTTACTGTGGGTCTGTCCCCTATAAGTCCCGGAGTGTCTGTGGTGTGGTTGTGCACGTGTGTGACATGTCTGTGGCAGGGAATCTCTTCCTTTGTGGAAGACATGTTAGAGACACAGAGGTGTAATATGACACCAAGAGCCTAACTGGATGAGAAAGGTTACATGATAGTGTGAATCACTACTGAATCTCATACAGAAAACTGAATATAATCTGTTGAAGATGTGAATTTTAATAGTTCTGCCTTTCATCCACACGGACCCCTCTGGGTCACATACAAATTTGCACAAGTAGTACAAACTGATACCGACACGGACTCTGATTCCTGTGTCGAAACTATTGATTCCAGGGGAATAGGTCCTAAGTTAGCAAAAAGAATTAAAAACATGTTTTAGCTATAAAGGAGGTGTTAGAAGTTACGAAGCCCCCTCTTTTAACACAAGGAGAGGGTTTACTTTAGTAAAAAAGTAATGTAATTTTCCCTCCACCCCAGGAGTTGAACAGTCTCTTGGAGGGATTCTGATTTAACCTGAAAAGAAATTTGAGATTCCCAAAAGGAATTCAGGCAGCTTACCTTTTTCCAAAAGGTGGGAGTCACCCCGCATTTTAGACAGGGCCCTGTCATAAAAGAGAAAATGTGTTTCTCCCTGCACCTGGAATGGCTTCACTTAAGGAGCCGACAGACCGCAAGTGAGTGAGGTGATCTATTGGGACACTACTCAGACCTACCGTTGTCTGTGCGTGGGTGAGTAGTGCTATTGAAAAGTGGTCAGAAAACTTGTCATTAGACATTGACACAATAGATGGAGACGAGATACTCCTAACGTTAGGTCATAACAAAGACACTGCTGCGTACGTACTAGAAACCATAAAATATATTGGTCTCTTGGGATCAAGATCCGCTAACATGGCAGTATCGGCTCGAAGGGCGTTGTGGATTCGCCAGTGGAATGCTGATGCAGATTCCAAAAGAAATATGGAGGCTCTCCCGTATAAAGGTGAGACCTTGTTTGGTGATGGGCTGGATGCATTAGTCTCGGCGGCTACCGCAGGTAAGTCGACATTCTTGCCTTCTGCTCCTGCAACAGCAAAAAAAAAAAAAATCACTCACATGCAGTCCTTTCGACCCAACAAATACAAAAAGGCCAAAGGTTCCCCCTTCTTTGCAGGTAGGGGAAAAGGAAAGAAATCCGCAGCGTCTCCAGGATCCCAGGAGTAGAAGTCAACCCCTGCTCCTGCCAAATCTGCAGCATGACGCTGGGGCTCCCTTGCGGGAGTCCGCTCGGGTGGGAGCACGTCTGAAACTTTTCAGCCAAATCTGGATTCAATCTGGCCTGGACCCATGGGTCTCACAAATAGTGTCCCATGGTTACAAACTAGAGTTTCAAGACGTCCCCCATGCCGATTCTTCAAATCGACCTTGCCAGCTTCTCTTCCAGGAAGAGAGGCATTAACAACAGAAATTCAAAAATTATGTCAGGATCAGGTCATTGTCCGGGTACCCTTGTCACAGCAAGGAGAAGGGTTTTATTCAAGCCTCTTCGTAGTAACGAAGCCGGACGGCTCGGTCAGACCGATTGTAAACCTGAAAAATCTGAATCTCTACCTGAAAAGGTTCAAGTTCGAGATGGAATCCCTGAGGATAGTGATTTCCAGTCTGGAGGAGGGGGACTTCATGGTGTTAGTAGACATAAAGAATGCTTACTTGCATGTTCCCATTTATCCTCCTCACCAAGCTTATCTGAGATTCGCAGTACAGGATTGCCATTACCAGTTCCAGACGTTGCCGTTTGAACTCTCCACGGCACTGAGGGTATTCACCAAGGTGATGGCGGAGATGATGGTCCTCCTTCGTCAAATAGGAGTCAATATAATTCCCTATCTGGATGATCTCCTGATAAAAGCGAGATCCAGGGAACATTTGGTGTAGAACATCGCACTCTCCCTGTCAATACTCCAACAACACGGTTGGATCATGAATTTTCCAAAGTTGCAGTTGGAACCGACGACAAGATTGTCCTTTTTAGGGATGATTCTGGACACAGAAGTACGGAGAGTATTTCTTCCAGTGGAAAAGGCTCTGGAAATCCAGAAAATGGTCAAACAAATATTGAAACTAACAAGCGTGTCGATACATCAATGCATTCGGTTGTTGGGGAAAATGGTAGCGGCCTACAAGGCCATACAGTTTGGCCGATTTCATGCCAGAGTATTCCAGTGGGACCTGTTGGACAAGTGGTCCGGATCCCACCTACACATGCACCGGAAATAATCCTGTCCCCCAAAGCCAGGATTTCTCTACTGCGGTGGCTACACAATTCTCACCTACTAGAGGGACGCAGGTTTGGGATTCACGACTGGGTTCTAATAACCACGGATGCAAGTCTCCGAGGCTGGGGAGCTGTCACACAGGGGGAAAGCTTCCAAGGAAAATGGTCAAGTCATGAAGCCTGCCTTCACATAAACGTTCTGGAATTCAGAGCCATTTACAACGGCCTTCTACAAGCAGGTACATCTTCTTCAAGATCATCCCGTGCAGATCCAGTTGGAAAATGTAACAGCAGTCGCGTACATAAACAGGCAAGGCGGAACGAAAAGCAGAGCGGCAATGGCAGAGGTGCCAATTATTCTCCTCTGGGCAGAAAGACATGTTAGAGCTCTGTCAGCACAACTGGGAAGCAGACTTCCTCAGCAGACACGATTTCCATCCAGGAGAGTGGGGCCTCTACTAAGAAGTCTTCGTAGAGGTGACCAGTCTTTGGGGAGTTCCTCAAGTAGACATGATGGCATCTCATCTAAACAAGAAGCTTCAGAGATATTGTTCCAGGTTGAGAGACCCTCAAGCAATAACAGTGGATGCACTGGTGACCCAGTGGGTTTTTCGGTCGGTATATGTTTTCCCTCCACTTCCACTGATTCCAAAAGTTCTCAAAATAAGTAGAAGAACAAGAGTTTGAGCAATCGTCATTGCCCCAGACTGGCCAAGGAGAGCTTGGTATCCAGATCTTCAGCAGTTGCTCATAGGAGATCCTCGGCCTCTTCCTCCTCGAGAGGACCTACTACAGCAGGGGCCGTGTGTGTATCAAGACTTACCGCGGCTACGTTTGACAGCATGGCTGTTGAGAGTCGGATCCTAGCCCGAAAGGGTATTCCCAAGGAAGTCATCCCCACTCTTATTCAGGCCAGGAAATGAGTAACGTCTAAACATTACCACCGTATTTGGAGAAAATATGTGTCTTGGCGTGAATCCAAGAAGTTAATACAAAAAAACTATAACCAGGCGCTAATGTATCATTACCATATTTAGATAATAGTATTACTGGTAAAAAAAATTTTTGCTTTATAAATGATATTACATTCTGCGTACAAACCAGCTGCAGGAGAAAGCTTGACTTGGGGTAAGTCAAGTCAAAAAGAACCGGCACTACACAGTCCCGGTAACACTAGAACAGCAAACGAATCCCCTCCTGCGCTATAAATGTTATGATATGGCTCAGAGTTCAATAAAAAACAAATATATAACTTATTATATTATATATATTTTTTATTTTATTTAATAGTATTTCATATAAATATATATATAAATTACACTTCAGACCGGTCAATTATGAAAAATCATTTACATATCTCTTGCCTAACTAAAGGAGGTGGATCTAAGATAAACTTCTGTGCACAGAAAAAATGTAAAAATATAAAATTAATAAAAAATCAGTCCATATGAAAAAGGTTACCCGCTAGATTCACACCCATGAAATAGGTAGCATATTCATGTGTTGTATTGTATTGGATATCCTCAATACGTTACCACTTTGCAAAGAAGACAATGTTGTGCAATAGAACTGCTCCCCGCAGGAGCCTTACATGCGGCTTGCACCAGTGGTTGTCACACGGGAAAGTTCAAATGACATGTGAGACGGACTCGGGCTGCGGGAACGGCGCTTCACTAGTGCCTGCTGTGCTGATATTTCACCCGACTTCCAGGCTCTATGAGTCCACGTCTCCGAGTGCCGTATGCAGACACCTCAGTCACGGTTGTAATGTCCCGTTCTCCGTTGCTTCCACAGATAATACTGCTGAATGAAGGTCTATTATAAGGGTGTAATGTAGCTGGTATATGGGTCCAAAAAGATCTGCCTCTGACGCGTTTCGCTCCTCTTATGGGGGCTTCCTCATAGAATCACGTCAGAAGCAGATCTTTTTGGACCCATATACCAGCTACATTACACCCTTATAATAGACCTTCATTCAGCAGTATTATCTGTCGGGTGAAATATCAGCACAGCAGGCACTAGTGAAGCGCCGTTCCCGCAGCCCGAGTCCGTCTCACATGTCATTTGAACTTTCCCGTGTGACAACCACTGGTGCAAGCCGCATGTAAGGCTCCTGCGGGGAGCAGTTCTATTGCACAACATTGTCTTCTTTGCAAAGTGGTAACGTATTGAGGATATCCAATACAATACAACACATGAATATGCTACCTATTTCATGGGTGTGAATCTAGCGGGTAACCTTTTTCATATGGACTGATTTTTTATTAATTTTATATTTTTACATTTTTTCTGTGCACAGAAGTTTATCTTAGATCCACCTCCTTTAGTTAGGCAAGAGATATGTAAATGATTTTTCATAATTGACCGGTCTGAAGTGTAATTTATATATATATTTATATGAAATACTATTAAATAAAATAAAAAATATATATAATATAATAAGTTATATATTTGTTTTTTATTGAACTCTGAGCCATATCATAACATTTATAGCGCAGGAGGGGATTCGTTTGCTGTTCTAGTGAATCCAAGAAGTCTCCTACGGAAGAGTTTGAGTTGGGACGTTTTCTCCATTTTCTGCAGGCTGGTGTGGATGCGGGCCATAGATTGGGGTCAATCAAGGTCCAGATTTCGGCCTTATCAGTTTTCTTCCCAAAACAATTGGCTTCTCTTCCAGAAGTTCAGACCTTCGTGAAAGGGGTTTTACACATCCAGCCTCCATTTGTGCCTCCAGTGGCACCATGGGACCTTAATGTGATGTTGCAGTTCCTTCAATCGAGTTGGTTTGAACCTCTACAGAAGATAGAGTTGAAGTTTCTCACTTGGAAAGTGGTGATGCTTTTAGCCTTGGCATCTGCAAGGCGGGTGTCTGAGTTGGGGGCCTTGTCTCACAAGAGCTCCCTACCTGATCTTCCATGAAGATAGGGCGGAGTTGAGAACTCGACAACATTTTCTTCCGAAGGTGGTTTAATCTTTCCACATAAACCAACCTATTGTGGTGCCAGTGGCTACTGACACGTTCACTGAATCAAAGTCTCTAGATGTGGTTAGGGCTTTGAAGATTTATGTCGCTAGAACAGCTCAGACACGGAAAACAGAGGCTCTGTTTGTCCTGTATGCTCCCAACAAGATTGGGTGTCCTGCTTCCAAGCAGACCATTGCACGTTGGATCAGAGGTACGATTCAGCACGCTCATTCTTCGGCTGGTTTGCTGTTGCCGAAGTCGGTGAAGGCCCATTCTACTATGAAGGTGGGCTCATCCTGGGCGGCTGCCCGGGGGGTCTCGGCATTACAACTTTTCCGAGCAGCTACTTGGTCAGGGTCTAACACTTTTGCTAAATTTGATAAGTTTGACACTTTGGCCGATGAGGACATCAAGTTTGGTCAATCGGTGCTGCAGGGTCATCCGCACTCTCCACCCCCTTAATGGAGCTTTGGTATAAACCCCATGGTCATGAAATGGACCCCAGCATCCTCTAGGACGTATGAGAAAACAGGATTTTAATACCTACCGGTAAATCCTTTTCTCCTAGTCCGTAGAGGATGCTGGGCGCCCGACCCAGTGCGTACTTTACCTGCAGTTTTGTTCAGTTAGTTACTCAAGTTGCGTTACATTTGTTTTCAGCATGTTGCTGTAAATGGTTCATGCCTGTTGGCGTGTGTTATGTTGAATGCCATGTTGTGCGGCATGGTTGAGGTGTGAGCTGGTATGATTTTCACCGTTAGTATAAATGTAAATCCTTTCCTCGAAATGTCCGTCTCCATGGGCACAGTTCCTATAACTGAGGTCTGGAGGAGGGGCATAGAGGGAGGAGCCAGTTCACACCCTTAAAAAGTCCTAAAGTGCCCATGGCTCCTGCGAAACCTTCTATACCCCATGGTCATGAAATGGACCCCAGCATCCTCTTCAGACTAGGAGAAAAGGATTTACCGGTAGGTATTAAAATCCTGTTTTTCCTGCCTGCAGAAGCGCGGAAAGGGAGAGCTATCCCTCCAGATCTACACCAGCTGCCTTGTACGGTACCAGGGGGTTGTAGAAGGGGGGAGAGTCTGTGTAAAGTCTGTGTAGCCTATGATAATGAATATATGCAGGAATGAAAGCTATACCTTAAACACACCTAAAATACACTTTACCATGGAGCCGCTGCGGCCGCTGTACTTAATACTCACTCTACGTACTTTGTACGCTATTAGCGTACAAAGTCCCGTGCTGGGTACGGACTTAGCGTACAAACGCCGCGCTGACGGTACAAAGTACACACAGCGCGTACACACCCAATGAACACACTTTAAACCTTATACAGCAATGTGATGCGTTACTAATACACTTTAAACCTTATGCAGCAATGCAGTGTGATGTTATTACTCTTTAAACCTTATGCAGCAATGCAGTGTGACGCTATTACACTTTAAACCTTATGCAGCAATGCAGTGTTATGCTATTACACTTTAAACCTTAGCAGGGAAAGAAAGACACGACACCAGTCTGTGGCTAAACCACTGGGTTCCGACACCACAGCGTATTATTGCTGAAGGGGGTTACAATATAAACAATACAATACAACAGAATAATGGCTACAGTCAATGTTACATACGTGAGTGGATTCGCCGCGCTACCCAGTCTGGTCCTCCGTCATCTGATAGATAACGTTGTGAGCCTTGTGTCTGACCAGGCCTGCAGCAGGCTCTCTTTATACAATTCATCCAAAACTTAACACAATGGATGCTGTAATCTCTTTGTCCATTGGACACAGGGATGGTCATTTACAGTACAAGAGAGGTCATAGGTCGGTTTGAATAGGTGGGCGATGTCTTTTCCAACTGCTCTTGTGGGTGGTCTCCTCTGGATTCCCGCCGCATACATAATGTACAGTAAATACAGTTTATATCTATTTTCTGCTCCTGCACATAACTATCCGCAGGAACATGCGATCTTTCTCAAACCAACACCGGAATGTTACCCTTAAAATACCCTTCAGCTGGATACCAAAAACCACCTTATTACCTTGTTCTGTCCCCTCCTATCCTGTAAAGGTGAATCCCTTTGTTCTGCTACCATTTAAACTGCTGTTACTTTCTGATGTGGTGCAGGGAAACTATGTGTACATTGTGCACTATTTGGATTAAATATGTAATATGTTTTGATAGCCTTCCATGCGTTCACAAACTCTACCGTAAATACTCATACCACACGCTAATATGCAGGACCGCGGGAGCGACCATACGCAAATTGCGAATATGCGCACGCACAGCAGAGCAAGTACGCGCACGGAGGCCATCTGTCTGTAGTTTGTACGTGATGTGTGTACTGCAATATTTTCGACTTTGGCAGTCCACCCTTTGGCAGTCACCAATAACTGCCACTATCTAATCACTAAACAGAAAAATATCAATACAATATCTACAGATGATCGGGGAGAGTTGTAGGTGGGAAATGTATGACCTAGTGGGATAGTAAAAAACATGTATGTATGAATCCATGTCTGAGGGGCATGTATTATCGTGCCGTATATGCTCTAAATAAGCTTCGAGATATTGCGAAGTATACATTAAATCCTTCTTATCCCGTTTTAAGGGTCTGTAAGTGGGCCAACAAACACTACCGACCTCTTTTCAGCTTCTTGTTCCAACAAATGGGGTGCACATTTAGTTGATGATACATGGAGGGGGAAACATATGTGAGTGCTAGTGTATGTGGATATCACCTGTCGACTATGTGTGCCATTAACTGAAGGTTGCAGAGATGAAGATAAGACATATAAATAAAATACATTCACATAAACATTTTGGGTAGGGCTGATGTCTTTTTCCGGATGGATGTATCTCGGCAGAGGGGGAGACAAAAGAAAAACGGGTGAACGAAACAGGCCATGAAATTCATTTGCAATCCTTATCATATCACAGTCTCTATGGATGGGTCGTAAACTAAATCTGCTGCTGTAACAGTACCCTTGCTCCTTAGACTCATCAATTTTGTGCCGTGCTTGCGCCGCGTCAGAATTCGAACACACCTAAATATCAAACCAATAATTATGACACCTCCCAGGATACAAAGGAGAAACTTCCCTACACTCATGATGACATTTTGAGCCCACTCTCCTAAACCTGAGAACCAATTGCGTGGTATCAGTTCCTGCTTGTAAGCTTGTAACTCCCTTCACGTATACCTGAAGGTGTCGTCATGCATCTCAGTGATATTATCTATCAAGTTCGCTAGCGCATGGATATACCTAAAATTTATAATTCCTCTGGCAGTACGGGTGATGTCTAATGCGAGAAGGAATTGAATCCCGGTGGATTTGTGGATCAAATCTGAGGCTGCGTGCTCTGTCCTATCTATGAGGTGTGTCTTGATGATGTGTTCATAGTGAGTATGAGTATAAGGAGCCTGAGCACTGCGGTGAACGTCTTTCATCTTATCATGGGTTATGGTCATGACCTCTGGCAGTACTCTCCCAATATAACACAATCCCTCTGAGCTCGGGGCAAGCCACTTGTACGCCTTCCTCCCACAAATGAAATAGGCATCATCTGGGAGGACATAGGGGACAAAATATAACATCACCATATTGCAAATTTTCCAATTAAAAAAAACAATCCCTAGTTCTCCCATCTGCTCAGTATAAGTATCGGGCTGGATGATATGAGCACAATACCCTGGCGATACTTTTCCAACCCACATGGTCTTGCTTCCACGAGTATACCTATACCGAAAATACCTCCCACTGTTGGCTATTTGGCGTACAAGTTCAGAGTCTATGGGTATCCTATCAGCTCTGTGTGTAAAGGTCATTGTCTGGTTATTCCACGTCACTTCCCAATTTCCAGGTTTTTGGTAATTGGAAATATTAAAACACAATAAGGACCTGTCTACATGATACTGGTGGAGATTCAAACTAGGGGGCCTAGAGATATTGAATTTCTTGTCCACCGGTCTCCCACCCCATAATTCGAGTACCTCATCTATTGCTAAAGGGTACGGTACTAATCCTGACTTGCTCTGACCTTGAGGTACCTGTGAGCACACCCAGCATTCTGTCTGGTTTAAGACCTTACCCACTAGTGAGTGGTAATCACTCAACGGATGACGGTCCATGTCGATATTAAGTTTGGACTGACATCTCTGGATGCACCCATCCTCAACTATATTCTCACAATTCCTACAAATACAATATTCATCAGACAATAACCCCTCACAGTGCCTCCGAGCTCCCTGACTACCAGAGCGCTTACTGATGCAAGCCTTTACTAAAGTGATGCGCTGATCCTGAGATCCTACAAATTCATACTTGCCATCAGAACCCATTCCAGATCCCTGCTCGACCTCTCTGGGACCCTCACCAAAACAAACTGTCCTTGATCAAAACCAGAATTACTAATAGAACCCTAAACGCAGTCTCTTGTGATCGATCCATATCGTTTAGGGAAAGGAGGAAAATAAGAAGGGGAAAAGACAGGAAAATGCAGGGGGAGGTGAAAAAAAAAAGAATGATACTACAACCGTTCTAGATCTGTGCTTGGATGCCCTTCAACAGTCCTGCCTCTCAACCTTCCCGGAACAGACGCTCCAGTGATATGAGGTTCTCTACACTCTGCTCTTTGTCACGAGTTCTCTCCGGGTCAGCGGCCTTTCTGTAGGGAACATAAATCTTGCATTTCAATGTGTTTAACTGTTGTGTATTATCAGTTGTGTGAAGTAAACCATCTGTGGAAAGTGAAAAGAGAAAGGAAATAATAAAACGAAAAATTTTCAGATTTGCGTTCACCATCAGGCTGTCACGCCATCATGCATATCAGTGTCTATATACAATCTCCCTTCACCCGTATTCCCATTCTCCATCCTTTGTACATGACCAGGCACACTGATACTGGTGTCCCTATGCTGGTGAGATATACTGGATTTGGGCAGAACTCTGAAAGACCGAGTAGGCCTGTGGCGTCTTAACTGTAACCCTGTCGGTGAACGTAAGAGATGAAGAGGAAGCTTTGAAGACAAATCACATAGAGTTTAGTAACAGATAAGTTGGTAGAGGCAAAGAAGATTTTACAAAGTTTGACATCTGGATTGGGTACTAAGGGGAATGATTCTCTACTCGGTCTGCTCCCACCAAAAAAAATCTATGTGTGTTATATCTCTACTGGGACTATCCCAGCCATCAATCCAGTGTCCTGTCCATTCTAAATTCATAGGGAACCCGGTATCTTTGAGATAATTTCCTCTACCTTTGATGGACATGTATCTAGAACAGCGAAATGCAACCTTAGTCTTCGTGGGTATCCAACATAATTCGTACTTCCTGGGCGGGAGCACGCTATATGTATACCATCTCTAAAAAAACTTCTGCTAAATTAATTAGAGGTCACTTCTGCTAGAGAAAGAAGCAGAAGTTTAGAGACCTCCTCCTAACCCCAGTAAGTTCTGTCAAAAGGGTAAAGTTGCATTTATTCCATTCTTCCCATTAACCGAATCTGTGTTTTCTATATGGCTCGTGACTCCTTACTATATGTCCCTTGATCCCGTCTATGTGTTTAATAACGTGGCTTGTTTTCTCTGTCTAGGGATCGATATTGGCTATGTGCTCTACTACTCTTGCAATCTCTAGCAAAATGTCCTTTATTTTTTTCAAATGTAACAATTTCTCGGTCTTTTCTTACCACCAGGGTTTTTGGGGTTTAGGCTGATGAGACTCTGGTGTAAGAGCCTGCATACTTTCAATCCCCAGCCTCTCCTCCTGCAGTTCTCTACGCCTAGCAATATTCTTATGGTGTTCAATCGTGCACTCTCTACGACAAGCTACTGTGGCCCCTCTCCAATCAGGAAAAAAAATGTTTGTACCCTGTCCCTTACAGTCTGATTGAGTCCGTCCATTAATACAGAAACAGCTACCTCTCTGTAATTCGCATCGTTCCCTGTATCTGATACCCCCATGTATCTATCTATTATTTGCTGGTCCTGATGGAAGTATTCAGATGTCATTTCATTTTCCCTCTTAAAAAGCGCTGTGTGTGGGTTGGCTCCAATCTCTGTGTCTCTCTGTGGCATGCTTGGGGGGGAAACTGTGTCTGACATTTGTGTGTGTGTGTGTGTGTGTGTGTGTGTGTTTAGGTGTCTACTATCTCACATAGCCATGTCTAAGGACTCTGTGTCATATGATGCAGAAGATGTTTCCTCTCAGGAGGGATCTATTACATGTACACAGGATTGTAATGCTTTGTCTTAGATCCCCATTGAAGCTAATACTGAGACTGAAACTCAGGTGTTGAAGAAGTTTATGGCAGTTTGGTCAGGCTCTGTCCCTATTCCTGCAAAATCTCCTAGCTCAGAAACGTGCACTTGCCCAAATCATGCAAGATGACACTGATACCATTTCTGATACTGCAGACGGTGATGGTGACATGCAGAGGGGGTGGCATCCCGTACTAAGGGGATGCAGCTCATGCGGCCATTAGAGATGTGTTATATATTAATGACACCAGGAGACTTACTTCACTGACAATAAGAAAGCCTCACTAACCTTCCCTGCGTCTAAAGAATTAAACGTTATATATGAAAAATCCTGGGAAAACCCGAAGAAAAAATTCCAGATACCAAAAAGGGTTCTGGTTGCTTTTCCCTTCCCTGAGGAAGATAGGAAAAAATGGGGTAACCCACCCATTGTGGACGCATCTGTCTCCAGACTGTCTAAAAAGGTGGTTTTACCTGTCCCTGGATCTGCCGCGTTAAAAGAACCGGCTGATCGTAAAATTGACACTACGCTCAAATCCATTTACACTGCTTCAGGAGTGGCGCTAAGACCCACTATTGCCTGTGCATGGATTTCTAAAGCCATAGTGAAGTGGTCAGGTACATTACTAGAGGATTTGGATACAATGGATAGAAGTGACATTGAATTGTTTTTACGTAACATACAGGATTCTGCAGGGTTCATGGTGGAATCCATGAATGACCTGGGGATGCTGACTGCACGGATATCTTCCATGTCGGTCTCAGCCCGCTTACCTCTGCTTACGCCAATGGTCTGCAGATGCGGAATCCAGGAGAAGTGTGAAGAACCTACCCTACACAGGTCAGGCTCTATTTGGGGAAGCGTTGGATGCGTGGATTTCCACGGCAACCGCAGGTAAGTCACTGTTCCTATCTTCTGCTACACCTTCTATGAAGAATCCATTTTTTTCAGCTGTGCCGCAGTCCTTTCGGACTGCTAAGGTAAAAATGTCCAAGCCTCCTACCACTTTCTTTAGAGGTGGTCGGTCAAAATCCACAAAGCCTGCACCCGCAGGTTCCCAAGACCAGAGACCTGCTTCTGGTTCCTCAAGATCCTCAGCATGACGGTGGACCTCAAAGCCTGGAGGACGGGCTGGTGTGTGCGAGACTCAGACGTTTCAGACACGTCTGGGTGTCATCCGGCCTGAATCCCTAGGGAACAGAATATTGTGCCCCAGGGGTACAGACAGGAGTTTCAAGAACTCCCGCCTCACCGATTCTTCAAATCAGGCTTGCCAGCTTTGCTGACAGACAGGGCTATCCTACAGGAAGCCATCCTAAAATTGGAAAAGTCACAGGTCATTGTCCCAGTTCCACCTCATATGCGAAACAAGTGTTATTATTCAAACCTTTTAGTGGTACCAAAACCGGATGGTTCGGTAAGATCGATTTTGAATTTGAAATCATAGAACTCTTACCTGAGGGTGTTCAAATTCAGAATGGAGTCTCTCAGAGGAATGATTTCAGGTCTGGAGGAGGGAGAATTTCTGATATCCCTGGATATCAAGGATGCATACCTCCACATTCCGATTTGGCTGACGCAACAGGCTTATCTCAGATTTGCACTGTTGGACAGTCACTATCAATTTCAGGCACTGCCATTTGGTCTCTCCACAGCACCGAGGGTGTTCACCAAGGTGATGGTGGAGATGATGGTTCTCCTCCGCAGACAGGGGGTGAACATAATCCCATTTCTGGACGATCTGCTGATAAAGGCATCGTCCAGGGAGTTGTTGCAGTCTATTGTTCTCACGACTCATCTCCGGGAACACGGTGGGATCCTGAACCTTCCAAAATCACATTTAGAGCCGACCAGGAGGTTGTCTTTTCTGGGAATGATCCTCGACACAGAAGTGCAGAGGGTGTTTCTCCCGGAGGAGAAAGCATCGATGATACAAACAATGGTCCGGGATGTTCTGGGGAAGATGGTGGCCTCTTTAGAGGCTCTACAGTACGGAAGGTTTCATGTTCGGCCCTTCCAACTGGATCTCCTGGACAAGTGGTCAGGATCTCATCTACACATGCACCAGAAAATACGTCTATCGCCAAAAGCCAGGATTTCACTCCTCTGGTGGCTACTACTACCTCACCTTCTGGAGGGCCGTAGGTTCGGGATTCAGGACTGGATCCTTCTAACCACGGATGCGAGTCTCCGAGGCTGGGGGGTAGTACTCAGGGGGTAACCTTCCAAGGAAGGTGGTCAAGCCTGGAATCCAGTCTTCCATAAACATTCTGGAACTAAGAGCCATCTACAACGGTCTTCTCCAAGCGGCCCATCTTCTGCAAGATCGAGCCATTCAGGTGTAACGACGGTGGCTACATAAACTGACAGGGCGGAACGAAAAGCAGAGCTGCAATGTCAGAGGTAACAAGAATCATCCTCTGGGCAGAAAAATACGCATTGGCGATGTCAGCAATCTTCATTCTGGAGTAGACAACTGGGAAGCTTCCTCAGCAGATACGATCTCCATCAAGGAGAGTGGGGCCTTCATCCAGAGGTGTTCTTGGAGGTAACAGATCTTTGGGGTGTACCTCACATAGGCATGATGGCCTCTCGTCTCAACAAGAAGCTTCGGCGGTATTGTTCCAGGTCGAGGGTCCCGCAAGCCATGGCGGTGGATGCCCTAGTGACTCCATGGGTGTTCCAGTCGGTGTACGTGTTTCCTCCACTTCCACTCATTCCAAGAGTTCTAAAACTCATAGGGAGAACAAAAGTTCAGGCTACCCTGATATAGGCTAGGAATGGAGTAACGTCTAAACATTACCATCGTATTTGGAAGAAATATGTATCTTGGGTGAGTCCAAGAAGTTTCCTACGGTGGAGTTTCAACTGGGATGGTTTCTCCTCTTCCTGCAAGCAGGTGTGGATAGGGGCCTGAGGTTGGTATCCGTAAAGGTCCAGATTTCGGCCCTATCCATTTTCTTCCTAAAATAGTTGGCTTCCCTCCCTGAGGTTCAGACTTTTCTGAAAGGGGTTCTGCACATCCAGCCTCCCTTTGTGCCACCTACAGCTCCTTGGGATCTTAACGTGATGTTACAGTTTCTCCAATCGGATTGGTTCAAGCCTCTACCGGAGGTTGAGGTTAAATTTCTCATGTGGAGGGCTGTCACTTTGTTGGCCTTAGCTTCTGCAATGTGTGTCGGAGCTGAGGGCTTTGTCTTGTAAGAGCCCCTACTTGATCTTCCATGAAGAAAGAGCTGAGCTCCGGACACGTCAGCAGTTCCTTCCGAAAGTTGTGTCGGTATTTCATATCAACCAACCTATTGTGGTACCAGTTGCTACTGACTCCTCATTTTTATCAAAGTCCTTGGATGTTGCAAGGGCTCTGAAAATCTATGTGAAGAGGACTGCTCGTCACATAAAATTGGACTCTCTGTTTGTCCTGTATGATCCCAAGAAACTTTGGTGTCCTGCTTCTAAGCAGACAATCTCTCGCTGGATCAGGTTCACTATCCAGCATGCATATTCTACGGCAGGATTGCCATGTCCTACGTCCGTTAAGGCCCACTCTACTCGTAATGTGGGTTCTTCCTGGGCGGCTGCCCGGGGTGTCTCGGCTTTACAGCTTTGCCGAGCGGCTACTTGGTCTGGATCGAACACGTTTGCAAAGTTCTACAAGTTCGATACTTTGGCCTCTGACAGCCTGAAGTTTGGTCAATTAGTTCTGCAGGAGCCTCCGCGGTCTCCATCCCATTCTGTGAGCTTTGGTACATCCCCATGGTACTAATGTGGACCCCAGCATCCTCTACGACGTAAGAGAAAATAGGATTTTAATTACCTACCGGTTGATCCTTTTCTCGCAGTCCGTAAAGGATGCTGGGCGCCCGCCCAGCGCTTCGTGATCCTGCAGTGGTTACTTAGTTCAGTACTGCTTAGTTCTTGGTTAAGTACTGTTTTGTTACTTGGTAAGTAATATTGGGGGTCATTCCGAGTTGTTCGCTCGTTGCCGATTTTCGCTATCCTGTGATTTGTTGCTAAATGCGCATGCGCATGGTACGCAGCGCACATGCGCTTAGTTATTTAACTAAAAACTTAGCAGTTTTGCTGTGGATCCTGCGGCGCTTTTCAGTCGCACTGCTGATCAGTGAGTGATTGACAGGAAAGGGGCGTTTCTGGGTGGTAACTGAGCGTTTTCCGGGAGTGTGCTAAAAAACACAGCGTGTCAGGTAAAAACGTGGGAGTGTCTGGAGAAACGGGGGAGTGGCTGGATGAACGCAGGGCGTGTTTGTGACGTCAAACCAGGAACTAAATGGACCGAGCTGATCGCAATCTAGGAGTAGGTCTGGAGCTACTCAGAAACTGCAAGAAAATATTTAGTAGCAGTTCTGCTAATCTTTCGTTCGCTATTCTGCTAAGCTAAGATACACTCCCAGAGGGCGGAGGACTAGCGTTTGCAATGCTGCTAAAAGCAGCTAGCGAGCGAACAACTCAGAATGAGGGCCATTGTTCAGCCGTTGCGGATGTTTAAAGCTAGTTAGCTTGGTTTGCCTTGTGTGTGAGCTGTTGTGAATCTCGCCACTATCTGTGCAAAATCCTTCTCTCGAAGTTGTCCGTCTTCTCGGGCATAGGGGGTAATTCCAAGTTGATCGCAGCAGGAAATTTTTTAGCAGTTGGGCAAAACCATGTGCACTGCAGGGGGGGCAGATATAACATTTGCAGAGAGAGTTAGATTTGGGTGGGTTATTTTGTTTCTGTGCAGGGTAAATACTGGCTGCTTTATTTTTACACTGCAATTTAGATTGCAGATTGAACTCACCACACCCAAATCTATCTATCTCTGCACATATTATATCTGCCTCCCCTGCAGTGCACATGGTTTTGCCCAACTGCTAAAAAAATGCCTGCTGCGATCAACTTGGAATTACCCCCATAGTTTCTAGACTGAGTCTGGTAGAAGGGGCATAGAGGGAGGAGCCAGCCTACACTCTCAAAGTCTTAAAGTGCCAGTGGCTCCTAATGGACCCGTCTATACGCCATCGTACTAATGTGGACCCCAGCATCCTCTACGAACTACGAGAAAAGTATTTACCGGAAGGTAATTAAAATCCTATTTTTTCAAACACAGCCTGTGACATGGCAGTTAGGAGCTGATTGGCTGGCACTTTTCACTCTTCATTTTATCACTTTCCAAGTGATGACGCATCTAGGCATCAGTCTCTTTTCTATTCCATGATCAGTAATATGTCTACCAACAGTACTTTAGCATGGAGTAGTTGTCTTAGCTATACTCCAACAGGGACTGATTTGTAAGATGTTGCGCTGTAAGGCTATGTTACACTGCCTGCTCCCTTTACACTGTGCAGCATGTGACAAATTGGATACTTAGGCCTGGTACTTGGTATGCGCGTGGTCCGTTACAATAACAGTCTCTGTGTACTCACTCAGAATTTCTGTAGTGGAGGTGTTCACTTGCTGGACCTGTATCAGCGGTTCCCCCTGCACAAGATGGCCATGGGATCTGCGCCTTTCAGTCGGCCTTGCGGTGTCCGGTCTCCAGCTGCGACATCTCAAACTCACTCACTTGACGCTCTGCTTCCCGGTAGCTCCCCGCTGCTGCTGCTGCTCTGCAGAGCTGCTCTCACCACTCAGCGTTACCGTGCAGTTTGCATCCATTACTCAGTTCCCGCTCCGTCCCTCAGCATGTCCAGCACCTCCAACTCCTTCCATTTGAATCCTACTTCTTCCTACAAGGATCTCTGCTCCCAGACAGCCTCGTCCAATCCGCAATCAGTATCTGGACCACGTCATTGGATTATGGCCCTCCCTAACCCCTACTGTGCAAGCACTTCACACTCACTGCTGCAGTCACTGTAAGTAAGTTTTTAAAGGGGCACACACGCCACTTAACAGGATGACACACAAGTTTTTTATCGTTACATTTCCAAAGCTGTGTCTTTTGAAAGCCGCCACATGTCAGGATTTAAACCGTCAATAATATTAAATGGAGAACACACATGGCATCGCATTTAATATTGTTGCCCTTTTAAATTCCGCTGACAAAACCAGCGACAATTGGCGGCTTTAAAAAGCCGATGTTTAATAAATACAGTATACCCCTCAGGGTTTTTAATGTAAACAGATGTACAGAATGTGCAGGTTACAATCAATACTGCATTAGTAATGACACTCAACTGTGCTATTGCAATACAAAGGAAGGATGCAGGGATATACAACATGGTCTAATAATGCAAGTAGCATTAAAATCACATGCTAAAACGAATCATTATGTAAGTATATCATGAATTTAACCTTGAATATCCATCTATCTTTTTTTGCATGTGGCCTATAATTAGTGATCACTATAGAATGAATCTCAAAAGACTGACAATCACACATCACTGTTGCATGTGAGAACACTGTCTGCTTTTTCTTGATACAGATAAGTTAATAATCCAAATGAGAGGACTTCTGAGAGACTTTGACTGGCAGGTATGACCATGGGGAGGGACTGATAGCTACATACAGAGAACTTGATGTCTGTCTGCCCTGGGCAAGGCTGAAGGGCTAAATGAACACCTGCCCTATTTTAGGATAACAATATCACAGCAACAGCACACAAACATGGCATAGGAGAATACTGTCTTAGACAAGCATCTAATAAAGGGCTTGTTGACCACACACGATGACATTAGTGTTAGATTAAATCACCATAGCCTGCAGGAGAGCCTGGAGCCTGAGAAACAGAATGACACGGAACATCATAACTGAGTGGGTGGAAGGACCAGACCTGGTGAAAGCTGGATTCTGACGCACCTTTGTGCTGCTTTGCTGGAATGCCCATCAAAACGCAAATGGCAATGAAAAATCCATAGAGATTGATGTCCAGCAGAAACGACTCAGGTCAGACATGTCTTTTTATAGACTCTCCGTATATCAGAAGAGAGGATACTTGCACAGGAGTAATATGAAATGAGATGAGTCAATGCTCATGAGACATTATGCTTTCATACAGAAGAGAAGACATGCTAAGACTTCTCACACAGGACAAGGAATTTGGGGGGTCATTCCGAGTTGATCGCTCGCTATCTACTTTTGTAGCGATGCGATCAGATAGTCGCCGCCTATAGGGGAGTGTATTTTCGCTTTGCAAGTGTGCGAACGCCTGTGCAGCCGAGCTCTGCAGAAACATTTTGTGCAGTTTCTGAGTAGGTCTGAACTTACTCAGCCCTTGCGATCACTTCAGCCTGTCCAGCCCTGGAATTGACGTCAGACACCCGCCCTGCAAATGCTTGAACACGCCTGCGTTTTCCCAAACACTCCCAGAAAACGGTCAGTTGACACCCATAAACGCCTTCTTCCTGTTAATCTCCTTGCGATTGGCTGTGCGAATGGATTCTTCGTTAAATCCATCGCTCAGCAACGTTCCGCTTTGTAGACACCTGATCGCTGCACTGTGAAAAACGGCAGTGTGCGAACAGGTTGGAATTACCCCATTGAAAAGATGTTTCTACATGATATCAGCAAAAGGATCAAATAAAGTTAGTCAGTGCCTGTAGGGAAATACTTCTGTATGATCATTCTAATGAAGGAAAAAAGGAGATTTATACTGCATGATTATTATAAATACCAGAGTAAGGCAGTCTCTTACTATTATAATATATATATATATATATATATATATATATATATATATATATATAGAGAGAGAAAGATATATAGAGATATATAGATATATATATATTTTTATATATATATATATATATATATATATTATAATAGTAAGAGACTAATGTGACTAACAAATTATCATTCAAGAGAACTTGCGCTGAAATCTTACTTTATTATTTATTAGAGGTATTTGGCTTTAGGCATATAAATATATTTTTTTAAATATCAATGTTTTCATCTCCTGCAGTCTTAGTCAGGGGCAAGCCTAGTCATACTGCTGCCTGAGATAGCTAAAACATCGCCCCTCTCCTAACGTACATACTGTATGAGTGTGCGGACTTCAAAAGACAAATATTTGCAAATTTTAACCTTACATCTATCAAAACATCAAACGCCACCAATCTAGCACTAGTTTTATTATGGTACAGTGTATACAGTACAGAAGCAGTTCATTCATTCTTAGTGGCTGCACAGTGTGCATGTACAGTTGTATAAGAAAATAACAAGGAACACATTCCGTAGAGAAAAAATTATGTACTGTATATACTGTTTTAAAGACTTCCCCAGACACCCTTGTTTACCCATTTATTATTCAGTCTTGCACTTCTTACAGCAGGGCAGTAGATATTTGGTTTACTGATTTTTCACATCTGTGACTGTTTACACCAGTGGTGCAAGTAGAATTTTTTTCTTAGTGATACTGATAGTAAAAAAGGGTGTGGTCAAGTGTAATGAGGGGGTTTTGTCACACAAAACTAGGGGAGTGGCTACATGACAATAGGGGCATGGCCACATTATGCACACACCATAATGCCCCTTACATTTTATGCCAAACACCTTAATGCCCATTACACATTATGCCACACACCGTAATGCTTATTACACATTATGCCACATACCATAATGCTTATTACACATTATGCCAGACACTGTAACACACATTACACATTATGCCACACACCGTAATGCCCATTACACATTATGCCAGACACCGTAACACCCATTACACAGTATGCCAAACACTGTAATGCCCATTACACATTATGCCGCACACCATAATGCCTTACATATTATACCACACACCGTAATGCCTATTACATATTATGCCACACAGTTATGCCACTGACACCATTTTATGTCCCACACCTAAAAATGCCCCAGCATTGGGCTAGTGGTACTGCATACCACAACCATATTTCTTAATGATACTCCATACCACCCTGTACCACCCTACTTTCAGCACTGGTTTACACTGTCTGTATGTGATTGGCTGTCTGCTTTGGCTTGCTATAGTGTAGTGCCATCTCCATCAACAGCTTTGTATGTATACAATATTGTCATTTTCATGAGTGGCAAACATCAATTACCAACCCTAAGATATTTGTTGATTTAAATTACTTGATCTCCTCTCCTCACATTGCGACAACAATCACATTATTGCAACAGTACTCTCTTAAACCCAACAGTTAGGTGAAGATATCATGTTTTTTCGTAGGGTAGTGGTTCTCAACTAGTGTGCCTAAGCACCCTGGGGTGCCTGTAGACACTTGCGGGGGTGCCTCGGGTTGGTGGTCCAGGACCAAAACAAATTATTTTTGGTAAAAGTGATAGGCAAAACCAGTGCTAGTGGCTGAAACATAATACATGTGGACAATTAGGATGACATATTAGCACAATATGGTTAAATTAATATATATATTTTTTAAGTTATCAATAAGAAACTTTTGGACTAAGGGTACCTTGAAAAAATGCTCATACTCTAGGGTGTGGTGATTCAAGAAAGTTTGAGAACCACTGGCATAGGAGGTACAGAATAGGAAAAAAGTGTGAAGGAGATGGCGCTAACCGTGTGTAGGGAGGATAAATCCAAACAAATACTTATCTAAAGAGAACAGATACCGTTCTCTTTAGACAAGTATTTGTTTGGATTTATCCTCCCTACACACGGTTAGCGCCATCTCCTTCAAACTTTTTTCCTATTCTGTTCCTACACTTCTTGGACCACTTTTGGGAAAGGTCCAACCATGAAGGCAGAAGGCAGCAAACTCCCCAAAGTGAAGTGCCCCAAAAAACTCCTAAATACCTACTTCACATTTCGCATAGGAGGTAGTTTCTCTGAATAACTATATATAGTACATATAGAACTTTAGTCATTAGCATTATATTATGGCTCTGATCTAGACTCCTAAGTTGTCTTTTGTGGTCAATGACTGTCCTGGATTTCATCATAGAACATATTTAAACTGCTATGGCACAAAAGTGGGTGAAGACTGATAACTGAGTGGAACATTAAAATTGTGCAAATCTGACTAAGCTGTAAACATTGGACAACTTTAGAAGCAAGGAAGAAATACTACATTTGTTTTTATGCAATTAAGTCAACTATTTTCTCATGCCTCAGTGTGGCTCCTACAATTAAAATGGTCAGGTTGAATAAAGTGTCATTAAGTTTGGTGTGAAAATGCACCAATTTATGTTGGTAGCATTGTTCATCCCAACCATCAACATTTCGGTGGGACAGTCCATATTTTATTGGACCATTCTGTGGTTCCACAATCTAGACTTTTACCCTGATTTGTGGGGGTTTAGATATACAGATGGGTCATCCGTTATCTTGACTGTTTCTGTGCCTAGATGGAGGTTTAGTCACACCTAGGCGATAGCTTAGGTTGCTGAGTTTAATCACGGACAGGCGCTTTTAGGCGAGACTAGATACTCAGAATGCAATACACATCTCCACCACTGGGTGGCTAATGCTCCACTGATCCAGTACTTTAGATCGAATAGCGGCGGATTGATCTACAAGCTCTGGCAAATTGTCAGTGACAACTGTAATGTTAATAGATGGTGACCAATGGTCAGACGAAGAGAGTTAACTAATAAATAAATTATACAGACACAAACGAACATGTTAAAACACTTGTATATACAGACGCAACTAAAGATTGTGTATGCAGACGCAACTAATGTGTGAAAGGAATAATATAGCTCATTGACTTTAAAGTATGTACAGTGCACTAAATACCGTGCTTTTGAAATATGAGCGTCCGAGTCCCCTTAGGCATAAACCAACACCAATGAGAAGGAATCGCTGCTTGCAGTACTTTTACACATGAACTTGTAAATCTTCCATACAGCATTGTGGGCTAACGATGAAGGCTACCGCCTCCCACGCTGAGAGTCCCAGGTTCAAGTCCCAAAGTGACAACCTTTTTTTTTTTCTTTGTAATACATGCAATGGAATGGTGCACACAGGTTTCACATAAATCAGAGTAAATCTGCAGGAGCAACTCATTCTGCTATATACAATACACATCGGTAATGAGCACCGTAAACATACAGTGCCAGTAAATATAAATTAGTGTATTCTGACGCAACTAACTGTTTGAGCAACACAGTACTGTAGATTGTTGGCGTTTGTGTATTGTACCTGACCTGGACTCCCTCCCTGTCTACTGCATGAACTGTGCAGGCTTCCAGTGAGGAAGGGCGATGGGAGTAGGGGGAGGTGGTGGAAAATACCGTGCTTTTGAAATACATGTATGAGCGTCCAAGTCCCCTGATGCATAAACCAACACCAATGGGAAGGAATCGCTCTTTGCAGTACTTTTACACATGAACTTGTGAATCTTCCATGAAGCATCGTGGGATAGCGATGAAGTAGGTACAGTAAGTACAGTAACACAGCGTGTCCAATCTATAGCAACAGTCAGGCAGCACACAGATGAATAAACAGGCAACAGGCAGTTGTAAATTCAATGTTTCTAATCAGTTTACTTTGTCATTAGGTCGAAGCAAACTGCTTCAAAATGTTGCATGTACAACTGCCTATTGCCTGTTTATTCATCTGAGTGCAGCCTGACTGTTGATATATAGTGTATATATTGTGTGTGTGTGTGTGTGTATATATATATATATATATAGTATACTGTATACAGTACAGTATATACTGTATTGTGTATACCCTGTATACAGTGTGTGTATATATATATATATATATACTGTACTGTGTATATATACATATATATATAGTGTACTGTGTATATACTGTAATGTATATACAGTATAATGTATACAATAAGTATACAGTACAGTATACTGTATATACTGTAATCTCTTTCATTACTGTATCTGATTAATTATTTTTGGCTCTTCACAGGATATCTCCCATGATAAGAGATGTGAATAAAGAGAAGAGAGTTGAACAGGCACGGCGATGGATTGAGAGTGGTGAAACATTTCATGATGTCATTTTCACAGATGAATCATCAGTTGCTCTTGAGCGGTTCTCCAGAATGTCATTCTGGGAACGTCACCATATCTCATTAAAACCATGCCCAAACCATTGAAGGTCCATGTATGGGGAGGCATATCATGATTAGGAGCTGGTCCCCTATTATTTTTCGAAGGTACTATACTTTATTCTGTGCCTGTGTTCTGTAAAACACATGCTGTACTGTACAATACATGTAACTGCACAATAAAATGAGTTGCTTATTAACAAACAACATTTTCTTCTTTCTGTAGGGATCATGGATAAGCAATTCTTCCAAGAAAAAATAGTAGAGGGATGTATGGTACCATTCGTGAGTAAATATTACCCATCTCATCACAGGATATTCCAAGACAATGACCCAAAACACTCTGCCTCAGCCACATTTATGGAAGAGAAAGGTATCAATTGGGAACGCACACCACCAGAGTGAGTATTGTTTTAATACTGTACAAGTAGAATTTTGGGTAGCACTCTAGTACTATAAATGTATTTTTTTGTTTAATGAACAGTACAATACCGTATATTTTCTTTTCTTTTTAACTTCATTAATTAACAAACATTTTTTTCTGTACTGTTTTTTATTTTAGATCACCGGACATGAATCCAATTGAATTAGTGTGGGCTCAATTGAAGAGATACATTAGGAGTGTTGTGAAGCCAACAACAAAACAGCAGCTGTTGGATGGGATCCAGAAGTTTTGGCTAGAAGCACTCACACCTGAACATTGTAATAATTATATAAATCACCTGTATAAAGTATTACCTGTTATACATGAAAGAAATGGTCAAGCCACAAATATGTAGTTCTGTACTATATTTTCTGTATAAAATTTTAATCGATGCATTATTAAAAATGTTTATAAAATTGCCTTTGTCTGAATATTGCATAAGCTAATGTACAATTTTATACATTATACTATACAGTAGTACTGTTATTGATGTGTGTGAACAGTTATTTACAGTTTTATAAGTCCTGAATAATAGAGTACTGTCATTTTTGATCAGTACAGTACATGAAATCTGATGTTGTAATAAATACTTTTTTTACATTAATATTGATGCTTTTCCAATAAATATTTCATTATACAGTATGGTATGGTACAGTACATTGGGTTAAATGTACAGTATGATGTGTCGTTACGGGGGAGAGGTACTGTATACACTAATTATACAGTAAAATGTGATTATTATTTTTTATTTCAAACACACAAATGCATCCCAGATGGAAATCTGCTATTCACAGCAGACAGCTTATGGTGACATGACTCACTTACTTACTTACTATCCCCACCCATAGTCATGGTGTATTTTAGATAGCATAATGAGACACTCCTGCAGCATTGCCCTTATTCATGTAAAACCTGTGTTCAAACAGTATCTCTATTGTATACAAAGTACAGTAACAGAACAGTAACAGTATTACCAGAGCCGTACCTGACCAACATGATGCCCTAGGCTAGATTTTGGCTGGTGTCCCCTTGCACAGATGCTAGTTATGCCTCTGATCCTTGTAAATACCAAATTGCTTTCTAAGAAATATTTAAAATGCCCGCTATAATATATACTGTAGATGCCTGCACATCTTATTACCATGTGCCATGAATGTGCACTATACATCGCAAAACACTACATCCCATAAGAGAAAACAATACACCCACACATTATCTGAGTTCCAAAGCTCATTGATGTATATATTTGTTATTTAAAGGATATGTATTCAATATATCACAATGTACAGTATACAATTTATACAGTAAGCAGTTAATACAAACTAAATCAAATACATAGTTACAGGCCAGCAAATACATCATCATATCTTTCTCATATAAAAGTCTTCCCTCCAGATCACTCTCTCTCTCTCTGTAAAATCATGTAGGCACTGGTCTGGCAGCATCTCTACCATTGTCTGGGACAAAAACAGCAACTCCTCTCTAAGTCCTAGAAACTGCCTATACCACTCAGTGGGAGTTTTCAGTCTGTTGATTTCGGTCTCCTTCTATTGGTCCAGAGGCCAGACCTCTCAAGAACTAAACGGCTCATTGGTCAGAGTGAGGGCTTTTGTCCTGTGTTGCTGGCACATGTGTCTGCCCCCAGGGCCATGCTGTGGAACTAGTTTCAAGTCTTCAAAAGATCTTTTGTTCACTTTAGAATTTTGGTTCATAATCCTTCATTTAATCATATCTACTTGTTGCAATGAGCTACAACTTCATAACAAGCATCAACTTGATATACACATTAATCTGGTTGCTTTAATACCAAATACAACATGTCTATCTTGCTCTGCTCCAATAATATACATACATGACGTTACTCCATTATATAATTTTAAATCATTATGATGTCTGGCGCTTGATATTATTATAATTATGTGCTGTATGAAATATGTGTTGAATCCATCTCTGTGGCATGTCCGTGTAAATGCGTGTGTTACCATATATTGCTGTGCTCGCTGCGCGTATTTGCAAGCATAGCAAGTCATAATGTGTGGAGTCTGTATGTTCTAGTCTATGTAATATTGTTGACTTCGACAGTCCACCCTTTGGCAGTATACAATAACTGCCATCAATTATTAACATAAGAAAAAAATATTTCAGACTATAATCGGTGACCTAGACACAAGTATGTATTCATTTCGCAAATCAGATGTTTGACCATATTTGGGGAAGACAGGGAGGAGGACGAGACATCCTCTATATGCACTCGGCAGTCACGGGACCACTGGTTGGGTGTGGGACAACATTCAACCTATAGAGTATGCTGGGACAGTGCTTTGGCCTATAATGTCTGATTTGGATGAACATTTCACACATACATGTACCTACGTCTTTGTACACTGATGTTCGGATTCGATTGAGGTCTTGCTGGGTAGATGAAGAAGACACAAACAAATCATGAAAGTGACATATAAAATTTTCATGATCTACATATTCCTATCATTTCCTGAACATTGTTTCCATTTCTGGAACGTATGCTAGGTCTGTTTAATCATTGAACAAGGGTTATAAGTAGTGTCCTTCCTAAATAACATAAACCTTCAGAGTTCGAGGAGAGCCACTCATAAACCTTTCTTCCACATATATTAATGAGCTCTTTATCTGCAATGTGTGAATAGCCATTGTCTGATTGTTCCTGATTACCTCCCAATTTCCTGAAATTGGTGAGATTTAAACATACCAAGGATTTTTCTATGGTACTGGTGGATCTTAAGACTAGGGGGTCTAGTTATATTATATTCTTTGTCCACTGGTCCCCTCCCCATTCTGTGTAATTCAAGTACCTCAGCTAACTCTAAAAAAATATGGCACTAATCCTGCATCTTTTCATCTTAGAGGTACCTGTGAGCACATCCAACATTACGTTTGGTTTAAGACCTTACCCACTAGTGAGTGGCAATCACTCAAGGGATGTCTGTCACCTTATTGCTAGATTGACATCTCTGGATGCTCTCATCTTCAAATATGGTGTCACAATAACTACAAAATACAGTATTCCTCAGGCAATAGCCTATCACGTTACCTCCGAACTCCGTAACTACTAGACCTTTGATTTTTCTCTGGTTTTAACAAACTGATTGGCTAATCCTGGGATCCTATAAGGAAATCACTCCTTCCTCTAGAACCAGTTCCAGTCCCACACTCGACTCCTCATAAAAAAACCTTGCAAAATTAGAATGTCCTGAAAAAAAATGTTTGTCAGCGGGAAAGAGAAAAAAGAGAAATAGAACAAAACAACTCTTGTCCATAGCAAATCAATTACAACGACTGGTCTTTCTGCAATCCTTTAGTACGCTCAGGTATTGTTCAACAGTGTCGCGAATCAGTCTTCACGGAACAGACTCTCTGGTGATACTTTTGAGATCTCACTCCATTTACGAGTTCCTTCCGGACTACTGACTTTCCTGCAATGGGAATCGTGGACCCAAGTCTATCTCTCGGCTACTTTCACTGGGATAGTGCTGTCAACAAAACTTGGTACGGTCCTTCCCACCTGTCTATTTGGTAACCTGAACGTAAGAACAATCACACAGTCTCTTGGTTCACAATCAAGACAGTTAGTATTTGGCATACCAGCAATCAACAGTTTCAAGTTCTTTTGTCAAGTTCTCAAATGCTGTCTTGTCTCAATAAGGTACTATACTGTCACCTCATTGGTGTATTTCTGAACATTGTGCAGATCAATCATGACATGAGGTTGTCTTCCAAAAAAACAAAAAGACACAAATACCAAAACAAAAACAAAAACAAATTTCGAAGAGGGTGATTCGTTAAGTGAAGATCTGGGAGTGGTTCCGATGCTACATAATACTAGTTGCAGTATCTATGATCACAATAGTCCAATTTCAAGCTTTTCTCCTACTTCTAGCGGTACCATTATCTACACACAATTTTATGTGCAATTTTTCTTTGCGGTAAACACAGCAGCATCCGTGACGGCAGGAAATGCCTCTACCCAGTTTGAGAAAACATCAGTGCACACCAATACATAACAATAATTCCTAAAGGGTGTTAACCGTACGAAGTCGTTGTGTGTTTGCAATGTAGAGTACCATGAGCATAACTAAAAAAAAAGAAAGAAAAAAAATCTCTAGAGGAGAGAAAGAAGAAGAAAATGAAAAAGAAAATGTCAGGTTTGTAATTCACCAACAGGCATATAATCTATCTCTGCAAAATTTGCCTTCACCGGTATTCTCATCCTTCCTCCACCCTTTGTGCATGACAAGGCACACTGCAGTAATACTGGTGTCATCCTGCTGTTGGGATATACTGGGTTTGGACAGAAACTCTGAAGGACCTAGGCATGTGGAGTTTGAACTGTAATTGGGTCCAATTATTGTACCACCCTGTGTGAACGCAAAAGATGAAGAGGAAACTGTGGAGAAACAGAATAGAGGTTGGTGACAGATAAGTTTGTAGAGGTGGAGAAGATTTTATAAAAATTTGACAACTGGATTGGGCACTACGGGGAAGTGATTCTCTACTTGGTCTACTCCCCTTTTTAAAAAAAAATCTGCGTTTGTCGTCCATCCTAAGTTCATAGGGAACCCGGTATCTGTGAGATAATTTCCTCTACCTGTGATGGACATGCATCTAGAACAGTGAAATGTAACCTTAGTCTTCGTGGGTGTCTAACATACTTTGTATTTCCTGAGCGGGAGCATATTATATGTATTTCATATCTAACAAAGCTCCTGTTAAGTTAATCAGGGGACAATTCTGCTAGGAAAAAGAAGCAAAAGTTTAGAGGCCCCATCTTAACCCCAGCAAGTTTTGTGAAAGGGTGATGTTGCATTCATTTTGTTCTTCCCATTAGCCGAATCTGTGTTTTCTATATGGCTTGTGATTCCTTACTATATGTCTCTTGGTCCCGTCTATGTGTTTAGTAATGTGGCTTGTGTTTTCTGTCTAGGGGGTCTATATTGACTATGTGTCCTACTACTCCTACAATCTCTGGCAAATTGCCCTTTCTTCCTACAAGTGTAACATATTATTGACCTTGACTTACCATTAGGGATTTGGGGTTTGGACTGATGGGTCTTTCCTGTATGTGCCTGTAGACTTACCATCCTCAACCTCTCCACCTGTTGTTCTCTGCGCCTAGCACTATTCTTGTGATGTTCAATAGCACACTCTCTAAGATTAGCTACTGTGACCCCTTTCCAATTTTGCAAAGAAGTCTGCACCCTGACCCTCAATGCCTTATTGAGCCCGTCCATTAGCACAGAGACAGCTACCTTCCATTTGCCGAATTAGTGTTTACCAGTGATCTTATCCAGATGGAGAATTTTCTATTACTGCAAAAGACAAAAAAAAAAGTTTAACAAGCTTCTAGGTCAGGGGTGGGCAATTATTTCAGCTGGGGGGCCGCTTAACACTTCCAACGAATATTCGAGGGCCACACACAAAATACTCAAAAAGAGTCCCCTTTTTACACATTACGGCAGATAGCGTCCCCTTTTTACACATTACGGCAGACATCGTCCCCCTTTTTACACATTACAGCAGACAGCGCCCCCGTTTTTACACATTACGGCAGACATTGTTCCCCTTTTTACACATTACGGCAGACTGCGTCCACTTTTTACACATTACGGCAGACATCATCCCCCTTTTTACACATTACAGCAGACAGCGCCCCCGTTTTTACACATTACGGCAGACATTGTTCCACTTTTTGCACATTACAGCAGACTGCGTCCACTTTTTACACATTACGGCAGACATCATCCCCCTTTTTACACATTACAGCAGACAGCGGCCCCGTTTTTACACATTACGGCAGACATTGTCCCCCTTTTTACACATTACGGCAGACTGCGTCCACTTTTTACACATTACGGCAGACATCGTCCCCCTTTTTACACATTACGGCAGACATTGTCCCCCTTTTTACACATTACGGCAGACTGCGTCCACTTTTTACACATTACGGCAGACATCGTCCCCCTTTTTACACATTACAGCAGACAGTGCCTCCGTTTTTACACATTATGGCAGACATCATCCCCTTTTTACACATTACGGCAGACAGCATCACCCTTTTTTACACATTACGGCAGACAGTCCCTACCCCCCTATCCCCTCCCTCCCCTAAACCCATATTGTAGTTTTTAACTCAGCTGCCTCCCCACCCCTAAACCTATATGGCAGCTTAAGCAGTGATCCAGGGGCTGGCAGGACAGGGGGTTTACCTGTTCGTCACAGTGGCAGACGATCCCCGCTGTCCGATGATGCCGCCTGGAGTCACTGCTGATGTGGCCTCTTGCTCCCGCTCGCTGGCCGCTGCTTCTTCTCCTCACTCAGCCACCAAGCGCAGTGCCCGCCCCCCGTGCCGCCCAGCGCGCTTGGTAACAGAGGAAATCCCGGTCAGCTGACCTTGTGACAGGACCGGGATTTCCTCAGCGGCGCCTCGTCTGAGAACAGTGCAATGACAAGCGGCCTGTCGGGCCGCTTGTCATTGCACTCTAATGGGGCACAGCGGGCCAGGCACGATCGGTCCGCGGGCCGCTTCCGGCCCCCGGGCCGCCTGTTGCCCACCCCTATTCTAGGTCATGCGAAGTATTCATTCAATCCTTCTCATCCCATATTAAGGGTCTGTACATGGTCCAACAAACATTTCCGAGCTCATCTTGACTAGGGGCATTACTAGGAATGAATACTTCTTATATGGTAACCAAAGGAAATACCCGGGGGTTACCCTGTTTCTGTCCGCTTTCCTACTGGCAAATACTAATGTGCGGACAGGTTTTTCTCCATTTCTGACGTTAATTTCTTGATTTTTATTTTATTTTTGGGTTTAACTAAATATGTACACAAATGATACCATACTTACCAGTTCCACTGGTTTCAGCCACTTCCTAAATAAAACTTCAACATTCATTAGTACATATATAGGTTACAGTCATATTTTTCATATTTTTCATATTTTCTATAGTTTGTATGCTGGCCGTAACTGCTACCACATATATTGCTGTGCTCGCTGCGCGTATTTGCAAGCATAGCGACTCATAATGTGTGGAGTCTGTATGTTCTCTCTATGTAATATTTTTGACATTGACACCCTGTACCCCTTTCCCAGCACCATCACCCATCACCCATACCAGTCCTCATTTTGGTGCTCTTACCCCCTATATTTTAAATAGGAACAGTGTGCACATTCAGTGCCAGCCCAAAACATTGCATGTTCTTGCTGGGAAGTGGCATGGCCACACAATAATATAATAATATCCCCAGATGAAATTACACCACACAGTACTGCAACTTTATTCACATTATATCATGCAATAGTGTCTCTTATTCTCATTACATCACATGGTAGTACCACATTACTCCTCACACTAGTGCCCCTTATTCACATTACACCACACCATATTGCTCTTTATTCAAATCAGACCACGCAGTAGTGCCCTTTCTTTACGTTATGCCACAAAGTACTGTAGTACACCTTATACACTTAATGCCGCACATTAGTAATGCATTTCATATTTAAATTTTCATATTTCATTTAATAGAGTCACACACAGAATATAGGCATGCTGCATATAATTTTAATCTGCAGAAGCTGCTTGTGCCCCATTTGCCTAGTTTGTCTATGCCTAGGGCTGGCTCTGTATATTACAATAGTAAAAATTATAGTGTCAGGGAAAAAAACACCTCATGACAGATACACAAGCTCATGTCTAAATGTACAGTAAGCAGTGATCCCTTGCCATTGGTTTTAGATTATGCCCTAATGGCTAGCTCACTTACTGTACTGGGCTGTACTGTATCCCTGACTTCAATAGACCACACTGTTGCTTAAACTCCTTGTTTTGCATCTGTATACTATACACTATACAGTATTTATTAATTGATAATTCTACGGGACCTCATTACCCCTGTATATTTTAGCTAGGGGATTGTGACGCTCCTTCAGCATTGGTCCATAGCCTGCAAAACCTGTGCCGTTACTCGCTCCATAGCTGAGGGCTGCCACGATGCAGGGGAAATTGGGAGGTGGCCATTTTGTCAGTTTGCTATGCGATCGAGTCCAGTGTACCGTAATGTGCATAGAGCTCGCTTATCCCTATCGCCCCTGTGTATTTTAGCTAGGGAATTGTGACACTTCTTCAGCATTGGCCCATAGCCTGCAAAACCTATGCTGTTGCTCGCTCCATATCCAAGTGCTGCCACGAGGTGGGGGCTTCACGAGCGGTGGCCATTTTGTCAGTTTGCTATGCGATCGAGTCCGGTGTATCGCTATGTGCATAGAGCTCGCTTATACCTATCGCCCCTGTGTATTTTAGCTAGGGGATTGTGGTGATGCTTCTTCAGCATTGGCCCATAGCCTGCAAAACCTGGCTGTTACTTGCTCCGTAGCCGAGTGCCTCCATGGGGCAAGGAGTCACAGACGGTAGCCATTTAAATTGAGTCTGCCCTGCTACAGAATTGTATGTGTACCGTACGGTGCATAGAACCTTAACAGTAGAAACGCTCCTGCAGCTTTGCCCTGCTTTATGTAAAACTTGTGTGCACACTTGTATTGAATTACATTACGATAGATATAAAAATCAAAAAATGATAAAGTGTCTGGAAGAAACTAACATGCCTTCGTACTTTAGGAATTGAACCCGGGACTCTACGCATGAGAAGCGGAACACTTCACCACTCGGACACTTTGCCGCGGACAGATTAATAAGTCCATTGGTTTTGATTATGCCATAATGGCTATGGGATTAGGATGCTAACATACAATATCCCTAACATCAATAGGCAACAATGTACTTGTAACACGTCTGTTTGCGTCTGTGTACACTACTGGATTTATGTTGATTTGTATGCGGGACTTGGACACTCACATATTCCTAAAGTACTGTAAGTGGAACATATTTGCTGTACTGTTTGCGTCTGTACTGTATGAAATAATGTAGCGTAATGAGATGCTTTATATACTATATGAAAAAATGTAGCGTAATGAGACGCACTAGTAAAGTAGTTCTTACTATGTATTTCAGTAATGTATTTTACGGGAGACCACACACATGCGCAGTGGTGATTGTAAAAAGCAGCATCTGGTGGATGATCGCAGGTATTACACTTAAAGGTAACGACAAACGCTCTGTGCGCCACCCTATGCCCCGGAACGCTGCGTATGCCCGATCGCGACTAACGCCTAAGCCAGCCAAGATAACGAAACAGTGTTTTTCTGAAGAAAACAAATAGCTGTCAGGAGACTATCTATGCTACCAGGTGCTATGCACAAGAGGGAGTGCCTCCTGAATTACAAACCATCTGAGTCAACACACCAAATCTGACTCACCAACATAGTTTCCTTTTTCATCTAGACTGACTGAATTGGACAGTTAAGTCACTGTAGAAGCTCATCAGTAACAAACATAACTTTCACTCAACCTGCTTATCCACTAGGAACTTTGAAATATGCATCATTCCAACACTGTGTGCACAAAAGTTTTGCTGAACTAACTGACCAATAGAAATTTAAGCCCACACTACATGAGGCATTGCTGTAGATGTAGAGCAAAAGTTGGACCATCTAGATCCTAAAATGAAATATGCCATGTTCATTAATACACAGATAGATAAGAGCTCATGAGAAATTTAGGGTAATTTTTACCTTTTTTGGCATATGTAATAGGATCCAAGTTTGCCAGAAGTGATGGATGCAGACCTATCTCAGAGTTTTTTTAAAAAAAGCAGCAGTCATATACAAGACAAAACTATGCCTTGTAAATGATTGCTGCTTTAAAAAAACAACCTTGAGATCGCCTAGCATCCCGCACCCCCAACAAACTCAGACCCTATTCCATATGCCCTCAGGTGTTTTACCATTAAAACATTTGTCTGATATCCCAAGCCACACCTTCCACCTTTGATGAAGTTGCTGGTCATTCCATCATGAAACGCATCAGATGTTGCTTTTTGGGACAACCACTTGGACATGGACTTACTATCTCATCTTTTTCAAGGCCCGCATTCTTTTTGAAGCATCACCAAGCAACTTGTAGTTCTATCAAAAGACCTTCTGCTAGATCATTAAGAACTTATAATCAACTATGCACATGGCATTTAGCAGTTCACTGGAACTAGTTAACTATAATCTATTTCAAGACATTTGAAAACAGACTTTTTCTCTTACAGTATTTGAGGTTTACAACTAGTCTAATGAAATCACAGCTGTGCTACCTAACATAATCTCACTCACCTGGGAAATTTGTATCTCTTTCTGTCTGGTTCATTGCTAGTTCCAGATTTATTTATTTCTTTTATATTATAGTTACTAGTTACTTTGACAAAAAAAAAATGATTTTTTTTTTTTTTTAGTTATCATTAAATTTGCAATTTGACCTACATGCTTAACCTTTTTATAACAAATGACAGTAAATAATCAACAATATTTGTCTTCATAGCTGTTCATATACCTTTCCTTTTCTGATAAAGGGAGCAAGGAAGTTGACACACTCCTCTGAACAGCTGCTTTATCAGCTCCTGTAGGTGTCCTCCATTCCTGATAACAGAGAACACTGAAGGAGCTAGTAGATATAAGAAGGGGGAAAAAGATGAGTGCTCAGCTACCCTCAGCCAACCAGGTTGGTTGTGCCTTTTAAATGATTGCCACTTTGAAATATCAGGCAGACTCTTCGGCTATTACAAATTCTCCATTGGCTCTAATGGATAGGGTGGCTATTGGGTATATTTGGTCTGTTTATTCTTTAAGAACCTCCATAGTACCAATCACTGACCTCTCCTGTCATTGCTTTGTCGGGGTGAGACTCAACCTTCGGGACTGCTTCCTCTACTCATAGCAACTTTTTTGATGCAAATTGTGTTTTCAATTACATTTTCCATTTTACTTCTAAGATTATGCCCAGTTTAACTATTGTATGGTTCTAATAATTCTGAGTGTGAGAATATGGGTGCTATCTTTATTTACAATTGCTACAATTTGTAAGTTTGGAGTCAGGGCCATAACAGGGTGATAATGCATCCTTGGTCAGCCCTGCCCCACACAACTTGGTGGGGCTGCCAGGACCAGGAGGAAGCTGGGCACCCAGAACTTCATGAGGATGCATCAAGTGGCTCTGTAATGGCTGTCCATGCACTCTGGAAACCAAATACAGGTGCCAGAGGGGAAATGCTAGTGCTGCAACCTATGTCCTACTTGCAGCCCCATTCAATTATACTATTGTACGGTACCTCCAGTTGCATTTCAATGAATGCAATGGATCCCATTGAAAATTTAGGACTTGACCTGCAAACCTCAAGATCTGAGTGCAGATTATAAATTATTATCTGGAGGTGCACTTTCATTAATCCCCTGTTGAGTGGATTTGGTCACAATTAGAATAATGTGGATTTCTTTCACTGCTCTGCCATGTGAGGTGCATTGGTACATCTGTGTAACACTTCTATTTTTGGTGATTGCTGTGAGCAACTTCTCCACGTTATCTTTCTCCAAGATTTGATAAAATTCCCCCTTGATCTGTAAATCTCTCTTCCTTGGTGGAAGTCTTGTCCCACTTGCACACAATAATTAGCACTGCGGTTCCAAAGTTTCTTCATCTGGGCAGTTTTGGTCTACGAAATTACCTCCAGAATGTAGACATTTCTGCAAATGTTACTGTGTTACTTTGGAATATTCATTTTCATCGTATATATTCATGGAATTAGACAGGACTCAGCAAAAAGACTTATACATTTAGAAATGATACAGTAAGTGAATTGCTGTTTAAACCTGCAAGGATGATTTAACTAGCTCTGTCTACACTCATTGATTATCTGTAAATCGCACTAATTTAGAGTCGGTCTTACTGACATGTTACTAGAAATTCACTCATAAAAATCATTAGAACAACTTCTCAGTTTGTAGCTCAGAATTTCCTAATCTTTGCTGATTTTGGAAGTATATAGTGACATTAAATCTCTCTTAAACTCACCACCCAAAGGGATGAAATGAAGTCAAGTATATTATCGAAACTAAAACAGGTAAAACTCTCAAATAAAAATAGAACTGAAACACTTGCACGGGAAATAATTTGGTCAAAGAATCATATTTTAAACTCCTAAACAGAGGAAGTGATTTAGGGGCATATTTATCACAATCTCCCAAATTGACAGGGATGTATCAAATATCACATGCAGGGATGTATCAAATATCACATGCAGGGATGTATCAAATATCACATACAGGGACAGTTTGCAAGAAAGCTCTGTCCTTGCAAATTCTCTCCCCACAGCCATCAGGGTATCTCTGAAAGCGTATCCGTGCATGCGCTGCCAGATACCCCCCTGCCCGCACCTACAATCGCCCCACAACCCCTCTAACCTAACCCACTGAGCTAACAATTTCCAAAAGGTCAACACATGAAAGGTCGACATGGAAAATGGTCGACACACACATATGTAGTTTTTGCCAGCACATCAAAGGGAACCCCAATTAGTGTACCTTGTCCCCTTACATGACTTGCTTCACTTGACATGCTGCAGGCAAGGTTACTATTCCCACTCATAGTCCACGTGGATGGTAAAGTACGAAAAAAGGTTAGAAAAATTGTAAAAACCCTTAAAAAGTTGTGTCCATATGTGTGTTGACCATTATCATGTCGACTATTTGAACCTGTCATTCTTTTGTATCTGTCAATCTTTTACATGTTGACCTAATGACCATATCAACATAAAGCATGTCAATCATTAGTGGTCGACCTATTCACTAACCATTTATAATTTTTCTACCTTTAAAGAAACATGTAACCCAGAATACTAATGTATCTATAGAAGTGCATTTCTATGACTGTGCTGTAGTCCACCTTCACATGGACATCTTTGAAGCATCTCAGAGCACGAGGACCCTCAAGTGTCAGATACACTTGTGTTGTGTATATGTGACACGAGAGCATGAAAGAGTTGCTCAGAATGAAACCACCTGGCCTGTCTAAAAGAAGAATTCACAAGCTACAAGTCCTGCCACCACTGAGATTTAGTTGAGCACCTAATAATCTTAGGAAGTCTACAGTCACTCCCTGACTGATCCCAAAAAGTGAAAAAAATTGGCATGTCATTGCACCAAATATAGCCCATTCTCGAGGATTTTCTAGGAGATTCACAAATTTGGGAGCTTGCTCCCGTCTCCGTCAAAATGGCCAGCATGCAGACACGATGATGTGATTTGCTATCAATTGTGTCATGGTTACCCCATCTCCTTTAAGGCAATTCTCGCAGTAGTGGAAAAATGTCACAGTGCCGAAACCACAATGATGTGATTCATAGTGCCATGACCCACTCTTCGTAGATCAGGAAAACAGGTAAGCAGTAAGAAATTCTAACACCTTTCTTAGGAGGTAAAAGGCAGGGCTCATCCTCACCAAGCAAGAAACACCCCTTCATCATATTTAAATAATCTTGTCCCACGAAGTAAAATCTTTTTTTGCAACTTGGTAAAAAAAGGCACACAAATGCACTATGCAACGACTGCCTCTGCTTTGTCCTGCCCCTTCCATGTAATGGCACAAATCTCTACACCCACATAGATGCTATTAGCATCTTGGCCAGCAGATTCTATTGTAAAAAAAAAAAGCACATATTTCTAAAAGGAACATGATATCACAGAAATCTGTTTGAGTGTTGATGTTCCTCAGTCCCTACAGTCAGATGCACTAGGCCTGCTTTACTTAGGGCATGTAGTACCAGATCATCTACTGTACTAAGCAACCTATATGCGACCTAACTGCTATTTCACTGAACCTCAGAGGGCTTTGGGGGTCTATGTAGTACTCTTCAAATACACAAAAATCTGTCACTGTTTTCCTGATAATGACTATCACTACACTTTGTCCTTGTATTAAAGGGTTACAGTGGAGAAATCAGATTTCATTAACCTTAACTTTGCTAATGCCCCTTAATGCTGTTCACATAACAAAACTAATCAATTCATCAAGTGGCTTTGGGCCTAATTCAGAGTTGATCGCAGCAGCAAATTTGTTAGCAGTTGGGCAAAACCATGTGCACTGCAGGGGGGGGGGGGTAGATGTAACATGTGCAGAGAGAGTTAGATTTGGATGGGGTGTGTTCAAACTGAAATCTAAATTGCAGTGTAAAAATAAAGCAGCCAATATTTACCCTGCACAGAAACAAAATAACCCACCCAAATCTAACTCTCTCTGCACATGTTACATCTGCCCCACCAGCAGGGCACATGGTTTTGCCCAACTGCTAACAAATTTGCTGCTCGATCAGCTCTGAATTACCCCTATTGCCTGATCACTAATTGAGTAACTCTGCTATGCCCAATGCCCATGCACTACATTAGCTACACATGCACACATCTTAAGGAGGAGAATGGCAAGAAAACAATTGGTGCAAAAGGACTGTGGTTTTCTTGCAGAGCAGCTCTGGTGTGGTAAATAGAAGTGGAAAAAACATTATCTTTGAAATAAATAATGATTGTTATCACTGATCACTAGCCACTAATAATAATATGTACCTCTCATTCTCAACTTGACAATTATTAACTATGCGTTATACAAAGTGGTTCCTTCTGAGTCTGCCACCAGGTGGACACCTCTATATCTTACTGGGCAGGGCTAGCAATTATACATGCAGTGCAGACTGTTCTTACCATTGGTGAGGTCCTCCAATCAGGGCTCAGTATATAATTAGTATCTAAAACTTCTACTTAGCTGCTATCCCCAAAGGTTAAAGATGGTGGGTATACCACATACATTTCCATTGCTACAAAAGTTAAGGTATTCCATGCATTGGTTAGAACTAGAGATGTGCACCGGAAATTTTTCGGGTTTTGTGTTTTGGTTTTGGATTCGGTTCCGCGGGCGTGTTTTGGATTCGGACGCGTTTTGGCAAAACCTCCCTGAAAATATTTTGTCGCTGGATGACTAAGCTAAGCGACCCCAGTGACCGGCACAAACACCTGGCCCATCTGGGAGTGGCACTGCAGTGTCAGACAGGATGGCACTTAAAAAAATAGTCCCCAAACAGCACATGATGCAAAGAAAAGAGAAAAAGAGGTGCACTGTGGTCGCTGGATGGCTAAGCTAAGCGACACAAACACCTCAATATCACAGGAATTATTCGTTCTAACCAATGGTATTATTGGTCCAAATCACTGGAAGAAAATGACAAAATCACAGGAATTATTCATTCTAACCAATGGTATTATTGGTCCAAATCACTGGAAGAAAATGACAAAATCACAGGAATTATTCGTTCTAATCAATGGTATTATTGGTCCAAATCACTGGAAGAAAAATGACAAAATCACAGGAATTATTCGTTCTAATCAATGGTATTATTGATCCAAATCACTGGTAGAAAATGACAAAATCACAGGAATTATTCGTTCTAATCAATGGTATTATTGGTCCAAATCACTGGAAGAAAATGACAAAATCACTGGAATTATTTGGCAACATCACTGTAATTAATAATTATAAATCACTGATATTAATTGGTAAAATCTCGCTATCGTCTGCCTAGTGAAGTGGAATCTAGATGGGATTTTGTACCGGGGACACAATAACTTCATCAATTGTCTAAATCCCAATGCACTAATGGCAGAAAACGGGTGCACGTCTAACAGCGTACTGATTATACTGAGCACTGATTATACTGATCACTGATGATACTACGGAGAACTGACACTGAGCAGCGAGAACAGCACTGGACTATTGTACTGTAGTATACTGGTCACCACAATGCAGCACTGACACTGAGCACAGATATTAAGTACTGATCTGGATACTAGAAGTGACACGGTGCAGCAAGATAACGCTATGGCCTATTGTACTGTACTACTATATACTGGTGGTCACCACAATGCAGCACGGTACTACTATATACTGGTCACAACAATGCAGCAGATATTGACCACTGATCAGGAGAATAGAACTGAGTCTGACACGGAGCTGCAAGATACAGCAATGGCCTTCTGTACTGTACTACTATATACTGGTGGTCACCACAATGCAGCACTGTACTACTATATACTTGTGGTCACCACAATGCAGCACAGATATTGAGCACCGATCAGGATACTAGAAGTGACACAGAGCAGCAAGATACAGCAATGGCCTACTGTACTGTACTACTATATACTGGTGGTCACCACAATGCAGCACTGTACTACTATATACTAGTCACCACAATGCAGCACAGATATTGAGCACTGATCAGGATACTAGAGCTGAGTCTGACACAGAGCAGCAAGATACAGCAATGGCCTACTGTACTGTACTACTATATACTGGTGGTCACCACAATGCAGCACACTGAACACAGGTAATGAGCTTTTCAGGCAGAGAACGTAGCCACGTCCTCTCCGCTCAATCGACAATGCATGAGTGAAAATGGCGGCAACGCGCGGCTCTTTATATGGAATCTGAATCTCGCGAGAATTCGACAGCGGGATGATGACGTTTTCCCCCGCTCGGGTTTTGCGTATTAGGCGGGTAGAACCGAGGCTGCCTCGGACCCATGTAAACCACGTGAAGTTCGGGGGGGGGGTTCAGAATTCGACAAACCGAACCCGCTCATCTTTAGTTAGAACAATGAGCCTAATTCAGACCTGATCGCTAGACTGAGTTTTCGTACAGCCTGCTATCAAATCTAAACTACGCATGCGTATGCACCGCAATGCGCAGGCGCATCACACAGGTACAAAGCGGATTGCCGCTCAGTGATGGGTTTGTGCGAAGAATCCATTCACACGGGCGTTCGCAAGGAGATTGACGGGTAGAAGCCATTTGTGGGTGTCAACTAACCGTTTTCTGGGAGTGGTTGGAAAAACGCAGGCGTGTCCAAGCGTTGGCAGGGCGGGTTCCTGACATCAATTCCGGTCCCAGACAGGCTGATGTGATCGCAGCGGCTGAGTAAATCCTGGGCTACTCAGAGACTGCACAAATTCTATGTGTACAGCTCTGCTACACATGCGTTCACACACTTGCATAGCGAAAATACACTCCCCTATGGGCGGCAACTATGCGAACGCAGGACTGCAAAAAAAAAAAAACTAGCGAGCAAACAGGTCTGAATTAGGCCCAATATTATTTCATGGTTCAGTATGATAGACAATCCTTAAAAGCGACCTAAAAAGGATGGAACATTCCCAAATGAGGTGCTTACATACTACAAGTAAAACTAATAGACCGGTAGAGAAATGAAAACTAGTGATGAGCGGGTTCGGTTTCCGAGAAACCGAACCCACCTGAGCTTTACCTTTTTTTACACAGGTCCGAGCAGACTCGGATCCTCCCGCCTTGCTCGGCTAACCCGAGCGCACCCGAACGTCATCATCCCGCTGTCGGATTCTCGCGAGATTCGGATTCTATAAGCAGCCGTGCGTCGCCGCCATTTTCACACGTGCATTGAGATTGATAGGGAGAGGACGTGGCTGGCGTCCTCTCCGTATATACGAGACACTACAGTTGATCTGATTGCTTTGCTTATTTATTTTACTATTGTGGGGAGGATTGGGGAGCAGCTGTTAGGAGGAGTACAGTGCAGAGTTTTGCTGATAGTGACCACCAGTTTTTTATCCGTTCTCTTCTCTGCCTGAAAAAAACGCTCCATACCATATCTGTGCTCAGTGTGCTGCATGATATATCTGTGCTGAGTGCTCACACTACTTAATTGTGGGTACTGGGGAGCAGCTATAGCAGGAGTACAGTGCAGAGTTTTGCTGACAGTGACCACCAGTATACGTTTGTCTGCCTGAAAAACACTCCTGTGGCTTTTTTTTTTATACTAGTAGTTTAGCAGTTTGCTGACAGTGTCCACCAGGTCCATTATACTGTATATAGCAGTACGGTAGGCCACTGCTGTACCTACCTCTGTGTCGTCACTCGTCATCCATAAAGTATACTATCCATCCATCTACATTGTATACCTGTGGTGGCTTTTTTTTTATACTAGTAGTTTAGCAGTCTGCTGACAGTGTCCACCAGGTCCATTATACTGTATATAGCAGTACGGTAGGCCACTGCTGTACCTACCTCTGTGTCGTCACTCGTCATCCATAAAGTATACTATCCATCCATCTACATTGTATACCTGTGGTGGCTTTTTTTTTTATACTAGTAGTTTAGCAGTCTGCTGACAGTGTCCACCAGGTTCATTATACTGTATATAGCAGTACGGTAGGCCACTGCTGTACCTACCTCTGTTTCGTCACTCGTCATCCATAAAGTATACTATCCATCCATCTACATTGTATACCTGTGGTGGCTTTTTTTTATACTAGTAGTTTAGCAGTCTGCTGACAGTGTCCACCAGGTCCATTATACTGTATATAGCAGTATGGTAGGCCACTGCTGTACCTACCTCTGTGTCATCACTCGTCATCCATAAAGTATACTGTCCATCCATCTACATTGTATACCTGTGGTGGCTTTTTTTTTATACTAGTAGTTTAGCAGTCTGCTGACAGTGTCCACCAGGTCCATTATACTGTATATAGCAGTACGGTAGGCTACTGCTGTACCTACCTCTGTGTCGTCACTCGTCATCCATAAAGTATACTATCCATCCATCTACATTGTATACCTGTGGTGGCTTTTTTTTATACTAGTAGTTTAGCAGTCTGCTGACAGTGTCCACCAGGTCCATTATACTGTATATAGCAGTACGGTAGGCCACTGCTGTACCTACCTCTGTGTCGTCACTCGTCATCCATAAAGTATACTATCCATCCATCTACATTGTATACCTGTGGTGACTTTTTTTTTATACTAGTAGTTTAGTAGTCTGCTGACAGTGTCCACCAGGTCCATTATACTGTATATAGCCGTACGGTAGGCCACTGCTGTACCTACCTCTGTGTCGTCACTCATCATCCATAAAGTATACTATCCATTCATCTACATTGTATACCTGTGGTGGCTTTTTTTTTTATACTAGTAGTTTAGCAGTCTGCTGACAGTGTCCACCAGGTCCATTATACTGTATATAGCAGTACGGTAGGCCACTGCTGTACCTACCTCTGTGTCGTCACTCGTCATCCATAAAGTATACTATCCATCCATCTACATTGTATACCTGTGGTTGCTTTTTTTTATACTAGTAGTTTAGCAGTCTGCTGACAGTGTCCACCAGGTCCATTATACTGTATATAGCAGTACGGTAGGCCACTGCTGTACCTACCTCTGTGTCGTCACTCGTCATCCATAAAGTATACTATCCATCCATCTACATTGTATACCTGTGGTGGCTTTTTTGTATACTAGTAGTTTAGCAGTCTGCTGACAGTGTCCACCAGGTCCATTATACTGTATATAGCAGTACGGTAGGCCACTGCTGTACCTACCTCTGTGTCGTCACTCGTCATCCATAAAGTATACTATCCATCCATCTACATTGTATACCTGTGGTGGCTTTTTTTTATACTAGTAGTTTAGCAGTCTGCTGACAGTGTCCACCAGGTCCATTATACTGTATATAGCAGTACGGTAGGCCACTGCTGTACCTACCTCTGTGTCGTCACTCGTCATCCATAAAGTATACTATCCATCCATCTACATTGTATACCTGTGGTGGCTTTTTTTTTATACTAGTAGTTTAGCAGTCTGCTGACAGTGTCCACCAGGTCCATTATACTGTATATAGCAGTACGGTAGGCCACTGCTGAACCTACCTCAGTGTCGTCACTCGTCATCCATAAAGTATACTATCCATCCATCTACATTGTATACCTGTGGTGACTTTTTTTTTATACTAGTAGTTTAGCAGTCTGCTGACAGTGTCCACCAGGTCCATTATACTGTATATAGCCGTACGGTAGGCCACTGCTGTACCAACCTCTGTGTCGTCACTCGTCATCCATAAAATATACTATCCATCCATCTACATTGTATACCTGTGGTGGCTTTTTTTTTTATACTAGTAGATTAGCAGTCTGCTGACAGTGTCCACCAGGTCCATTATACTGCATATATCAGTACGGTAGGCCACTGCTGTACCTACCTCTGTGTCGTCACTAGTCATCCATAAAGTATACTATCCATCCATCTACATTGTATACCTGTGGTGACTTTTTTTTTATACTAGTAGTTTAGTAGTCTGCTGACAGTGTCCACCAGGTCCATTATACTGTATATAGCCGTACGATAGGCCACTGCTGTACCTACCTCTGTGTCGTCACTCGTCATCCATAAAGTATACTATCCATCCATCTACATTGTATACCTGTGGTGGCTTTTTTTTTTATACTAGCAGTTTAGCAGTCTGCTGACAGTGTCCACCAGGTCCATTATACTGTATATAGCAGTACGGTAGGCCACTGCTGTACCTACCTCTGTGTCGTCACTCGTCATCCATAAAGTATGCTATCCATCCATCTACATTGTATACCTGTGGTGGCTTTTTTTTATACTAGTAGTTTAGCAGTCTGCTGACAGTGTCCACCAGGTCCATTATACTGTATATAGCAGTACGGTAGGCCACTGCTGTACCTACCTCTGTGTCGTCACTCGTCATCCATAAAGTATACTATCCATCCATCTACATTGTATACCTGTGGTGGCTTTTTTTTATACTAGTAGTTTAGCAGTCTGCTGACAGTGTCCACCAGGTCCATTATACTGTATATAGCAGTACGGTAGGCCACTGCTGTACCTACCTCTGTGTCGTCACTCGTCATCCATAAAGTATACTATCCATCCATCTACATTGTATACCTGTGGTGGCTTTTTTTTTATACTAGTAGTTTAGCAGTCTGCTGACAGTGTCCACCAGGTCCATTATACTGTATATAGCAGTACGGTAGGCCACTGCTGTACCTACCTCAGTGTCGTCACTCGTCATCCATAAAGTATACTATCCATCCATCTACATTGTATACCTGTGGTGACTTTTTTTTATACTAGTAGTTTAGCAGTCTGCTGACAGTGTCCACCAGGTCCATTATACTGTATATAGCCGTACGGTAGGCCACTGCTGTACCAACCTCTGTGTCGTCACTCGTCATCCATAAAATATACTATCCATCCATCTACATTGTATACCTGTGGTGGCTTTTTTTTAATACTAGTAGTTTAGCAGTCTGCTGACAGTGTCCACCAGGTCCATTATACTGTATATAGCAGTACGGTAGGCCACTGCTGTACCTACCTCTGTGTCGTCACTCGTCATCCATAAAGTATACTATCCATCCATCTACATTGTATACCTGTGGTGGCTTTTTTTTTTATACTAGTAGTTTAGCAGTCTGCTGACAGTGTCCACCAGGTCCATTACACTGTATATAGCAGTACGGTAGGCCACTGCTGTACCTACCTCTGTGTCGTCACTCGTCATCCATAAAGTATACTATCCATCCATCTACATTGTATACCTGTGGTGGCTTTTTTTTTTATACTAGTAGTCTAGAAGTCCGCTGACAGTGTCCACCAGGTTCATTATACTGTATATAGCAGTACGGTAGGCCACTGCTGTACCTACCTCTGTGTCGTCACTCGTCATCCATAAAGAATACTATCCATACATCTACATTGTATACCTGTTGTGCATTTAGTTGTGCGCATTAAAATATGGAGAACAAAAATGTGGAGGTTAAAAAAATAGGGAAAGATCAAGATCCACTTCCACCTCGTGCTGAAGCTGCTGCCACTAGTCATGGCCGAGACGATGAAATGCCATCAACGTCGTCTGCCAAGGCCGATCCCCAATGTCATAGTACAGAGCATGTAAAATCCAAAACACAAAAGATCAGTAAAATGCCTCAAAAATCAAAATTAAAAGCGTCTGAGGAGAAGCGTAAACTTGCCAATATGCCATTTACGACACGGAGTGGCAAGGAACAGCTGAGGCCCTGGCCTATGTTCACGGATAGTGGTTCAGCTTCACATGAGGATGGAAGCACTCATCCTCTCGCTAGAAAAAAGAAAAGACTTAAGCTGGCACAAGCACAGCAAAGAACTGTGCGTTCTTCGAAATCACAAATCCCCAAGGAGAGTCCAATTGTGTCGGTTGTGATGCCTGACCTTCCCAACACTGGATGGGAAGAGCTTGCGCCTTCCACCATTTGCACGCCCCCTGCAAGTGCTGGAAGGAGCACCCGCAGTCCAGTTCCTTAATAGTCAAATTGAAGATGTCACTGTTGAAGTACACCAGGATGAGGATATGGGTGTTGCTGGCGCTGGGGAGGAAATTGACAAGGAGGATTCTGATGGTGAGGTGGTTTGTTTAAGTCAGGCACCCGGGGAGACACCTGTTGTCTGTGGGAGGAATATGGCCCTTGACATGCCTGGTCAAAATACAAAAAAAATCAGCTCTTCGGTGTGGAATTTTTTCAACACAAATGCGGACAACAGGTGTCAAGCCGTGTGTTGCCTTTGTTAAGCTGTAATTAGTAGGGGTAAGGACGTTAACCACCTCGGAACATCCTCCCTTATACGTCACCTGCAGCGCATTCATCATAAGTCAGTGACAAGTTCAAAAACATTGGGTGACAGCCCACTGACCACTAAATCCCTTCCTCTTGTAACCAAGCTCCTGCAAACCACACCACCAACTCCCTCAGTGTCAATTTCCTCCTTACCCAGGAAAGCCAATAGTCCTGCAGGCCATGTCACTGGCAAGTCTGACGAGTCCTCTCCTGCCTGGGATTCCTCCGATGCATCCTTGAGTGTAATGCCTACTGCTGCTGGCGCTGCTGTTGTTGCTGCTGGGAGTCGATCGTCATCCCAGAGGGGAAGTCGTAAGCCCACTTGTACTACGTCCAGTAAGCAATTGACTGTCCAACAGTCCTTTGCGAGGAAGATTAAATATCACAGCAGTCATCCTGCTGCAAAGCGGATAACTGAGGCCTTGGCAGCCTGGGCGGTGAGAAACGTGGTTCCGGTTTCCATCGTTAATTCAGAGCCAACTAGAGACTTAATTGAGGTACTTTTTCCCCGGTACCAAATACCATCTAGGTTCCATTTCTCGAGGCAGGCGATACCGAAAATGTACACAGACCTCAGAAAAAGACTCACCAGTTTCCTAAAAAATGCAGTTGTACCCAATGTCCACTTAACCACGGACATGTGGACAAGTGGAGCAGGGCAGACTCAGGACTATATGACTGTGACAGCCCACTGGGTAGATGTATTGCCTCCTGCAGCAAGAACAGCAGCGGCGGCACCAGTAGCAGCATCTCGCAAACGCCAACTCGTTCCTAGGCAGGCTACGCTTTGTATCACCGCTTTCCAGAATACGCACACAGCTGAAAACCTCTTACGGCAACTGAGGAAGATCATCGCAAAATGGCTTACCCCAATTGGACTCTCCTGGGGATTTGTGACATCGGACAACGCCAGCAATATTGTGCGTACATTACATCTGGGCAAATTCCAGCACGTCCCATGTTTTGCACATACCTTGAATTTGGTGGTGCAGAATTATTTAAAAAATGACAGGGGCGTGCAAGAGATGCTGTCGGTGGCCCAAAGAATTGCGGGCCACCTTCGGCGTTCAGGCACCACGTACAGAAGACTGGAGCACCACCAAAAATACCTGAACCTGCCCTGCCATCATCTGAAGCAAGAGGTGGTAACGAGGTGGAATTCAAACCTCTATATGCTTCAGAGGATGGAGGAGCAGCAAAAGGCCATTCAAGCCTATACATCTGGCCACGATATAGGCAAAGGAGGTGGAATGCACCTGTCTCAAGCGCAGTGGAGAATGATTTCAACGTTGTGCAAGGTTCTGCAACCCTTTCAACTTGCCACACGTGAAGTCAGTTCAGACACTGCCAGCCTGAGTCAGGTCATTCCCCTCATCATGCTTTTGCAGAAGAAGCTGGAGACATTGAAGGAGGAGCTAAAACAGAGCGATTCCGCTAGGCATGTGGGACTTGTTGATGGAGCCCTTCATTCGCTTAACCAGGATTCACGGGTGGTCAATCTGTTGAAATCAGAGCACTACATTTAGGCCACCGTGCTCGATCCTAGATTTAAAACCTACGTTGTATCTCTCTTTCTGGCAGACACAAGTCTGCAGGGGTTCAAAGACCTGCTGGTGAGAAAATTGTCAAGTCAAGCGGAACGTGACCCGTCAACAGCTCCTCCTTCACATTCTCCCGCAACTGGGGGTGTGAGGATAAGGCTAAGAATTCCGAGCCCACCCGCTGGCGGTGATGCAGGGCAGTCTGGAGCGAGTGCTGACATCTGGTCCGGACTGAAGGACCTGCCAACGATTACTGACATGTCGTCTACTGTCACTGCATATGATTCTCTCACCATTGAAAGAATGGTGGAGGATTATATGAGTGACCGCATCCAAGTAGGCACGTCAGACAGTCCGTACGTATACTGGCAGGAAAAAGAGGCAATTTGGAGGCCCTTGCAGAAACTGGCTTTATTCTACTTAAGTTGCCCTCCCTCCAGTGTGTACTCCGAAAGAGTGTTTAGTGCAGCCAGTCACCTTGTCAGCAATCGGCGTACGAGTTTACTTCCTGAAAATGTGGAGAAGATGATGTTCATTAAAATGAATTATAATCAATTCCTCCGTGGAGACATTCACCAGCAGCAATTGCCTCCAGAAAGTACACGGGGACCTGAGATGGTGGATTCCAGTGGGGACAAATTAATAATCTGTGAGGAGGGGGATGTACACAGTGAAAGGGGTGATGAATCGGACGATGATGATGAGGTGGACATCATGCCTCTGTAGAGCCAGATTGTGCAAGGAAAGATTGATTGCTTCTTTTTTGGTGGGGGCCCAAACCAACCAGTCATTTCAGTCACAGTCGTGTGGCAGACCCTGTCGCTGAAATGATGGGTTCGTTAAAGTGTGCATGTCCTGTTTATACAACATAAGGGTGGGTGGGAGGGCCCAAGGACAATTCCATCTTGCACCTCTTTTTTCTTTCATTTTTCTTTGCATCATGTGCTGTTTGGGGAGTATTTTTTTGAAGGGCCATCCTGCCTGACACTGCAGTGTCACTCCTAGATGGGCCAGGTGTTTGTGTCGGCCACTTGGGTCGCTGAGCTTAGTCACACAGCTACCTCATTGCGCCTCTTTTTTTCTATGCATCATGTGCTGTTTGGGGACTATTTTTTTGATGTGCCATCCTGTCTGACACTGCAGTGCCACTCCTAGATGGGCCAGGTGTTTGTGTCGGCCACTAGGGTCGCTTAGCTTAGTCACACAGCTACCTCATTGCGCCTCTTTTTTTCTTTGCATCATGTGCTCTTTGGGGACTATTTTTTTCAAGTGCCATCCTGTCTGACACTGCAGTGCCACTCCTAGATGGGCCAGGTGTTTGTGTCGGTCACTAGGGTCGCTTAGCTTAGTCACACAGCTACCTCATTGCGCCTCTTTTTTCTTTGCATCATGTGCTGTTTGGGGACTATTTTTTTCAAGTGCCATCCTGTCTGACACTGCAGTGCCACTCCTAGATGGGCCAGGTGTTTGTGTCGGCCATTAGGGTCGCTTAGCTAAGTCACACAGCTACCTCATTGCGCCTCTTTTTTTCTTTGCATCATGTGCTGTTTGGGGACTATTTTTTTGAAGTGCCATCCTGCCTGACACTGCAGTGCCACTCCTAGATGGGCCAGGTGTTTGTGTCGGCCACTTGTGTTGCTTAGCTTAGCCATCCAGCGACCTCGGTGCAAATTTTAGGACTAAAAATAATATTGTGAGGTGTTCAGAATAGACTGAAAACTAGTGGAAATTATGGTTATTGAGGTTAATAATACTATGGGATCAAAATGACCCCCAAATTCTATGATTTAAGCTGTTTTTTAGTGTTTTTTGAAAAAAAAACACCCGAATCCAAAACACACCCGAATCCGACAAAAAATTTCTGGTGAGGTTTTGCCAAAACGCGTCCGAACCCAAAACACGGCCGCGGAACCGAACCCAAAACCAAAACACAAAACCCGAAAAATTTCCGGTGCACATCACTAATGAAAACATCCAAAAAATATGCCAAGACCAACCCACAGTTGAATCCTATATTTAAAGACAGCATTTAAAGTAGAGATGAGCGGGTTCGGTTTTACTCGGATTTAACCAAATCTCCTTATTGGCTATCGGACGTCACGTGTTTTGGTTAGCCAATAAAAAAAATCCAGAAAATAAGAAATGGCGATAATTCTGGCTTAAAGAACCGAGTAAAACCGAACCCGCTCATCTCTAGTTTAAAGTGGCTCGGACATATCTGCAGAATGGAGTTTAAAAGTATACCATACCAGTGCCTAAGTAACACAAGCTCTTTACATAGTTTAGCAGCCTATGACTTTTTGCATGCCATGTCAACCAAGTTAGTCAAAACATAAAGTTCTATTTTTATTTATTTTATTTTCCATGCATACATTACTAGATGGATGTTAGCAAAGTCCTATCTACCAAACTTGAAATTTGCATTTCCTTACTAAATCACCCTTTTCATTTTCTGTATTGATTTTGTGTCAACTGTCTGCATGTTCAGAGAATTATCTTAAGGGGGAGAGAAGGGGCAGTTAGGTTTACAGTAGTAGTTGCTGACTGGTCTGTGAAATAAAACATTGTGGCCAAAAAAATCGCTCTTCCAGATGTTGCATTACTAGAAAATATATCTCAGAAAACTGTAAGAATAATTTTAAAATTGTATATGTATAAATGTATATACTGTACAAAACTAAAATATACATTTATCCATAACTAAAAATAACTTTGTATATATTCATGATCAATTTTAGAAATTTGTTTTCCCTTGGAGTCATCTCTATGTCCTGTAATAAAGGTATTGTACTGTAGATCTGCAAAACACAATTAAGTTGCAAAGTTTAGAAAAAGCATTCAATTAGCATTCAATGACACAGGTACAAGTTGCATTTAAACTTTAAGACATCTAGTGATATGTAATTTATCTTGACCGCAATTTTAGTTTCCAATACATTGTAATTTAACTATAATTTGCATTACCTTCTAAATATCTACAGACAATATCTACAGCCATAGATATGCAGTATGGCTGCTGTGCGTGCACACACTTCACGCACATGCAGTATGGCTACTATGCGTGCACACACTTCACAGGGCATCAGCGTGGGAATGCTGCTGCAGCAGCGTTCCATGCTGAATTAGAACCTGCATCAGCAGTGTGAGTTGTCATTTGCGAAAAAAAAAAAATATTTGTATAACTCGTGTGTGCTGTCATGTCACACTGCAATTTTAAATAAAAGCACTGTGACTATGCAGGCTTCACCCCACTGTGTTCACATAAATATATGCATTTTAACTCTGCTCAGTAGGTGCCGTGCCACTGCATTAATAAATATAAGCATTGAGTCTAAATGGATCACGATCAGTAAATAGAAGAGCAGAAGCAGCTAACAGGTATTAGTGCCATGGCTGCTGCTAGTCATTATAGTACTGCAACTTCTAGTAAAGGTGGTCTGAGGGCATAAAGTTTAGGAAAAGGCATCTGAGATCAAAATCTTTCACAATGTTAAAAAAAGTAGAGTTTTCACATTAAAAACAGGCAAATCAGTGCCTAAAAAAAGAACACCAAACACCAAGGCTGAATAACAAACTGTGTGTTAACAAATCCCTGAGTTGAATCTATGGGTGTCTACAGTATATTAGATATGTGTGAGTCTGACATTTCTCAGACTGTACTCATAGAGAAGCCTCCTTCCGCCATTTCTGCATTAACTGCAAATGTGGGGTTGAGCAGTGCAAGCAAAGATTTTGATGACATAAAATAAATTGAGGATGCTAGTATGGAAGTGGAATAGGATGAGGGGGATATTTATGTACTATCTCACACTACTAAGGATGATGAGGATAAGCATGTTCATGATGTTGTTTGTGTAAGTCAGCCACCAGTGGCTGGACTGCAGTTCTTGCCTGTGATAAAAAGAAAGCCATTGTGATGCCTGGGCATAAAACAAAAAAATCCACCTCTTGGGAGTGGGATTATTTTTTACCCAAATCCTGACAATGGTTGTGAAGGCATTTGCTCCATTTGTGAGACCAAAATTAGCAGAGGTAGGGATGTTAGAAATCCACAACTTTGACAACATCGACAACTTTGCTTCCTGGCTTACTCACTTCCTCTCTTCTGACATACCCTCCATTATCCTAGGCGATTTCAACATCCCTATCGACATCCCCACACAATCCACTGCCTCTAAACTCCTTAACCTCACCTCTTCACTTGGTCTCTCCCAGTGGACCTCCTCATCCTCCCATATGAATGGGAGCTCACTGGATCTGGGTTCACTCACGGTTGTGATATTTCTGATTTTTCCAACTCTTCATTTCCCCTCTCTGAACACCACCTGCTCTCCTTTAACCTATCTCTCTTGGCTTGCCCATATCTACCTCCTAAGGCTACCATCACTAAGCATTGAGGCTATTGACACCACATTCCTTTCCTCCGTGTTTGACTCACTTCTCTCTCCTATTCTCTCTCTCTCATGCCCTGAACAAGCCACTTCCATATACAATGCATCCCTTACTTCTGCTCTTGACTTTGTTGCTCCACCAACCACTATTCACCCTCGCAAATTAACACCTCAACCCTGGCACACCAAATGTACCAGATATCTGCAAAAATGCTCACGTACTAGGGCAGACTTCCTCCATTTCAAACTTATGCTCTCATCCTTCAATGCTGCCCTTTCTCTTGCTAAACAGTCATACTTCAAGAACCTCATCTCCTCCCAGTCTTCCAACCCTCGGCGCCTCTTTGTCACTCTCAACTCACTCCTCTGCCCACCTCCACCTCGTCTCCCTTCCTCACTCTCTGCTCTTGACTTTGCCACTTACTTCACATCCAAAATTGACTCCATACGTCAGGACATCACATCACACCAGACCATCAGTAACCAGCCTCCTCCCATCCCTTACCACCCCTCCCCATCTCTCCCACCAACTCTGACATCTTTCTCCCATGCATCTGGAGAGGAAGTCATGGCCCTCATTTGTTCCTGTCCCCTCACCACCTGCCCACTTGACCCTATCCCTTCCCGCCTCCTCCGCTACTTGTCACCTGCCTGTTCCCATTTTTCCCACCTTCTCAATCTCTCCCTCTCATCAGGCACTGTCCCCTCTGCCTTCAAGCATGCACTCATCTAGCCTATTCTTAAAAAACCTACCCTTGATCCAAACACTCTCTACAACTACCGACCCATCTCGCTCCTCCCTTTTGCCTCCAAACTCCTTGAGTGTATTGTCTACAACTGCCTTATTTCCTTTCTTTCCTCACACTCACTGCTTGACCCATTCCAGTCTGGCTTCCGTCCTCTCCACTCCACTGAAACTGCCCTTACAAAAGTATGCAATGACCTCCATGCTGCTAAATCTAAGGGACACTACTCTCTACTTATACTTCTTGATCTCTCGGCTGCTTTTGACACTGTGGACCATCCTCTCCTACTGCAAATCCTTCACTCCATTGGTCTGTGTGATACTGCCCTCTCTTGTCTGTCTTCCTACCTCTCTGACCGTTCATTCTCTGTCTCCTCTCATGACTCCACCTCCCCCTCACTTCCACTAACTGTAGGTGTACCCCAAGGTTCTGTCCTTGGTCCTCTTCTTTTCTCTCTCTATACGTCCTCACTAGGTAAGCTCATTAGTTCTTTTGGTTTCCAATATCATCTCTATGCTGATGACACCCAAATCTATCTTTCCTCTCCAGACCCCTCCCCTGCTCTCCTCACTCGTATCTCCAACTGTCTCTCTGCTATCTCTTCCTGGATGTCCCAGCGCTTTCTTAAACTTAACATGCCTAAGACCGATCTGATCATCTTCCCTCCCTCCAACATAACCTCACCTCCTACAATCTCATTATCTATTGATGGCACTACTATCTCCTCTAGCCCCCAAGTGCGCTGTCTTGGATTAATCCTTAACTCCTCCCTCTCCTTCAAACCACACATTCAGCACCTCTCACAAACCTGCCATTTTCATCTAAAAAATATTTCCAGGATCAGACCCTTTCTGATCCAGGATGCTACTAAGACTCTTATCCACTCACTGGTCATCTCTAGACTGGACTACTCTAATCTCCTCCTGACTGGCATTCCTGACAAATACCTCTCTCCACTACAATCTATCCTCAATGCTGCTGCCCGGCTCATTTTCCTCACCAAGCATACTACGTCCACCTCTCCTCTCTAACAAGACCTTCACTGGCTCCCCTTCCCTTTCAGAATCCATTTCAAGATTCTCACACTTATTTATAATGCCCTCACTCACTCCTCTCCCATCTACATCTCTGACCTTTATCTCCCTTTACACTCCCACCCGTCCTCTTCGCTCTGCTAATGCACGCTGACTCTCCTGCCTATGGATTACCTCCTCCCACTCCTACCTCCAAGATTTTTCACGTGCTGCACCACTTCTCTAGAATTCCTACCTCTCCCCCTCAGACTTTCCTCCCCTCTACAAAACTTCAAACGGGTTCTCAAGACCCACTTCTTCACCAATCCCAGCCAAATCATATCTTAACCCTCTGTTCCATGCTCTCTATGTACCCCATCTGTGTCACCCCTGTCTGTCTACCCCTCCCCTTTAGAATGTAAGCTCTCAAGAGCAGGGCCCTCTACCCTCATGTGCTTATCCTTTTTCTTACTTTAATAATCTTCAACTGCACCAAATCCAGCAGTCTTCTGCCACCTGATACTTATTCCAGTGTCATCTGCTGATGTAGCTATGTTTATTTACACTGTCCTTGTCCTATATTGTCATCAACTGCAAGTTGCTGTTTTCCTGTTTGATTATTTGTTTATGTACTCTGTAATTGGGTGCTGCGGAACCCTTGTGGCACCATATAAATAAAGAATAATAATAATAATAATAATAATAATAATCTAGGCACCTCCTCCATGTTACATCACTTGTGGTGTTCATGAATTTTTTTTTTTTTAAATATATAATAATTTGTTGGAATTACCACCCACATCATCAACCTCATCGTTAGTTATTGGTGGTAGTCCTTACAAAAAAATTGGTTTGAGAGCCCCCCAAAAAACTAGCACTTCAGCCATGAAAGTGCAAGTCCCTGTCACTGAAGTGATTGGTTTGTTAAACTGTGCATGTCTTTCATAAAAGTGGCTGGGAGGACCAAAGTGCAATTCGATCTTGCACCACTTTTCTTTTCATAATGGGCTGTATGTTTGGGGGGCATTGCTAATTTCCAATACATTTTTAACCAGAAATTATGTGGTGCCTCACACATGTTAATTTTAATAAATCAATAATGACATTTTATGGCATTTTTTTCCCTTGCAGAACAGACTAAAGCTCTTGAACTAGGCCTCACACATGTTCATTTTAAATATAATTAACCAATTGATCATTCTTGTACTGTATTCTTTTATGGCCTTTTATCTCCTGACTTGCTGCAAATAGAAGGTTGATAAAGTCCACATCTCAACTTTATTTTTAATAACCAGTCATTTTTTTTACCTACCTTCCACTATATACTCCATTTCCCTGTACTTTCCACAGGTCTCTGAGCTAGTTCTTGATTAATGAAAACACTCCCATCATGTCTGCCACTGCAGTGCCACTCTGTTTCCTAGATGTGCCATGTTTAAAGTTGAACTGCAGTGTATTTGTGCCACCCACTGCTGTCGCTTAGCTTATTCAGCCAGTTACCTTGGTGCAACCTTTAGGGATAAACTTGATGACAATATTGTGAGCGTGAGATGGTCAAAATTGACTTGAAAAGACTGGAAATTTATATTATAATTGTTATTAATAATACTGTAGGAACAAAAAAAGGCCTAAATTATGAGAGTTTAGATGTTTGATAAAAAAAAAACGTTAATAAAATATAGATATAAAAAAAAGTACACGTGAGGACGATTTTGGCAATACCAAAACACAAACTTACTACAGATACAAAACTAAAACCAAAACCAAAACACAGGGGTCTGCGCACATCTCTAATCTAAATTTAAGCTGACATTTTCCCTGGCAAAACTTGTGTCTGGGATTATATTAAAGTTTTAACATTAATATTTTATATAGAAAAATTGTCTATCGTATGGGGTAACAGACATGTATTAAAGCCTGAGCTGACATCAGCCGATAGAAAGTTTATGAGCCAACTACAGTATATCAGAATAGAACCAAAAGTCCAATCATTTTCAGAAAAGGGTGTTTTTTTTATCAGTGTGAAGTAAGTGACTTAGCAGGGGTAACTTCCTATTCCTCTACATTGTAAGTATAATAACTTTGCAGATAAAACCAAATTTAGCAAACTCTTTCCTGGTACTCCTGCTGGGATAATGGAGTTAAGATTTAGAGAACATCTGCACTATAAATTCAGTATTGCTGCACACTTTGCTATTGTGAATTAAGTGCAGAAAACTCTCTACGTCAGGTACAGTACCATTAGAGAGTTCGGTCTGTGAAAATTGGAGTTTGTAAATAAATATTAAATTATATATTATACATTATGAGTTAGCTTCATAATAATGTGTAATATTCATGCAGGTTGGTCAGTTGTTGATTTTTAAGCACTCTCTATACTCTTTCATTCCCCTGTCATTTCCTTATGCCTTAAGATAATTGTCTCTACTTTACTTTACTGTGTAGCAAAAGAAATGGGGGAAAAGAATAATATTAGGTGTGTACGCTGATTATACTATTAAAATATAACTTGCTACTGTATATTAATGCAGCTTTGGTATACTAGGACTTTAAAATCACCTTTACTTTGCTTGCTATTTTTAGTACTAGCCTACATTTTATTAAAATACTGAGTTTTCCTTTCTTTTTTGTGGCTTCATGTATTGTTGATTTATTCTTATTGCTAGTGGAATAGAATACATCCCATGTAAAGCCTTTTTGGAGAGCAGAGATTGCATTGTATTGCATACTGTATATCACACATGCTTCCTACTTTCCCAAATGTAAAATCTGAACAATTTGGGTCAATCCGACAAAACCAATCCATGATTCATCCAAACCACATGCTGATCCATATAAACCCTGATCATTGAACAAGGTTTCATGATTTGCAGATTTCCACATACTGTATTGTGAAAGAATTCAGTGAAACAGTTCCAATTACTGTATACAGTATGTTCCATGATTTTTATCTTTGCTTACCCTATTCACCACATACAGATTCTTATCTGCACAACAATGCACTATGGGGGTCATTCCGAGTTGATCGCTTGCTAGCAGTTTTTAGCAGCCGTGCAAACGCTATGCCGCCACCCACTGGGAGTGTATTTTAGCTTAGCAGAAGTGCGAACGTTTTTTATTGCAGAGCACCTGCAAAAAAAATTTGTGTAGTTTCAGAGTAGCTCAAAACCTACTCAGCGCTTGCAATCACTTCAGACTATTCAGTTCCGGATTTGACGTCACACACCCGCCCAACATTCGCTCAGCCACGCCTGCATTTTCCCTGGCACGCCTGCGTTTTTCCGAACACTCCCTGAAAGCGGTCAGTTGCCACCCAGAAACGCCCACTTCATGTAAATCACTCTGCGGCAACCAGTGCGACTGGAATGCATCGCTAGACCCTGTGCAAATCTGCATCGTTCATTGTGCCTGTACGTCGCAAGTGCGCATTGCGCTGCATACGCATGCGCAGAACTGCCATTTTTTAGCCTGATCACTGCGCTGCAAACAAATGCAGCTAGCGATCAACTCGAAATGACCACCTATATTAGCTCCATAATCATAATCATTTATTTGTAAGGCACCATAAAACTCCACAGCGTTAGAGTTGCAAATCATAACAAATACAATTGCGCATAAAAAGAGAACAAGTACAGATAATAATAATAATAATAATTTTATTTATATAGCACTCTTTCTCCAATAGGACGCAAGGCACTTAACAGATACATAACATAATATAGTACAGAAAATAATAACGTACATTTTCATAAAATACAGAAGCATAAAGATACTAGTGATGTGCACCGGAAATTTTTCGGGTTTTGTGTTTTGGATTAGTTTCCGCGGCCGTGTTTTGGATTCGGACGCGTTTTGGCAAAACCTCCCTGAAAGTTTTTTGTCGGATTCGGGTGTGTTTTGGATTTGGGTGTTTTTTTACAAAAAACCCTCAAAAACAGCTTAAATCATAGAATTTGGGGGTCATTTTGATCCTATAGTATTATTAACCTCAATAACCATAATTTCCACTCATTTTCAGTCTATTCTGAACACCTCATAATATTATTTTTAGTCGTAAAATTTGCACCGAGGTCGCTGGATGGCTAAGCTAAGCGACACAAGTGGCCGACACAAACACCTGGCCCATCTAGGAGTGGCACTGCAGTGTCAGGCAGGATGGCAGTTCCAAAAAATTGTCCCCAAACAGCACATGATGCAAAGAAAAAAAGAGGCGCACCAAGGTGGCTGTGTGACTAAGCTAAGCAACACAAGTGGCCGACACAAACACCTGGCCCATCTAGGAGTGGCACTGCAGTGTCAGGCAGGATGGCACTTCAAAAAAATTGTCCCCAAACAGCACATGATGCAAAGAAAAAAAGAGGCGCACCAAGGTCGCTGTGTGACTAAGCTAAGCAACACAAGTGGCCGACACAAACACCTGGCCCATCTAGGAGTGGCACTGCAGTGTCAGACAGGATGGCACTTCAAAAAAATTGTCCCCAAACAGCATATGATGCAAAGAAAAAAAGAGGCGCAATGAGGTAGCTGTGTGACTAAGCTAAGCAACCCAAGTGGCCGACACAAACACCTGGCCCATCTAGGAGTGGCACTGCAGTGTCAGGCAGGATGGCATTTCAAAAAAATTGTCCCCAAACAGCACATGATGCAAAGAAAAAAAGAGGTGCACCAAGGTCGCTGTGTGACTAAGATAAGCGACACAAGTGGCCGACACAAACACCTGGCCCATCTAGGAGTGGCACTGCAGTGTCAGGCAGGATGGCAGTTCCAAAAAATTGTCCCCAAACAGCACATGATGCAAAGAAAAAAAGAGGCGCACCAAGGTGGCTGTGTGACTAAGCTAAGCAACACAAGTGGCCGACACAAACACCTGGCCCATCTAGGAGTGGCACTGCAGTGTCAGGCAGGATGGCACTTAAAAAAAAATGTCCCTAAACAGCACATGATGCAAAGAAAAAAAGAGGCGCACCAAGGTCGCTGTGTGACTAAGCTAAGCAACACAAGTGGCCGACACAAACACCTGGCCCATCTAGGAGTGGCACTGCAGTGTCAGACAGGATGGCATTTCAAAAAAATTGTCCCCAAACAGCATATGATGCAAAGAAAAAAAGAGGCGCAATGAGGTAGCTGTGTGACTAAGCTAAGCAACCCAAGTGGCCGACACAAACACCTGGCCCATCTAGGAGTGGCACTGCAGTGTCAGGCAGGATGGCATTTCAAAAAAATTGTCCCCAAACAGCACATGATGCAAAGAAAAATGAAAGAAAAAAGAGGTGCAAGATGGAATTGTCCTTGGGCCCTCCCACCCACCCTTATGTTGTATAAACAGGACATGCACACTTTAACGAACCCATCATTTCAGCGACAGGGTCTGCCACACGACTGTGACTGAAATGACTGGTTGGTTTGGGCCCCCACCAAAAAGGAAGCAATCAATCTCTCCTTGCACAAACTGGCTCTACAGAGGCAAGATGTCCACCTCATCATCATCCTCCGATTCCTCACCCCTTTCACTGTGTACATCCCCCTCCTCACAGATTATTAATTCGTCCCCACTGGAATCCACCATCTTAGATCCCTGTGTACTTTCTGAAGGCAATTGCTGGTGAATGTCTCCACGGAGGAATTGATTATAATTAATTTTGATGAACATCATCTTCTCCACATTTTCTGGAAGTAACCTCGTACGCCGATTGTTGACAAGGTGAGCAGCTGCACTAAACACTCTTTCGGAGTACACACTGGAGGGAGGGCAACTTAGGTAGAATAAAGCCAGTTTGTGCAAGGGCCTCCAAATTGCCTTGCCTCTTTTTCCTGCCAGTATACGTACGGACTGTCTGACATGCCTACTTGGATGCGGTCACTTATATAATCCTCCACCATTCTTTCAATGGTGACAGAATCATATGCAGTGACAGTAGACGACATGTCAGTAATCGTTGGCAGGTCCTTCAGTCCGGACCAGATGTCAGCACTCGCTCCAGACTGCCCTGCATCACCGCCAGCGGGTGGGCTCGGAATTCTTAGCCTTTTCCTCGCAGCCCCAGTTGCGGTAGAATGTGAAGGAGGAGTTGTTGATGGGTCACGTTCCGCTTGACTTGACAATTTTCTCACCAGCAGGTCTTTGAACCTCTGCAGACTTGTGTCTGCCGGAAAGAGAGATACAACGTAGGTTTTGAATCTAGGATCGAGCACGGTGGCCAAAATGTAGTGCTCTGATTTCAACAGATTGACCACCCGTGAATCCTGGTTAAGCGAATTAAGGGCTCCATCCACAAGTCCCACATGCCTAGCGGAATCGCTCTGTTTTAGCTCCTCCTTCAATGTCGCCAGCTTCTTCTGCAAAAGCCTGATGAGGGGAATGACCTGACTCAGGCTGGCAGTGTCTGAACTGACTTCACGTGTGGCAAGTTCAAAGGGTTGCAGAACCTTGCAAAACGTTGAAATCATTCTCCACTGCGCTTGAGTCAGGTGCATTCCCCCTCCTTTGCCTATATTGTGGGAAGATGTATAGGCTTGAATGGCCTTTTGCTGCTCCTCCATCCTCTGAAGCATATAGAGGGTTGAATTCCACCTTGTTACCACCTCTTGCTTTAGATGATGGCAGGGCAGGTTCAGGACTGTTTGCTGGTGCTCCAGTCTTTGGCACGCGGTGGCTGAATGCCGAAAGTGGCCCGCAACTCTTCGGACCACCGACAGCATCTCTTGCACGCCCCTGTCGTTTTTCAAATAATTCTGCACCACCAAATTCAATGTATGTGCAAAACATGGGACATGCTGGAATTTGCCCAGATGTAATGCACGCACAATATTGGTGGCGTTGTCCGATGTCACAAATCCCCAGGAGAGTCCAATTGGGGTAAGCCATTCTGCGATGATGTTCCTCAGTTTCCGTAAGAGGTTGTCAGCTGTGTGCCTCTTATGGAAAGCGGTGATACAAAGCGTAGCCTGCTTAGGAACGAGTTGGCGTTTGCGAGATGCTGCTACTGGTGCCGCCGCTGCTGTTCTTGCTGCGGGAGGCAATACATCTACCCAGTGGGCTGTCACAGTCATATAGTCCTGAGTCTGCCCTGCTCCACTTGTCCACATGTCCATGGTTAAGTGGACATTGGGTACAACTGCATTTTTTAGGACACTGGTGACTCTTTTTTTGACGTATGTGTACATTTTCGGTATCGCCTGCCTAGAGAAATGGAACCTAGATGGTATCTGGTACCGGGGACACAGTACCTCAAACAAGTCTCTAGTTTGCCTCTGAATTAACGGTGGATACCGGAACCACGTTTCTCACCACCCAGGCTGACAAGACCTGAGTTATCCACTTTGCCGCAGGATGACTGCTGTGATATTTCTACTTCCTCGCAAAGGACTGTTGGACAGTCAATTGCTTACTGGAAGTAGTACAAGTGGTCTTCCGACTTCCCCTCTGGGATGACGATCGACTCCCAGCAGCAACAACAGCAGCGCCAGCAGCAGTAGGCGTTACACTCAAGGATGCATTGGAGGAATCCCAGGCAGGAGAGGACTCGTCAGACTTGCCAGTGACATGGCCTGCAGGACTATTGGCTTTCCTGTGTAAGGTGGAAATTGACACTGAGGGAGTTGGTGGTGTGGTTTGCAGGAGCTTGGTTACAAGAGGAAGGGATTTAGTGGTCAGTGGACTGCTTCCGCTGTCATCCAAAGTTTTTGAACTTGTCACTGACTTATTATGAATGCGCTGCAGGTGACGTATAAGGGAGGATGTTCCTAGCTGGTTAACGTCCTTACCCCTACTTATTACAGCTTGACAAAGGCAACACACGGCTTGACACCTGTTGTCCGCATTTGTGTTAAAATAATTCCACACCGAAGAGGTGATTTTTTTTGTATTTTGACCAGGCATGTCAATGGCCATATTCGTCCCACAGACAACAGGTGTTTCCTCGGGTGCCTGACTTAAACAAACCACCTCACCATTAGAATCCTCCTTGTCAATTTCCTCCCCAGCGCCAGCAAAACCCATATCTGAACTTTTGTTTTTTGGATTTTACATGCTCTCTACTATGACATTGGGCATCGGCCTTGGCAGACGACGTTGATGGCATTTCATCATCTCGGCCATGACTAGTGGCAGCAGCTTCAGCATGAGGTGGAAGTGGATCTTGATCTTTCCCTATTTTAACCTCCACATTTTTGTTCTCCATTTTTTAATGTGTGGAATTATATGCCAGTATCAATAGCAATGGCCTACTACTATATATACTGCGCACAACTGAAATGCACCGCAGGTATGGATGGATAGTATACTTGATGACAAAGAGGTAGGTAGAGCAGTGGCCTTCCGTACCGTACTGCTATATATACTGGTGGTCACTGTCAGCAAACTGCAAAACTAAAATGCACCACAGGTATAGAATCTAGATGGATAGTAAACTTGACGACACACAGAGGTAGGTAGAGCAGTGGCCTTCCGTACCGTACTGCTATATATACTGGTGGTCACTGTCAGCAAACTGCAAAACTAAAATGCACCACAGGTATAGAATCTAGATGGATAGTATGCTTGACGACACAGAGGTAGGTAGAGCAGTGACCTTCCGTACCGTACTGCTATATATACTGGTGGTCACTGTCAGCAAACTGCAAAACTAAAATGCACCACAGGTATAGAATCTAGATGGATAGTATACTTGACGACACACAGAGGTAGGTAGAGCAGTGGCCTTCCGTACCGTACTGCTATATATACTGGTGGTCACTGTCAGCAAACTGCAAAACTAAAATGCACCACAGGTATAGAATCTAGATGGATAGTATACTTGACGACACACAGAGGTAGGTAGAGCAGTGGCCTTCCGTACCGTACTGCTATATATACTGATGGTCACTGTCAGCAAACTGCAAAACTAAAATGCACCACAGGTATAGAATCTAGATGGATAGTATACTTGACGACACAGAGGTAGGTAGAGCAGTGGCCTTCCGTACCATACTGCTATATATACTGGTGGTCACTGTCAGCAAACTGCAAAACTAAAATGCACCACAGGTATAGATTCTAGATGGATAGTATACTTAATGACGACACAGAGGTAGGTAGAGCAGTGGCCTTCCGTACTGTACTGCTATATATACTGGTGGTCACTGTCAGCAAACTGCAAAACTAAAATGCACCACAGGTATAGAATCTAGATGGATAGTATACTTGACGACACAGAGGTAGGTAGAGCAGTGGCCTTCCGTACCATACTGCTATATATACTGGTGGTCACTGTCAGCAAACTGCAAAACTAAAATGCACCACAGGTATAGAATCTAGATGGATAGTTTACTTGACGACACACAGAGGTAGGTAGAGCAGTGGCCTTCCGTATAATACTGCTATATATACTGGTGGTCACTGTCAGCAAACTGCAAAACTAAAATGCCCCACAGGTATAGAATCTAGATGGATAGTATACTTGACGACACAGAGGTAGGTAGAGCAGTGGCCTTCCGTACCGTACTGCTATATATACTGGTGGTCACTGTCAGCAAACTGCAAAACTAAAATGCCCCACAGGTATAGAATCTAGATGGATAGTATACTTGACAACACTGAGGTAAGTAGAGCAGTGGCCTTCCGTACTGTACTGCTATATATACTGGTGGTCACTGTCAGCAAACTGCAAAACTAAAATGCACCACAGGTATAGAATCTAGATGGATAGTATACTTGACGACACAGAGGTAGGTAGAGCAGTGGCCTTCCGTACCGTACTGCTATATATACTGGTGGTCACTGTCAGCAAAACTCTGCTCTGTACTCCTCCTATATAATACTGCTGGTCCCCAGTCCCCACAATAAAGCAGTGTGAGCACAGATATATGCAGCACACTGAGCACAGATATGGAGCGTTTTTCAGGCAGACAACGTATAATACTGGTGGTCACTGGTCAGTAAAACTCTGCACTGTACTCCTCCTATATAATACTGCTGGTCCCCAGTCCCCACAATAAAGCAGTGTGAGCACAGATATATGCAGCACACTGAGCATAGATATGGAGCGTTTTTCAGGCAGACAACGGATAAAACTGGTGGTCACTGATCAGCAAAACTCTGCACTGTACTCCTCCTATATAATACAGCTGCTCCCCAGTCCCCACAATTAAGCAATAAGCACAAATATTTGCATCAACATTAATAAACGGAGAGGACGCCAGCCACGTCCTCTCCCTAACATTTCCAATGCACGAGTGAAAATGGCGGCGACACGCGGCTGCTTATATAGAATCCGAATCTCGCGAGAATCCGACAGCGGGATGATGACGTTCGGGCGCGCTCGGGTTAACCGAGCCATACGGGAGAATCCGAGTATGCCTCGGACCAGTGTAAAATGGGTGAAGTTCGGGGGGGTTCGGTTTCCGAGGAACCGAACCCGCTCATCACTAACAGGAAAGTCTTGAGTCTACTTTTGAAGGATTCTATAGTTGGGGCCTCTCGCACTGTGTGGGGAAGTGAGTTCCATAAAGTCGGAGCCGCATGACTAAAAGCTCGACCCCCAGATGAATTACGGGAGATTATAGGTACTGCTAAAAGTCCTTCATCTACAGATCGCAGTAATCGAGTGGGGCAGTATGGGGTCAGAAGCTGCTTCAGGTACCTTGGGCCCTGGTCATGTAATGCTTTGAAACTCAGTAAGCCAATCTTGAAGATGATTCACCATCTTACAGGCAGCCAGTGAAGGGAGTAGAAGATGGGTGTTATGTGGCTAGAATGGGGCTGGTTGGTTAACAGCCTGGCAGCTATGTTTTGCACCAGCTGTAAGCGTTGCAATTCTTTTGCTGGGAGACCAAGGTAGGTAGTCTAATCGAGATGATACAAATGCATGTATGACTTTTGGCAGATCAACTGAGGGAATTAAGTGCTTGATTCTGGATATGTTCCTCAGGTGAAAGAATGAGGATTTGATTGTGGTTGATATCTGATGTTTAAGTGTCAAGCCACCATCCAGGACAATGCCAAGATTCCGCACACGATCAGTGGTCTGTAATTCTGAATCCCTGAGTGTAAGTCCAGTTGGTTGGCTATGCTGCAGTCTAGTCCTTTGATGTTGCGGTCGTATCATAAGGACCTCTGTTTTATCCGGGTTCAGTCGCAGCCAACTGGCGCTCATCCACTCCTGGAGCTCAGCTAGACAGCCATTTAGGGTTGCTATTGGGTTATCAGTGCCCGGAGCAAAGGACCAATATAGTTGTGTATCATCTTGATAGCAGTGGTAGACCAGATGAGGTTGACAAAGTACATGCAGATATAAGCGAAAAGGAATAAAAGGCCCAACTCTTACATTATAGAGGGAGCGTTACCAGTTGGGCTAAGGATAGGTTACAGTGAAGAGTGGGTTTGGAGAACGAGGAGTCAAATTGAAGTTTGAGGTAGAGGTTGGTCAGGCATGGTAGGGAGTTCCATAAGGGAAGTATTGGAGATAACTTGTAGGTAGGAGAGAGTGGTGGTTGCCAGAAAAATAGAGATATAGGGCAAAATGTCATAGCCTGTGAGTTGCCAGAAGTGCAGAACTTTGTGCGAGTCTGCCCCTTTTTTTTTTAAAGCAGCAGACATTTACAAGGCAAAACCAACCTAGTTTTACCTTGTAAATGATTGCTGCTTTAGAAAAACAGACAGAATCCTGCACCTCCAAAAACTCACAGGCTATGAAATTAAGTCCATAGAGCCTGATTCAGAGGTAGATGAATGTACAATAGAACATTTATTGCAAACGCCCAATGTGCAAAGCATCCAAATTGTTAGTCAGTTATTCCTGGACAGGGATGGAGGTGGTTCCTGGTGCCAGCGGGCGTGTAGGAGGAATGCCTGTGTTATGGACTGTGGCAAAAGATGCAGTTCCACTGATTCCAGTGTCCAAATACCACCTGACATCTTGGCAACTATAGGGTTGCTCAGAATTCCAATGCTGTGGCCAATATCCAACCGATGCTATAACTTTTTGTGCACTGCAACAGATTATAGCAGCGGCCTGTGGCTGCTGCACCATTAGCATAAATACGCAGCAGTGGCTGAAACAGAAGTTACAGCTGCTTCTGCATGTCCATCCACCTCTGAATCCAGCCTATAGATCAGAGGAAGAACACATAAGATGAGTGGGAGCTATCTCACACCTAGGTTAAACATATACTAAGGGGAGGAGTCAGCAATGCCTTTGAACATGAAGGTGAGAAGCTTGATTAGAATTCTGGAGGGAATAGTGAGCTAGCTTAAGGATTTGCAGAGTCGTGGAGCAGTGAGTGAGGACAATTGGTGATGCTGCAGCATTTATGATGGGTTGTATTGCTAAGGGGAAGGCTTGGCAGTAGAATAAAGAAGTGGAGTTGGTAAGGCAGAAGATAATGAGAGAGTGGTTAAGTATTTTGGTAAAGGTCTGAGTAAGATAAAGGAGGTTACAAGAAGGTTCAAGTGATTGGATGCCTAGAGTGAAGCTGATGATGTAGTAAGGATGGCATCAAGGTAGCAATTTTAGTGAACAGGAGAGATTGTGGTATTGTCTACCATGAGGGTGATTGAAGGAGTAAAGGCACACAAGGAATAGTTAAGATTATGATTTCCGAGTTGGATATATTGAGCTCCTGTTGTGACATTTAGGCAGAGATGAAAGAAAGGAAAGAATAACACATGAGATAAAAGAGAGGAAAAGAGATCATGGAGGCAGTAGTAAACAAGCAGAGTGCTAAGCAGGAGTGACAGAGGAACTAATTGCAACTGAGATGAATGAGAAAGTATAAAGGTTATTAGTAGACTATGGTGAAAAAAACAATGTGAGAGGCAACTAGCAAGAATGGTTTGAAGATGAGGTCAACAAACAGCGGCTAAATGAAAAGATACAAAATATTTAGGATAAATAATGCAGTTCTAAGAAACATGGTTTAACAACAGTTCAATAAGGACTGTCCTATTGTGGAGGATACCAGAAAGTCACAGGAGTGTGGTGAACGCTGTCATATAGTAGCAGGTATTTTTGGTAGAGTTTCCCATTCTGTTTAACATCTATGCAACTCTTACTATGCTGTACACATTTTATTATTATTATTATTTTTATTATTATCATTTATTTATATGGCGCCACAAGGGATCCGCAGCGCCCAATTACAGAGTAAACAAATAAGCAAAACATGAAGACAGTAACTTATAGTTCAATACAATATAGGACAAGTACAGGGTATATAAACATAGCTGCGTCAGTATACAGCACTGAAATAAGAATCCGGGTGGCAGAAAACCCAAAGGATTTTGAGCCATCAAAGGGAGTTTTGAAAAGAAGATAGGTTAAGTAAGAGACGTAAAAGCACATGAGGGAGGATGACCCTGCTCGTGAGAGCTTACATTCTAAAGGGGATGGGCACACAAACAGGGGTGACACAGATGGGGTAGAAAGTGAGTGTGGGCCACAGAAGGCTTAGGATGAGAGACAGCTGGGTTTGGTGAAGAAGTGTGTCTTGGAAGCCAGTTTGAAGTTTTGTAGAGAGGTGGAGAGTCTGAGGGCGAGAGGTAGAGAATTCCAGAAAAAGGGAGAAGCACGTGCAAAATCTTGGAGGTAGGAGTGGAAGGAGGTAATCAGAAGGAGGGAGAGGCGGTGTGCATTAGCAGAGTGAAGAGGACTGGCGGGAATATAAAGGGAGATAAGGTCAGAGATGTAACTGGGAGAGGAGTGGGTGAGGGCTCTGTAAGTGAGTGTGAGAAGCTTGAAATGGATTCTGAAGGGGAAGGGGAGCCAGTGAAGTGCTGGTAAGAGAGGGGAGGTGGATGTAGTGCTTTTGGTGAGGAACATAATTCAGGTAGCAGCATTGAGGATAGGTTGTAATGGTGAAATGTATGTTTTAGGGATGCCAGTCAGGAGGAGATTACAGTAGTCCAGTCTGGAGTTGACCAGTGAGTGGATGAGGGACTTAGTGGCATCCTGGGTGAGAAAGGGTCTGATCCTGGAAATATTTTTGTGATGAAAATGACAGGTTTGTGATAGGTGCTGAATGTGTGATTTGAAGGAGAGGGAGGAGTCAAGGAATACTCCAAGACAGCACACTTGGGGGGTAGAGGAGATAGTAATGCCATCTATAGACAATTAAATTGTGGGAGGTGAGGTTGTGCGGGAGGGAGGGAAGATGCTCAGCTCAGTCTTAGAATTGTTACATTTAAGAAAGCACTGGGACATCCAAGAAGAGATAGCAGAGAGACAGTTGGGGCCATGAAAGGAGACAGAGAAGGAATGGTCAGAGAGGTAGGAGGACAGCCAGGAGAGGGCAGTATCATGCAGACCAATAGAGTGAAGGATTTGCAGAAGGAGAGGGTGGTCCACATTGTCACAAGCAGCAGAGAGGTCAAGGAGAATAAGCAAATAGTAGTGACCTTGGATTTAGCAGATACTAGGTCATTTCAGACTTTAATGAGGGCAGTTTCAGTGGAGTGGAGAGGACAGAGGCCAGATTGGAATGGGTCAAACAGTGAGTGGGAGGAAAGAAAGGCAGTGAGGAGGTTATAGACAATACGCTCAAGGAGTTTGGAGGCAAGAGGAAGGAGAGAGATGGATCGATAGTTGGAGAGAGTGTTTGGATCAAGGGTAGATTTTTTAAAGAATAGGAGAGACGAGTGCATGCTTAGAAGCAGAGAGGACAGTGCCTGATGAGAGGGAGAGACTGAAGAGGTAGGCAAGATGGGAGCAGGCAGAGAGAGAGAGGTAGCGGAGAAGGCGGGGGCGATAGGGTCAAGTGGGGAGGTGGAGGGGGGTGAGGAATGGATGAGGGCTATGACTTCCTCACCAGATACATGGGAGAAAGATGTCAGAGTTGGTAAGAGGGAAGGGGGATGGGGATGGGTGGTAAGTGATAGGAGGTGGCTGGTTGCTAATTTTTGGTGGGATGTGGTGTCCTGATGTATAGAGTCCATTTTCGTTGTGAAGTAAGTAGCATAGTCAAGAGCAGAGAGTGAGGGGGAGACGAGGTGGGGGTGGGCAGAGGAGGGAGTTGAGAGTGGCTAAGAGGCACCGGGGGTTGGAAGACTGGGAGGATATGAGGAAATACTACATAACACTGGCTTTACAGCCTATACAGCCTGCACATGATGGTGTAGGGTAAAGAGAAATATAATCAGTTATATATACAAACAAAGAACCCAGCACTCACCAAAGTAAACTCACTTATCCTCAACAATTCAATAAATAAATGATGGGGGTTTAGTTGGTGGATTGGCCAATGCACGGAAGCCTGTATACCGATTCAAGGTACCCCACCTTCATACAGGTCCTACACTATCACAGAGTCTTAAAACCTGACTACCACACTGCTGCATCATCTGCCTGCTAGATGTAATGTGTACCTGCCACAGACTTTATGGCTTTTAAAGGCACACTAGTCACCTATTGCACTGGCTCAAAGATGATTGCTAAAAAACAGCTGAGACAGGTTCAGGATAATAAAGTCCACACAGGGGTGCATGAGAAAGCTAGTGGCCACGGTTAATAAGAGCTAACCATAGATTAACCCCTTCATATACACACAGAGTAAAAACCACAGCACTCACCGCACCAGAAGCGGGGCACAGCTATGCACTTACCACTCACAGGGTGGGGTGCATGTAACACTGCACTCTCCACCACAGAAGCGGGGTACACAGCTGTACTTACCACTCACAGGACGGGGTGCATGAAGCCCATGACCACATCGCTCTAATAAATACAAACAAAGAACCCAGCACTCACCAAAGTAAACTCACTTATCCTCAACAATTCAATAAATAAATGATGGGGGTTTAGTTGGTGGATTGGCCAATGCACGGAAGCCTGTATACCGATTCAAGGTACCCCACCTTCATACAGGTCCTACACTATCACAGAGTCTTAAAACCTGACTACAACACTGCTGCATCATCTGCCTGCTAGATGTAATGTGTACCTGCCACAGACTTTATGGCTTTTAAAGGCACACTAGTCACCTATTGCACTGGCTCAAAGATGATTGCTAAAAAACAGCTGAGACAGGTTCAGGATAATAAAGTCCACACAGGGGTGCATGAGAAAGCTAGTGGCCACGGTTAATAAGAGCTAACCATAGATTAACCCCTTCATATACACACAGAGTAAAAACCACAGCACTCACCGCACCAGAAGCGGGGCACAGCTATGCACTTACCACTCACAGGGTGGGGTGCATGTAACACTGCACTCTCCACCACAGAAGCGGGGTACACAGCTGTACTTACCACTCACAGGACGGGGTGCATGAAGCCCATGACCACATCGCTCTAATAAATACAAACAAAGAACCCAGCACTCACCAAAGTAAACTCACTTATCCTCAACAATTCAATAAATAAATGATGGGGGTTTAGTTGGTGGATTGGCCAATGCACGGAAGCCTGTATACCGATTCAAGGTACCCCACCTTCATACAGGTCCTACACTATCACAGAGTCTTAAAACCTGACTACCACACTGCTGCATCATCTGCCTGCTAGATGTAATGTGTACCTGCCACAGACTTTATGGCTTTTAAAGGCACACTAGTCACCTATTGCACTGGCTCAAAGATGATTGCTAAAAAACAGCTGAGACAGGTTCAGGATAATAAAGTCCACACAGGGGTGCATGAGAAAGCTAGTGGCCACGGTTAATAAGAGCTAACCATAGATTAACCCCTTCATATACACACAGAGTAAAAACCACAGCACTCACCGCACCAGAAGCGGGGCACAGCTATGCACTTACCACTCACAGGGTGGGGTGCATGTAACACTGCACTCTCCACCACAGAAGCGGGGTACACAGCTGTACTTACCACTCACAGGACGGGGTGCATGAAGCCCATGACCACATCGCTCTAATAAATACAAACAAAGAACCCAGCACTCACCAAAGTAAACTCACTTATCCTCAACAATTCAATAAATAAATGATGGGGTTTAGTTGGTGGATTGGCCAATGCACAATCAATTAAGACTCTGTGATAGTGTAGGACCTGTATGAAGGTGGGGTACCTTGAATCGGTATACAGGCTTCCGTGCATTGGCCAATCCACCAACTAAACCCCCATCATTTATTTATTGAATTGTTGAGGATAAGTGAGTTTACTTTGGTGAGTGCTGGGTTCTTTGTTTGTATTTATTAGAGCGATGTGGTCATGGGCTTCATGCACCCCGTCCTGTGAGTGGTAAGTACAGCTGTGTACCCCGCTTCTGTGGTGGAGAGTGCAGTGTTACATGCACCCCACCCTGTGAGTGGTAAGTGCATAGCTGTGCCCCGCTTCTGGTGCGGTGAGTGCTGTGGTTTTTACTCTGTGTGTATATATATATATATACACACCCCAAAAATAGCACAGCTTTAAAGGATGGTCAGAATTGGCACAGAGTTGCTAATTAAAATTTACCTGTAGAAGACACAGAGGCTGAAGAGATTAGTATTTCCTATACCATCTGGGATATTATTGAAATAAAAATATTAATATTAATAATATTATTATGCTACTGAACATACATCAGTATACACACATGTAACAAACCCACACCTAGAACACACAAGGGATGGCCACCGACCATAGAAGGGATGGCCACAGGCCATAGATGGTTTCGCAGCCATTTATCATCTATGGATGATGGCAAGTGTTTTTTGCAATCCATGGCGTGACACTGATGTTGCACCATCTATGGTGTCGGCAAAAATAAAAGAAAAAACCCATCTGCAGCGCCAGTCTGATGGTCGAGTTCTGCACTTGCACAACTCTTAGCCATCAATGGCTCCCTACTGATGGTTTAAAACTATTGAACATAGATGGTACAGCCTTCAATGGCCATCACTAGAACATACACACATGAAAAGACAAGCTAAACCCATTAACTATACAACCTACAGTAGTCTCAGGTGTAATTACCGTGGGTGCCGGGGATGCAGCTGCTATGGGGCCCAAGCTGTTTCCAGGGCCTGCAGCTCCCCCGGCACCCAGTCACGCTCACACAGCAGTAGTGAGAGCAGTGGCTCACAAAAGAAAACTAGCTGATGCAGTGCTGCTTGCCCTGCTGGGATGTCTGTGGAAGGAGGCATGGATGTCCCAGTTGAGCAGGCAGTACTGCAGCAGCTAGAACAAGAGGAGAAGAGGAAAGCCGGGGGGGGAGGGGATGAACTAGGAAAGGGGGGAGGTAGGGCAGATGAGATGGAGCAGGCTGGACAGCACCCAACCAGCTGCCTGGTGCACATGGGGGGCTTGGGGGGTTGGTTTACAGTTCCCCAGCAGCAGCTATTGCCTGCAGCCACTGGGTGGGAGTCCTACCATACTGACTGATCAGCAATGATCGGCAGCACAGCAACACTGAGGGGAGTGTGCAGGAAGGCTCTGAGAGCAGCAGCGGAGGTAAGTTTCTTTTCCCTGCCGCTACTAACACTGTTTATCTGACTGGTCGCATCCTGTGCGACCAGGTCAGATAAAGCACTTACTGGTATGGTCGCATCTGATGTGACCATGCCAGGGAAGTGTTTTGTTCATATGTTTGTAAATCCAGTCATCAGGTCACAGAGACATGTGAGTTCACTGCTTTGCTGCTTTATTCCATCACCAACTCCAGACACACTGCACACTGGACCACCCACTTCCCAGCATCCCCCTGAACCCAGGGACCATCACTGAAGAGTCAGGCTTACACATATTAGTAAGGGAGTGTCTACAAATATTAAGCATTCTAATACACTAAAATCACATCCTCTTTTCTTTAAAGATAAGCCCTGTACGCTTCAATGCAACAATTAACAGCGTCATATTAAGAACATCATCTAACACGTTTCAATAAGTCTCTCAGGTCTGCGTATTTCCCTTTTGGGTCTTTCATACACAATCTGTGTTTCATCGACCATGTTGGACCTTTCTAGAATCATGGTTTGTTCACCATTATCAGGATCATCATACATGTCAGATGAAGGGTATTCTTCAGTCATGTTGTCTTCATTATGGTTAGGTTGAGATCTTAAATCCACCCGATTTCTTCTTACTACCGTTCCATGCTCTGTACGTATAGTATAAGATCTTGGTGCTACTTGTGCTTGCACAATACCTTTCTGCACCCAAATACCTTTCTCGTGATCTCTGAGACGGACTTGGTCACCTGATTTTAGATCAGATAAGCTTCTTGCTCGCCTGTCATGGAACAGTTTCTGTTTCGCCTGTTGACGTTCCTTACTCAGTCTGACCAACGCTGAGTTATGTGTATTAAGCAATACATCATGTATCGAGAGATTTGCTCTAATCCTCCTTCCCATCAGCATTTGTGCAGGAGAAAGTCCATTCTGTAAAGGTGTACTGCGGTAGATTAAAAGACTTTTGTAGAAATCTTCTTTACCTTCTTGAGCTTTTTTCATGAGACTCTTTACAATTTTTACTGACCTTTCCACCAACCCATTTGAGCGTGGATAGTGGGGGCTTGACGTAGTATGCACAAATTCCCACTCATCAGCAAATTGTCTAAATTCAGCACTGGAAAACTGAGGACCATTGTCAGTGAACACTTCCATAGGAACACCATGCCTTGCAAAGATTGACTTCATGCAATTGATTACGGCTTTACTAGTAGTTGTATGCAGTGGCTTCACCTCAGGGTAGTTAGAGTAATAATCAGTCACGACAATGTACATTTTCCCATTACAATCAAACAAATCTGCGCCAACTTTCTGGTACGGTCTCTCTGGCACTGCGTGAAGACTCAGTGGCTCAACTTGTTGTTTCGGTCTATACGTAAGACGTAATTCACATGAAGCTGTAGTCTGTGCTATGTCTTGGTTCATTCTTGGCCAATACATAACTTAACGCGCTCTCCGCTTACATTTTTCTTCTCCTAAGTGGCCTTCATGTATCTTGCACAGCATAGTTTAGTCGTGCAGGGTTGACAAACCTATTGCCTTTGTAAATAATACCATTGACAACTGTAAGGTCACTGCGGTACATACAATAATCATGGATAGACAATGGGCACGCATGTTTTTCTGCTGGCCAACCTTTCAGAATTATATCTTTTAACACTTTCATTGTGTCATCTGTCTCAGTTTCTTTCCTAATCTGTTCTTGTCTTGCAAGAGACACTGGTAGAGAAGCTACGATCAAATTAACGTAGGCTTCTATCTCTTCATCCATCAGACTTTTGGAACCTTCACTTTTATCCACAGCACGAGAAAGTGTATCAGCAATGTACATGTATTTGCCGGGACAGTACAGCAAGTGTACATCATATTTCTGTAGTCTGATAAGCATTCATTGAATTCTCATGGGACAGTCATGTAATGATTTAATCATGATAGCTACCAATGGCTTGTGGTCAGTTTCCACTGTAAATGTTTGACCATACACAAACTGATGAAATCGCTCACATGCATATGTGATCGCTGGAAGTTCTTTTTCTATCTGAGCATACCTTGTTTCAGCACTTGTCAGTGCTCTTGATGCATAGATTACTGGTTGCCATGTATCCTCATGTTCTTGTAACAGCACTGAGCCTAGGCCAAATTGCAAAGCATCTGCTGAAATTCATATTCTTTTCGCAGGATCAAAGAATTTTAGCACTGGTTGCTATATAATGATCTGTTTCAAGTTTTGCCAACTTTCTTCTTGTTCATGTGACCACATCCACTCGTTATCTTTGTCCAACAACCATCTAAGAGAGGCTGTACGTTCAGAGAGTTGAGAAATAAACTCTCCTAAGTAAGAAATCATTCCTTGGAATCTTCTGACATTGTCTTTGTTGTTAGGACGTTCCATGTTCACTATGGCTGATATTTTCCTTGGGTCTGGTTTTACACCTTGATCCGAGACCACGTCGCCCATAAAGGTAAGTGTATTTACGCCAAATTCGCATTTGTTCTTGTTTAGCTTTAGATTCACTTTCTTGACAAGTTCCATTACTTGTCTCAATCTAGAACAGGCTTTTTCAACCAGTGTGCCGTGGCACACTAGTGTGCCGCGACCAGTTGCAAGGTGTGCCGCGGAGCCAGAGCAGCTTCCTGCACCTTCAGAGTGAACTGTTGGCCGGGCTCTTCTTAGAGGATCAGTCATGCTCTGGTCATGACCTATGCCTTGAAGACGCGGCGGTGTGATATCATAGGTACGGCCGCCGTGTCTCACCACCTAGCCAGCCCACCCGCCTGCACAGTGTCGGACTGGGACATGAAGGGCCCACCGGAGGATTGCAGTTATAGGGGCCCATACTTAGGGGTGTGGCCAGCCTACAAAGGGTGTGTGGCCAGCATCCACAGAGGCTTGAAATACACAATAGTTTAGTGCAGTGTAATGCAACTTATCTACCATGTATAACACAAGTGCACAGTCTGGAACCTGATCTCTAGAGGAAGGAGTGGGCCCTCAGGCAGTGGGGCCTACCGGTGGTTTCCCTGGCTCCCCTGTGGGCCAGTCCGACCCTGCACCTGCATACACAGCTTTCCTTGACCACCCACATCCACACCTGCCCGACCGCCCACTGCTCAGTATTCGCAGCACTCCACTATGAACAACACCTGCCACTGAGGGACAGGGAGGAGGACAGCTGACAGGAAGGGGCTAATATTTGTTATTTTATTTCTCCTGTGGGGAACAATAGGATTTATGTGGGGAAAATAAGCATTAATGGGGGGAACAATGTGAATAATTCATGTGGGGAGCAACAGGATTTATGTGGGGGCAATGTGATTGATTTATGTGAGGAGCAATAGGATTTATGTAGGGAGCAACATGATTTATGTGGGGAGCAATGTGATAGTTTTTTCTGTGTAGGCCAATGTATGTGTGGATTTTTTTTTACTGTGACGGCCAATGTGTGTTTTGCTTTTTTTCTCTGTGGGGCACTGATGGTGTGCCATGGTGATTTTAAAATATTGTTCGGTGTGCCGCGAGTAAAAAAAGGTTGAAAATCACTGATCTAGAATCATGTTCTTCCTTTGTAGATCCCCAGACAATAATGTCATCCATCATTGCTTCAACACCTGGAATATGTTCAAAAATCATGTGTATCTTTCTGTGATATACTTCTGTAGAAGACAATGTTCCATATGGTAGTCTAAGAAATCTGTATCGACCTTCTGGTGTATTAAATGTACAAAGCTTTGAGCTGGCCTCATCTAGCTACATTTGCCAGAATCCTGAAGATGCGTCCAATTTACTGAACCATTTTGCTCCCGCAAATTGCGACATGATTTCATCTCTGGTTGGTAGTTTGAAATGTTCTCGTTTAATAGCTTTGTTTAAATCTCTGGGGTCTAGACATATTCTGAGTTGTCCACTTTTCTTTTCAACAATTACTAAGGAGCTTACCCATTCAGTAGGCTCATCGACTTTCTGTATCACACCCAAGGCTTCCATGTGATTTAACTCTTGTTTCAGTTTTTCTCTCAGCACAAATGGCACTTTTCTCCAGGGGTGTATCACTGAAGAAACTTGCGTGTCTATATTTATTTTATGCTCTCCAGGCAAACAACCTAGACCTTCAAACAAGTCTCTGATTTCTGTAAACATCGATTTGCAGTCATCTTCTACTTATGATGTCACCATGAAAACTTTGTTTAGCAAGCTTAGTTTCTCACAGGAACTTAATCCTAGAATCGGTTGCACATTTTTATCCACAATCAGTAGAGATGTTTTAAACTGTTGTCCCTTATATTTCAGTGTCACTAAGCATGTACCTTTCACAGGAATTTCCTCCCCAGTGTACCCTGTAACTTTCACTTTGGATGGATTAATTTTAGGTTTTACTCTAAAAGTCTTATAGTCTTGAAACGATATTAAATTCACCTGCGCACCAGTATCAAGCTTAAAGGGAATTACAATCTCGTTCACAGTTAAAGGGACAATCCATTCTTTCTTATCTGCACTGCAAAGTTCAATGCAATCCACAAAGAATTCCTCTGTTTGTTTAACAGCATGCACTTTGATTTTTTCACTTTTCATTTAACAGCATTTGGCAAAGTGATTAAGTCTACCACATTTCATGCAGGTTTTACCATAAGCAGGGCACATTTTAGGATTGTGAGCATTTTCACATCTACTGCACATTTCCTTGTTATACTGTGGCTTAGACTGCTTCATTCTTGAGAATGGAGGTTTGCTTGGCTCTGTTTTCTGCACTACCTGCACTACAGGTTTGCTTGGCTCTGTTTTCTGCACTACATCAGCTTCCTTGTGTAACTTTTTGGCTTGAAATCTAGTTATTTCTGCAGATCTGCACATAGTCACTGCCTTTTCTAGTGTTAGGTCTTGCTCTCTCAGCAGTCTCTCTCTGAGTCCATTATCAGGTATTCCACAGACAATATGATCTCTAATCAGTGAATCCTTTAAATCACCAAACTCACAGGTTTTACTGAGTGATTGCAGCTCTGTAACATACTGATCTGATCCATCTACAGACTTCTGATCACATGTGAAAAACATATATCTTTCATATGTCACATTTTTCCTTGGCACAAAGTAATCTTCAAACTTTTGCATTATAGAAGATAGCACCATATTCTGCCCCTCAGCAAACTGAAAACTATTATAAATGTCAAGCACATCCTCTCCTATCACATGGAGGAAAATGGATTCCTTAGTTTTGTCAGCCTCTGTATCAGCTCCACATGCAGCAAGATATATATTAAACCTTTGCTTAAATCTTTTCCAGTTTTCAGACAAGTTACCAGACATCAGCATGCCGGTTGGAGGAGCTAGTTTATCCATGGTTACTCACTGTTTGAAGAGAGGAGCACACGGCAGGCTTTGCAGACACTGAGTATCACAGCCTTACAGACTGCTGCAGGATTCTTTCACACTCTGAGAGCACTAGCAGTCCAAGTTAAACTTCTTCTGACACCATGTTTTGTTCATATATGTTTGTAAATCCAGTCATCAGGACACAGAGACATGTGAGTTCACTGCTGTGCTGCTTTATTCCATCACCAACTCCAGACACACTGCACACTGGACCACCCACCTCGCAGCATCCCCCTGGTCCCAGGGACCATCACTGAAGAGTCAGGCTTACACATATTAGTAAGGGAGTGTCTACAAATATTAAGCATTCTAATACACTAACATCACAGGAAGTGGCTAAAGAGGGCAGGACCATCATGCCTGGACTGGGGTGGAGCCTTGACGGGTCATAGGTATGTCTGAAGTCAACCATTGTGGCATCGTGGCTCATCGAGGATGAGTCTTCTCATGATCTGTGGGCACTTGAGCTGCAGGTACTGTAGTTAATGTGGAACATATAGGTGTTAAAGACAGGCAGTGAAAGTGGTGTCTGGAGGCAGAGCTAGGAATGGCAGGCAGTGCCAGTGGGGACAGTAGGCAGTGAAGGTGGGGACAGCAGGCAGTGAAGGTGGGGAAAGCAGCTGGCAATGGCAGGAATGAAAGTGGGGACATGAGCTGGGAATGGCAGGAATGAAAGTGGGGACAGGAGCTATGAATGGCTGGCAAGAGCTGTAAAAGTGGGGACAGGAACTGGGTGGGGCAGGCAGTGAAAGTGGGAACAGGAGCTGGGAATAGTCAGCAGCAAAAGTGGGGACAGGAGCTGGGAATAGCAGGCAGTGAAATTGGGGACTGAGGCTGTAAAAGTGGGGACAGGAGTAGGGAGGGGCAGGCAAGAAAGTGCGGACGGCAGCTGGGAATTGTAGGCAGTGAAATCGGGGACAGGAGCTGGGTGGGGCAGGCAGTGAAAGTTGGGACATGAACTGGAAATAGCAGGCAGTGAAATTGGGGACCGGAGCTGTGAAAGTGGGGACAGGATCTGGGAATAGTCAGCAGCGAAAATGGGGGCAGGAGCAGCGAGTGGCAGGTAGCCTAAGTGGGGACAAGGGCTGGGAATAGCAGGAAGAGAAAGTGGGGACAGGAACTGGGAACGGCAGGCAACGAAAGTGGGGACAGGAACTGGGAATGTAAGGCAGCTAAAGCAGGAACAGGAGCTGGGAATGGCAGGCACAAAAGTGGGGTTGGAGCTAGGAATGGAAGGCAGAGAAAGTAGGGACAGGAGCAAGGTGCAGCTGCTGGCAATCCGGTGTGCTAGTGCAGAGTATGGCGGGAGCAGACCAAGTTTAGCAGAAGAAGGAATTGGATCAGCCGACAGCATTGGAACCTGTGCAGCCAATGGTCTCAAAGTTTGTGTGTATTTCTCTGTGAATGTATACAGGTTTTTCTTATTTATTTTTTATTTAATCTTGCACTGTATATAAATGAAACATCAGCCACCGTCCTATCCTGTCATGCTCTCCATTCTGTCAGGCCCCATCCCTTTTATGCTCTTCTGATCCCCCTCCCACAGTCTATGTCTAAGTCTATGCATAACGTACGCATTGCAGCAACACTGTACAGGGACACGTCTGTATATCAGAACTGCATTCTTTCAAGTATGGACAGAACATGAAATGTAAGTAAGTGATAAATAGCTCACCAGTTTGCTGTGCAGGGAGAGATTCAGCAGGACTGTCTCAGGTGAAGTTAATGAGCAGGCTTGAAAAGCAGGGAGACAAAGCAGTCCATTTATTTTATGAAGCGGAGTGGAGATATGGTAAATGGAATTCAGTTAACTTGAAAAGGTTAGTATTTCAGACCAGGTCAAGAAGTACAGTATAAATCAAGAGGTGAATAGGTTATGGCAACATCACCTAAATGGACTTTTGTATCTATCTGGGCTGACCCAACCACCCTACTGGGAGGCAATTATTGGAAGTGAGTGACTAATTCACTAAATGCCTAGCAATAAGATAGTTAAATTCCAAGGGTGGAGGCTTGGATTGACTGCCAACTGGAATAAGTCGGAGGCGCACACAGCACACATTGTTTACTACCTGTAGAGAAGTCAAATATGACTGAGGTGTGCATTTTTATTTTGTGATCTCTCCCATGACAAGGAAGCAGGTATCTTTATGTAAGCAACTTTGAATCTTGTTTCCTTGTTTTTTGCCTTTTGTTTCTGAAACCAATGCCTTATAATCTGTTGTCCATATTTGTAATATTCTTTATCTGTAACTAAAAACCTTGGAAGAATTTTTCAATTAAAATATTCTTTAATCTAGTGTATTCTCTGTGTCTCTTGTCAAACTCATGAACCTGTGAGGTCAGAACTGTGTCGTGCGGTGAGGTCAGTGGCTAGTGAGGCACTGCAGCCATAATGTCCGCCGAATCCTGCCGATGACCCCTACCACCGCCGAGCCAATGCCCGCTACTGCCTCTGAGCCGGTAACCGCTGCCACCGCCAATGGCTTACAAACTCGCCCACAATCAACTGACCCAGCCCTCCGCCACTAATTTCTATCTCAGTCCGATGCCGCCATTGCCCGCTGCCTGCTCATCATACTTGTGATATAGTGTACATTTTTATAGAAAAAAAAAATTAGTGTTTGGGACTGGGAAGGGAGTGGGAGGAGGACATGGATGCAATTTTGTTGTCCAGGGCTTCCATTAACTTAATGGAGAAGGGTCTGAATGGGATAAAAAAAATGCGTGGGGTCCCCACTCCTTATTATAACCAGCCTCGGGCTCTTTTAGCCAGTCCTGGTTGTTTAAATACTGGGAAAAAAATTGTATAGGGGTTCCCCGTATTTAAACAACCAGCACCGGGCTCTTAGTCCAGTCCTGGTTCCAAAAATACGGGGGACAAAAGATGTAGGGGTCCCCCGTATTTTTAAAACCAGCACCGGGCTCCACTAGCCAGAGAGATAATGCCACAGCCGGGGGACACTTTTATATTGGTCCCTGCGGCCGTGGCATTACCCCCCCAACTAGTCACCTCTGGCCGGGGTACCCTGGAGGAGTGGGGACCCCTTAAATCAAGGGGTCCCCCCCCTCCAGGCACCCAAGGGCCAGGGGTGAAGCCCGAGGCTGTCCCCAGCACCCCTGGGCGGTGGGTGCCGGGCTGATAGCCATGTGTGTAAAAAAAGAATATTGTTTTTTGTTGTGGAACTACAAGGCCCAGCAAGCCTCCCCCGCTTGCTGGTACTTGGAGAACCTCAAGTACCAGCAGGCGGGGAAATAACGGGCTCGCTGGTACCTGTAGTTCTACAACAAAAAAAATACCCAAATAAAAACACAAACACACACACCGTGACAGTAAAATTTTATTAAAACACACTGACACACTTACACATACTTACCTATATCTCACGCCGGTCACGTCCACTTGTCCAGTAGAATCCAATCGGTGGTTCCTGTAAAAATAAGAGAGAGATTACTTACCTACATCCCACGCCGGTCACGTCCACTTGTCCAGTAGAATCCAAAGGGGTACCTGTAAAAATGAACATTATACTTACATATGATCCACAGGAGGGGGAAAGAAGAGAGAGAGAGAGAGAGAGAGAGAGAGAGAGAGAGAGAAAGAGAGAGAGAGAGAAAAGAGAAATAGAGAAAGGAGCAAAAGAGAAGAGAGACACGGAACTAACCTGCTGCTGCTGCTGCTGCTGCTGCTGGAGCCGGCGGAGGAGGACAGCCGCACAAGCCACCGCTGCTGCCTGTCAGGTGATCGGGAGCCGGGAGGACGGAGGCAGGGGGGGAGAGCTGCACACTCCGCAGGACCGCCGCCTCCGCCGCTGGTAAGGTGAGCGGGAGTCGGAGGACGGGAAGGGGGGGGGGGAAGCCGCAGACACACTGCCCACCGCTACTCCCGGCTATCATTAACGCCGGGACCTGCCGCCTCCAGCGCCGCATGTGGGTGATTGGACAAGCGGATCCAGCCCTGGATCCGCTGTCCAATCACAGGTGCCTCGCTGACATGGGAGTGGTGTCCCTGTCAGCGAGGCACTTGGAACAGTGTCGCTTTCCCGAAGTTTTTTCATGGGCTTTTACAACCCAGTGCTAGGCTCCGCCCCCCGCACTGTCCCGTTCCCATTATCCACGGGAGGCACCTGCTGTCAGTGCCTCCCAAACTGCTTTAAAGCCGTAAAATGATTAGAATTCAATAATGAAGATACTTATGACACAGAATATGTGTCATAAGTATCTTCTTTTTATTATTTTAATAATTAATCACAGGGGAGGCACTGCCTCCCCTGCCTCCCCTGACTGCACGTCCCTGGGTCAGAAGCTATGTGCCTATATGTAAGTGAGTGTAGAATATTCATTTTTGTATAAAGAACTGGAAGAAGTATTTTGTAAATATCCTGAGTGACCAAAGTGTGAACCTGTCATGACTAGGAATGGCCATCGACCATTGATGATTCAAAATCATCTATAGTTTATGGCCGATGTAGAATACTTTTGCCATCGATGATGGAGAACCATATGGTTTCCCTCCATCGATGGAAAAGTATAACGAAATACTTTTTTTTTATATGGTGCTGGGACATGGAGCTTAGCTCCACCCCCCAACACCCGCTATGCCCTGCCCCTGGTTCTTCATTGGTCCGTAGATCAGCCTGCACCTTTCATTGGTGACCATCGAGTGGTGTAAACCATTGATGGTTCACCATAGATGGTTTGTGTACCATCAATGGTTATCATTGATGGTACAATCGATCACAAACATCGATGGACACCCCACCAATGGCCATCCCTAGTCATGACCCATCTGTCTTAGATTGCGGTATCTGGGGACTGACTGGATATTATGACAGATGGCTGGTTCAAATAATTTCTCACTGGCATGTCACAGAGAGTTTTGTCTATAGTATACGCATTATCACCAGTGCCAATGCCATGTGGTGTTCTAGACATTTTAGAGCCTGGGGTATTAAATTAATCTTACACTGCCTAACTGTCAGTTGTAACTAAATTAACTCAAAATATTAGTTTCCATGAGCCCCCCTACTGCTTTGCCTCTCAAACAGTGTTAGTTAAACCCCTGGCTTGCTGGGACCTTTCTGGTGCTGTTACTCTTGCAAGGTGCCTTATCTCTATCTATCTATCTATCTATCTATCTATCTATCTATCTATCTATCTATCTCTATCTACAGTATGCAATATCTATTTATCTATCTATATACACCAGGGCCGTAACTAGGTGTGTGCAGATGGTGCTTTGCCCGCAGGGCATTTGCCGCATATTCCGCCGATGACGGCTGCAGCCATTGCCACTCCCCTGTGAGCTCTCCGCAGACCCAAGCTCTGACTAACGAGAGCATCTGCCACTGGTCACTGCATAATAGTCAGTGCTGGCCAGAGTCTACCCCCATGTGCTGCACTCCTGCGGCCCACCCCCTCTGATTTTCCTGCAGTGAGTTCTGGGTCAGGAGCCTACGCACTGCACAACACTCCACTCCACTCTTCCCACTCCACACTCTCCTCTCCTAGAGGGTAGTATGGTGTTCTACTTGACATAATCTTTATAAAGGAGTCTAGCTGGCATAATGTGTATAATGTGCTCTACCTGGTGTAACGTGTGTAAGGGGATCTTCCTGGCATAATGTATAACAGGGGACTATACCTGTCGTACTGTGCAAAAGGGAGCTCTACCTGCCATAATGTGTAAAAGGGGACTCTACTTGCCGTAATGTGTAAAAAGAGACTCTACCTGGCATAATGTTTAAAAAGGGAATTACCTTGGGTAATGTGTAAAAGGAGACTCTACCTGCCGTAATGTGCAAAAGGAAGCTCTGCCTGCCAAAATGTGTAACAGGGGACTTTACCTGCCGTAATGTGTAAAAGGGGGCTCTACCTGGCGTAATGTGTGATAGGGACTGTACCTGGCATAATGTGTGACAGGGGCTCTACCTGGCGTAATGTGTTTAAGGAGGTTCTACCTGGTGTAATGTGTGTAAGTAGCGTTACTGTGTGGTGTACTGTAATTTGAATAATGGAGACTACTGTACAGCATAATATGAATTGGTATTATTTTGTAGACACGCCCCTTCCCCATGAAGCCATGCCCCTATATTTTTGGCACACACTGGCCCTATTTTAAATATGGGGGGGTGATGATTATGTTTCTTGCACATAGCACTAAAATGTCTAGTTACGGCACTGATACACACACACATACAGAAAGTTATATTTTGGCACTCAAAAGCTAAAATATCCAGCATCCCGGTTGCCCTCCAAATGAAAATTAGATATTTGTATGGCAGCACTTATGGATCACAAAGGGTCATCACGACAACTCTCATTCATTATTGCTTTGTGATTCGTGAGTGCCGCTACACAAAAATCATATTATATATACTATCTGAATATTTAACATTATACATTTATGTGCACAATACAGTAATTGCAAACAAATTATGCCCTGTAACTGTGAATTTTTCCTTTATTTCTACTTAGATTTATTTCTATGGAACAAACTGTTTCTGGGAAAATGTGTTGTCATTAAACATTTGTGAGTCTTTCTGTCGTTATGTTACAAACACCTTCCTTGTGCTTTTACTTTTTTTTTTTTGTTATGGAACAGAGGCTTTCGGCAGTAGCATATGTAGAAGACATGTTTGAGTTCCTTAAATGAGTCTTCTACATTTCTTCAGAAAAATGACATCCAGCACCTGCTTGTTTAATTGATGCGGCCGTGTACTATTTAATACGTCTCATTACACTGAAGCTCAGAGCTTGTCTCTGTGTGACTGCTCGGAAACTGCCCCAGGTATCCCAAACTGAAACAAGCTGAGCAAAATTGATACAAAGTGACTCCGAGTTCCCACAACATCATTTTGTGAGGCAGTGTTTAGTCCATTACACTCTGTTAGAATTCAGACTTGTACAGTACAAACCATTGTCCTCCCAGCAGCTCCTCAGAAACGCCATCCTTGTAGCTATCTGTGTCACGGCAGATGGTTTGCTCATTTGACTCAGAGTTTCAGAGACTGTTGTCAGACACCCAGAGTACGTCTTATATCTGCTTTACAGTGATTATTTTTGGTGATTGCTGGGAGCTGATGACAAAGAGGAAGTTCCAGTGTCAGACTGGGGCATGAAGGGCCCACCAGTGGTTGCTGTAGTAGGGGCCCATGCTTATAGGTGTGGCCAGCCACCACAGACATTTGCCTAACTGTTACAGAGTACATGTTCTATTCCCCTTGGTAAATATATAATAAACCATATTATTGTGAAGTATAATGTAACATAAGTATAATGCATAATTAAAGTGCACTAGGATAGAGTCTGGAACCTGATCCATAGAGGAGGAGTAGGGCCCACAGGCAGTGGGGCCCACCGGTGGTTTCCCCTGTTCCCCTGTGGGCCAGTCCAACCCTGGGAAGTTCTGTCCCTTTACCATGGCAACTGTGTATGCTGGGGGTGACTTCACAAAAGAAGTCCAATGAGATTCCACTATATGTTCTGCGTTCAGGATCCGTTATATTTTCAACCTATTCCTTGCTGAACCTCACACTCCACTTTATGGGCTGTGAACATTTGTTTGAAGCTGAGAATAAAATAATTTCTGTAAATCTCCTTCTTTACCACTCATTTAAATTTACTATTGAAAAAGACACTTTTTGTGTCATACTAATGCCCAGATTTATCAAGCCTTGGAAAGTGATAAATATCACGGTGATAAGGGGCCTAATTCTGAGTTGATCGCAGCAGCAAATTTGTTAGCAGTTGGGCAAAACCATGAGCACTGCAGGGGGGACAAATATAACACGTACAGAGAGAGTTAGATGTGGGTGAGGTGTATTCAAACTGAAATCTAAATTGCAGAGTAAAAATAAAGCAGCCAGTATTTACCCTGCACAGAAACGAAATAGCCCACCCAAATCTAACTATCTCTGCAAATGTTATATCTGCCCCCCCCTGCAGTGCACATGGTTTTGCCCAATTGCTAACAAACTTGCTGCTGCGATCAACTCAGAATTATCCCCAAAGTACCAACCAATCAGCTCATAACTGTCATTTTTCAAACACAGCCTGTAACATAACCGTTAGGAGCTAATTGGCTGGTACTTTATCACCGTGCTATTTATCACTCTCCAAAGCTTGATAAATGGGGGCCTATATTTGTCCTGCAGTAGGTGTCCATGGTCCAATCCTCCAAAGTGTCCCAGTGGTTAAACATTAACTTAATTGGATTCTTTATTTTTTACAATATAATAATACTGTATGAATATCCAAAATAGAATAAATAATGAGGAAAGGTTACCCCTTGGCACATAATTTTTTCTGAATTTGTTTTCATTTATAACATGCTTTCTTCTCTTTTCACGGCATATGTAACCCAGGGACGTATCATGAGAGGAGGGGCCTGTGTGCATTATCCGTCTGGGCCCACTCCCCTCTTCTCTAGCTAGCAATACTGATGTGTGCTCTGAGCACAAGTATACTATGGCACTGTCTGCTGTCTACTGCTCATGTGCAGGTCTCTGGGAAAATGGTATGGCGGCCATTTTCCCTCTGATTTCCCTACTGCATATGCGCAGAACGCCTATTTTCACTGTGATTTTGCAGCACTGCGGCTGCACACACTGGACTCTGGAGAGGTAAGTATAGAAAAAATGGATGCAGGATGGCACCTCACACATTGCACCCATTATTGATACAATAGTGATGTCACCCAAATTTGTCAAGGAGGTTGGTTATTGTGATTTCTCCATAATTTCTACTTTGCAGATCAGTAAACTCAGCCTCTCTATCTGCAGGGTCCTCCCTGTCCAACATTAGCAAACAGGTGTCCCTGCGGGTTGGGTATGCAATCCCGGCAGAATCCCTACGGATTGCTGTGAGTATTAACCCTAATCCTAACCCTAACCAACCACTCTCTCAGCCTAACCCTAACCTCTCCCACTGCAACTTAACCTCTCCCACCCGTGCAACCTAACCCTAACCTCCCCCACCACAGCAGCCTAACTCTAAGCCTCCCCTAGTGCCTAACCCTATCCCCAACCCCAAGACTTACCTTTGGGATCTGTCAGGATTCCGCTGTTGGTATTCTGACTGTCAGGATCCTGTCCGAATCCCATCCCTGCACATGCAGATGTAATAATAACCAAGCAGATGCAGCAGTTGTAGTACTGTACAGTTAACAGCAGTTAAGTGAGTGGATTTGGATGAAATATCATTTACTCTTACTTATTACATCTTTCAGATTTTCTCTGAAGTAAATATAGCTTAGTAACAATCCAATAGAAGGACTTGACGACTCCCAGTTAAATGGATTGTCACGCTTTTTTACATATGTGTCTGTATATATATATATATATATATATATATATATATATATAATAACGATCCCTAGATAGGGAGATGCACTCTCCTAAAGTATTCAGTCCAATCCAATTGATTTCATCTTTAATATCCAATGTTAGCTCAGTATGTCAACGTTTCGATTCTAAGGTAGAATCTTTCTCAAGACGAGCATATAAAAGACAATCCAACGTATATGTGCATCAATACAGCTAATTCACAGCCCTCAGAGACAATAAATGGTTCAAATGCACTATGAATGTAGTAACTATAGATTCACACAGGTGAGAGTAATTTAACACCTACAGGTGTATACACTCCATCAAAGTCATCAGAGGCAATAATAGGGTCAAATACACTATTGATGTAGTAGCTGCAGTTTCACACACATGGGGCAATTTAAGACCTACAGGTGTATACCTTCCAACGATACTTAGTACACCACAATTAGGCTTGCCTACATCAGAGCATCAGGATAGGGCTGTGTGATATATACCATATATATATATATACCAGTGTACTTATACTTCTCCATTTACCGAGCTCACCACAATCTGATTTTGCCTACACGGTTGTCAATTGCCAGGTCACTAACTTGTGAGCAATGTATTCCCTGAGTACTATTTTCCTCTCTTTTCTTCCAGCTTGCCCTCTCTCTCTCTCTCTCTCTCTCTCTCTCACTCCTCCTTCCCCCCATGTCTCTGGCCCTTCTTTCTCTCTCTGCCCCCCATTTCTCTACCCTATCTCTCTTTTGCACCATATCTTTTGCCCAGATTCTCTCTCTCTCTATTCCTCTGCCCTATCTCTATCTATTTCCCTATGTCTCTGTTTCTCTCTTCTGTTGCCCATATCTCTGCCCCAAATTTCTCTGCCCTCTATCTCTTCTCTGCACTTACATGTGATGCTTTCAGTATACAGAGCCAATGTGCCGAATGCCTCAAAAAGAATAAGACAATTCCTCAAGTGGTTTGATTCCTGGTTCTAACCATTGTACTGTGCACATAAATTAAATGGCAATATTTGTCCCACTAATGTAACTATTTGTAAATTATGTGGAAGGTATATGGGTGGGTGGAGGATGAGTTTGTGATGGTGGGCATTTATCCATGTCTCGGCAAGGTGCTGTGGTGGGTGAGTAAAGGAGTGGGGACATGAGTGTGTCTTAGCAGGTGGGTGCGTGGTTCAGCATAGCTGCAGATTGTTCTAGTGGAGTGTGCACCTCTGGTGTCCCTGTCCCATGGGGTGATGTGGTTGGGTGAGTTGGGTAGGCCGATGGCTGGATGGTGTAAGTTGTATATGTGTGTACCCATTGCCGTGTACTGTTCAAGGCATACTGTATGCGGGCAAGGGCAAGTGGATAGGTGCCTGGTGACTGTGTTCTATGGGGGATGGGGCTGCCATTGTGCTAGAGAGGTGTGGCTGTATCCAGCAATCCAGGTAGAGATAAGAGGGGAGGGATAGGGTTGTTCCTTCAGCTCTAAACTTGAGCTAGGCACATGACTTACCTCTTGGCAGTACACAATATCTGTCATGGTGACCCATCCTAAACACCATGAAGATGCAAGTTTTGTGTCCTGTCACATAGTTTGAGAACTGATGCTCTACTTGTTAACCTAGTAAAATATAAAAATACCACGTCACATTCTTGTAGCTAGTGTATCATGTATAAATGTGACAATTTGTTGGATACAATACCTGCATTTTCCAGGGACTCCTGAAGAATTCATGGAAAAATAAGGTGCAAACTAGTAGAAGATTTCTTGATTGCTCCCAGTAGGGTAATTATCTTCTTTCTGCCATCTGTCTGGCCAATGGTGACTTTTGATGGACAACACAGTTTAGTGGCCTTTTTAATGTGTAAGATTCAGCAACACAGGGATAAAAGGAACAAGGGATGAGTTTAACCTTTTTCACTGTACTAGCACTGTGCTGAACTATGCTCTGGCATTCAGATACTGTGCCAACATCAATGCTGAGGAAACACCCGTCTCTCTCAGTGAGCCTATCTCTTCACAAAGTCTTCATTCTATAGGTCAAGATAATCAGACTGATGTCTGTATTTCTTGCAGCTGTCACAACACATTGTGTCCATTTCTTTCCTTATTTCTATAAATGGTATATATATATATATATATATATATATATATTACATGGATTGCAGCATGCCAGAATTAAGCTCTGATGTCAAATAGGAAGAAGCAGAAACTAGATCTTCACCAGGTCTGATTTCCTCCTGAAAATAATAAATTGTTATTATTAATATTACAATTTATTTATTAAGTCGCCACAAGTGTTTTGCAGCGCCGTACGTGCAACACACATTAGAATAATACAGGGTATACAGAACTTAACACATAGAAAACTAAAACAGATCACAGGTAACACTTAGCACCACAGTGCACAATACAGCTGAGATTTAAGGAAGCAAAGGAGTAATCGGCATACTACTGAGGCAAACTTGCCTACTCTCCCGGAAAGGCTGGGAGGCTCCCGAAAATTGTGTGGCACTCCCGGCCCCCCAGGGAAGTGGGCAAGTCTCCCAAATCCTACTGCCCCCGCCTCACCCCCCACTCACCGACACCAGCACGCCTGCGGCATTCCGACGCACAAGACAAATGGTCGAAGCGATGACGTGATTTGCGCAAAATCACATCACTGTAGCCCACCCCTGCTTCCCAATGCCATTAATGTGGGCATTATAAAGTGGGGGCGTGGCTAAGATGACGCGATCGCATCACTCACTGCCACCCGCACTCCTGCGGCATCCCGACACACAACAAAGGTGGGCGAGGCAATGACGTGATTAGCACCAAATCACGTCATTGTAGCCCGCCCCCCGCTTTACAATGCCATTAATGTGGGCATTGTAAAGTGGGGACAGGGCTACTATGACGCGATCACGTCCCCAACCTCCTCCTCAACGCCCCACTGCTGTGTAACCTTGCTGCTCCCTCTCGGAGGGAGCAGCCAGAAAGTAGGCAACTATGTACTGGGGGAGGGCAGCCATTGGAAGAGATCAGAGCCATATGCGCAGTTGCCCTGAGGGCGCAACTGGAGGAGAAGAGGAGCGGAGCAGCTCCGGAGGCAGGGGAGGAGGAGGAGGAAGGGGGAGTGGAGCTGCAGCAGCGCTGTGTAATTGGTAGCGGTGCCACTGCAGCTGTCCCTCTCCTTCCACATTGGCTAGCCGGTGCTGCTGGGAATGCTGGGATGCACTTCCCTCATCCCAGCATTCACAGCGGCGGCGGCCAGCCAATGCAGAACGGGAGGGACAGCTGCAGCGGCGCCACCACCAATTAGACTGTGCTGCTGCTGCTCTCGAGTCCCCCTCCCTCCTTCCCCTTCTCCTTCTCCCCTGCCCAGGATCTTCCTAACTGACTGCATGCACTGAGGAGCCTGACTGCCTGATCCAGCAGGGAGAGATGGTAAGTATCTGTCTGTCTGTCTGTCTATCTGTCTGTCTATCTATTCTGTTTGCTGTAATGTGTAAAAAGGGGGACGCTGTTTACCGTAATGTGTAAAAAGGGGGATGCTGTCTGCCATAATGTGTAAAAAGGGGGATTCTGTCTGCCGTAATGTGTAAAAAGGGGTACGCTGTCTGCTGTAATGTGTAAAAAGGGGGACTGGCTGCCATAATGTGTAAAAAGGGGGACTGTCTGCCGTAATGTGCAAAAGGGGGACTGTCTGGTGTAGTGGCGCTACTGTTTGGCGTAATTTGAATAATGGAGACTACTGTGCACCGTATTATGAATTGGTATTATTTTTGTGGCCACACCCCTTCCCCATGAAGCCACACCCTTATATTTTTTACGCGCGCCTGTGGCGTGCACTGCCCCAATTTTTCGTGAGGGGGCACCAATGCCGTTTCTTGCACACAGCGATAAAATGCTTTGTTACGGTACTGGAAGAGATGAACAGTCACGAACAAGAGGAGATGCAGGTATAGACAGTCACTGAGTGGGAGAGAGCTGAAATTGATGTGCAAGAGAAGAGGGCTGTGAGAAAAGAAGGGAAGAGGGCCCCGCTCTAAGGAGCTTACAATCTTATTAAATAAACAATACACATGGGAATGGGGGGTGGCTGTTTTGTAATAAACTGCTGTTTCTTTCTTACCGATTTCAAAACAAATCACCAATGCTTTTTCACTCCAAACCAATTGATTTATTATCCACTGGTTGGGAGGCTTAAAACCATTAGAAAATACTTCTGGATGACAAGATTGCTCATACTGCTCTCTGGCCATTAACAAGCTATTGAGGAGGCACAAAAGACTTATGTACATTATTATGCTGACAATGATTGTTACTAGAATAAGGGGGCAAAAACAGTTAAAAATGTATTATTATGGTGGATAGCAAATTATTTATTTATTCTATGAGGACAACATATTATTTACATAATGTTAGTGTGATATTGTTGTTATTATTATTATTATTATTATTATTATTGTTTTTTACGCTACATAGGGGTATATGCAATTCCGGGCGAATTGCGGAAATTTTTTGCCCGTTTATAAATTCGACACAATTTGACCGTTGAATTCTGGCCGGCGGGTGCCGGAATTCGACATATTCAATAAAAAACGGATTCGACAGTCCCGCTGTCAAAAAACGGACCAATTGACGGATTTTGAATCGACTTTTCAGATGGTACAAAAAACGGTAAAAAAACAGAAAAAAAATTGCGTGGGGTCCCCCCTCCTGAGCATAACCAGCCTCGGACTCTTTGAGCCGGTCCAGGTTGCAAAAATACGGGGGGGAAATGACAGGGGATCCCCCGTATTTTAAAAACCAGCACCGGGCTCTGCGCCTAATCGTGGTGCAAAGAATACGGGGGACAAAAAGAGCAGGGGTCCCCCGTATTTTTTGTACCAGCACCGGGCTCCACTAGCTGGACAGATAATGCCACAGCCGGGGGACACTTTTATACCGCTCCCTGCGGCCGTGGCATTAAATACCCAACTAGTCACCCCTGGCCGGGGTACCCTGGAGGAGTGGGGACCCCTTCAATCAAGGGGTCCCCCCCCCCAGCCACCCAAGGGCCAGGAGTGAAGCCCGAGGCTGTCCCACCCATCCAAGGGCTGCGGATGGGGGGCTGATAGCCTTGTTGAAAATGAAAGAATATTGTTTTTTGCAGAAGAACTACAAATCCCAGAAAGCCTCCCCGCAAGCTGGTACTTGGAGAACCACAAGTACCAGCATGCGTGGGGAAACAGGCCCACTGGTACCTGTAGTTCTTCTGCAAAAAAAATACCAAAATAAAAACAGGACACGCACACCGTGAAAATACAACTTTATTTCACACATGCCGACACATACATACTTACCTATGTTGACACGCCGACTGCCACATCTCCAATATCGAAGAATCCGGGGTACCTGAAAATAAAATTACACTCACCTAACTCCAGTGTCCTGTGATATTTGTAATCCACGTACTTGGCAAAAAAAAAAACCGCATACCCGATCCACACGGACTGAAAGGGGTCCCATGTTTACACATGGGACCCCTTTCCCCGAATGCAGAGACCCCCCGTGACTCCTGTCACAGAAGATCCCTTCAGCCAATCAGGGAGCGCCACGTCGTGGCACTCTCCTGATTGGCTGTATGCGCGTCTGAGCTGTCAGCGCGCATCGCACAGCCCCCTCCATTATCTTCAATGGTGGGAACTTTGCGGTCAGCGGTGAGGTCACCCGCTGTCAGCGGCTGACCGCAGGTAACCCCACCGCTGACCGCAAAGTTCCCACCATTGAAACTAATGGAGGTGCTGTGCGATGCGCTGTCTGCCAGGTCAGACGCGCATAGGGAATCAGGAGAGTGCCAGGACGTGGCGCTCCCTGATTGCCTGAAGGGACCCTCTGTGACAGGAGTCACGGGGGGTCTCAGCATTCGGGGAAAGGAGTCCCATGTGTAAACATGGGACCCCTTTCAGTCAATGTGGATCGGGTGTGCGTTGTTTTTTTTTGGAAGTACGTGGATTACAAATATCACAGGACACTGGATTTAGGTGAGTATAATTTTATTTTCTGGTACCCCGGATTCTTCGACACTGGAGACGTGGCAGTCAGCGTGTCAACATAGGTAAGTATGTATGTGTCGGCATGTGTGAAATAAAGTTGTATTTTAACGGTGTGCGTGTCCTGTTTTTGTTTGGGTATTTTTTTTTTCAGAAGAACTACAGGTACCAGCGGGTCCGTTTCCCCCCACATGCTGGTACTTGTGGTTCTCCAAGTACCAGCTTGCGGGGAGGCTTGCTGGGACTTGTAGTTCTTCTGCAAAAAACTATATTCTTTCATTTTCAACAAGGCTATCAGCCCCCCATCTGCAGCCCTTGGATGGGGGGACAGCCTCGGGCTTCACCCCTGGCCCTTGGGTGGCTGGGGGGGACCCCTTGATTGAAGGGGTCCACACTCCTCCAGGGGTGACTAGTTGGGTATTTAATGCCACGGCCGCAGGGAGCGATATAAAAGTGTCCCCCGGCTGTGGCATTATCTGTCCAGCTAGTGGAGCCCGGTGCTGGTACAAAAAATACGGGGCACCCCTACTCTTTTTGTCCCCCGTATTTTTTGCACCAGGACCAGGCGCAGAGCCCGGTGCTGGTTGTTAAAATATGGGGGATCCCCTGTCATTTTTTCCCCATATTTTTGCAACCAGGACTGGCTCAAAGAGCCCGAGGCTGGTTATGCTTAGGAGGGGGGACGCCACGCATTTTATTTTCTGGTTTTTAACCCATTCCATTTAAAAAAAAATATATATTTTAAAAAATATATAAATAATACTTGTGCCTCCTAAATAGACAAACCAAGTACCTAATCCCTTCTAATATAAATAGATATGCTATTAGCAATAAAAAAAAAACACAAAAAAAACATGTTTTTAAAACATTTTATTACATTCCGCCAGCAAAGTGAGGCGGATTGAAAATGACTAATTTACTGACAAAAAGCACTGTTGTCGAATTTACATTCTTCAATTGAATATACTTTTGTCGAAAACCGCATTTGTACCATTGCAGAAATGTCGAATTTGTCAAATGTCGAATTTCAAAAGTCGAATTTGAAAAGTCAGTTTTTTTTACGAAAAGTACTGTATTGCATTGTCGAATTTTTTTTTTGGGCGAAAAAGTCCAGTTTTTCTACATTTTCGGGAATTCGACCGCAATTGCATATACCCAATAGTGTTTGTATATTAATAGGGGCCATATTAAACTTATTAATCATAGTCACCAATTATAATGCACATGGGTGGCACTAAAAATGCTTGTTTGCATGTGCCCCATCATAAATTATTTAATATGACCCCAATAGCATCAAAATATTATTACCCTATTTCCTGCAATGTAATAAAAATAAAATAATAAAGCTTCCTTAATATTTATGTAAATATGATAATAGAATAAAATTCAGTAGTTTGACAAACATAATATATTCAATAAATGACAGCCTCCAAAGATATATTAAGTTATTCTGGCTCCTTGCTTAAATGCTAATCATTGTCAACGTACTGTAATATACAGTAATAGTGTATTGTGCCTTCTTAATGGGTTATGTATACGCAGTTACTGTAGCAGAGACGTCAAGCAGTTCGAGGAAACTCAATGGCCAGAAGCACCCTTTATTTCTCTGTTTTTATAGCAGGTTTGCAACTGATTTGTCAAGTTACAGTTTAATAAATCCAATAATTTTCAATCCAGAACATTACAAATATTGGGATAGAGATTTGCAGGAAGTCAGTTTTTTTCCCTGAGATTTTCATTATGAGTTTGATAAATCCAGTGATTTGTAACTCAGCAAAATATCTACAGAAAAATGTGAATTGTCTAACTCACTGCTTAATAAAGCTCCCCATAGTATTCAGCATATACTGTATGCCCTAGTTTGAGCGTGAAACATCAACCACTACTGTACAGTATGTACTGTCTGTCTGCTGTTTGTTCAATAAATAGTTTAGAAAATGTGATATCTTTACAAAAGTCCTAAATGTCAACCATTATGTATTTTGTTATAATATATGTAATGTTCTATGTCTGTTGCTTTGTTACACTAACTATTGTATATCACTAATCAGCCAGATGAATCAGAATTCTTGGAAATGTAATTTATTTCTATCTTTGTTCAAAAATGTTCCTCTCTGATTTCTCTATTAACTACTTTGTATTTCTTTTTTGTGTCTAACTGCATGTCTACTTTTTCAACATCCATTCCAGAAAATTGTGTACCACCTAAAGTGCATCTACCGTATTAGAAAATAATTTGGGTGATTTATTTTGTCTTGTTTGTTGCACAGATTTCCAAACTACTTGTTAGGTTCCTGGTGCTCAGAACAAGGGAGATGTTGCGAAGTGAGTCCAGAGCACCAGGACGTGACGCTGAAATAGGGAGGGAACGGGAATAGCCTCTAGCACCCTACCTCCGTTGTTTTACCCATGTGGTCAGTTCACGCCTGAGTGACTATGGTTTCTTGGGCCCACGGCAGCCACGTTTGAAGGGCGGATTAGGTCTGCCCAACTCCGATGCCCCAAGGTCTTAGAGTGAGACAAAGCTTGAACCGAGACAGGATAATAACAAGGGGACCTCTAACTAAAGCAAACAGAAGCTAGGGGCTACTAACTACCTTAAAACTAAATATATGTGCGGCACGCCGCCAAAGGAAAAGAACAACAAAAGATATCACTGTCCACTCCCCCACACGGCACCGCCGAGTTCCGGGGAGGACAGTGAAAAGCGGAAACGTCCGCAAAAACCACCAATACAAAAAGTACCAAAAGGACTAAGCGGCCTAGGCCGCAACACGCGGCAGAAGCCGCTACTCACGAAACCGGGAGAGAACCCCAACAAACGAGAACCCCCAGATGACTGCAACAGGTTCACTTGAACAGGAAGGATTCCCAGGACCGGCTTCAGAACTCCAGGACTCAGGAGCACAGGGAGCAGGATCGACCAGATACAGCTGACCAGGAATAGACGTTACAAGGCAGGAACAGCATACAGGAAGCTATCACCGGCGTCTGTGCCAGGTAGTGACGGAGAATATAACAGGGAGCCCTCCAATAGCTGCAGCGAAGCTTAATTAGTAATGTCGTGCAGCTGCCCACCAGAGCTAACAGGTGTATTGATTGATAGGAAGCAACGGGGAACGCGGTTCGTCTGTGGCGTCCCCATTGCTAAGGGTCCGGCGGCTACACGCGCACGGCATCCCAGCGTTGCCAGGGACCCGGCGGCTCAGCGAGCACGGCGTCCTGACGTTGCCAGGGACCCGGCGGCTCAGCGCGCACGGCGTCCTGGCGTTGCTAGGCGCCAGGCGGGCAGGAAGGGAGGTGCGGCGGCCGTGAGCGTCGCTCGGAAGCAGACCGAGCGGCGCTGCGGACCGCGGCACCTAACAGTACCCCCCCTTGAGGAGGGGTTAAAGAACCCCTAAAGCCGGGTTTCTGAGGAAATTCCTGAAAAAATAATCACTTAAGTTTAGGGGCATGTAGATCCTTATCCAAGACCCAAGACCTTTCTCCCGGGCCATAGCCTTTCCAGTGAACCAAAAAATAAAGCCGGCCCGAGAAACTTTGGAATCTAAAACCTTCTCCACCAAGAACTCTTGTTGCCCCTGAACATCCACCGGAGGTCTACCCTGGGAAGTCTTCCGAGGGAATCTCCTGGAAGAAAAATACTGCTTCAGAAGGGAACAGTGAAAAGTATTTCCAATTTTGAGTGATTTAGGCAAGCGTAGCCGAAAAGCAACTGGGTTGACCTTCTTAATGATAAGGAACGGTCCAATAAATTTGGGTCCCAATCTAGCCGAGGGTTGTCGGAGCTTGATGTTGCAGGTTGACAACCACACCTTATCTCCCACCTTAAAAGTGCATGGGCGTCAGAACCTATAAAAAAAAAGTTTTTCTCGGAAGGCAGCCTTCTTAAGGGCAAGGTGCACCTTTTTCCAAATCATTCTGAGACGGGAAGTTAAGGTCAACGAAGAGACTGGAAAATGAGGGTCAAAAGAATTGGCTCTTGGATGAAAGCCCAAGACCGAAAAGAATGGGGACTCCTTGGTGGAAGAATGACAAGAATTATTATAGGCAAACTCAGCCAAAGGAAGAAATTCAGACCAATCATTCTGAAGTTTGGCCGAATATAGCCGTAAATACTGTTTTACCGACTGATTAACACGTTCACTTTGGCCGTTAGACTGTGGATGGTACCCAGATGTTAAGGAGAGTTTCATATTTAATGAGGCACAAAAACGTTTCCAGAAACGGGCGATGAATTGCGGTCCCCGATCAGAGACAATATCCCTGGGTAAACCATGGAGCCTGAACACATGGCGGAGAAATAAAACTGCCAACCCTTGAGCAGAGGGTAATCGGGGGAGAGCAATGAAGTGGGCCATCTTACTAAAATGGTCTACTACCACCCAAATGACTCGAAATCCAGCTGAAATAGGAAGGTCCACCACGAAATCCATGGATATATGTGACCATGGCCTGAGAGGAATGGCTAAAGGTATGAGTTGCCCAACCGGCAACGATCGAGATACCTTGTACTGAGCACAAACCTGACACCTGCTGCTGAAGCTGGACTAGCTGTGTAAATAAATCCTGTGTGAGGCCAGCCCGGATGACAGACGATGGAACTATGGGGGTAGTAGCCGGGTGGTTGTTGTGAACCGGAAGAAAACAACGTGACAGGGCATCGGCTTTTGTATTCTTGGAACCGGGCCTGAAGGTGATAATAAACCTGAAACAAGTAAAAAACAACGCCCAACGTGCCTGTCGAGCATTAAGCCGCTTAGCTGACTCAATATACTGCAGGTTCTTGTGGTCAGTAAACACCGTAATGGTATGCCTAGCTCCTTCCAGCCAATGCCTCCACTCCTCGAAAGCCCATTTAACTGCCAACAATTCTCGATTACCAACATCATAGTTGGATTCTGCGGAGGAGAATTTCCTGGACATGAAGGCACATGGGTGTAATTCCTGAGACTCCGGGTCTTCCTGAGAAAGGATAGCCCCCACTCCAACCTCTGAGGCATCTACCTCGACAATAAAGGGGAGCTCCGGGTTAGGGTGTCTGAGCACTGGAGCTGAGACAAAGGCCTGCTTTAAGGCCAGAAAGGCAGACTTGGCTTCAGGCGACCAACTAGAAGGGTCCGCTCCTTTTTTAGTCAATGCTACTATAGGAGCAACCAAATCAGAGAAGGTATGAATAAAACGCCTATAGTAATTTGCAAACCCTAAAAAGCGCTGAATTGCTTTTAAGTTCATGGGTTGTGCCCAATTTAGGATGGCCTGGAGTTTTTTTGGTTCCATGAAAAACCGCTTAGGAGAAATAATATACCCCAGGAAGGACACTTCTGTGATGTGGAAATCACATTTCTCCAGTTTGGCGTATAAATGATTTTCCCGTAACTTCTGAAGGACCAGTCGCACATGGGTAATATGTTGTTCTAAAGACTCGGAGTAAATCAAAATGTCGTCTAAATAAACGACCAAGAACTTTCCTAGAAAGTCGCGAAGGACGTCGTTAATGAGATCTTGAAATACAGCAGGAGCATTTGACAGCCCAAACGGCATCACCAGGTATTCATAATGTCCCGACTGTGTGCTGAAAGCCGTCTTCCACTCATCCCCAGATTTAATTCGAATGAGATTGTAAGCCCCTCTAAGATCGATCTTGGAAAAGATAACGGCAGTCCGGAGCTGATCAAATAGTACTGAAATCAGTGGCAAGGGGTAGGTGTTTTTAACAGAGATTTTATTCAAAGCCCGAAAATCAATACATGGTCTGAGCGACCCATCTTTTTTCTCAACAAAAAAGAACCCTGCACTCAATGGAGATTTCGAGGGCCTAATGAGGCCTTTTTTTAGGCTCTCCTGTACATAATCATTCATTGCCGTAGTTTCCGGCCCAGACAGGGCATATAGACTCCCCTTAGGTAAAGAGGCACTGGGAACTAAGTCAATAGCGCAGTCATAGGACTGATGAGGAGGCAGAATATCCGCATTACCCTTGGAGAAAACGTCGGCAAAGTCCTGATATTCCAAAGGAATAAGTTCTGGGGTGACTGCCGCAACCCGGACTGGACGGGAAATACATTCCTTAACACAAAAGGGACCCCATCGGGAAATCTCCCCAGACTGCCAATCTATGGTGGGATTATGAAAGGCAAGCCAGGGGTGACCCAGAACTACGGGAACAGCCGGACAATGGGTAAGGTAAAATTCGATTTTCTCTGAATGTAGGGCCCCCACTGTCAGTTGTACTGGAGGTGTGCGGTGAGTGATTACCCCGTTAGAAAGCGGACCACCATCCAAGCCGTGCATGATGATACGTTTATCCATAGGTATCTGTGGAACGCCCAAAGCCTGAGCCCAACCAAGATCCATGAAATTTCCCGCAGCTCCACTGTTGATGAAGGCCGACACCAACGAACTGAGGCTACCAAAGGAAATTTTTACAGGAACTAATAAGGAATCATTAGAGGAGATTAACTGCAGACCCAAGTGAACCCCCTCCCTATTCACTTGGTCAGTGCGTTTCCCTGCTTATTCGGGCAATTACGTGCGATATGTCCCTTGCCACCACAATACAAGCAAAGACCAGAATTTAGCCTTCTGGTTCTTTCCTCTGGGGACAGCAGGGAGAGACCCATTTGCATGGGCTCCTTAACGTCCTCAGGGAGAGTATACACACATGGACTAGGCCTGAAACTAGCTCCTCTTTCAGCCCTCCACTCCCAGGGACGACGATCAATTTTAATAGCAAGCTCCATGAGTTTGTCTAGAGTCTCTGGAGCGGGGTACTGAAGAAGACTGTCTTTAATAACTTCAGACAAACCGAGGCGAAACTGACTGCGCAGGGCCGGGTCATTCCAGCCACAGTCGTTCGACCAACGGCGAAACTCGGTACAATACGCCTCTGCTGGATTTTTCCCTTGCTAAAGTGCACGCAGGTGGCTCTCAGCCGACGCTTCTCTATCAGGGTCATCATACAAAAGGCCTAAGGACTTAAAAAAGGTATCTACAGATAGCAAGGCAACATCATCAGCTTTTAGCCCAAAAGCCCAGGTTTGTGGATCGCCTTGTAGTAATGACATCACAATCCCGACCCGTTGAGACTCAGTACCAGAGGATCGGGGCCTTAAACAAAAATAAAGCTTACAAGCTTCCTTGAAATTAAAAAAATCCTTTCGGTTACCCGAAAAACGGTCAGGTAGATGCATCTTTGGTTCAGGAATCATACTCGGGGAGGCTCGCAAAAGATCTTCCTGCGATCTCACCCGAAGAGTAAGATCCTGAACCATCTGAGTTAGTTCCTGAATCTGGTTGGCCAAAAGCTGGCTGGGATTCGGCCCTAATACTGCCGGATTCATGAGTCCGAATTTCAAAGCCCACTAAATACAAATAACTTTTTTTTTGTGTGTGTGTTTTTGGGCCGGTGATAATGTTAGGTTCCTGGTGCTCAGAACAAGGGAGATGTTGCGAAGTGGGTCCAGAGCACCAGGACGTGACGCTGAAATAGGGAGGGAACGGGAATAGCCCCTAGCACCCTACCTCCGTTGTTTTACCCGTGTGGTCAGTTCACGCCTGAGTGACTATGGTATCTTGGGCCCACGGCAGCCGCATTTGAAGGGCGGATTAGGTCTGCCAAACTCTGATGCCCCCAGGACTTAGAGTGAGACAAAGCTTGAACCGAGACAGGATAATAACAAGGGGACCTCTAACTAAAGCAAACAGAAGCTAGGGGCTACTAACTACCTTAAAACTAAATATATGTGCGGCACGCCGCCATAGGAAAAGAACAACAAAAGATATCACTGTCCACTCCCCCACACGGCACCGCCGAGTTCCGAGGAGGACAGGGAAAAGCAGAAACCTCCGCAAAAACCACCAATACAAAAAGTACCAAAAGGACTAAGCGGCCTAGGCCGCAACACGCGGCAGAAGCCGCTACTCACGAAACCGGGAGAGAACCCCAACAAACGAGAACCCCCAGATGACTGCAACAGGTTCACTTTAACAGGAAGGATTCCCAGGACCGGCTTCAGAGCTCCAGGACTCAGGAGCACAGGGAGCAGGATCGACCAGATACAGCTGACCAGGAACAGACGTTACAAGGCAGGAACAGCATACAGGAATCTATCACCGGCGTCTGTGCCAGGTAGTGAGGGAGAATATAACAGGGAGCCCTCCAATAGCTGCAGAGACCGCGGCACCTAACACTACTTTAGGCTGTCCCTACCCTAACCCTCTCTTGTGGTTGCCTTATCCTAACTCTCCCGGGTGGTGCCTTACCCTAATCCTCCCTTCCCCACTGCCTAAACCTAACCCTACCTGCTTGGTGCCTAACCTTAACCCCCTCCTCCCCGGTACCTAACCATCCCCTTCCTGTCCCTGAACCTCCTTCTAATGCCTAAACCTAATTTCCCACCCCTCGCAGCAGGACACAAGCGCGTCCCACTAAAAGAGAGTTCAAGATTACTGGCGTTGGTATTTTGATTCCGGGATCCCGATCTCCGGGTAGCAACAGCAGCAGAACTCCCCCCTATTGTGGACCAATTTCACCCTGCTGGACCCGCTGATTTTTATACAGAGCTCTATAGGACAGAACCGTTAGTGTGGGCATATAGCCACACTTACAGGGGCGAGAACAGTGCCTACAATTGAATTGATCCCAGAGTGTATGCACAGAAGGTACAGTACTATTGCGATAGAAATGCACATATCAGAAATGTTTTGACAAAAGTTTTGGGCGTTTCTGGATGTGACAAGGAGATGGTCCATTTTATGGGTGTGTCATGCAACATATTTGCATACACAGATGCTCATAAAGGAGGCCATACACGGACGGAGTTACTGCATAACACTGGTGCACGTTTCGATGGTGCGTCTATTGATGCATCAAATCCATATAGAGAATGTAAGTCATCACGAGCTGGGCCCTCTCCCCTCATGTGTTATCTCTTCTCTTACTTAGTTTATCATGTGCTCCATACTCCCTGCAATGACACCTAACCCTTGGTTTGTGCCATCCTGCTGCTTATTTCAGTGTTATGATTACTGATGCAGAAATGTTTTTTCTTTACCATCGACAGTACTTGTCCTATATTGTCTTGCATAGTCTTGTACTGTAAGTCACTGTTTTCTTACTTTGTTCATTTGTTTATATACTGTACAGTATGTTGGGGCAGATGTATTAACCTGGAGAAGGCATAAGGAAGTGATAAACCAGTGATATGTGCACGGTGATAAAGGCACCAGCCAATCAGCTCCAATATGTAAATTAACAGTTAAGATCTGATTGGCTGGTGCCTTTATCACCTTACACATATCACTGGTTTATCACTTCCTTATGCCTTCTCCAGGTTAATACATCTGCCCCTTTGTTAGGTGCTGTTGAACCCTTGTGGTACCATATTTATACATATAAAGGATAATAATAATAATAATAATAATAATAATAATAATAATAATAATTCAGGGCCTATGGGTACTGACAGTGGGTGTATCAGTCCTTGTACATTCTGACACATGAGAATATACCTGGGAAGGGCTTTAAAGTGGCACACACAGCCACCTGCCAATAGACAAAGCCACAGCCAAGTCTCTGTCCACCTCTGAATCAGACCCATTGTAGGTCTCAGAGTTTCAAGCATTATTTTATTTACTCACTATTGATGATGATAACATGCGTTTTTGATATTTTTGTTGGCTTTGCATTATACACATGAGGAGCAATAGAATTTTTATCACCAGATATAACCCCACTTATATTAAGTATGGTCAACAAATGTACTAAAGACTTCCCCGTACCTTGTCAATAGTATTACAGGAAATAAAAATGTGGGGGAAAAAAATAATTATATATATATATATATATATATATGTGTGTGTGTATAAAACTGTATATACTGTATATTAGACAAGAGCAGGCCCAGTTCTCAGAGGAACGAGACCACCTGAACATCCGTTACCTGAGTGGATCTGACCATCTGCCTCGGATCCCAATACAAGCCAAAACATTATCCTCTTATATTGTGGGTTTTGGATTCGGCGCCAACTTCAAAGTCCCATTTAAATCAATAGGCTCTCAGCCAATAAGTGCTTCCCCGTAGATTTCAATGAGCACAGCAGGGCAGAGAGATTTCTGCCACCTCCGCACTGCCAGCACCCGAGCACAGAGGACACCGCCGGCACACTTGCAATGCCGACAATGCTGGTACCCCCACACTGAGGAAATCTATGGCACCCCCACACTGAGGACATCTATGGTACCCCCACACTGCCAGCACTGTTAGCACCCTCACACTGTGAGTACCGCTAGTACCCCCACACTGTGGATACCTCCGGAACCGCCCCACTGCCAACACTGTTGCTTAGATTAGCCATCCTTTTGCATATGTTTGTGAACAATATCGTAAGTTGTGAGGTGGTCAAAATTGACTGAAAATGACTGGAAATGAATGTTATTGAGGTTAAAATGCGGTTTTAACGTTTTTAAAAAAAAAATATATATACATTAAAAACCAAATATATATATTTCCCTGCCCCTAAAAAATATTATTTTCTAGGATGTTGGGGAAAGATCTGTTTTTTTTGTATACAAGTTTATCAACAGCTAGTGGACGTTGGATTTCCAACAGTCAGCAAAATACTCTCATGAATAGTATAACTGCGTAATTAGGAAAACAGTTCTTTGTCAAGAAATCTTTTTTTTCCCCCGATGTTAATAATAAATACATTGAAGGAAAGACTAACCTAAAGGAGGGACACCCACAAATGTGCACCCAAACATTTTTGATAATCTGCAAGTATGCGCTCTGCTTTTCTGTGCCCAGGAGTAATTTAGCATTTTAAGGCAAATCTCCCAGCAGTCGATCCTGTTCTAGTTAAATTCTGGCATTTTTCCCCCCAGAAAGTCATGAAAATTGTATGTTTCATAGAAAAGCACTAGCTACAGTATTTAAAGATATGCATAAGGCATGCAGTGCCGGAGCAGGGAGGCACACTGTACTCTGGGGAGTAGAAAACTGCGCAGAGCATCTTCCAGACGCTCCAGGCAACAGCACAGGCTGCAGGTTGCCTGCTTGGAGCATCCTAAGAATGCTCTGGGCATCTCTGCAACAGTGATACTGGTTGCAGGGTGCTACTCCAGGTGCCCTGAAAGCCAAATGCAGGGGCAATGGCACCACTTGCATTCCACTTTTTATGGCCTTGAAGGCACAGTAAAAGATTAATACAATTTTAGATATAATCCCAATACTTCCTCACCTACCCTTCACATGTTTACTTGTTTACATGTGCAAAAGTGTGTACTTAAACCATTTTATTTTTTTAAACTAGACAGATAAATATAAACCTCAGTATACCACAAAGAATACAACAAATAAAATACAACATTTCACATCTATATTTCACGGAATATGAGAACATAAGAAACAGACAGTATGTCAAAGTGTAGCTGAAGATATGAAGCAAATATACTGTACACAATTGATATGAATATATGTAAAATGGCATGTAAAATAAAGTACAGCTGAGTGGTTTCTAACTTTCTATTACCTGAGATCCGAGCGCCCCACCCCCTAAAAAAACAAAACACATTGCAGATCTGAGTATATCCGAGCCATGGCTTAAGTTTTCCAGACAGGCTTAGATTCTAAATCGAGGCAAAACGTCATCCTCCCAGCATTGGATTCTTGGGGGTTTGGATGCTATATGCAGCTGTGACTCAGAATCATTTCTCTCCAGGCACGCTGCTGTTTACTGCACTGTGCTGTGCTGTGTGTATCCACAAACAGGTGTCCATCCACAACTTTGTCCTGCTGTGTGTATCCACAAGCCTGTGCCCACCCACAACTGTGTTCTGCTGTGTATATCCACAATCCTGTGTCCATCCACAACTGAGTCCTGCTGTGTGTATCCACAATCCAGTGTCCATCCACCATCTTGTGCTTTGCTGTGTATGTATACACAAGCTTTGTCCATTCACAACTGCATTCATCCATGAGCCTGTGCTTTGCTGTGTTTATCTTTTATCCACAAGCGTGTGTCCATTCACAAATGCTTTGTCCATCCTCAAGTGATTTGTAGAGATGAGCGGGTTCGGTTTCTCTGAAACCGAACCCGCACGAACTTCATGTTTTTTTCACGGGTCCGAGCAGACTCGGATCCTCCCGCCTTGCTCGGTTAACCCGAGCGCGCCCGAACGTCATCATGACGCTGTCGGATTCTCGCGAGACTCGGATTCTATATAAGGAGCCGCGCGTCGCCGCCATTTTCACACGTGCATTGAGATTGATAGGGAGAGGACGTGGCTGGCGTCCTCTCCATTAGAAATTAGATTAGAAGAGAGAGAGAGATTGTGCAGAGTCAGACAGAGTTTACCACAGTGACCAGTGCAGTTGTTGTTAGTTAACTTTTATTTATTTTAATATAATATATCCGTTCTCTGCTATATCCGTTCTCTGCCTGAAAAAAAACGATACACAGCAGCAGCCAGTCACACAGTGTGACTCAGTCTGTGTGCACTCAGCTCAGCCCAGTGTGCTGCACATCAATGTATAAAAGGCAAAGCTTATAATAATTGTGGGGGAGACTGGGGAGCACTGCAGGTTGTTATAGCAGGAGCCCCCAGGAGTACATAATATTATATTAATTTAAAATTAAACAGTGCACACTTTTGCTGCAGGAGTGCCACTGCCAGTGTGACTAGTGGTGACCAGTGCCTGACCACCAGTATAGTAGTATATTGTTGTATGTATTGTATACTATCTCTTTATCAACCAGTCTATATTAGCAGCAGACACAGTACAGTGCGGTAGTTCACGGCTGTGGCTACCTCTGTGTCGGCAGTCGGAACTCGGCAGGCAGTCCGTCCATCCATAATTGTATTACAATATATACCACCTAACCGTGGTATTTTTTTTTCTTTCTTTATACCGTCGTCATAGTGTCATACTAGTTGTTACGAGTATACTACTATCTCTTTATCAACCAGTGTACAGTGCGGTAGTTCACGGCTGTGGCTACCTCTGTGTCGGCAGTCGGCAGGCAGTCCGTCCATCCATAATTGTATTATTATTATAATATATACCACCTAACCGTGGTTTTTTTTTCATTCTTTATACCGTCATAGTGTCATACTAGTTGTTACGAGTATACTACTATCTCTTTATCAACCAGTGTACAGTGCGGTAGTTCACGGCTGTGGCTACCTCTGTGTCGGCAGTCGGCAGGCAGTCCGTCCATCCATAATTGTATTATTATTATAATATATACCACCTAACTGTGGTATTTTTTTTTCTTTCTTTATACCGTCGTCATAGTGTCATACTAGTTGTTACGAGTATACTACTATCTCTTTATCAACCAGTGTACAGTGCGGTAGTTCACGGCTGTGGCTACCTCTGTGTCGGCAGTCGGCAGGCAGTCCGTCCATCCATAATTGTATTATTATTATAATATATACCACCTAACCGTGGTTTTTTTTTCATTCTTTATACCGTCGTCATAGTGTCATACTAGTTGTTACGAGTATACTACTATCTCTTTATCAACCAGTGTACAGTGCGGTAGTTCACGGCTGTGGCTACCTCTGTGTCGGCAGTCGGCAGGCAGTCCGTCCATCCATAATTGTATTATTATTATAATATATACCACCTAACCGTGGTTTTTTTTTCATTCTTTATACCGTCGTCATAGTGTCATACTAGTTGTTACGAGTATACTACTATCTCTTTATCAACCAGTGTACAGTGCGGTAGTTCACGGCTGTGGCTACCTCTGTGTCGGCAGTCGGCAGGCAGTCCGTCCATCCATAATTGTATTATTATTATAATATATACCACCTAACCGTGGTTTTTTTTTCATTCTTTATACCGTCGTCATAGTGTCATACTAGTTGTTACGAGTATACTACTATCTCTTTATCAACCAGTGTACAGTGCGGTAGTTCACAGCTGTGGCTACCTCTGTGTCGGAACTCGGCAGGCAGTCCGTCCATCCATAATTGTATTATATACCACCTAACCGTGATTTTTTTATACCACCTAACCGTGGCAGTCCGTCCATAATTGTATACTAGTATCCAATCCATCCATCTCCATTGTTTACCTGAGGTGCCTTTTAGTTCTGCCTATAAAATATGGAGAACAAAAAAGTTGAGGTTCCAAAATTAGGGAAAGATCAAGATCCACTTCCACCTCGTGCTGAAGCTGCTGCCACTAGTCATGGCCGAGACGATGAAATGCCAGCAACGTCGTCTGCCAAGGCCGATGCCCAATGTCATAGTACAGAGCATGTCAAATCCAAAACACCAAATATCAGAAAAAAAAGGACTCCAAAACCTAAAATAAAATTGTCGGAGGAGAAGCGTAAACTTGCCAATATGCCATTTACCACACGGAGTGGCAAGGAACGGCTGAGGCCCTGGCCTATGTTCATGGCTAGTGGTTCAGCTTCACATGAGGATGGAAGCACTCAGCCTCTCGCTAGAAAAATGAAAAGACTCAAGCTGGCAAAAGCAGCACAGCAAAGAACTGTGCATTCTTCGAAATCCCAAATCCGAATTCCGAGCCCACCCGCTGGCGGTGATGCAGGGCAGTCTGGAGCGACTGCTGATGCTGACATCTGGTCCGGACTGAAGGACCTGACAACCATTACGGACATGTCGTCTACTGTCACTGCATATGATTCTCTCACCATTGATAGAATGGTGGAGGATTATATGAGTGACCGCATCCAAGTAGGCACGTCACACAGTCCGTACTTATACTGGCAGGAAAAAGAGGCAATTTGGAGGCCCTTGCACAAACTGGCTTTATTCTACCTAAGTTGCCCTCCCACAAGTGTGTACTCCGAAAGAGTGTTTAGTGCCGCCGCTCACCTTGTCAGCAATCGGCGTACGAGGTTACATCCAGAAAATGTGGAGAAGATGATGTTCATTAAAATGAATTATAATCAATTCCTCCGCGGAGACATTGACCAGCAGCAATTGCCTCCACAAAGTACACAGGGAGCTGACATGGTGGATTCCAGTGGGGACGAATTGATAATCTGTGAGGAGGGGGATGTACACGGTGATATATCGGAGGATGATGATGAGGTGGACATCTTGCCTCTGTAGAGCCAGTTTGTGCAAGGAGAGATTAATTGCTTCTTTTTTGGTGGGGGTCCAAACCAACCCGTCATTTCAGTCACAGTCGTGTGGCAGACCCTGTCACTGAAATGATGGGTTGGTTAAAGTGTGCATGTCCTGTTTTGTTTATACAACATAAGGGTGGGTGGGAAGGGCCCAAGGACAATTCCATCTTGCACCTCTTTTTTCTTTTATTTTTCTTTGCGTCATGTGCTGTTTGGGGAGGGTTTTTTGGAAGGGACATCCTGCGTGACACTGCAGTGCCACTCCTAGATGGGCCCGGTGTTTGTGTCGGCCACTAGGGTCGCTTATCTTTCTCACACAGTCAGCTACCTCATTGCGCCTCTTTTTTTCTTTGCGTCATGTGCTGTTTGGGGAGGGTTTTTTGGAAGGGACATCCTGCGTGACACTGCAGTGCCACTCCTAGATGGGCCCGGTGTTTGTGTCGGCCACTAGGGTCGCTTATCTTTCTCACACAGTCAGCTACCTCATTGCGCCTCTTTTTTTCTTTGCGTCATGTGCTGTTTGGGGAGGGTTTTTTGGAAGGGACATCCTGCGTGACACTGCAGTGCCACTCCTAGATGGGCCAGGTGTTTGTGTCGGCCACTAGGGTCGCTAATCTTACTCACACAGCTACCTCATTGCGCCTCTTTTTTTCTTTGCGTCATGTGCTGTTTGGGGAGGGTTTTTTGGAAGGGACATCCTGCGTGACACTGCAGTGCCACTCCTAGATGGGCCCGGTGTTTGTGTCGGCCACTAGGGTCGCTGAGCTTAGTCATCCAGCGACCTCGGTGCAAATTTTAGGACTAAAAATAATATTGTGAGGTGTAAGGTGTTCAGAATAGACTGAAAATGAGTGTTAATTATGGTTATTGAGGTTAATAATACTATGGGATCAAAATGACCCCCAAATTCAATGTTTTAAGATGTTTTTTAGGGTTTTTTGAAAAAACCACCCGAATCCAAAACACACCCGAATCCGACAAAAAAAATTCGGTGAGGTTTTGCCAAAACGCGGTCGAACCCAAAACACGGCCGCGGAACCGAACCCAAAACCAAAACACAAAACCCGAAAAATTTCAGGCGCTCATCTCTAGTGATTTGTCCATGTACAAGTGCTGTGTCCATGAACAAGTGAAAAAAAGTAAAAAAATAAAGAAGTTAAGAAAAATTTTTAATTTAAGTTTGTACAACCTGTGCGTGCTGTACCCCGGTGCTTTTTGTTCATGTGCATAAATAAGCACTGTGACTCCCCGCAGTGTGATCCAAGTAGTGAAGTGAAAAATCAATATATTGTTTGTACTGTTTTTGTGCATTGTACCCCTGTGCATTTATTATTCACGTACATGTGAAAGCCCTTCTAATTGCCACACTGAGTTGAGCTGTGAAGTGAAAAATAAATATATTGCTCTACTGCTTGTGTTGTTCTGACTCACTGTACCCCTGTGTGTTTGTTCACATACAGTATACTGCATATAAAAGCCCTTTGAGTTCCTTGACTATGGAAGGAAAAAAAGGCAAGTTGGAGGCCCTTTTACAAACTCTCTTTGCATTATTTAAGCTGCCCACCCTCCAGTGTAGTCAGAAAAAGTTTTCAGCACAGCCGGGAACCTTGTTAGCGATGGGTGTAGAAAGCTACTTCCTCAAAATGGGGAAAACATGATGTTCATAAAAATAAACTACATATGGCACGAGGAAGACTGGCAATTACATCAAAGTACAGAGACTTCTGTAATGTTGCATTCCTGCATGAATTAATTGATACTGTGTGAGGATGATGTACCCACTGATGAGGGTGAGGATGGTAGTGACAATGACATCTTACCACTGCAGAGCTGTTAACTTTGTTGCCTTGAGCTCATTGGTGGCTTGTTTTGTGGATGCTCAAACAAACTAAGCACTTCAGCCACAAAAGTGGCAGTCCCTGTCGCTGAAGTGCTTGGTTTACTAAATTATACATGTCTTTTTCCTTCTTGTACCACGTTTCTTTTCTGCCACTGTTGTTTGGCAATATTTCATAGATATGTTATAAACTGCCATGTGTTTGTGCAGCTTTTCTGTTGCTTAGTAACCAGCCAGCTTGCTGCAGCCTGTGGCCTAAACTGGATAAAAACAATGTTGGGAGCTGTGAGGTGGTCAAATTGACTGGAAATAACTGGACATTAATATTAATGAGGTCAATAACATTGTAGGGGGAAAAAAGGCCCAACTTATTGTATTTTAGCTTTTTTTGTCAATTTAAAATAAATACACACCCAAAACCAGTCAAAGCATTTTTACAAAACCAGCAAAAAATTATCCTGTGTAAACCTCTACAATACTGTAATGATACAGTATCATTATCAGCAATATTTCAAAGGCTTGAAAAATACTTTATAACACATTTTCATACCTCCCAACAAAGAAGCATAACCACACTGCATTCAAGCAGGGTAATTTCACCATGGATTATATACACATTTCCCCAGTCATGTGAGCCTATAAATGTCAGAGGAATAGGAGATAAACGGGGGGATTTATCAAAAGTTGGAGAGAGATAAATGCAGAGAGATAAAGGAGCCCATTTATCAACTTGTTTTAGTTATTTAAAACACGTTGTGCATGATAAGTGGCGCTCCAGCCAATCAGCTCCTAACTGTCATGTGATTGAAAAAATGACAGTGAGGAGCTGGTTGGCTAGAGCACCGTTTATTATAAGCAATGAGTTTTAAATAGCTAAAACTTTTTGATAAATGGGAACCCAAAATGGAAAACAATCAGCTCCTGTCACTTTTCCAACACAGGTTGAAACATGGTAGTACGGAGATGATTGTTTGTTACTTTATCTTTCAACTTTATCTCTCTCCAAGCTTTGATAAATCTCCCCCAAAGTCTTAAAGGCTACGAATGTTTGGACAATTACACTTTACATTTGAGAATCAAGGACAAAACAGTTGTTACAGACATAGAAGATGTTCTGTTTGTGTATGTGGACTAGTGAAGGTGGAGTCAATGAGTGGCTACATCTGCTTCATGAGGCTCAAAGATTATTTGACTTGACTCAGAACTGTCCTTTGCTCCCCACATTCAATCTGTCTCAAAATCATGTTACATGAATCTAAAAAACATATCCAAAATACGACCATACCTTACACAAGACACTGCAAAAACTCTAATCGATGCTCTCATTATCTCCCGCATTGATTATTGCAATAGTCTTCTTACTGGTCTTACCAAAACGAGACTCTCACTATTGCAATCCATTCTGAATGCAGCTGCGAGGCTAATCTTCCTCGGTAGACTTTCATCGTCTGCAGATCCACTCTGTCAGTCCCTCCATTGGTTACCTGTATTCTACTGTATTCAATATAAAATACTTTTACTCACACAAGGCCATTAACCATACTACACCAACGTACATCTCTTCGTTCATCTCAAAATATCTCCCAACTCAAGCTCTCCGCTCTTCACAAAATCTACGTCTCTCATCTACACTCATTACTTGCTCCCATGTACGTTTGAAGGACTTTCTTCGGGCTGCACCCACTCTGTGGAATGCCTACCACGCACAATAAGACTCTCCCCTAGTTTCCAAACATGAAAACTCACCTATTCAGGCTAGCTTATCACATTCCGGAACCGCTCACTCAACCTTCATAAGCTTTCCTATCCGATTATATCCCCACTGTACAGTCCGCACATTTTCTCCAGATATTTTCTCTTTCTTCACTTTCCCTTCTTTCTGACCATGGTTCATCATTGCTGTGATGTGATATCATGCAACCCAACTAGAACCTTTGCAATCCGGTGGACAAATATGCAATAGATAATGCCTTTCCTTGTGTATCAATGCCTATTTCCCTATAGATTGTAAGCTTGTGAGCAGTGCCCTCCAACCTCTATGACTGTTTGTTTATTACCCTGTTTTGTTTTATCATTGTGTCCAATTGTAAAGCGCAACGGAATTTACTGCGCTATATAAGAAACTGTTAATAATAATAATAATGTTACAAAGATGATGCACAATGACTTCCTGAAATTTAAGAGAGAAGTCATACCCTCCAAGTGTACCTTTTTGGCAGGTACAGTACCTTTTTTTATGGTCTGTACCGATTTTTGGCTCTCCAAACTACCATTGAAGTATAGGAAAAGGGGTGTGGCTACACCCCTTTTACCCGTGACCACGCCCCCTTTTGAATTTGTACCAATTTTTATGTGTAAAATGTTGGAGGGTATGTGAAGTAACAAACAAGATTGTTGAATACAAGAATCTTGTAGAAACTCACATACAGTATCTGAAGATAGAAATGTTGAGGTCTGGTAATGTAGATCGTGCTATTCCTGAACAGCATACAACACCAACTAGCAACTGCCTGTGTCCCTGATCAAAATGGCGGCTGTGAGAGGGCAAACAGAACAATCGTTGAAAGAGCACATCTGTGATGCAGGTCTGGACGATAGATTATGGGCAGTAGCAGCCCAAACTGTAGTATATCTCAAGAAACAATCAGCTACAGTTATAGTCCGGGACAAATTTATTAAAGACATGGATTAATAAAAAGCCAAGTGTCAGTCATTTACATGTATTTGGATGCAGAGAATACAGTTGTATCTTCAAACATCTAGCCTCAATACACCATGGGGTTTATTAACTAATATTCGTGTTTTGGCAGTTTTTAAGGGTGTTTGAACTCGAATGGTATCGGGTGCATTTTACTGCAACTTTTTGAATCCTGATACGATCATTCACTAAGCTGCCGAGTTTTGCACAATTGTTTTTTCCGATGTCGATGTGATTCGTAATATCAGGCAGTGTTTTACGGGAGTGATGAGTAAAACACTGCCTGAAAAAACACAAGGAATCCCGGACGGATCTGTGAGATCCATGCAGGGCTTCATTGTGTACCTTAAAAAGTTGATTAAAGTCTTAAAAAATCTGGAAAGAATTGCGTGGGGTCCCCCCTCCTAAGCACAACCAGCCTCGGGCTCTTTGAGCCGGTCCTGGTTGAAAAAATATGGAGAAAAAAATGACAGGGGTTCCCCCATATTTAATCAACTAGCACCAGGCTCTGCGTCTGGTCCTGGTTCCAAAAATATGGGGGACAAAAAGCGTAGGGGTCCCCCGTATTTTTAAAACCAGCACCAGGCTACACTAACCAGGTACAAAATGCCACAGCCGGGGGACTCTTTTATACTGGTCCCTGTGGCCCTGGCATTACATACCCAACTAGTCACCCCTGGCCGGGGTACCCTGGAGGAGTGGGGACCCCTTCAATCAAGGGGTCCCCCCCTCCAGCCACCCAAGGGCCAGGGGTGAAGCCTGAGGCTGTCCCCCCCATCCAAGGGCGGCGGATGGGGGGCTGATAGCCTTGTGAAAAATTGTGAATATTGTTTTTAGTAGCAGTACTACAAGTCCCAGCAAGCCTCCCGTCGCAAGCTGGTACTTGGAGAACCACAAGTACCAGCATGCAGTGGAAAACCGGGCCCGCTGGTACCTGTAGTACTACTACTAAAAAAATACCCCAATAAAAACAGGACACACACACCGTGACAGTACAACTTTATTACATACATGCACACCAACATACACACATACTTACCTATGTTCCCACGAGGCTCGGTCCTCTTCTCCATGTAGAATCCTTGGGGTACCTGTGAAAAAAATTATACTCACATAATCCAGTGAAGAATCCGACCTTTGAATAATCCACGTACTTGGCAAAAAAATAAAACGGAAACCCAACCACGCACTGAAAGGGGTCCCATGTTTACACATGGGACCCCTTTCCCCGACTGCCAGGACCCTCCCTGACTCCTGTCAAAGAGGGTCCCTTCAGCCAATCAGGGAGCGCCACGTCGTGGCACCCTCCTGATTGGCTGTGTGCTCCTGTAGTGTCTGTCAGGCAGCACACAGCAGTGATACAATGTAGCGCCTATGCGCTCCATTGTAGCCAATGGTGGGAATTTTGCGGTCAGCGGTTGACCGAAAGTAACCTCACAGCTGGTACACAGCATCTTGGTCAGAGGGATTACGGGGCAGATGTATTAACCTGGAGAAGGCATAAGGAAAAGAAAAACCAGTGATAAGCGCAAGGTGATAAACGCACCAGCAGGTCAGCTACAAACTGTCAATTTGCATATTGGAGCTGATTGGATGGTGCGTTTATCACCTTGCGCTTATCACTGGTTTGTCACTTCCTTATGCCTTCTCCAGGTTAAAACATCTGCCCCTATGAGACTAGTGATGGAAACAAACGGTCTGATGTCCCATGTGCTTAATGCCTAAGGGCTGTAACACACACTCCGGTTTTTCCCGGATGGCAAAAAGCCGGACAAACTTTGTCCGGCTTTTTGCCATCCGGGAGAAACTGGCAGTGTCTGTCACACAGGATGGCTTTGAGCCGTGTGTGATGCTGTGCGCATGCACAGCATCAGACACGGCTTCAGAAAAAAACGTTGTGTGTGAAAGCTCCCCTTCACACACACGGTTTACTGGCTGAAAAGATGGCCCGGCGGCCGCCCGGCAGCCGGACCTTCCAGTGGTGAGACCCGGCTGCAACCCGGCAGCCGGGCCGGGGCCATGCAGTGTGAAGGGACCCTACCCCGGGCCCTCACACTGTTAACTACAATGCCGGCACTGCAAAAGCCGGGTAGTGTGTTTTAGCCCTTAGGGCCTGCTACAGTATGTATCGCTATTGAGGCTAGGTTAGCAATGTTCACAAATCTGCTTTTGCTAAAATTCTCATGTGAAGAGCCGCCCAGAAAGGATAAAAGACGCCAACCGATGCATTCGCAAATCTGCATAGGCATTAGCAGATTCGCACCATCAACATTTTCAGCTGACCCCCGCATACTGAAATCAATGAGAATACAGTCGCACCAGGCGCCATGTTTTTAAACGCAGCTTTCGCAGATGACAGCACATACACTCTCTGAAAACGGGCATGTCACTCATCCGTTTACCCAATCACTATGAGTCTCTGATTAATGTTGTGGCACCATCTCCTAATGACTAATTAAGCAATTGGAAGTTTGCAATTAGCTTAATTAGTTCGATTGCTCACCTTCAGAAGTGCTGCCTCATCCTCCATTTCTTCTCTCCAGTGTCGCAGAGACAGCTTCCAGGGATCGGCACAGGACAGGTACTACCCCATAGCCTGCATCCCACTACCCCTAACCAATTACCCACTCCCCACACACACTACCTACACTAACGCTCACCCTGCACACACTACACTACCCCTAACACTGTACCCGCTCCACGCACACAGCATCGGCAGCTGTCCGCAGACTGCCTGCTGTATTGAAAAAAAATAAATCCTGTCCCGTGGGATTTGACTGCACAATACTACGGGTATTGGATACTACGGGTACTGGAAACGTACATACCCGTGTTAATCCAAAATGTGGCAGAACCATGCGGTCAATTGGATATGGCCTGTCTAGTTTTATGCATTCTTAACACCTGTAACAATGTATGAGAAGATCTAGAAATGCCTGCAAGAGCAGCTTTAGTAAAATGTCTTTATAATAATCATCCCTAGATATCTATCTTTGTGAAATTTTGCATCTTGAGATATATACTGTATGCTTTTGTGTTGGCAGATTTATAATACGCTGCCTGCCAGATCTCCCTTGATGAAAATCTGTTTCTTTTCTAAATATTCTTATTCTCTCACTACCCCTCCCACCTCTTTTTCTTTTGCTCTGCATCATGTTGGATCATACTCCACACCTTCTGTCTTTCAGAGACACACATCACTTAATCCTGCAGTACTTACTGTACCATGGTGATGCTTTGGGTGGCAGGATTATAAAGGTTTGCCAGGATGATACTTAGAAGGCATATCCATGAATTTTCATGGATATGCCTGTACATTAATGTTGAATTAAGTCTGTAACTACTTTAAATGTATATTGCATAGTAAATGTGACTTATTTTTTAATTACTGGAGATGTGCGTCAGCTCATTTTTGATGGTTTTGGTTCTAGTTCGTAGTCAGATTTTGGTCTTGCCAAACCTCCTCGCTGGTACTGGTTTTGGATGTGTTTTATTTTTACATTTATAAAGAAAACTAAAATCGCAGAATTTGGGCCTTTTTTGTTCCTACAGTTTTGTAACTTCATTAACATTAATTTCTAGTAATTTCCGGCCAATTTTGACCACCCCAAAGGACAAAACACTGTTTTCATACAGTTTAGTCCAAAGGCTGGTTTTGTATTTTTTTTTTTAAATTTACAAAAATACCTAAAACCAAATAACTTGGGCCTTTTCTTGCTCCTACAGTATTAATAACCTCAGTAACATTCATTTCCAGACAATTTTGACCACCTCACAGTTAACAATATTGTTTTCATCCAGATTAGGCCAAAGGCTGCAACGAGCTGACTGGTTACTAAGCGACAGAATAGCGGCACAAACACACAGCATTTTATAGCTCATCTATGAAACCTTGCCACAAAGCAGGAGCAGAAATTAAAAGTAGTGCAAGGCGAAATTGTCCTTGAGCCCTCCTACCCACCCTTATGTTGGATATTAAAAAGTACATGCACTTTTTATCAAACCAAGCACTTCAGCAACAGGGACTGCCATTTTTGTGGCTGAAGTGCTTGGTTTGTTTGTGCCCCCACAAAACAAGCTACAAATGGGCTTAAGACAGCTAACCTAAGCTATCTTTAGATCTGTACGTCTTAACTCTAGGATCAAGCATGGTCGCCAAAATATAGTGATCCGATTTCAAGATACAATATAGACAACCCTTGGATCCTGGTGAAGCAAATAAAGGACTTGTTGTACATGTCCAACATACTTAGCAGAATCGTGTCATTTCATCTCCTCCTTCAATTTCTCAAGCAGATTTTCCAGAACTTTAATTAGGGGAATCACCTGACTCAGGCTAGCAGTGTCTGAATTCACTTCACAGTTGTCTACTTCAAAGGGTTTCAGCACCTTGCACAAGACAGAAATTATTCTCCACTGCACTGGAGTAAGGTACATTCCCCCTCTTCTCCCTATGTCATGGCTTCTTGTGTAGCTGTGGATGGCTCTTTATTGTCCATCCGCTGGAGCATGTAAAGTGTGCAATTCCAACTTGTTACTATCTCTTGTTTCAGTTGGTGGTAGGGCAAATTGAGCTATTCTTGAAGCTGCTGCAATCTCCTGTATGCCGCTGCTGAATACTGAAATTGTCCCGAAATTAAAAAAAAAAACTATTGCCACCAATTTGATTGTGTGAGAAAAATGTGGAACATATTGGAATTCATCCAACAGTAATGCTTTCACAATGTTTGTGGTGTTATAGAAATCACAAATACAGAGGAGAGTCCAAGTGGGGCATCCCTTTTTAAAAAGAGCTGTTTTTCTCTTAGTGAAGCTGGTAATACACAGAGTAGCCTGCCTTTGAATGAACTGATGTTGTTTTTTATATACGGCTGCTGCTACTGAAGGAGACTCACCCACCCAGTGGGCTGCCACAGTCATGAAATCTTTAGTTTGCCAGCTACTGCTTGTCCACATATCAGTGGTTAAGTGGACAGTGGATAAAATGGCATTTTGTAGGCCAATAATTAGTTTTTTTTTTATGTCCTGGTACAGCCGAGATATTGCTTGTCTAGTAAAATGGTACTGAGATGGAATTTGGAACCAGGGACACAGGACCTCAATTAACTTTCTAAAACCAACAGTTCTTGCATTATCATGAGAGCAAGAAGATGCCTAACTGACAGATGCAGAACCACCACTCATACATAAAGGTCAAGGCTGGAGACTTTCCTTGCAACTGCATATGGTGAATGGCATGTTAGCAATTCTATATTTTTCTGCATCAAACTTTCCATTTAATAGAGGTGTTTTGTCTGTACAACTGTATATATTTTTTAATTTATTTGACATGCCCTGACTTAAATCCTCTATGTCCTTGAGCATTGGCTTTAGTAGAAGACATTGAAGGACTAGTATTGTCATCAGGACTGGTGGCAACAGCTGCAAGGGTAGTATTTACTTGATCTTCTCTAAATCAGAATCAGAATAAAATTATGGCCAGGTGTACCTCCGCACACCCAGAATTTGTTGCTAGTCATCTGCACGCCACCGGAATTTACACAAATACACCACAAACATTCTTTAAAATACAATCAAATACAAAAAAATAATAACAACAAGAATAAAAAAACAGCCAAATGCATAATTAAACAGTTATCTAACAAACATATTGCCTGCTGGAAAAAATATTTTTGTGTCTGACTGTTTTTACAGGGTGAGCTCTATAGTGCCAACCTGATGGCAGCAACTGAAACAAGAACCAGCCAGGATGCGTCTGGTCCTTTGTACAGCTCCTGAACCGATGGCAGGCCTACACCAATAATCGTTTTTGCAGTTCTCACTATTTTTTAGAGCTCACGTTCAGTTGCTGAACCAAACCAGAGCATATCTGATGAACGTAACACAGACTTGATTATGGCTGAGTAAAACAGGATTTGCAACTTGCAAGGGAGGTTACATTATTTTAACTAGAGATGAGCGCCGGAAATTTTTCGGGTTTTGTGTTTTGGTTTTGGGTTCGGTTCCGCGGCCGTGTTTTGGGTTCGACCGCGTTTTGGCAAAACCTCACCGAATTTTTTTTGTCGGATTCGGGTGTTTTTTTCAAAAAACCCTAAAAAACAGCTTAAATCATAGAATTTGGGGGTCATTTTGATCCCAAAGTATTATTAACCTCAAAAACCATAATTTCCACTAATTTTCAGTCTATTCTGAATACCTCACACCTCACAATATTATTTTTAGTCCTAAAATTTGCACCGAGGTCGCTGTGTGAGTAAGATAAGCGACCCTAGTGGCCGACGCTAACACCGGGCCCATCTAGGAGTGGCACTGCAGTGTCACGCAGGATGTCCCTTCCAAAAAACCCTCCCCAAACAGCACATGACGCAAAGAAAAAAAGAGGCGCAATGAGGTAGCTGTGTGAGTAAGATAAGCGACCCTAGTGGCCGACACAAACACCGGGCCCATCTAGGAGTGGCACTGCAGTGTCACGCAGGATGTCCCTTCCAAAAAACCCTCCCCAAACAGCACATGACGCAAAGAAAAAAAGAGGCGCAATGAGGTAGCTGACTGTGTGAGTAAGATAAGCGACCCTAGTGGCCGACACAAACACCGGGCCCATCTAGGAGTGGCACTGCAGTGTCACGCAGGATGTCCCTTCCAAAAAACCCTCCCCAAACAGCACATGACGCAAAGAAAAAAAGAGGCGCAATGAGGTAGCTGACTGTGTGAGTAAGATAAGCGACCCTAGTGGCCGACACAAACACCGGGCCCATCTAGGAGTGGCACTGCAGTGTCACGCAGGATGGCCCTTCCAAAAAACCCTCCCCAAACAGCACATGACGCAAAGAAAAATAAAAGAAAAAAGAGGTGCAAGATGGAATTGTCCTTGGGCCCTCCCACCCACCCTTATGTTGTATAAACAAAACAGGACATGCACACTTTAACCAACCCATCATTTCAGTGACAGGGTCTGCCACACGACTGTGACTGATATGACGGGTTGGTTTGGACCCCCCCCAAAAAAGAAGCAATTAATCTCTCCTTGCACAAACTGGCTCTACAGAGGCAAGATGTCCACCTCATCATCATCCTCCGATATATCACCGTGTACATCCCCCTCCTCACAGATTATCAATTCGTCCCCACTGGAATCCACCATCTCAGCTCCCTGTGTACTTTGTGGAGGCAATTGCTGCTGGTCAATGTCTCCGCGGAGGAATTGATTATAATTCATTTTAATGAACATCATCTTCTCCACATTTTCTGGATGTAACCTCGTACGCCGATTGCTGACAAGGTGAGCGGCGGCACTAAACACTCTTTCGGAGTACACACTTGTGGGAGGGCAACTTAGGTAGAATAAAGCCAGTTTGTGCAAGGGCCTCCAAATTGCCTCTTTTTCCTGCCAGTATAAGTACGGACTGTGTGACGTGCCTACTTGGATGCGGTCACTCATATAATCCTCCACCATTCTTTCAATGTTGAGAGAATCATATGCAGTGACAGTAGACGACATGTCCGTAATCGTTGTCAGGTCCTTCAGTCCGGACCAGATGTCAGCATCAGCAGTCGCTCCAGACTGCCCTGCATCACCGCCAGCGGGTGGGCTCGGAATTCTGAGCCTTTTCCTCGCACCCCCAGTTGCGGGAGAATGTGAAGGAGGAGATGTTGACAGGTCGCGTTCCGCTTGACTTGACAATTTTCTCACCAGCAGGTCTTTCAACCCCAGCAGACTTGTGTCTGCCAGAAAGAGAGATCCAAGGTAGGCTTTAAATCTAGGATCGCGCATGGTGGCCAAAATGTAGTGCTCTGATTTCAACAGATTGACCACCCGTGAATCCTTGTTAAGCGAATTAAGGGCTCCATCCACAAGTCCCACATGCCTAGCGGAATCGCTCCGTGTTAGCTCCTCCTTCAATGTCTCCAGCTTCTTCTGCAAAAGCCTGATGAGGGGAATGACCTGACTCAGGCTGGCAGTGTCTGAACTGACTTCACGTGTGGCAAGTTCAAAGGGCATCAGAACCTTGCACAACGTTGAAATCATTCTCCACTGCGCTTGAGACAGGTGCATTCCACCTCCTATATCGTGCTCAATTGTATAGGCTTGAATGGCCTTTTGCTGCTCCTCCAACCTCTGAAGCATATAGAGGGTTGAATTCCACCTCGTTACCACTTCTTGCTTCAGATGATGGCAGGGCAGGTTCAGTAGTTTTTGGTGGTGCTCCAGTCTTCTGTACGTGGTGCCTGTACGCCGAAAGTGTCCCGCAATTCTTCTGGCCACCGACAGCATCTCTTGCACGCCCCTGTCGTTTTTTAAAAAATTCTGCACCACCAAATTCAAGGTATGTGCAAAACATGGGACGTGCTGGAATTTGCCCATATTTAATGCACACACAATATTGCTGGCGTTGTCCGATGCCACAAATCCACAGTAGAGTCCAATTGGGGTAAGCCATTCCGCGATGATCTTCCTCAGTTGCCGTAAGAGGTTTTCAGCTGTGTGCGTATTCTGGAAACCGGTGATACAAAGCGTAGCCTGCCTAGGAAAGAGTTGGCGTTTGCGAGATGCTGCTACTGGTGCCGCCGCTGCTGTTCTTGCGGCGGGAGTCCATACATCTACCCAGTGGTCTGTCACAGTCATATAGTCCTGACCCTGCCCTGCTCCACTTGTCCACATGTCCGTGGTTAAGTGGACATTGGGTACAACTGCATTTTTTAGGACACTGGTGAGTCTTTTTCTGACGTCCGTGTACATTCTCGGTATCGCCTGCCTAGAGAAGTGGAACCTAGATGGTATTTGGTAACGGGGGCACACTGCCTCAATAAATTGTCTAGTTCCCTGTGAACTAACGGCGGATACCGGACGCACGTCTAACACCAACATAGTTGTCAAGGCCTCAGTTATCCGCTTTGCAGCAGGATGACTGCTGTGATATTTCATCTTCCTCGCAAAGGACTGTTGAACAGTCAATTGCTTACTGGAAGTAGTACAAGTGGGCTTACGACTTCCCCTCTGGGATGACCATCGACTCCCAGCAGCAACAACAGCAGCGCCAGCAGCAGTAGGCGTTACACGCAAGGATGCATCGGAGGAATCCCAGGCAGGAGAGGAATCATCAGAATTGCCAGTGACATGGCCTGCAGGACTATTGGCATTCCTGGGGAAGGAGGAAATTGACACTGAGGGAGTTGGTGGGGTGGTTTGCGTGAGCTTGGTTACAAGAGGAAGGGATTTACTGGTCAGTGGACTGCTTCCGCTGTCGGCCAAAGTTTTTGAACTTGTCACTGACTTATTATGAATGCGCTGCAGGTGACGTATAAGGGAGGATGTTCCGAGGTGGTTAACGTCCTTACCCCTACTTATTACAGCTTGACAAAGGGAACACACGGCTTGACAAATGTTGTCCGCATTTCTGGTGAAATACTTCCACACCGAAGAGCTGATTTTTTTGGTATTTTCACCAGGCATGTCAACGGCCATATTCCTCCCATGGACAACAGGTGTCTCCCCAGGTGCCTGACTTAAACAAACCACCTCACCATCAGAATCCTCCTGGTCAATTTCCTCCCCAGCGCCAGCAACACCCATATCCTCCTCATCCTGGTGTACTTCAACACTGACATCTTCAATCTGACTATCAGGAACTGGACTGCGGGTGCTCCTTCCAGCACTTGCAGGGGGCGTGCAAATGGTGGAAGGCGCATGCTCTTCACGTCCAGTGTTGGGAAGGTCAGGCATCGCAACCGACACAATTGGACTCTCCTTGTGGATTTGGGATTTCGAAGAACGCACAGTTCTTTGCTGTGCTTTTTCCAGCTTGAGTCTTTTCATTTTTCTAGCGAGAGGCTGAGTGCTTCCATCCTCATGTGAAGCTGAACCACTAGCCATGAACATAGGCCTGGGCCTCAGCCGTTCCTTGCCACTCCGTGTGGTAAATGGCATATTGGCAAGTTTACGCTTCTCCTCCGACAATTTTATTTTAGGTTTTGGAGTCCTTTTTTTACTGATATTTGGTGTTTTGGATTTGACATGCTCTGTACTATGACATTGGACATCGGCCTTGGCAGACGACGTTGCTGGCATTTCATCGTCTCGGCCATGACTAGTGGCAGCAGCTTCAGCACGAGGTGGAAGTGGATCTTGATCTTTCCCTAATTTTGGAACCTCAACATTTTTGTTCTCCATATTTTAATAGGCACAACTAAAAGGCACCTCAGGTAAACAATGGAGATGGATGGATACTAGTATACAATTATGGATGGACTGCCGAGTGCCGACACAGAGGTAGCTACAGCCGTGGACTACCGTACTGTACTGTGTCTGCTGCTAATATAGACTGGTTGATAAAGAGATGTAGTATGTATGTATAAAGAAGAAAGAAAAAAAAACCACGGGAAGGTGGTATACAATTATGGACGGACTGCCGAGTGCCGACACAGAGGTAGCTACAGCCGTGGACTACCGTACTGTACTGTGTCTGCTGCTAATATAGACTGGATGATAATGAGATGTAGTATGTATAAAGAAGAAAGAAAAAAAACACGGGTAGGTGGTATACAATTATGGATGGACTGCCGAGTGCCGACACAGAGGTAGCTACAGCCGTGGACTACCGTACTGTACTGTGTCTGCTGCTAATATAGACTGGATGATAATGAGATGTAGTATGTATAAAGAAGAAAAAAAAAACCACGGGTAGGTGGTATACAATTATGGATGGACTGCCGAGTGCCGACACAGAGGTAGCTACAGCCGTGGACTACCGTACTGTACTGTGTCTGCTGCTAATATAGACTGGATGATAATGAGATGTAGTATGTATAAAGAAGAAAGAAAAAAAAACCACGGGTAGGTGGTATACAATTATGGATGGACTGCCGAGTGCCGACACAGAGGTAGCTACAGCCGTGGACTACCGTACTGTACTGTTTCTGCTGATAATATAGACTGGATGATAATGAGATGTAGTATGTATAAAGAAGAAAAAAAAAACCACGGGTAGGTGGTATACAATTATGGATGGACTGCCGAGTGCCGACACAGAGGTAGCTACAGCCGTGGACTACCGTACTGTACTGTGTCTGCTGCTAATATAGACTGGATGATAATGAGATGTAGTATGTATAAAGAAGAAAGAAAAAAAAAACCACGGGTAGGTGGTATACAATTATGGACGGACTGCCGAGTGCCGACACAGAGGTAGCTACAGCCGTGGACTACCGTACTGTACTGTGTCTGATGCTAATATAGACTGGTTGATAATGAGATGTAGTATGTATAAAGAAGAAAGAAAAAAAAACCACGGGTAGGTGGTATACAATTATGGACGGACTGCAGAGTGCCGACACAGAGGTAGCTACAGCCGTGGACTACCGTACTGTACTGTGTCTGCTGCTAATATAGACTGGATGATAATGAGATGTAGTATGTATAAAGAAGAAAGAAAAAAAAACCACGGGTAGGTGGTATACAATTATGGATGGACTGCCGAGTGCCGACACAGAGGTAGCTACAGCCGTGGACTACCGTACTGTACTGTGTCTGCTGATAATATAGACTGGATGATAATGAGATGTAGTATGTATAAAGAAGAAAAAAAAAACCACGGGTAGGTGGTATACAATTATGGATGGACTGCCGAGTGCCGACACAGAGGTAGCTACAGCCGTGGACTACCGTACTGTACTGTGTCTGCTGCTAATATAGACTGGATGATAATGAGATGTAGTATGTATAAAGAAGAAAGGAAAAAAAACCACGGGTAGGTGGTATACAATTATGGACGGACTGCCGAGTGCCGACACAGAGGTAGCTACAGCCGTGGACTACCGTACTGTACTGTGTCTGCTGCTAATATAGACTGGTTGATAATGAGATGTAGTATGTATAAAGAAGAAAGAAAAAAAAACCACGGGTAGGTGGTATACAATTATGGATGGACTGCCGAGTGCCGACACAGAGGTAGCTACAGCCGTGGACTACCGTACTGTACTGTGTCTGCTGCTAATATAGACTGGATGATAATGAGATGTAGTATGTATAAAGAAAAAAAAACCACGGGTAGGTGGTATACAATTATGGATGGACTGCCGAGTGCCGACACAGAGGTAGCTACAGCCGTGAACTACCGTACTGTGTCTGCTGCGACTGGATGATAAATAATGATATAAAAAATATATATATATCACTACTGCAGCCGGACAGGTATATATTATATAATGACGGACCTGCTGGACACTGTCTGTCAGCAGAATGAGTTTTTTATAGAATAAAAAAACACCACACAAGTCACACGACGAGTGTTTAACTTTTTCAGGCAATCACAATATAGTATACTATACTGGTGGTCAGTGTGGTCAGGTCACTGGTCAGTCACACTGGCAGTGGCACTCCTGCAGCAAAAGTGTGCACTGTTTAATTTTAATAATATGTACTCCTGGCTCCTGCTATAACCTATAACTGCTCCCCAGTCTCCCCCACAATTAAGCTGTGTGAGCACAGTCAGATATTATACATAGATGATGCAGCACACTGGGCTGAGCACAGATATGGTATGTGACTGAGTCACTGTGTATCGTTTTTTTCAGGCAGAGAACGGATTATATTAAATAAAACTGCACTGGTGGTCACTGGTCAGTGGTCAGTCACTAGTAAACTCTGCACTCTCTAGTACTCCTAAGCTCCAGTAAATCAAGTGTCTCTGTCTCAATCTCACTCTCTCTCTTCTAATCTAAATGGAGAGTACGCCAGCCACGTCCTCTCCCTATCAATCTCAATGCACGTGTGAAAATGGCGGCGACGCGCGGCTCCTTATATAGAATCCGAGTCTCGCGATAGAATCCGAGCCTCGCGAGAATCCGACAGCGTCATGATGACGTTCGGGCGCGCTCGGGTTAACCGAGCAAGGCGGGAAGATCCGAGTCGCTCGGATCCGTGTAAAAAAAGCTGAAGTTCGGGCGGGTTCGGATTCCGAGGAACCGAACCCGCTCATCTCTAATTTTAACTGCCATAGGAAGAACAGTCTTTGCTTAGCTTTTTTGACAATAGCATCAATATCTCCACTTAAGGTCACAAGAGATTCTTGACCCCAAAAACTTAAAGTAGTCCACTACAGACACAAAATTGCCATCTATTGTAAGTGGAGGCACGATGGTTGGACCCCTCCTGAAATCCACAACCATCTCTACCATTTTAAATGGGTTAAGCTCCAGATTTTTTCTGCAGCACCACAGGGCCAACTAGTCTACCTCTCTCCTATAGGTTGACTCGTCCCCATCCTTAATTAGACCAATAACAGTGGTATCATCTGCAAATTTTAGAATTTTCACGGATGGCCCACCAGCGGCACAGTAATTAGTATATAGTAAAAATAGCATAGGTGATAGGACACACCCCTGCTGGGTGCCAGTACTGGTCATTCGTACACTCAGAGTGACTTCCCCTGCTTTCACATACTGGTCGCTGTCTGTCAGGAAATCAATAATCCATTTATAGGTGGATAATGTAACCCCACAGTTTAACAACTTGGAGAACAGTATCCATGGAACAAGAAATTAAATACTGAGCTGAAATCGACAAACAGGATCCTGGCATAGGTACCAGGCAGATCAACATGTTGCAAGATGTAATGGAGCCCCATATTGACTGCATCCTCCACAGACCTATTTGCTTGATAAGCAAACTGCAGGGAGTCCAAAAAAGGACCTGCCATCTCTTTCATATGATTCAGTACCAAACGTTCAAAGGTTTTCATGACTACAGATGTAAGGGCAATAGGCCTGAAGGGTGTGGTATGCGTGACCAGCGGACAAGAGATCGCCGGTCAACATGCAGTATATTCTGTATACAAAGATAGCAACGAATATTGCAAGAAGCAGGAAAAATAAGATTTAAAACACACATAAAAAAGAGGGGGAGGGGAGAGGGGGAGGGGACAGGGAAGGGATCAGGGGAATGTTCAACCTAAAAAGCCTAGATCTCAGATTAGTGCAGTTTTGTAATAGGTGGAAGATTTAAACTCGATCCAAGGAAGCCAATTGGTGCTAAAGTCATGGTACGTATCAACTCTGAGATGTAGGTCTTCCATATCCATATAAAGATTGATTCTAGCAAACCATTCCTTCAGAGACAGTGGAGCCACGACTTCCAGTGAACTGGTATAACCGCTTTTGCTGCACTATTAAGGAAATTAAGCAGGGATTTTTTTATACAGCGGTAACGGCCCAGAGTACAGAATTATTAGAAGCCAAAAGGAAAGAACTGGTGGAACCTCACAGCCTAAGACTAATGCAGAGAGAGAAAAAAAATTCTCCCAAAAGGGACGTAATGCACAACAGTCCCACCAGATATGTAAGGGCGAACCCACAGCAGAATTGCAGCACCAACAGTTATCGTACACAGCAGGAAACATTTTAGCTAATATTTGTGGGCATCTATACCAGAGAGAGATTACCTTATAGTGAGTCTCAACCACTGAATAACTAATGGAGCTGGCAAAAGAATTATCAAAGGTCTTAAGCCAATCCTTGTGGGTAAAGGAGACCCCCAAGTCATGTTCCCAGTTGCCTAGGAACTTGGGGGGTTCAGGGTATGCGTTCTCAATCAGCAGTCTATAGCATGAAGAGAGGAAATGAGAAGGACGTGTAGGTGTCAGGCATATATCTTTAAATATGGACAATGGTCTACTGCAGGCCCACCGTACACCTCTACTTTGTATAAAATGTTTGAGCTGAAGATATTGCCAAATCTCTGTGGCTGGAAGAGCCCATTAGGCCTGAAGGGAACCAAAAGGTAACATCTTTCCGGACTCCACCAGCTGGCCGACCCTGGAGACCCCCTGTGTTATCTAATTACTTAAGGTAGTGCTAGAGGAACCTGGAGGGAAGTCGGGGTTCTCGAATAACAGAGTGAGCGGTGAGAAAGGGGAAGAGATACAAGGATACTTCCTCAATTTGTTCCTATTGTACATGGGACCTATTGTAGAGCACCTTGGATCTCCATGGGTAAATGGAGAGGGCCATAGAGACAGAGTGGTTCTCCAATTGAACCCATAGCCTAGCATCCCATGCTCTTGTCTAGTTCATTACTCGACCAAGCATGATTACATCATAGTAAGTAGAAAAGTGTGGGAGTTGAAGGCCCCCATATTCTTACGTCTAAATAAAATGCTGTGCTTAAAACAAGGGTTTCATACACCCCAAACAAAATGCCTCACTATATCATGCAGTTCACTAAACCATTGCTTAGGGACATGTATGCGCAGGGTCTGCAGTAAGTATAGAACCCGGGGCAAAACATAATTTTCACCACACTAACACATCCAAACCAAGACAGACTCTTATTAGTCCAGTTACCCAATTCCAATCGCAGGGTTTGGGCTTAAAATTGTTAGCAAACAGCTTGCAGAGGTTCACACCAAGAACAACCCCAAGGTATTTGAGGCTAGGGGCGTGCCATGCAAATACAAATTATTGTTGCAGAGTGGCTACAGAATGGGAGGGAGCTGTTAGATTACCTGCAACAGACTTCGAATAGTTAACTTTGAAGTTAGATAAAGTACCAAATCTCTGGAATTCTCCTACTAGGTTAGGGACAGAGATGACCGGGTTGGAAAGAACTGCCAAAAGGTCATCAGCGAATAAGGCCAGTTTGTAATCGACACCCTTAATTTGAAGACCCATCACATTGGGATTGGCCCTAATAGCGCGTGCCAGTGCCTCCATACAGAGGATGAAGATTAAGGGGGATAGAGGACAGCCTTGTCTAGCGCCATTTCTAATTCTCACTGGGTCAGCTAAAACACCATTAATCCTGATCCAAGCAGAAGGAAGGTGGTAAAAAGACAATATTCTATATAAGCATCCAGGACCCTGCATAAACAGCCAGTCAACCCTGTCAAAAGCCTTTTTGACATTGGTAGAGAGAAGGATAACTGGGACAGGACCACTGGTGGCTAGATGTATCAGATCTATGACCTTAGTAGTATTGTCCCGAGCTTCCATTACTGGGACAAAGCCCACCTGATCCGAATGTATGACATTAGGGAGTAAAGACTTGAGTAAATTGGCAAGAAGATTAGCAAATAATTTAATATCTATGTTAAGTAATGACATTGGGCAATAACTGGAGCACTGGGCGGGGTCCTTGCCTACATTATAAATAACGGTAATATGTGCCTCTAGGGCTTGGGGGGGAAAAACAATCACCTGCGATCGCAATAAAAGCCAGAAGCATTTTAGGGAGTAACAGAGCACGGAATGATTTGTAGTATGTAACAGAAGAACCACAGGGCCCGGGCTTTTCCCAGATGGTATCGATTGAAGGGCCTTCTCCAGTTCGGTCAGGGAAAATGGAGAGTCTAACCATGACCTATCCTCTTCAGTGACAGTAGGAAAGCCAATGTCACGTAGATATTGAGCAACATCATCCTGAAAGAAAATAATCTCCTCCGGGGATTTAGGATAATGTAAATTGTACAGCTTGGTATAATAAGAATGAAATGCAGTGACAATATCTCTAGAAAGCGTGTGAGTCCCACCCACGGGGTCCTTGATAGTCTGTATATAAAGAGAGGCTTGCTGCGCTCTAAGGGCTCTAGCTAAGTACTTGCCTGGCTTATTACCCCACTGGAAAAATCGATTCCTACATAAACAAAAATCCCGTATAACACTGTCAAAGAGAAGCTTATTGAGAGCTACTCTAATAGTGGTCAAGTCAGAGAGAAGCTGGGCAGAAGGGAGTCTCTTATGAGAAGTCTCTAAGGATTGAAGTCTCTTCAAGAGAGCTAGTTTTTGCTCAGTCTTCTCCTTCTTCAGCATCGAGGGCAGTTGAATCAATTTGCCCCAGAGCACACATTTATGAGCTTCCCAGACTGTGACATTAGAGACCGCAGGCGTTTCATTAGTACAAACATCTTCATGAAGAGCTGATTCCATCTGAGACCTACAGCGAGGGTCAGCCAGGATTTGTTCATTCAAATGCCATATGCATTGCTTAGAAAAAAGGTACGAGGTCAACAGTGTCAAGGAGACAGGGGAATGATCAGACCATGTAGCAATACCAATGTGAGAATGCTGAAGATGAAGAAATCTATGCATTAAGAAAAAGTAGTCCATTCTAGAGTAAACATCATGTGGTCGTGAGTAAAACGTGTAGTCCCTATCAGTCGGGTGTTGGAGTCTCCAGGTATCGACCAGCTGGTGTTTATGGAGGGTGCATCTCACCTGCTTATGCCACTTTGTGGCATGTCTAGTAGAGAGATCAGAGACATCAATATCTGATTGAACACTCCAGTTCACGTCCCCACCAAAGACAGGGATACCGATTACCAGAGGTTCCACCTGATTGAGGACCTTAGCAAGAAAAGCCAGTTGGTTCTGGTTGGGTGCATAAATATTAATGAAAGAGCATGATTAGCCATACAGGGAACACTGAACCACAAGCACTCTGCCCTCTGTCAGTACAATGTGGGAGAAATCCTGAAACGGGAGCGATTTAGAAAACAATATGGCTACCCCCAATGTTTTGGCGCTGCTGTTGCTACCGAGGAAGACAGTGGGATAATTAAAGTCTGAGAATTTTGGGGAGGCCCCAGTTTTGAAATGGGTTTCCTGAACAAAAACCACCTCCGCGTTAGCTACAAAGAAATCTATAAGGGCCGTAGTACGTTTCTTGGGGATATTAAGACCCTTAGTATCAACGGAGACTACTTTAATTGTCTGCACTCTATTGTTACCTGCCATCATCACAAGCAAAAAGTGCTAGGTGCGTAGGGTGAAGGAAGAACAAGGCAGGAGGGGGGGGGACACTAACAACAAAAAACAAACTTGACATTTGCAAATAAGTAATATTGCAGCAGGAAAAAAAACACAGAACAAATCTAAAGATGATACAGGCACCCCCTGAGAGCTCCTACATAAAAGACATTACTGAGGTCAAGGGATTGATCATGAGAGAAGAAAAAATTTTTAGTAAGTAATATACCATCGCCACTTGGGAGCTCAGGCGTGAGAAGCACATCCAAAGCCAAGGAAAACAAGGTGGCAAGGGGGTCACTGGGGGTCAGTGACAACAGTGAGCCCAACTATTAGGCTAGAATATGAAACAGAACATAGTAAATACACTCTAAACACACAACTAAAGTAAACATAAGAAAATGCCCCAACAGTAGGTAGAAAGGTAGAAACCCCCGAGTACTATACCCAGGAATTTAAGAACATAGAAAAATGTGGGAGGGATCTACCACAACTAAAACAGCTATAAGGCACTCAGGGTCTCCTTACTAGAAGGTGAGAAGACGAGTAATTCCATGTGTGATTCAGCACACTGGAGCTGTGGCCATAGACACACGTTGTACTGTACGTGGTTTTCGGTTGCGCTGGACAAGTTGCCAATTGTTGTTAGGGTGGGAAAGTTCCTGTGGGATGGTATGCAGCAGAGGCTTCAGCTTGTCCGGGAGAGAGACCACCGGTATACCCAGAGCTGGACAGAAGGAAGCAAGATTGGCTGAGTCCTTGAAGATATGCACCTTGCCATTATGTGAGACTTGGAGGCTGAAAGGGAAACCCCATCTGTATTTAAGCCCCAACTTGCGTAGTTCAGCAGTGAGGAGCTGTAGTGCCCTGCGTTTCTGGAGAGTTGTCCAAGACTGGTCCTGGCAAATCTGAATACACTGGTCATCAACATTGATAGCCTCCTTTTGGCAAACTTTGCAGAGAATATCCTCTTTCTGGGAGAAAAAAAGGAGCCGACAGATAATGTCTCTCGGACGATCAGAGGGGGTACCTCTGGGTTTCAGGGCACGATGGGCTCTATCTAATTCAATTAGGGTGCTTGGGTCTTGGCCCAGGAACTCATTTAAAATCCTGGTGAGGAAATCAATAAGGCCATGTGACGGTATATCTTCTGGAACACCCCTAATCCGCAAGTTGTTTCTCCTCCCACGATTATCTAATTCATCCAAGCGGTCTTGAAATTGCTGAAAGTCAACTGCCTGCTGGAGGACAGCCGTACGAAGAGCATTGTGGGCAGTGGCAAAGTCCGAGGTGAAGTCCTCCAAAGAAGATAACCTAGTACCAAGTTGGGACACCTCCGATTGGACAGAAGCAATTTCTGAATGGACAGTATCACAAAGCCAACGTTCCAACTGCTCAAAGTCCTGTTTAGTTGGCATGGAGCAGAGCAATTGAAAGATTTGGGATATACCACCCAACTCCGAGGCAGGGACCGACTCCAGAGACTGCATTTCTACCTGAGGGGGAGAATCGGAGGTCAGAGAGAGACTGGGTGAGGATGGGGCCGACATATCCGCTGCAGGAACAGGGCCCTGAGGTACTAGAAACTACCATATATTTGAATATGATGGAGTATCCTTGTGGTGAGTAGAATCTCTCCGTTTTGATTTCTTCCCATCTTTTTGGGAGCATTTCTTGCCCCTCACCATGGAACAGATAGCAAACAACAAATAAAAGCGGGATAGTGAAGGAGTACAGGTGAAGGTAAGTATCCGTGAGAATTTGTGTGAGCAGAGCGCAGATTAGCGAGGCCACTGCTGTCACACTCCCCCCAGAAAGTGGCTAGGCCAGCATCAGAGAGCAGGAGGGCACATTCTTACGCAGTACAGGGAGCACCCCAGAACAGGCCACCCAATTTCATTACATAGGTAGCGGGAGAAACTATGCGGCAGCAATCCAGACCATAGCATACATGGTGCATTTGATTTGCAGCTGAGCTAACTGTGAGGAACAAGTAACAGCAGGAAGATGAAGCAGATGGCGGACAACTGTGGCAGTACCAGGCGCCTGTACAAAAAGTCTCTGATGAATGGAGAATAGCCTGTAGTGCAGGATGTAGGGTGCATAAGGTATGGAGAAACAGCTCAATGAAATTTGCAATGGAATTTTTATAGTTGACCACCAGGGGGAGCTCCAGGCATTAGAAAAGTAGAAAGAGCAGACCCCAGTAACAAATCTTCTCCACAGTAGCAGTATAGGGTGCACAGAAGCCAGTAATTAAATATATAAGCACTGTGTGGATATGGTGGGGAAGCCACTGATGCAGTCCAGCAGTCAATCAGGCAATAGACCCTGGTGGGAAAGCCACTGGTGCAGTTCAGCAGTCAATAGACCCTGCACCCCAGGACAGAGTCCCACTACATGTATTCGCTACACTGCAGTCTTGTACTTAGAAAGCCTCTGCAGGGCTTACAGGAGGCAGAGAGGAGGTTCCGGTACCTGCAAGTGCTGAGGGAGGGAGCACAGATCCCCTGGTATGAATCTAATATGGCGGGTAGGTGTATCCGCCTACCCAGTGCTTCAAGCCATCACAGCAGGGGGCCACCCATCCAGGAAGGCAGTGAGGAGTAGAGGCAGCAGGGAGCGGCACCTGTCCTTGAGGGAAGCGTCCAGCGATCTGTCCACCACGATGCGGCCAGAGATGTGGCAGGGAGGGAACCACCAATCGAGACTGCGGCTGTGCCATGGAGGTAGGCCAGACTGGGAGGGACACCACCAGGGATGCACGGAGGCGGTGGGCAGGTACAGGGACAATAGACAGGTGTCAGAGAAGCACTATTATTCATACTGGGATTGGGGAACCCCCCTAAAAGTGCCGTAATAGCAGGATGACTGATGAGCTGAGGTGAAGCATGGCTTGGTGATAGCCTGCATGCCTCTCCGCTCCTGAATAATGAATAAAAGTGGGCATACAAACACAGTCCACACCAACACCAACACACAGCTCAGCTGCACCAAGGTGGCCCTCTGCAGAGCCATAATAATGGATTGTTACCATTGTTTTTATTTGCAGATCACTGCAATGAATCAAACTGCTTTTACCTCTTATATATACGTGAATAATAAATGCACAGTGGGCCAGAACAGTACAAACAATAGAACAATATATTTATTTTTCACTTTGCAGCTCAACTCATACAGTGGCAATCCAAAGGGCTTTTCCATGTATGTGAATAATAAACACACAGAGGTGCAGTGGGCCAGAACAGTACAAACATTAGAACAATATCTTTTTTTTTTTTTTTAACTCAGACCACTTTTATATGTATGTTAAAAAAATGAACTTGGGTACAGTGCACACAGGTTGTACAAAATGTAAATAATCAAAACTCTTTTTTACTTTTTTCACAATTGACAATACACACTGTAGAGCTTATACAGTATGTAAATGCTGAGGGTGGTGTATGGCCTGCAGAGTCAGTGCAGCACCACTGTGACAGAATTAGACTGGGGACTGGACACAGCTTGTGGATGCACACAGCACAGCCATTTGAACCAGCAGATGGTGCAAAAATATTTGAAGGAGGCAAAAGAGGCTTTTCTGTGAGGACAGTGTGAGAAATGTCAGACTCACACATAGCTAAGGTGGACACCCCTAGACTCCTCAGGGATGTGTGACAGTTATGAACACACAGTGTGTTCTACTGCCTTAGTGGTTTTCATTTTTTTGACACCTCTTCTTGACTTGAGTGAAAAGGTCTTGCACCATCAAAGGAGGCAGAAGAAGATGCCTCACTGACAGTTTCAGAACCAACACTCATAAATAAAGGCCAAGGCCTGAACCTTTCCTCGTCACTGCATGTGGTGAATGGCATGTTGCCAATTTTATGTTTTTCTGCACTAAATTTTTCCTTTAATATAGGTGTTTTTTATTTTACTGTTTAAAATATACATATATATATATATATATATATATATATATATATATATAATTTTTTTGTATCAGATGCCCTGGCTTAAACCCTCCATACCCTTGAGCATCGGCTTTAGATAACATTGAAGGACTAGTATCATCTTCATGACTGGTTGCAGCATCTGCAGTGATAGTATTTGGTTGCTGCTTCTGCTCTTCTCTAAACTTATCATTATCCATTTTTTAACTGGTAGCTCAGCTCACACTATGTGGAGCCAAACCGCTTTTATATGTACATGATGTGAACAAAGCACACTGGGGTACAGACCATATTGGGGTAGCGTACACAGAGCAGTACAAACAAATTATACAATATATTTTTTTTTATTTTTTTTACTGAGAGCTTAGCTGACACTGTTTGGAGTCAGACCGCTTTTATATGAATGTGAATTGAACAAGGCACACTGGGGTGCAAAGCCTACTGGGGTACAGTTCACAGAACAGTACAAACAAATTATACAACATTATATTTTTGTTATTCTTTTTTAATCTTGCAGCTTGTTTCGCACTGCGTGGAGTCACAGGGCTTATATATTTACACGAGCAAGGGCATTAAGGTACAGTGCACACAGGTTGTACAAAGGTAAAAAAAAATCAGTTATTTCTACTTTTTTACTTTTTTATTTTTTGTTACTTTTTGGGCAACAATATGGAGTCACAGTACTTATATGTGAATTCTGTGGGTAGGGTATGGCCTGCAGAGTCACATTACTGTGTGACATAATTGGACTACAGGAACTGGCCACAGCTTGTGAATGGACACAGCACAGCCACTTATAGATGGACACAGCACAGCCTTTTAATGGACACAGCGCATTCACTTGTAGATGGACACAGCAGAGTACAGCGCAGCACACAGCAGCGTGACTGGAGTGAAATGGCACCAAGTCAGCGCTGCCAGGTCCTTATAAAGAAACCAAAATCTGAGAGAATCCAACACTGGGAGGAAGATGTTTTGCCTCATTTTGAAATCAGAGCCTGGTGGGATAACCTTAGCCAAGCTCGGATTTACTCAGAAACCAGAAGTTTGGGGAGACTCGGATTCCAGGTAATCTCATCTCTTTTACTAACACAGACACAAACAGACTACTTCTACCCAGATGGCCGCTTGTGATCATTTTCTCCTTTTTCTTTTTTATGATACTGCAATATGGTCTTAGGCCCTCATTCCGAGTTGTTCACTCGCTAGCTGCTTTTAGCAGCTTTGCACACGCTAAGCCGCCGCCTACTGGGAGTGAATCTTAGCTTTGCAGAATTGCGAATGAAAGATTCGCATAATTGCGAATAGAAATTTTCTTTGCAGTTTCTGAGTAGCTCAGGACTTACTCTGCCACTGCGATCAGTTCAGTCAGTTTCGTTCCTGGTTTGACGTCACAAACACACCCAGCGTTCGCCCAGACACTCCCCCGTTTCTCCAGCCACTCCCGCGTTTTTCCCAGAAACGGCAGCATTTTTCTGCACACACCCATAAAACGGCCAGTTTCCGCCCAGAAACACCCACTTCCTGTCAATCACACTCCGATCACCAGAACGAAGAAATTTCTTCGTTAAGCCGTGAGTAAAATACCTAAGTTTTTGGCAAATTTACTTGCCGCCGACGCACTGCGAACATTGCGCATGTGCAGTTTGCGACAAATCGCTCCGTTGCGAAAACCACTAACGAGCGAACAACTCGGAATGAGGGCCCTAGTGTGGGACCCCAACATTGGAATGAGTTTTCAGAAAGTTGCTTTCAATGTTCTATACTGTTAACCCAGGTAATTAGAGATGAGCGGTTCAGTTTTCCTGAAATATGAGCACATCTGAACTTAGGGCCTAATTCAGATCTGATCGCAGCATCAAAATTGTTCTCTAATGGTGAAAACCATGTTGCACTGCAGGTGAGCATATATGTGCAGAGAGAGTTACATTTGTTTCTGTGCAGGGTAAATACTGGCTGCTTTATTTTTACACTGCAATTACGATTTCAGTTTGAACACATCCCACCCAAATCTAGCTCTCTCTGCACGTTATATCTGCCCCACCTGCAGTGCAGCATGGATTTGCCCATTAGAGAACAATTTTGCTGCTGCGATCAGGTCTGAATTAGGCTCTTAGGAGTTCTGAGTTGAATCGAATCCCAGTTCAGAATTTGTTTAATGTTCCGAGTGGAACCGAGTCCAGGCTTAGATCAGTTGGCTGTTCGAAACTCGGATTTAAAAACTGAATTTTGGTTTCGGATTGCATGTAAGCAGGTCCAAATTACATGATTTCAGCTGTTTTCATTGATTTTTTTTCATCACTGTTGATTGATTTTTATAAATTTTAAAAGAATTCAAAACCACACCAAAAACCGAATCCGAACCAAAACACTTGGGGGTGGTTTTACCAAAACAGACACAAAAGCACAGTGATGAATTAGGACCAAAACCAAAATCTGGGGATCCATACACATCTCTAGTAATTATATAGTCAATTTAGACTTCATTGAACTCTAGGCTGCAATACTATGAATAAGTGTTTGCATTGCTCGCTACGCTTTTTTAGTTTATTATGGAACTATTTTAAATATTACATAGAGGGTATAAGTCAGTTTGTATTGAACTTGGCCAACCTCCTGCTGACTTACTGTAGCCCCTTAACCCCTTCAGTGGTGGGTTTTCAATTTAAAAACACACAATGGGGTATGTGTTTTTAAAATGAAGTGGGAGCGGGATGGAAGGGGCAGGGGGGCGAGTGATGGGGCAGGATGAGTTAATCACCTGTCTATCACTTGCCAGCCCCAGCACTGATTCCCGGCCGCCCTGCGGCGCCCGGGAATCATCATAAGCCATTTTACAGCTAAGCCCGCCCGCGGCCAATAGGAGTCTGGGGGGCGGGCTAAACTCCATAATGGAGTATGCTGTTCCTGGGCGCCATACACGCTGCATTGCTTTCTCTGGGGAATCAGTCAGTAGTATGCCCAGAAATCTTCCGGGGTTGCCATCACTGTTAGCGCTGGCTAGCCCGGAAAGGTTTCCGGGCAAACCACTGACGAGGTTAAATGTAGTACACATAGATCAGAAAATAAAAATAAAAAGTTCAACCCAACACTCCATCAATAGCAGGCATAGGGGTCACAAAGGGGGTGCGGCCCACTGAGGGGTAACACCAAAATGCCGACTCCTGTCACTGTGTAGGAGCCGGGCACTGCACTCCCCAGGGGCAGCTCACATATCTCGAACCCCCAGAGTGAGGAAAATGGGGTTTGGGTCATGAAATTCCGCCCCCTCCCATGAAGCCACGCCTTTCTCACAAAGCCCCATCCCCTCCGCGCAACGCCGCACTGGGTGTCACTACAGTAAGTGACGCCTCTGGTGGCAGGTACACCATTCAGAATGATGTGTTATAGCTTATCATACATAGTCATCCAGGAAGAGATTCCGGTAGCTAAAGGGGGGTACTCACGGAGCGATCGCTGCTTAAAATCTAAGCAATCTGACTAGATTGCTTAGATTTTAAGCAGTGATGTCTCCGTGTGTACCCCTCACAGCGACAGTGATGCGCAGACCCGTGCATCGCTGTCGTTGGTGCTAGATTGGGTCGCTCACTTCACCCGCTGGGTGAAATGAGCGCCCCGCTCCTCCCATACGCTCAGCACACATCGCGCTGTGCTGAGCAGGGGGAGAGATGTGTGCTGAGCGCATACTTGCCTACCTGACCCTTTCCATGAGGGAGAAAATGCTCTGTTCCTGGACTTTCCTGGTAATGTATGATTGCCATCACCTGTGGTGAGCTAGTTAATTGATAAGAAAGGTGTTTCACCACAGGTGATGGCAATCATACATTACCGGATGGAGAGGGTCAGGTAGGCAAGTATGGCTGAGCGGTTCGCTCAGCACGCATCCCTCCCTAGATATGCCCGTGAGTACTCGCCTTAAGACTTTTGAGACAGAGATCATCAAGAATTTGATCTGTCTTTACAGGGACACCTTCTTATGAGTGCTGGGATCACTAGTTATCAAAATTGATTTATGTAGATTTGTTGAGCTCCGCGATGGTGCCATATTCCAGGAATCAGTCAGTGCCATATCATTTGCTTTCTGCCACCTGACTTAACCTCTGTTTTTCCAGTAGGCTGCCGGCTTTCCTTTTCCACCAGCACATGGAGAAAGAGCAGAAAGCTAAATGCAGTAAGGCAGGGATACTCAACTCCAGTCCAAAAGTACCATCAACAGGTCATGTTTTGTGGCTTTCATTAATCCTGCACAGGTGAGTTAATCTTTTTGCTGGGTCAGTAAATATCCCACTTTCTTCTGAAATGACCTGTTGGGAAAACATAAGGGCTGGAGTTGAGAACCAATGCAGTGACGCAACAATTTTAAAAAGGTGGGTTTGGAAATTAATGGACATTATTGTGGATAGACGGCGGGTGTTAAGTATAAAATACACACTTTAATAAAAAAAATTGATAATCATCTTTTTTTTTTCTCCCTTCAATACTCCATTAACCAGCACTAGGCTTTACAAGCCAGGGCAGGGGAAAACATTTGTGGGACTGGCAGTTTAGGGCTTAGTAATAGATAAATAATATAACAAGAAAAACACAAACACCAGTCTAGTAACAAAAAAAACAACACATTTTTTAAATAAAAGCACCATAAAACTAGAAATGTGTGTACTTGTTTTCCTGAAAACCGATCACACCTGAATTTAAGGGATTCGGGGGAATCTGAGTGCCGGCTCTGGTTTACCCACTTTGTTCAGATTCCACAATGAGTCAAAACGTCATCTTCCCAGTGTCAGATCTCACGTGTTCTGAATTCAAAATATAAGTCAGATATAGGTCAGATAAAAGTGTTTTAGACAATGGGGGTAATTCAGAGATGATCGTAGCAGCAAAGTTGTTAGCAAATGGGCAAAACCATGTGCACTGCAGGTGGGGCAGATATAACATGTGTGGAGAGAGTTAGATTTGGGTGGGTTATATTGTTCCTGTGCAGGGTAAATACTGACTGCTTTATTTTTACACTGCAATTTAGATTTCAGTTTGAACACACCCCACCCAAATCTAACTCTCTCTGCAATGTTACATATGCCCCACCTGCAGTGCACATGGTTTTGCGCAACTGCTAACAAATTTGCTGCTGCAATCAACTCTGAATTGGGCCCATTGTTCTGGAAGGATGTGATCACAGTGTGATTGACAGCAGCGGGAAGGGGTGGCAACATGGCATTAGGGGGGGGGGTCCAGGCAACTCAGGCATTGGCAGACCATTTAGGGGTGGCTGGCCTGTGATATCACATTATGTGTCTGCACATGCAGCCTGACTGTGTAAGCAGGAGGGCTACCTCTATTTGCCAGGTCTGCAATGCGATCGCAATGGAATTGCAATTGCATTGCTGGGCGGCAATTAGTATTCTGGGTGGCATTGTCCTGTGCTGGGCGGACCCCATCATGTGATAGTAAGCAGTTGCAGTTTTGCTATTTTAGCAAAACTACAATTGTAGCTGAATTAGGCCTTATAGCTTTTGTTTTTACTTGTTTTATGCCTTCACTGGACTCATTGGCGTTTCTATCATGGGTGGAATGTGTGCGGTGCCAGGGAGCCCATACCGCACATATTGCACCCATGTTGTTTATACTTAACTTTCCGGAGTCCCGCGACTGCACTACAGCCGGTGCATTTGCTGCAAAAATACAACCAAATATGGGCACTGCGCATGCGCAGTTCAAAAATTTTCTCTGGACCATGGCGGGCGCATGTTTACGGAGACCTGCACATGCTCAGTAAACCCCCGGCTTTATGCCGAAGCCTATGTCGCTGTGGATAGGAAGGGGCCCACCTAGAGGCTGCACATGGGTCCCATCCTGTCTTACAACACCCAACGGAATGATCACATTGTCAAATGCTGACCTCCAGGGGCGTAACTCCCAGAGGCAATGGAGGGGCCTGCCTCCAGGCTCCAAGCCCTGAAGGGGCACTTGCATGTACAGCAATAGCTGTGTGGTATTTGGATGATATACAGTAACATGTAATATTATTTGTACACTTGTGGGGTGTTGACTCTCCCAACAATATTACACTATTGTGTGGTGGTGTTGTTGTTGTTGTTGTTGTTGTTGTTGTTGTTTTTTCTATTTTACATTACCTGAACTGTTTTACTGGCACCATTTGAGACTTGGGAACACCACTGATAAGAATATTGTCTGGAACAATTCATAGCACAAGTGAGGTCATTGTTTTCATTCACAGTTAAGTATAAACGTACCAATAATTTCATGTTTTTTTATTCAGTTTAAGCTCCTTAATATGAAAATGCAGTCCCATGGGTTATACATATACTGTATAAATCAAAATGTGCACTAAAACGGTAGACGTTAACCTTAAAACAAGAAAAATAAGTAAATTAAACAATTAAAGTTATAAAAATTAAAAATTTATACAGTTTTGTTTACACTGACTATATTGTTTCAATAAGAAATGCGACCTCTACAGCAAATTGTTTTACCATAGTATTGAACTAGCAAACAAAAAATATTTTTTATTAATACAGTACCATTGAAATCTATGAGGGACGGTGGGGAGTCTGGACTGAGCCCACTTATCTAATACAGTATGTGGCATTCTACAACCTCTGAACAATATTTTCTGTATACAGCACAGTTCAGAATAACCTGCTACGTTACTGGCAGTTTGAGGTCTCACTGAAGCCTCACACTTCATACAATATTACTGAGATGGGGAGAAGAAACAGTAACATTCTGTACCTCCTCCAGAGATCCTCTGCTGGTACTGTATTTTCATGTTTTCACTGAAACTGCTCAGGGGCCAACACATCCTTAATTAACTCTATGTACAACCATCCGACTACTTTGCTGGCTTTCCTCCCGGGGGCCCTTAAGAAGTTCACACATCATCTATTGAGAAATACTGTATGTTTTGTGTGTTTTTTTTTTACATTTCTGAAAACAGTTTTATTATGTGTTTAAGACTGTAAAAAGTAAAAAAGGAGTTTTAGCCAGTCTCTCTAGATCAAAATAAAAATATAATATTTAAGGATTTATGTGGAAAAGATATAGAAGAATGGCTCTTCAGCCTGCACTGGACTGTAAATGCCCCCATAAATGCACTATTCACACCCCTCAAATGTCATTTATTATAAATTACATTTGAAGGGTGTGAATAGTGCATTTATGGGGGCATTCCCAGTCCAGTGTAGGCTGAAGAGCCATAGGTGGTCATTCCGAGTTGATCGCTCTCTAGCTATTTTTTGCAGCGCTGCAATCAGGTCAAAACTCTGCAAAACTGCGCATGCGTATGCACCGCAATGCGCAGGCACGTCGTACGGGTACAAAGCGGATCAGTGATTAGCAATGGATTTAACGAAGAATCCATTCGCACAGCCGATCGACAGGAAGAAGGCATTTATGGGTGTCAACTGACCGTTTTCAGGGAGTGGTTGGAGAAACGCAGGCGTGTCCAAGCGTTTGCAGGGCGGGTGTCTGACATCAATTCCGGACAAGAACAGGCTGAAGTGATCGCAGCAGCTGAGTAAGTTCAGACCTACTCAGAAACTGCACAAACCTTTTTGTACTGCTTGGATGCACAGGCGGTCGCACACTTGCAAAGCGAAAATACACTCCCCCATAGGCGGCGACTCTCAGATCACAGCGCTGCAAAAAATAGCTATCGAGCGATCAACTCGGAATGACTCCCATATGGGGTCATTCAGAGTTGATTGCAGCAGCAAATTTGTTAGCAGTTGGTCAAAACCATGAATGACCCCCATGATCGCTTGCTAGCAGTTTTTAGCAGCCGTGCAAACGCTATGCCGTTGCCCACTGGGGAGTGTATTTTAGCTTAGCAGAAGTGCGAACGCTTGTGCAGCCGAGCTCTGCAAAAACAGTTTGTGCAGTTTCAGAGTAGCTCTGAACCTACTCAGCGCTTGCGATCACTTCAGCCTATTCATGTCCAGATTTGACGTCATACATCCGCCCAGCGAACACCCAGCCCGGCCTGCATTTTTTCAGACACACCTGCGTTTTTGCAAACACTCCCTGAAAACGGTCAGTTGACACCCAGAAACGCCCCGTTCCTGTCAATCTTCTTGCGGCCATCAGTGTGACTGAAAACTTCGCTACCACCTGTGCACAACCACAACGGGCTTTGTACCAGTACAACGCGCGCGCGCATTGTGGCCCATACACATGCGCAGAAATGCCAATTTTTAGCCTGATTGCTGCACTGCGAACAACAGCAGCTAGCGATCAACTCGGAATGACCTCCCATGTGCACTGCAGGTGTGGCAGATATAACATTTGCAGAGAGAGTTAGATTTGGGAGGGTTATTTTGTTTCTGTGCAGGGTAAACACTGGCTGCTTTATTTTTACACTGCAATTTAGATTTCAGTTTGAACACACCCCACCCAAATCTAACTCTCTCTGCACATGTTACATCTGTCCCCCCTGCAGTGCACATGGTTTTGCGCAATTGCTAACAAATTTGCTGCTGCAATCAACTCTGAATTAGGCCCATTGTTCTTTCTCCAAATCACAATTCAATTGCTATTTATAGTAATATAATAAAAATAAAACCAATATGGACCAATAGACAATCCAATAATAAAGACAAACACACTTTCATGAATTTTGGGTGAAATGTTAGAACACTAGTTATATTATTGATATTACATTTCAGTTATAAGGTGCCAAAAGTGGTCTGCAGCGCCGTTGTGGGCCCCCTCCTCTCTGGCAGCAAGCAGACTCTGACATAATGCCACAGTCTACTGCTCATGCACAGGTCTCCAGGAACATGGCGCCTGCACCTTGTTCCCGGGGACATCTCCGGGCCGCATGCGCAAACCAGTCGGAAATGGTCGCGGCTGCCATTTTCAAAGTGATTTCTGTTCATAGTGTAGGGTCGCCACCGCAGAGTGGTAGGTATAATATATGGGTGCAGTGTGGGCCCCCCTTGACCCAGGGGCCCATGTGATTGTGCACCACACACTGCACCCATTAAAGAAACGCCTATATCCCAGTAGCTGTTCTTCACTTCAAAGAGACAGTAAATAGCTCTTCCTGTACAAGAAACAGGACTGCTGTATTATTCCATCTATGATTCCATCTGGCATGGATGTCATATTGCAATTTAAAAATTATTACATTGCACATCAGAAGGATACATTAGAACTCAGGGATGGACTGGCCTATAGTTTACTGCTCAGTTACATAGCAATAAAATGTTCGGTTAGCCCAAAGCTGCTCAATGTCTGCTCAATTGTTCCTAGCACCCAGAGGTTGCTTATTTATAGCAGTAGTGTCACTTCTTAGAACAGTGTGTAGACTCTGTTTCCCGAGTTAATATAGAACAACATATGGATGCCTTTTGTATCTCCACATAAAACATTATCAAAACATGCACTGCAGAGTTTATAGAAAATCATTTAGAAATATATACGATATTATAGGTGGCATTAATGTACTGTTATTCCTAATAACGAGGGTGATTCAGATATAATTTTTTTCATTAACAGTTTCTTATATAGCGTTGCAAATTTCATTGCAATTTACAATTGGAACAGCAGTAATAAAAAAAAAACTGGGTAATAATAACAGAGAGTCATAGAGGTAGGAAGGCCCTGCTCGCAAGCTTACAATCTATAGGGAATTAGGCATTGATGCATAAGAATAGGTTTTATCTATTGCATAATTGTCCACCAAATTGGAAAGGTTTTCGGTGGGCTGTATGATGTAGTCACACAGCAATGTTTGCCTTTGGTCAGGAGGATGGAAAAGTGAAGAAAGAGAAAATATGTGAAGATATGTGTGACTATACAAAGGGGATGTAACTGGATAGGAAAGTTTATGAAGGTTGAGTGGTTGGTTCTGAAATTTGATAACCTAGCCCAAAGAGGTGAGTTTTCATGGAACGCTTGAAGGTTTAAAGACTAACGGAGAGTCTTATTGTGCATGATAGGCATTCCACAGAGTAGGTGCTGCCCGAAGAAAGTCCTGCAATCATGAATGGGAGCAAATAATGAGTATGGATGAGATAGATCTTGTAAAGAGCGGAGAAGTCGGGTTGGGAGATATTTTGAGATAAGTAAAGAGATGTATATTGGTTCAGTTTGGTTAATGGTTTGTGAATAAAAGTATTTTATATTGAATACCGTAGAATATGGGTAACCAATGTAGGGACTGACAGAGTAGATCCGCAGATGATGAATGTCTAGCGAGAAAATTAGCCTTACAGCTGTATTCACAATGGATTGTAGTGGTGAGAGTCTCTTTTTGGTAAGACCAGTAAGAAGACTTTTTGCAATAATCAATGCGAGAGATAATGAGAGCATGGATTAGGGTTTTTGCAGTGTCTTGAGTAAAGTATGGTCGTATTTTGGATATGCATTTTTAAATGCGTGTAACATGATTTGGAGACAGATTGAAAGTGAGGAACTAAGCACAGTTCAGAGTCAAGGATAACGCCTGTCAGTGAGCTTGTGAGGTAGGATTGATTGTCGAGTTCTCAACAGTGATAGAGATATCAGGCTGATAACTACTATTGGTCAGTGGAAATATAATCAATTCTATTTTGGAAATATTAAGTTTGAGGTGATGAGATGACATCTAAGATGACACGTTAGAAAGGCCAATACCGATGGTGACAAATCTGGGGAGCATACATAGATATAGGTGTCATCCGTGTAGAGATGATTCTGAAATCCAAAGAGCTGATTAGTTTGCCAAGAGATGTGATACAGATTGAGAAAACAGAGGACCTAAGACTGAGTCCTGCGGTACTCCAACTAGTAGAGGTAGCAAAGAGGAGGTGGATTCAGAGAAGCAGACACTGAAAGAGCGATTAGATAGGTAGGATGAGCAACAAGAAAGGGATGTGTTCTGAAGACCTAGAGATTGTAGTGTTTGTATGAGAAGAGAGTGGTCAGCAGTGTCAAAAGCAACAGAGAGCTCTAGATGAATAAGAAGTGAGTAATGGCCATTAGACATAACAGTGACCACATGATTCATTACTTTAGTCAGTGCTGTCTCTGTGGAGTGCTGGGAACAAAAGCTTGACTAAAGTGGGTCCAAAAAGTTGTGTGAGTTATGAAAGTGTATGAGGTGAGTGTAGGCGAGTCACTCAAATAGCTTGGAGGGGCATGGGAGGAGAGTTAGGGTCAAAATTTAGTTTTTTTCAGAATGGGAGTAAATTGCAAGATATGGTACTTTGCGCATGTACAAAGCCTATACTGTGCATGTGCAGTACGGGTTATGGATCACTGGACATACTATGGCTGCAGACTATCAGTGATTGACAGTCTGCTGCCATTTGGGGGTGGGGAGGGAACAGGGATAGCCGCTGTTTCTCAAAACAGAGACGTGTTGTTGACTGATGGCGTGCAGGTGATCCGATGCTGTGACCTAGGATGCAGCATGGATCACTTATGAAAGCAGGAGGCATCTACTTATAGCTGATGCCTTCTGCTGCATTTCCACATTAGTGCATCGCTGCTGTTTCTAAGGTGATTGCAACTTAGTATCTAAAGTTTGGTCCAAATTGAAAGATGTCTTCTTTTTAATAATGTTACCAGAACGGCCTGTCTTAAATGGAGGAGGCCAAAGAAGGGTTAATCAAAATATATTTCTATTCTTTTTTTTTTCTTTCTCTTTTTTACATTAACTCACATTTTTTGCTATACTACTGTATGTTTACCATCCACCATACCAGCTAAAAATATCAGGAGTTGCTGAGTAAAGGGCATATGAGATGCGAGTAACTAATTTAGGATATATTTGTATAAGCCCCGAATGTTTATGGCAGCATCAACTTTAAGGACATCCCTGTCTGTCTAGTGGAGGATACCTGTCATCTGATGCCCATATAATGTTTGAAATCTCCAGTTTATGGGGCATGGACTCAAAAGACTGCTGTGAAAATGGCAGTAACTGTTTTCTTTTTGCAATGGCTCATTGACATGGTAACATTAATGTATGATAGTGTAAATCGTCGTCTATCGCAGTGCTTAAGCTTTTTGCATTTATGGTGCTATAAACTGACCTTTTTATGGAGAATTTAAGGTACTTGCAGATAAACAGAAAAAAAACTTTTATAAATAAATAAATAAATATGTACTGTCATTATAGGCTTACATCTTAATGAATACAGTTTACATAACCTCATGATGAGTAACAGCTTTGAATGTAATTATTTAGAGTATTTTGTTGTTGCTACACTTAGGTCCCCATATATGGGGTAAATTTACTAAGATTGGAGTTCTATTTAAGATTAGATGTTGTCAAAAACAATCAATCAGATTCCAGGTATTATCTTCTAGAAGGTGCTAGATAAATGAGAAGTAGAATCTGATTGGTTGTTATGGGCAACATCCCATCTTAAATAGAACTCTCATCTTAGTAAATTTACCCCTATGTATCATTAATTTAAAGCTTATCTACTGTTGTCTAACCCCTTTCTGTGACATACATTGAACCATGTTAGGCGGAGATGTAAAAGGCTTTAAAGCTCATCTCATATGTACAGGAATTACATTGTCTGTGGCTCAGTAAAGCAATATCTTTATATCTTCATTTAAAATCTCCAGATGTTTGAACCACACTGAGATGCATGTGAAAATGATTCATAGGTTATACCTGATGCCGGATAGGCTACATACAATTTGGCCCACTTGTTCTAAATATTGCTGGCATCAATGCGGTGAGATAGACCACATTTTCCATGTATTCTGGTCATGTGATGTTCTTGGTCAATTCTGGTCAGATATTTTAAATTAATTGATACAGTGTTGCACTTAACACTTTCCCCTTCCCTTTCCCCTTCACTTTCCCATTGCCTTACTAAATTTATTTCCTGACGATATTCTGTCACATAAACGCTATGTCCATGGACAAATTCTTATCGCAGCAAGAGCCGAACTAGCGCAACTATGGAAACAACCAACGCCTCCTTCTTTATTGAAGGTTATACATAAAATCCAGTTCCATTTCACTATGGAGACGACATATCTACCTTTTTCGTACTCGGCCCTATCTCCCATAGTGCTTTGGTCGTCCTGGCATGAATTTGTTACGGAAGGAGATGGAGCCCAGTACTTCCCTAAAGCTTCCCAATCTGACCCTATGCCATTCAGTCTTAATGAAAAAAGTGTCTAATACTTCCTGAAGTGACTGAACCCTCCTTTTGTTTGTTTGAATCATTTGCATTCTGATCCTATTGTATGTATAACCAATTATGATTGTACGGTAAGTCTGTATATGCTAATGGGATGATGTATACTTGTTCCTAATATTTGCAACCCACCCCCCTTTTTCCTTTCCTTTCTTTTTGACAAACGTATTTCCTTTTTTTTTCTTTTCAATAAAAACTATTGATGTACAAAATAAATCTCCTGAAATAAAGTGACACAGAAATAAAAAATAAATAAATAAATAAATAAAGTTCATCTCATATGGTAGTAAAAATTGAGCAACATCAGCAGCCTAGCCAAGTTTTGACAGGAAGACTCACCATGTCCAGGTGTTCAAAATTCAATCAATTCACCTCAATCCCACAGAGATGTCAAACTCACTGCTTAGTAAATCCACATCCAGGTGTCCCCTAGCTATGTAACACTTGTTTACAGTATTAGTGCAATGCAAGTCTTGAGACATTAGTCAGAAATATTGCCTCTCAATTCCCTGTGTCTGTGTTTCTCAAACTGTGTGCCGTGGCACTCTGGGGTGTTTTGGGACACTTACAGAGGTGCCTCCGGTTGGTGATAGAGAATCATTTCAAATTATTTATGGTGAATGTAATAGAAAAAATCCAGTGCTGGTTGCTGCCAGTCGTAAAATATGCGGACAAATAGAAGCGAATCCTGTCCCTCACTACATAATTAAAGCTAAGTATGACATATAAACACAATTTACTTAATTACACTTTTGTCTTTATTTTCCAATAAGAAACTTTGCCATCATTCAAAAAAGTTTGGGAACCACTGCCCTGTGTGACACATTCATTTGATTCTTCATGACAATGACCACAGTACATAAGGACATGATTTATAATGAGGGGTTCCGGTTCCAATTACTGTAACAACATGCATGATAAAGTTAACAAAGTGTAACATAATTTTTTTTACCATGTTACACTAAAAATAATAGTATAACTTGACTAGGAAAAACATTTCTTATGATATTATTGATGGAGCACATGACAAAGGTCTTATAATGGCACTGACACATGTTTTTCTGTGCATTTTCCAAGATAGGGAGCAGTTGGATCTTAAGGTTGATGATGGACACCTCCCACTATCTTTACATCTTTATCCTGATGTTTCATTCTGTATGGTGTAGATTTAGTGGAAGGATTTAGCTTTATTGAACAGATTATATCAGTGTGAGTTTGGAAATAGGCTGGGTATTTGAAGGCAGCTTCACACTGAGAAGTATTTATGTCCAGAAATTAAATGTGTGTATGAGTTTTTGTTGTGTGCAGCTTGGATAAGCATCTAAAAGGCAACTTAAATGTTTGGAGAGCAGGTCTTAACCATTGCATGGAATTTTGCTATGTGTGTTAAAGGCCGCTCTGTGATGAAATGCAAGTCACTTTATTATATTATCAGGTGGTTTTCTCCATTAGAATTAGAGCAAACCATTGACCATCAACGGTTTGTAGTGTTCAGTGGCATTTGGGTGAAGGTCTATGGTTTTTTATCAATGATGGAGGTCCGATGGCAGATGCCACGTTCTGCACATGCGTGATAACCATCCACCAAAGGTTCAACCATCAATTGTTTCCTGCTGATTTCAAAAAAGCATTAACTGTCTAAAGAAATTACAATAGATGGCTTCAAATCTTAATAAAAACAGCAAAACACTACTATGTTCTCTCATTCACTCAAGACAGGAAGGTTTATGTCCTAGTATTGCTCTAAAGATAAAAATCCTCACTGAAACATATAGACTAGCAGTCAGATATCTGCTCTAATTTGTACAGTGCACATTAATAATTAATGGAATTGTAATCAAATGCCTTGGTTTCTTGATTTACTGGTCTTTATCTTCTGCACATTTCTGAGTCCCCTTTTTTAAAGTTGGTGGGATAGGGCTGCCTTTAATCAATCAGATCATTTAAATGCCCACTACCACACAGATTATTTCAGAAGATAAACTAATCTTGTGGGGGTCAGTAACTTGCTCACTCATTAGGATATAGAATATGTAAGTAACAGGGACAGTGCCATAAAGTTGGAAGGAGAATGGATGCAATTGAAGAACCAGAAACAGATAGTGGAAGTGTCAGAGACCTTTATGTTACAATGTACCTATTTATGGAACAAAGTTCATCCATTTAATCCTAATTACCTAGGAGATACCCAAATGATTAACAGCATACTCTGATGGATTTCATAGTTTGAGAGCACCATTGGTGTTGAAGTGTAGGGTGAACTTATTAAGATCTATTCTGTACCTTTACATCCTTCCTTCATCAAGGAACAAGTGTGTAAAAAAAAAAAAGTGGAAATTGTCAAAATATCAACATTCGGAATGCCAATATAAACAGCATTTCAACATTTCAAATGTTGACATTGCCAGCATGTTGATATTGTGATTGTTGACAGTCAGCATGTCGACAATGTATTGACTTGTGAACTAAACCTAAGCAGAAAGAGTCTAGAGGCAGCCCTGCATCTCCAGGACTGCTGGCCATGTCCCCAGAGTGATGAAAATGGGGGGGCTTGCTGTTAATCCATGCCCACTTTGGATGCACATGTGTTGCTACTTTGGCATACAGGGTGTTACCAACCCTGTGATACCACTGCACTAACCCAGCTCTTGACATTCACAATGATGACATGCTAACTGCAGGGTCAGACTGGCCCACAGGGGTACCAGGGAAACCACAGGTAGGCCCCACTGCTTGAGGGCCCACTCCTTCCTCTAGGGATCAGGTTCCAGACTGTGCACTTGTATTATACATGGCAGATATGTTGCATTACACTGCACTAAACTATTGTGTATTTCAAGCCTCTGTGGAGGATGGCCACACCCCCTTTGTAGGCTGACCACACCCCCAAGTATGGGCCCCTATAACTGCATCCCCCGGCGGGCCCTTCATACCCCAGTCCGACACTGGCTAACTGTATACCAACTGAGCTCCAGGAGTTGATGAGTGCCAGTTGCCTGAGACTGAATCCTGATAAAACAGAGGTCCTTATGATAGGACCTCAGAATCAAACATAGAAACACTGATTATGTACAGAATCTTGGTGTTGTTCTGCATGGTGGTATGACACTTAAAGATCAGGGGGTATATTTACTAAGGTTCGTATTTGTAGTGATTTGATGGGAGAGTAAACTCGAATTACATCGTTTGTGTTTTTGTGCAACTTTTTGAATAAAGGCCCTCATTCCGAGTTGATCGCTCGCAAGGCGATTTTAGCAGAGTTACACACGCTAAGCCGCCGCCTACTGGGAGTGAATCTTAGCTTCTTAAAATTGCGACCGATGTATTCGCAATATTGCGATTACTAACTACTTAGCAGTTTCAGAGTAGCTTCAGACTTACTCTGCCTGTGCGATCAGTTCAGTGCTTGTCGTTCCTGGTTTGACGTCACAAACACACCCAGCGTTCGCCCAGACACTCCCCCGTTTCCCCGGCCACTCCTGCGTTTTTTCCGGAAACGGTAGCGTTTTTCCCCGCACGCCCATAAAACGGCCTGTTTCCGCCCAGTAACACCCATTTCCTGTCAATCACATTACGATCGCCGGAGCGATGAAAAAGCCGTGAGTAAAAATACTATCTCCATTGTAAAATTACTTGGCGCAGTCGCAGTGCGAATATTGCGCATGCGTACTAAGCGGAATTTCACTGCGATGCGATGAAAAATACCGAGCGATCAACTCGGAATGAGGGCCAAAGTGCATGTAATTTACTAAGCTGCCGAGTTGTCTTCTTTTATATTTTCTGATGTCGAAGTGATTCGTAATTTTTTCTCTCATTTTACTGTCGTGTTCTATGTTTGCGGACGAAGTTTTATGATTTGGATTACGGATTCGTATTTTACCTTCGCGGCAGTGTTTTAATGTCGTTCATGTACGCGTTTTTTCCGGCTTACGTTTTTGTCACTCAAACGTGATTGGTTGTGTTTGTGCTGGAGGAGTGTCTGCTGATAAGTATACAACCACCCTAAACCGGCCGGACCTCTTGGGTTTAGCTAGAGGAGAGGTGAGAGGAAGTGGTGTAAGTTTGTGGAGAGTTGGAGAGCGTTTTTGGAGAGATAAATTGATTGGTGAGTGCTGTATTGTGTGTGTGAAAAGTCTATTGATTATTGTTGTATAGTTTTTTTACAGTTTGTCTAATTTTTGGTGTTTGTAAATTTTCTTTTAAGTCTCTTGTTATTGTTTGTGTTTGTGTGCGTGTGGTGTGTTTGTTGTGTGGTGTGTAGTGGTAGAGGAGGAGTGTGTTTTGTGGGGGGGGGGGTTTCTGTGTTAATTGTTGTTATTGTCTAATATGTCCCAGTCAGAATTGAGTGAGGTGGAGGTGGTAGTTCCCCATAGTTCCACTGACACCACTATTGGAAACAACTCCAACAACAATAAGTTTTTTAGTCAGCCTGTTGCTGTGCCATTGCTGCGGCCAACGTGCCATGCACCATTCGCCCTCCAAGTACGTCCCAAAGCCTATGGAGCCTGCTGCATCCGTATATAGTTGCAACTTCCTGCTGGACGCTGGTTGTGAAGGCCAGATGTAGATGCCATTGAGATGTTGCAGGAACGAGACCCACACACTTAGGTCTAGTCTCAGTTCCTCTAACAACGCGTCATTGACTGATTTGCCTTCAGGGTACGACATGTGCTGTATGAGCCTAAATTTTTACCTTTTTTGGGACCACCCCTATTGGAGATACTATCAGTTGTGGAATAAGGGGTTCACGGAAAGGTCCTGCTATGTGTCCTAGTTCCACCTTGTTGTCAATTTTTACTTTTACAATGCGGGGGAATTCCGAGGCCAATTTCAGATTGCGCTGGAATACTGCCCCCTCAATGGGTAACCTTAATCCTTCCCTGAACCCTGTAGTCAAAAACTGTGCATCCCTCTTGCTGTAGTACCATCCTTGCCATTTCTGCATTTTTTCTAGTTTTATTGCGGTTGCGTCTTAACTTACTGGCCCGTGCACCTAGAGATGAGCGCCTGAAATTTTTCGGGTTTTGTGTTTTGGTTTTGGGTTCGGTTCCGCGGCCGTGTTTTGGGTTCGAACGCGTTTTGGCAAAACCTCACCGAATTATTTTTGTCGGATTCGGGTGTGTTTTGGATTCGGGTGTTTTTTTCCAAAAACACTAAAAAACAGCTTAAATCATAGAATTTGGGGGTCATTTTTATCCCAAAGTATTATTAACCTCAAAAACCATAATTTACACTCATTTTCAGTCTATTCTGAATACCTCACACCTCACAATATTATTTTTAGTCCTAAAATTTGCACCGAGGTCGCTGTGTGAGTAAGATAAGCGACCCTAGTGGCCGACACAAACACCGGGCCCATCTAGGAGTGGCACTGCAGTGTCACGCAGGATGTCCCTTCCAAAAAACCCTCCCCAAACAGCACATGACGCAAAGAAAAAAAGAGGCGCAATGAGGTAGCTGTGTGAGTAAGATTAGCGACCCTAGTGGCCGACACAAACACCGGGCCCATCTAGGAGTGGCACTGCAGTGTCACGCAGGATGGCCCTTCCAAAAAACCCTCCCCAAACAGCACATGACGCAAAGAAAAAAAGAGGCGCAATGAGGTAGCTGTGTGAGTAAGATTAGCGACCCTAGTGGCCGACACAAACACCGGGCCCATCTAGGAGTGGCACTGCAGTGTCACGCAGGATGGCCCTTCCAAAAAACCCTCCCCAAACAGCACATGACGCAAAGAAAAAAAGAGGCGCAATGAGGTAGCTGACTGTGTGAGTAAGATTAGCGACCCTAGTGGCCGACACAAACACCGGGCCCATCTAGGAGTGGCACTGCAGTGTCACGCAGGATGTCCCTTCCAAAAAACCCTCCCCAAACAGCACATGACGCAAAGAAAAAAAGAGGCGCAATGAGGTAGCTGTGTGAGTAAGATTAGCGACCCTAGTGGCCGACACAAACACCGGGCCCATCTAGGAGTGGCACTGCAGTGTCACGCAGGATGTCCCTTCCAAAAAACCCTCCCCAAACAGCACATGACGCAAAGAAAAAAAGAGGCGCAATGAGGTAGCTGTGTGAGTAAGATTAGCGACCCTAGTGGCCGACACAAACACCGGGCACATCTAGGAGTGGCACTGCAGTGTCACGCAGGATGTCCCTTCCAAAAAACCCTCCCCAAACAGCACATGACGCAAAGAAAAAAAGAGGCGCAATGAGGTAGCTGTGTGAGTAAGATTAGCGACCCTAGTGGCCGACACAAACACCGGGCCCATCTAGGAGTGGCACTGCAGTGTCACGCAGGATGTCCCTTCCAAAAAACCCTCCCCAATCAGCACATGATGCAAAGAAAAAGAAAAGAAAAAAGAGGTGCAAGATGGAATTGTCCTTGGGCCCTCCCACCCACCCTTATGTTGTATAAACAAAACAGGACATGCACACTTTAACCAACCCATCATTTCAGTGACAGGGTCTGCCACACGACTGTGACTGATATGACGGGTTGGTTTGGACCCCCCCCAAAAAAGAAGCAATTAATCTCTCCTTGCACAAACTGGCTCTACAGAGGCAAGATGTCCACCTCATCTTCACCCTCCGATATATCACCGTGTACATCCCCCTCCTCACAGATTATCAATTCGTCCCCACTGGAATCCACCATCTCAGCTCCCTGTGTACTTTGTGGAGGCAATTGCTGCTGGTCAATGTCTCCGCGGAGGAATTGATTATAATTCATTTTAATGAACATCATCTTCTCCACATTTTCTGGATGTAACCTCGTACGCCGATTGCTGACAAGGTGAGCGGCGGCACTAAACACTCTTTCGGAGTACACACTTGTGGGAGGGCAACTTAGGTAGAATAAAGCCAGTTTGTGCAAGGGCCTCCAAATTGCCTCTTTTTCCTGCCAGTATAAGTACGGACTGTGTGACGTGCCTACTTGGATGCGGTCACTCATATAATCCTCCACCATTCTATCAATGTTGAGAGAATCATATGCAGTGACAGTAGACGACATGTCCGTAATCGTTGTCAGGTCCTTCAGTCCGGACCAGATGTCAGCATCAGCAGTCGCTCCAGACTGCCCTGCATCACCGCCAGCGGGTGGGCTCGGAATTCTGAGCCTTTTCCTCGCAACCCCAGTTGCGGGAGAATGTGAAGGAGGAGATGTTGACAGGTCGCGTTCCGCTTGACTTGACAATTTTGTCACCAGCAGGTCTTTCAACCCCAGCAGACCTGTGTCTGCCGGAAAGAGAGATCCAAGGTAGGCTTTAAATCTAGGATCGAGCACGGTGGCCAAAATGTAGTGCTCTGATTTCAACAGATTGACCACCCGTGAATCCTTGTTAAGCGAATTAAGGGCTGCATCCACAAGTCCCACATGCCTAGCGGAATCGCTCCCTTTTAGCTCCTTCTTCAATGCCTCCAGCTTCTTCTGCAAAAGCCTGATGAGGGGAATGACCTGACTCAGGCTGGCAGTGTCTGAACTGACTTCACGTGTGGCAAGTTCAAAGGGCATCAGAACCTTGCACAACGTTGAAATCATTCTCCACTGCACTTGAGACAGGTGCATTCCATCTCCTATATCGTGCTCAATTGTATAGGCTTGAATGGCGTTTTGCTGCTCCTCCAACCTCTGAAGCATATAGAGGGTTGAATTCCACCTCGTTACCACTTCTTGCTTCAGATGATGGCAGGGCAGGTTCAGTAGTTTTTGGTGGTGCTCCAGTCTTCTGTACGTGGTGCCTGTACGCCGAAAGTGTCCCGCAATTTTTCTGGCCACCGACAGCATCTCTTGCACGCCCCTGTCGTTTTTTAAAAAATTCTGCACCACCAAATTCAAGGTATGTGCAAAACATGGGACGTGCTGGAATTTGCCCATATTTAATGCACACACAATATTGCTGGCGTTGTCCGATGCCACAAATCCACAGGAGAGTCCAATTGGGGTAAGCCATTCCGCGATGATCTTCCTCAGTTGCCGTAAGAGGTTTTCAGCTGTGTGCGTATTCTGGAAAGCGGTGATACAAAGCGTAGCCTGCCTAGGAAAGAGTTGGCGTTTGCGAGATGCTGCTACTGGTGCCGCCGCTGCTGTTCTTGCGGCGGGAGTCCATACATCTACCCAGTGGGCTGTCACAGTCATATAGTCCTGACCCTGCCCTGCTCCACTTGTCCACATGTCCGTGGTTAAGTGGACATTGGGTACAACTGCATTTTTTAGGAGACTGGTGAGTCTTTTTCTGACGTCCGTGTACATTCTCGGTATCGCCTGCCTAGAGAAGTGGAACCTAGATGGTATTTGGTAACGGGGGCACACTGCCTCAATAAATTGTCTAGTTCCCTGTGAACTAACGGCGGATACCGGACGCACGTCTAACACCAACATAGTTGTCAAGGACTCAGTTATCCGCTTTGCAGTAGGATGACTGCTGTGATATTTCATCTTCCTCGCAAAGGACTGTTGAACAGTCAATTGCTTACTGGAAGTAGTACAAGTGGGCTTACGACTTCCCCTCTGGGATGACCATCGACTCCCAGCGGCAACAACAGCAGCGCCAGCAGCAGTAGGCGTTACACGCAAGGATGCATCGGAGGAATCCCAGGCAGGAGAGGACTCGTCAGACTTGCCAGTGACATGGCCTGCAGGACTATTGGCATTCCTGGGGAAGGAGGAAATTGACACTGAGGGAGTTGGTGGGGTGGTTTGCGTGAGCTTGGTTACAAGAGGAAGGGATTTACTGGTCAGTGGACTGCTTCCGCTGTCACCCAAAGTTTTTGAACTTGTCACTGACTTATTATGAATGCGCTGCAGGTGACGTATAAGGGAGGATGTTCCGAGGTGGTTAACGTCCTTACCCCTACTTATTACAGCTTGACAAAGGGAACACACGGCTTGACACCTGTTGTCCGCATTTCTGGTGAAATACCTCCACACCGAAGAGCTGATTTTTTTGGTATTTTCACCTGGCATGTCAACGGCCATATTCCTCCCACGGACAACAGGTGTCTCCCCGGGTGCCTGACTTAAACAAACCACCTCACCATCAGAATCCTCCTGGTCAATTTCCTCCCCAGCGCCAGCAACACCCATATCCTCCTCATCCTGGTGTACTTCAACACTGACATCTTCAATCTGACTATCAGGAACTGGACTGCGGGTGCTCCTTCCAGCACTTGCAGGGGGCGTGCAAATGGTGGAAGGCGCATGCTCTTCACGTCCAGTGTTGGGAAGGTCAGGCATCGCAACCGACACAATTGGACTCTCCTTGTGGATTTGGGATTTCAAAGAACGCACAGTTCTTTGCGGTGCTTTTGCCAGCTTGAGTCTTTTCAGTTTTCTAGCGAGAGGCTGAGTGCTTCCATCCTCATGTGAAGCTGAACCACTAGCCATGAACATAGGCCAGGGCCTCAGCCGTTCCTTGCCACTCCGTGTGGTAAATGGCATATTGGCAAGTTTACGCTTCTCCTCCGACAATTTTATTTTAGGTTTTGGAGTCCTTTTTTTACTGATATTTGGTGTTTTGGTTTTGACATGCTCTTTACTATGCCATTGGGCATCGGCCTTGGCAGACGACGTTGCTGGCATTTCATCGTCTCGGCCATGACTAGTGGCAGCAGCTTCAGCACGAGGTGGAAGTGGATCTTGATCTTTCCCTAATTTTGGAACCTCAACATTTTTGTTCTCCATATTTTAATAGGCACAACTAAAAGGCACCTCAGGTAAACAATGGAGATGGATGGATTGGATACTAGTATACAATTATGGACGGGCTGCCGAGTGCCGACACAGAGGTAGCCACAGCCGTGAACTACCGCACTGTACTGTGTCTGCTGCTAATATATAGACTGGTTGATAAAGAGATAGTATACTCGTAACTAGTATGTATGTATAAAGAAAGAAAAAAAAACCACGGTTAGGTGGTATATACAATTATGGACGGGCTGCCGAGTGCCGACACAGAGGTAGCCACAGCCGTGAACTACCGCACTGTACTGTGTCTGCTGCTAATATATAGACTGGTTGATAAAGAGATAGTATACTCGTAACTAGTATGTATGTATAAAGAAAGAAAAAAAAACCACGGTTAGGTGGTATATACAATTATGGACGGGCTGCCGAGTGCCGACACAGAGGTAGCCACAGCCGTGAACTACCGCACTGTACTGTGTCTGCTGCTAATATATAGACTGGTTGATAAAGAGATAGTATACTCGTAACTAGTATGTATGTATAAAGAAAGAAAAAAAAACCACGGTTAGGTCACTGGTATATACAATTATGGACGGGCTGCCGAGTGCCGACACAGAGGTAGCCACAGCCGTGAACTACCGCACTGTACTGTGTCTGCTGCTAATATATAGACTGGTTGATAAAGAGATAGTATACTCGTAACTAGTATGTATGTATAAAGAAAGAAAAAAAAACCACGGTTAGGTGGTATATACAATTATGGACGGGCTGCCGAGTGCCAACACAGAGGTAGCCACAGCCGTGAACTACCGCACTGTACTGTGTCTGCTGCTAATATATAGACTGGTTGATAAAGAGATAGTATACTCGTAACTAGTATGTATGTATAAAGAAAGAAAAAAAAACCACGGTTAGGTGGTATATACAATTATGGACGGGCTGCCGAGTGCCGACACAGAGGTAGCCACAGCCGTGAACTACCGCACTGTACTGTGTCTGCTGCTAATATATAGACTGGTTGATAAAGAGATAGTATACTCGTAACTAGTATGTATGTATAAAGAAAGAAAAAAAAACCACGGTTAGGTCACTGGTATATACAATTATGGACGGGCTGCCGAGTGCCGACACAGAGGTAGCCACAGCCGTGAACTACCGCACTGTACTGTGTCTGCTGCTAATATATAGACTGGTTGATAAAGAGATAGTATACTCGTAACTAGTATGTATGTATAAAGAAAGAAAAAAAAACCACGGTTAGGTGGTATATACAATTATGGACGGGCTGCCGAGTGCCGACACAGAGGTAGCCACAGCCGTGAACTACCGCACTGTACTGTGTCTGCTGCTAATATATAGACTGGTTGATAAAGAGATAGTATACTCGTAACTAGTATGTATGTATAAAGAAAGAAAAAAAAACCACGGTTAGGTGGTATATACAATTATGGACGGGCTGCCGAGTGCCGACACAGAGGTAGCCACAGCCGTGAACTACCGCACTGTACTGTGTCTGCTGCTAATATATAGACTGGTTGATAAAGAGATAGTATACTCGTAACTAGTATGTATGTATAAAGAAAGAAAAAAAAACCACGGTTAGGTCACTGGTATATACAATTATGGACGGGCTGCCGAGTGCCGACACAGAGGTAGCCACAGCCGTGAACTACCGCACTGTACTGTGTCTGCTGCTAATATATAGACTGGTTGATAAAGAGATAGTATACTCGTAACTAGTATGTATGTATAAAGAAAGAAAAAAAAACCACGGTTAGGTGGTATATACAATTATGGACGTGCTGCCGAGTGCCGACACAGAGGTAGCCACAGCCGTGAACTACCGCACTGTACTGTGTCTGCTGCTAATATATAGACTGGTTGATAAAGAGATAGTATACTCGTAACTAGTATGTATGTATAAAGAAAGAAAAAAAAACCACGGTTAGGTGGTATATACAATTATGGACGGGCTGCCGAGTGCCGACACAGAGGTAGCCACAGCCGTGAACTACCGCACTGTACTGTGTCTGCTGCTAATATATAGACTGGTTGATAAAGAGATAGTATACTCGTAACTAGTATGTATGTATAAAGAAAGAAAAAAAAACCACGGTTAGGTCACTGGTATATACAATTATGGACGGGCTGCCGAGTGCCGACACAGAGGTAGCCACAGCCGTGAACTACCGCACTGTACTGTGTCTGCTGCTAATATATAGACTGGTTGATAAAGAGATAGTATACTCGTAACTAGTATGTATGTATAAAGAAAGAAAAAAAAACCACGGTTAGGTCACTGGTATATACAATTATGGACGGGCTGCCGAGTGCCGACACAGAGGTAGCCACAGCCGTGAACTACCGCACTGTACTGTGTCTGCTGCTAATATAGACTGGTTGATAAAGAGATAGTATACTACTAATATTATATACTGGTGGTCAGGTCACTGGTCACTAGTCACACTGGCAGTGGCACTCCAGCAGCAAAAGTGTGCACTGTTTAATTTTAATATAATATTATGTACTCCTGGCTCCTGCTATAACCTATAACTGGCACTGCAGTAGTGCTCCCCAGTCTCCCCCACAATTATAAGCTGTGTGAGCTGAGCAGTCAGACAGATATATAATATATATATATATAGATGATGCAGCACACTGGCCTGAGCCTGAGCAGTGCACACAGATATGGTATGTATGTGACTGAGTCACTGTGTGCTGTGTATCGCTTTTTTCAGGCAGAGAACGGATTATAAATAAAAGTGGTGGTCACTGGTCACTATCAGCAAAACTCTGCACTGTACACTACTGAGTACTCCTAATGCTCACCAAAATTAGTAAATCAAGTGTCTAAACGGAGAGGACGCCAGCCACGTCCTCTCCCTATCAATCTCAATGCACGTGTGAAAATGGCGGCGACGCGCGGCTCCTTATATAGAATCCGAGTCTCGCGATAGAATCCGAGCCTCGCGAGAATCCGACAGCGTCATGATGACGTTCGGGCGCGCTCGGGTTAACCGAGCAAGGCGGGAAGATCCGAGTCGCTCGGACCCGTGAAAAAAAACATGAAGTTCTGGCGGGTTCGGATTCAGAGAAACCGAACCCGCTCATCTCTACGTGCACCGCCTGTCCTGTCTCCTGGTGATTCCCTGGCTTTTTTGAAGCAGCTCTTTGCTGGGTGCTTCCTCCCGCAATGCGTACACGCGTGCTTGAACCTGCACTGCTCGCCTCTTTCGCATTGGGTATCATTGTACCCAAAAAACTTGCCTTTCTCTTGCCCTTGTGAGCTAGGCCTCCCTGATTTGGCCCCATATTTGCTGGTCTGACCGTCCTCCTTCTGCTGTGTGACTTCAAGCCACACTTTTATGTCCTTAGACCCGAAGCCTAGTGTCTTACGACCGCTGTGCTTTTTGCGGAACCGCTCGTCTTATTCCTACCATGCGCCTGCTTTACTATCTTCATACATGTTGTGTATCATGTTCATGTACTTCAAAACATTCATATGCTCTTTTGAACGGATTTTAACGTAACATGCTGTGAACTTGTACATCCCATTCATCCATCTTGTGTAAGTTCTATATGCACCTACCACCCCTGGCCCCTTACTGACTGCCTGGTCGCTCTCTTTCTTGGCTTCTGCTGTCATAGTAAAAATGTCTACGTATTTTCCCTTACGTATATCTTTTTTGACCTTGCTGCGCACTCCCCTTCAATTGTAGTCGTTGCACATGTGTGCCACTCCTCTGGTTCTGGCTCCTTATCCTTTGCCTTTCTTTTGCCGGCTTCCGCTGCCCTCACTGCTCCCTCTTAAATTGCTTAAACATTCTGATTAACTTCGCTTGCCCTGGGTTTGATGCATTAGCATCGTTGCTGCTGCTGTCTGAGTCATCGTCGGATGACCCTGTACTTGACTTACCCTCACTGTCCTCTGCTTGCCCTCCGCTTGAGTCCGCGTTGTCCAATCAGACGGCATCGCTGCTCCTTTGGTGCCATTCTTCCCACTCTGTTCTGGTTGACGTCCCCCATTTCCTTGATGATGACCTTTGACCGCTTTCTGTGCCTTTGCTCTTCTGAGTACTTGTGCTTTGGGGAGACAAAATCATTAGTGACTGCGTCTGGCATGAGTTCCTGGGCAGCGTGCATGATCCCCTCATTGAGTCCGCTAATCTGTGGCTGCGGGGACTAGACGATCCACTCAGAGCGTGTGTGGGCTGGCGGTTGTCGGAGGGTGGCGTCCGCTTGCCCGGGGGTTAAGGGTTGAACCGTGCTAGGCTGAGTTGCTGTATTCATGATCGGAGTGGCAGGGGTGGTGGTGTCAGGAGCATTTTGATGGGGGGTTGATATGCTGCTCAGTTGGGGCAGGTGATAAAGAATGTGGCTGGGCGGGTGGCTGCTGAGCCCCTGCACTTGGTGGTGGGTGTGCGTAGGGGGTTGGCACATTCTGGGGCTCTGGGGTGGGCTGCTGCAGAGCGTGTGGAGTGGTGGGTAACTGCTGTGGGTATGGGGTGTGTTGCTGCGGAGCGTACGGTGCCGGCAACTGTGCAAATGGTGCATATGCAGCTGCCTTCTGTTGTGCGATTGGGGCTGGCTGCGCTAGTACCTGCTGTGTGTATGGGGCTGTTAGCTGCTGCCCATAAAGAGCTGCCTGCTACTGCATGCAGGGGGGAGCAGCTGCTCTATGAACATGGCTGCTGGCTGCTGGGCCACGTATTGGGAATGCCGCTGCTGGACGAAAGTTACTGCCTGCTGCTGTGTATACAGGGATAGGGGCTGAAGTGTGAACTGCGGCGCGGCACCAGGGACGGGCAGCTAATGTGGGTATGACGTACTTGGGGGGGCAGCAAGCTGTGGGGCATATGTCATGTGAGGGGGTGGGGCGAGGGGTGGTGCGTATTGGCCAACTGGCGGGTGGCCTACCTAGCTGGGTGGAAGCTGGGCATAAGGATGGGGGGGTATGAGGGTTGCAGCTGCTGGCAGAACTGGGTGGGTGGGTGGTGGCTGGGGATGAGGTGCAGGCAGCTGCTGGGTTTGGGGCCTGCCATCAGGATGGATCGTGGCATAAAACTTCTGGTATGGTATGGGTGCCGGCTGCGGGTAGTGCGGGGGGGGGGGGCATGCTGGAAGTTTGGGCCGGCGGTGTGGAAGGCCGGGAGCCTGCTACCGCTGGCATGTGTGTCTGCTGTTGGCAGACAGAGAGGGGGGGTTGCAAATCCCCACATCTAAATTTCCCTTCAGCACACTAAAAATTACCTGTAACCATCCCTGTAGCTATCTGGTAATAGAAATTCAGAGAATTTGTCACACATGTTTGCAAACACATGTTAAGCTGCTGAGCCACTTCATGGCTTCTCCAATATCAGCAGTCCTAACACTACATAATAGCAGTGCCCACAAAGGGCCATGTAATTTGTCACAGTAGGCCTCATGATAAAGGCTATTACTAAAATACATCCAGACAGAGAGCTAACTTACCCGGGAGCCAACCCAGGATCTCCCATTGGCACTACAAGGAACAGCATGCCTTCCAAATACTGCTCCCATTCAATGCCTCTCGCACACAAGCAGACAAACAATGGCAGTTGCTCGGTCATTCCTGGAGATAATTATGTATCAGGTGCTGGAAAGGGGGAAGGGTCACAGACAAACAGACAGAGAGGGGGGTTGCAAATATGCGGGTGCTGCTCGGGTGTCTGCTGCGGGTGCTGCTCGTCGCCGCCGGCGGTATGGTGAGGCTGGGTGCGGGGGGTGGGAGGCCACGCGGTGAAGAGTTCCACCAATCTCCGCCCCCCCGGGGATGACATGGGTAGCAGCTATGCGTGGGTGCCCGTTGGGCGGGGGGGAGAGGGATGCGTATGCTGCCGTGTGGATGGGATCCACGTGATGCTGCCGCTGAGGTGGGAGGGGAAAACCACCCAGCATGGTGTGCACAGGGGAGGGGGTGATGGCTGCCTGTGGCCATATCGGTGGCAGCTCTGGTGGTCTGGCTGTGGTGGGAGGCAGCAGAGGCCTTAACTGGGGCCCGGAGGAATGTCGGGGTAGGTGACCGGACCGTGGCTGCGCGGTACGGTGGGGACGGACTCATTTGCACAGAGGGGGGTGCTGGGCTATGTGATTAGCCTGGGGGCACAGTGCGGACTGTATTTACCCGCCTCTGGAGCCCGTTTCCTCCCCCCTTCCACGCAGCTCCCTGCAGCTCCTTCCGCGTGGAGGTCCTGGCTGTGCTCCTGCGACGCTTCCTATCAGCTGCGGCTGCTCACAGCCTTGCCCTCCATCCAGTCTATGAGGGCCTCTCTCCACACGCTTGGAGTCCTCTTCCATGGGTTGCTGCCAGCTGCGTTCTGGTAACGCTGCGGGGCTTCTCTAGTGCGCCTTGGCCTAACCATCGCCTTGCTGCAGGCTTCGCTTGAAGAAGTGAGGTAAGGCTGGATATGGTCTCCTCTCCTGGTGAATCTCTTCTCCTAATGCTGCCTCTGTTCCCCCTTCCCCCTTTAAATATGCCTTTCCAAGCAGAGAGGGGCAGCCCTTCCTCCACTTCCTATCTCCCTGTGATCCCAACCAGTCCTTTGTTTGTTAACTCTCTCTCCTTGCCCCTTCCCCCCCCCCCCCCCCCTGTTCCCCTTCCCTCTCCCTGCCACTGCAGCTTCCCCAAGCTTGCTACGATTCTAGGGGCCCATCCTAATTGTTTTTCCGCCCTCGCGACTATTTGTCGCTCGGTTTCCTTTATCTGGGGCCGGACGCCCCCAATAATTAACATTCTGACTGGCATCATTCATCATTGCTTCGGTGCGGAGTACAGCTAATTCGAAAATCAGCTGTTTCCACTAATCTTTTCACCACTACTTGGCAGTGCTAGTACTAGTGCGCCTGCATGAACTAGGGTTCAAGCAGGCGTACAAAGCCCCCAGCGTCCGGCGGAAGGAGCCGGACAGGGGTGGCGGGACTGCTTCCCATAGGTAAGCAGCGTAGGGGGGGAGGGGTGAGCATTCATCTTCAGATGGTGACTGCTCCCACAGTCAAGCTCTATACTTTCAGAGCTTGATGAAAGAGGTCTCCATACTAGTGTATGGGAAATGCCAGGCCAGATCGGAAGTGAAAGTTAAGCAGGAGATATCTCTGAGATCTCCTGCGTTACATTCATGATGAATGGCCCCAAAACTTAATTTTTAACTTTTGTAGAAATTAAGCTATGATGAATAGACCCCATAGTGAAGCAGAGTGGCAGAATTAACCTTGGGAGTGTGGCACTGTGCTTGGCCATCAATTGATGCAGCTCAATGTCAGTGCAGTGTCAGCTCAATGTCAGTGCAAAATGTGGGGGCGCCGATTATTATGTCACTCTTCCAGTGTTTTAATCATGTCATCCGCTAGTGTCATACTGTAGGTACCTGCCTAGTGGTCGCTTAACCCCTCTACAGTTTAAACACAAATATTTTCTACATTGTTATTTTTAAATTTCCCCTTCAACAGTTTTTCCCTTGTTGAATATAGGAAAAAAAACTTTATTAAAGCATCAAAACATCCAAGCCATAATGCTCTGTGACCTCAATACGTCCAAATCCCATAGTGTCTTGTTCCTTCACTTCCGGCCATTACCATTCTGTTTAATCTCATTCCCCTGAGCAATAACACTCAGCAGCCAACCGTTGGTCTCCTGCCATATTTTCAAAGACAAAACTTGCTTTTTAACTGATAAACACTGATGAAAGGTATCTCTATTCTACTGATGCTTCAGCCAGGCGAAATTAATGAAAGCATTATGTTGTTCCAGATGTAAGTCACATATTTGGATTTGTGCCTCATCCTGGTCTATGGCCTCATTTTACAGATACTTCAGATACCTAAAGTGACTTGAAACTCATCCTGTTTGTTCTGCCCATATCAGACCTGGAGTTTTGTATTGTTGCGGGATTAAAGAAAAGATTTTCTTTTGTGTAATTGATTGTTTTTTTAGGCAGCTATCATTCGTGTCTCTCCATGACACAGCAGCATTTCTAATCGGTATGCGCTCTCTTTTTGGAAAGGCAGTAGCTGGGAGTTTGTAATTAAGACAGCAGTGCAGCATTTGGGAAGTGAAAAGCTGGAGGTATTATCCCCCCAGGATCCTTCGTTTAAAGGGCTTTTTGGCTTGGCACCAGTCTCTGTTTCTTCAAGCAGGTCATTAAGCTTATAAGTTTTTGTTGGATATTGGTAATGTTGTACAACCTCATCTGGCTAAGTATTTACAGACTCATACTGTCTGTTATCAGGCAGTTAAAGAAAAGGAATGGATAGTCCATTAAAAGGACTTCAAATCACTTAGAACAGCATGATAGTGTACATCCTTAGGAGCCATGTACAGCGAGAGCTGGGCTAAAGTATTTTTTTTTACCAGGGGGTAAATTTACACACTGAGATCTAAAAACCTACAACACTCATTAAATTTCCAATGTACTGATAGGTGTGGTGCTGAGGCTGAACCTTCAGATGATGAAACTGCCTATTACCGCAAGTAATTCCTGTGGCTTAACATCCAAACAATTCTTAGCTTTATTGCTGGACAGTTATCTTGCTAAGAACTTCAACAACTTTATATGTTACTGTTCTTGATGGACAATCACAACAAAGAGTTAGGGGAGACATCAGAAACAGAGAGGAGCAAACTTTGCATTTTATTACATTAATTATTTAAAAGAAAATGTCAAAATAGTTTTATTACATCACAAAAAAAAGTTTTTTTTCCATGTTTCGGACAATTATAATGCATCACACTTCTGAATGCATAGGATCTTACATGGTCGAGTCACATTATTATAACCACCTCCCACATTTGACGTCAGCAGCGTGTAGTCTATGAAGTACGTCACATGTCATGCGCTGACTTGGTGGGTGTATAAGGTGTGCAACAGGCCTTCTGCACACATATCACTCGTTCCTGTCATGGGTAAAAGGAGCGATTTATCCGATTTGCAAAAAGGGATGATTATCGGCTCTCAGGCCAAGGGTGGCAGTATTTCTAAAACAGCACAGTATGTGAACTGTCCACGTGCTGCTGTGGTGAAGCTTTCGTGACTGGACATATGGCACCATTGCGAACAACTGATGGGGAAACTGCAGAGTACCACGTGCCACTGTTGTGAGAGGTGAACGTCGGCTACGAAGGTGCGTAAGGACTGACCGACACGCTACAGTGTAGCAGCTCACCCTCAAAATTAACCTGGGGGTTACCAGACGTGTGTATAAAATGACAGCTCAGCGAACCCTGCTCCATATGGGGCTCCAAAGCTATTAGCTGGTGGTCATAATAATGTGATCCGACAATGTATTTTGAGTCAGACGCCGGTGTGACCTTGTTAGCGTCTTTTGCCATAGTGGCATCTGTGTCATTATGCCAATGCTAGTATCTCTGGTGTATACTGTAGAATGGTTGAGACACCAACTTTGAGCGGCTGCAGTCGCAACCATTGGAAGCACCATTAGGATTTGCTCCAGCCCCATATTAGGCGCAGAATCTCTGTATGTGATTATGGAGTCTATTTGTTAAACCTTGTATGGTGATAAATTACCAGCCAATCAGCATCTAACTGCCATGTTACAGGGGAATACATATGTGTTTGAAAAATGACAATTTGGAGTTGGCTGGCTGGTACTTTATCTCCGTCCACTTTATCTCCATCCAAGGCTTAGGAAATAAACCCCTAGGGGTCTATTCATGAAGCAGTGAAAAGAGTGGAGAAAAGGACCAGTGGAGAAATTGCCCATGGCAACCAATCAGCTTTGAAGGAAGGCTTTATCAAGTACATTTTAAAAAATGTAAGGGAGATGTTGATTGGTTGCCATGGCCAACTTCTTCACTGGTCTGTTTCTCCATTCTTTTCACTGCTTCATGAATAGACCCCTAAATGTCTGAGGGGGAGATGTACTAAGTCTTGGAGAGTTATAAAGTGGAGAGAGATAAATTACCAACCAATCAGTTCCTAACTGTCATGTTACAGGCTGTGGGGTCAATGCACAAAACCTTGGAGAGAGATTAAGTGGACGGACATAAAGTACCAGCCAATCAGCTCCTAACTGCTATATCACAGGCTGGGTGTGAAAAATGACAGTTAGGAGCTGGTTGGTTGGTACTTCATCTCTCTACTTGGGGCCTGATTCAGGTTCAGATGTTAGTGTGCCCGGATGTGCAAAGTATCGATGTTCGGTACTTTGTGCATGTGCAGGACCTATTCTGCATGTGTGCGAATGGGTCCTGCGATAAAGGACGCAGGACAGAGCAGACTGTTAGTGATTGACAGTCTGCTGCCATTTGGAGGGTGGGGAGGTGGCATCAACGGCCTCCATTTCTGAAAATGGAGGTGTGTCGCTGCCGTTTAGCGGGAAAGACGAGGCCAGAATCTCCATTAGAGGATGGGGTTTCCTGACCTCTTAGTAGCTCCTGCGCTGGCTGGCTTGTGTGACACCATGAGTCACGCAGCATCGATAATAACCACGCGCATCATTAACAACCCCCTCCCTTGTCTGAACATGTACAGATGAGGGAGGTCCTCGTTAACGACAGCTGCAGCATGGCCGTTGTAACCCCCCACCCGCGTGCGCGCTGTCGCTCCCTCCCTGCCGGCACCCTGCCTGATCGCCTATTGTGTACTGGGCTTAAAACTGTCAAACATTTGTGGGCTACATGCAAAAGCGGCCAGTATTTACCCTGCACAGATAAAAATATTAATGTATTTGCTCCCCTTGCATGGCAACATGGTTTGTTCCAGATACAAAGTTATTTACTTTTTTTGCTTTGTTTTCAAATCAGAATCAGGCTCTAAATACTGTAGTACAGACAAAAACTATTATTTATTTATTAACAGTTTCTTATATAGCGCAGCAAATTCCGTTGCGCTTTACAATTTGAAATAACAATAACAAACTGGGTAATAACAGTCAAAGAGGTAGGAAGGCCCTGCTCGCAAGCTTACAATCTATAGGGAAATATCTATTGCATAGAATGAGAAGACATGTGAGGATATGTGTGGACTGTACAGAGTGGATGCAATTTGATAGGAAGGTTTATGAAAGTTATATGGGCGGTTCTGGAATTTGATATGCTTGCCTAAAGAGGTGAGTTTTCAGGGAACGCTTGAAGGTTTGGAGACTAGAGGAGAGTCTTATTGTGCGTGGTAGGGCATTCCACAGAGTGGGTGCAGCCCGATGAAAGTTCTGCAGTCGTGAGTGAGAGAGCGAGTATTGAGTGTGGATGAGAGATGCAGGTCTTGTGAAGAGCGAAGAGGTCGGGTTGGGAGATATTTTGTGATAAGCGAAGTGATGTACGTTGGTGTAGTTTGGTTAATGGCCTTGTGTGTGAGTAAAAGTATTTTATATTTAATGCGGTAGAGTACAGGTAACCAATGGAGGGACTGACAGAGTGGATCTGCAGATGATGAACATCTAGCGAGAAAGATAAGCCTCGCCGCTGCATTCAGAATGGATTGTAGTGGTGAGAGTCTCGTTTTGGGAAGACCAGTTAGGAGACTATTGCAATAATCAATGCGGGAGATAATGAGAGCATGGATTAGAGTTTTAGCAGTATCTTGTGTTAGGTATGGTCGTATTTTGGATATGTTTTTTAGATGCATGTAACATGATCTTGAGACAGATTGAATGTGGGGAACAAAGGACAGATCAGAATCAAGGATGACACCTAGGCAGCGAGCTTGTGGGGTAGGGTAGATAGTCGAGTTTTCAACAGTGATAGAGATATCAGGTTGATACCTACCATTGGCCGGTGGAAATATAATTAACTCTGTCTTTGAAATATTCAGTTTGAGGTGGCGAGATGTCATCCAGGATGAAATGGCAGAGAGGCATTCAGTGACACGGTCCAGTACAGATAGGGACAAGTCAGGAGAGGATAGGTAGATTTGAGTATCATCTGCGTACAGATGATATTGAAAACCAAAAGAGCTGATTAGTTTACCAAGAGATGAGGTATGGATAGAGAAAAGCAGAGGACCCAAGACTGAGCCTTGCGATACTCCAACTGAAAGAGGTAGCGAAGAGGAGGTAGATTCAGAGAAGCAAACACTGAAGGATCGATTAGATAGGTACAATAGGAACCAAGAAAGGGCTGTGTCTTTAAGACCTAGGGATTGTAGTGTCTGTATGAGAAGAGAGTGGTCTACAGTGTCAAATGCAGCAGATAGATCTAGAAGAATAAGTAGTGAGTAGTGGCCTTTAGACTTCGTAGTGACCAAATCATTAACCACTTTAGTCAGTGCTGTCTCTGTGGAATGTTAGGAACGGAAGCCTGACTGAAGTGGGTCCAACAAAGTGTATGAGTTAAGAAAGTGTGTGAGTCGAGTGTAGGCAAGTCTCTCAAGTAGCTTAGAGAGACAAGGGAGCTGAGAGATAGGGCGGTAGTTTGAGAGAGCATTAGGGTCAGAATTTAGTTTTTTTTAAATGGGAGTAATCACTGCATGCTTGAAGAGTGAAGGAAAAATACCAGTAGAGAGATAGAGATTACAGATGTTAGTTAAGGTAGGGATGAGCACCAGAGACAGAGCTTTACTTATTTGTGAGGGTAAAGGATCAAGAGGAGAGGTAGTAGAGAAGCAGGATGAGAAGAGTGATGATATTTCATCTTCATTTGTGGGATCAAATGAAGAAAGAGTGCCAGAGGGTTCAGGTAAAGAACGGAGCAGGTCACTGGCTGCCAAAGAGCATACCATTTCATCTTGGATCTTATCAATCTTCTCCTTGAAGTAGGAAGCAAGATCCTGTGCCTTGATAGTGGTGGGTGGGGTAGGTGCAGGAGGATTCAGAAGTGATTTAAATGTATTAAAGAGTCGTTTGGGGTTAGAGGCTTGAGCAGAGATAAGAGTTTGGAAATATGTTTGTTTGGCAGTGTCCAGGGCATTTTTATAAGAATGGTAGACAGTCTTATATGTGAGGAAGTCACTTGAAATACGAGATTTACGCCACTGACGTTCAAGTTTTCATGTGAGTTTTTGTAGTTGTCTTGTTAATTTGGAGTGCATTGGTTGACATCTAGGCCTACGTGGAGTGTGATGGGTAGCTGGAGCCACTTCATCAAGGGCAAGTTCTAGAGTCTCATTAAGGTGTCATACAGCCATCTCAGGAGAGGTGAATGCAGAAATAGGTGAAAGCAGTTGTTGGAGTGAAGTGGAAAGTTCTTGAAGATTAATTGTGTTAATATTTCTGCGGGTTTGAGGAAGATTGGAGGACTTCAGCAACACAGGGTTTGAATTAACAGAGGAGAGCATGCAGGTGATAAGGTTGTGATCTGAGAGGGGGAAAGGAGTGTTAGTGAGTTCCGAGATGGAGCATAGTCTGGTGAATACTAGATCAAGGCAGTGGCCTGCCTGATGAGTAGAGGAGTCAGTCCGTTGGGAGAGGCCAAGAGAGGAGGTTAGAGAGAGTAGTTTGGAGGCGTGTGCAGCAGATTTTGGACAATCAATAGCAATATTTAAATCACCCATGATCATGGTGGAGATGTCAGAGGATAGGAAGTGGGCAGAAAAATCTTCCAAAAATTGTTTTGGATGCCTAGGTGGGCGGTAGATAGCTGCAACACGCACAGAGAAAGGAGAGTAAACCCTAATGGAATGTACTTCAAATGATGTAAATGTGAGTGATAGAACCTGTGGTAGAACAGTGTACGCAAAAGATTGGGAAAGTAAAAGTCCAACTCCTCCTCCATTATGGTTATCGGGTCTGGAGGTGTGTGTAAAGTGGAGACCACCATGTGCCAGTGCTGCAGGGGAGGCTGTGTCATATTGTGTGAGCCAGGTTTCTGTTATAGCCAGCAGATTGATGTTGTTGGATATGAAGAGGTCATGGATGGATGTTAATTTGTTACAAACAGAGCGTGCATTCCATAAGGCACATTTTAGTGATCTGGAGGGGGATGGAAGACATGTGATGTTTATGAGGTTAGCTGGATTTCTATGTTGCTGTGAATCAGGTGAATGTGAGCGATGCAAGTGGCTGGGTCCTGGATTTGGTGAAATATCACCAGCTATCAGAAGCAGAAGAGAGAGATAAATGTGAGTGTCAGATGTTTGTGAAAGTTTTTTTTATGGTGAGAGGTTGTAGATGTTATTGTCAATGAGTATAGGGAAGTAAAAAGCTCATGAGTGCTAATAAGAGGGGAGTGTAGAATTGAGTGGGCAACATGTACAGAGGGCTGAGTTGCTGGGAGACTGAATGATGCAATGGTTTTTATGAATACTCCATGAAGAGCAATGCAGAAAATGAATTTGTGGAACATAGTTAGTTTGAGATGAAACCAGTGTTATCTAGGCTGAGAGTGTAAGGTTTCACTTGTTCAAGTTAAAAGTTCAGGTGCCTATTTACTGGTGTTGTTACGCTGTATGCTAGCTGTGCATGATAGAGCAAAGTGACAAACAGGTATGTACAATCACATGTAAATCACAATGTAAATAGTTTTATACAAAATTGGTTGCATTTTGTTCTTAGAGGTCATGAGGATTGTAGTTGGTAAAATATATACAAACGCTGAAATGCACAGATGATTGGGAATGAAAGGAAGGGTGGATGTTTTTCTGTATTGTCGGTGGGTTGTTTCTGTCTGTTTTCGTCCTGTTAAGTCCTGGGTAAGTCTATATTGTAATATTTTCTTAACCCTTTTAAACAACCCTTATAATAAAACCCTGTTTAGCCGGCTGTTGTTCAGCCAAGCATCTTTCCTTATGAATGTTAAGTATCCATGTGTGTCTAGTAATTGCAATCAAGGCCTAACATCCCACCCCTGTTTACAGAGCATGCCATAAAACTCAACTAAAACAAACACTAAGATAGCAGTTACCAACTATTTCAAAGCTGCAATAAAGTTTCATCCTAGAATACAATATAGCTTATAATATACAAATTGACAGTGTAGATTACCTAGTATAATAACAATACCACTGCTGCAAAAACTACGTAGAAAGGTCAATGTACAGTATATAGTAAAATGTGCAGGAGGGCAAGGACAAACTATTAATTACCTGAAGTGGAAGTGCTTTATCGAGATATGTCTACCAGTATGAATCAGCAAAGCAGTCACGTGACATAGCAGAGAGAAATGGCTTTAGCGCCTGTTACAGTTGCAGTTGTCATTGTAAGACATGGGAGCCATGCAGAGATGTTTCATTACAGATATGAATCTGCAGTGAGACAACTCCTCATTCTTCGCCTCTACCCCCCGCCTAGTTAGTTAGGTTTGACTCTGTGGGAGCTTGTTAGTGTTACAGGATGGGAAAAGACCTGCAGAGCAAGAGCAGCAGTAGAAGAGGAAAGTGTTGTGCAGACAGAAGTAAGGTAAGTGTGGAAGTTTCAGTGTGTTTGGGGGGTTAGAAATAGAAAGCTGATGTGGGAGGAGTTACAGACGAAGGTTTGAGGGGCAATAGGTTAAACACAGAGGCACTAAGTAAAGGGCTGGTTCTCTTCTTACACAAGCAAAGTTACTGAAGTTGCAGGCAGCTGTGGAAGCTACGTACATTTACTGGGATCCGGTCTGAAGATCGACAGTGTCTAGGTCGACAATGTTTAGGTCGACCACTATAGGTCGACAGTCACTAGGTCGACATGGATGGAAGGTCGACAGGGTTTCTAGGTCGACATGTGCTAGGTCGACAGGTCTAAAGGTCGACATGAGTTTTTCACATTTTTTTTTTCATACTTAACGATCCACGTGGACTACGATTGGAACGGTAAAGTGTGCCGAGCGAAGCGGTAGCGGAGCGAAGGCACCATGCCCAAAGCATGGCGAGCGAAGCGAGCCATGCGAGGGGACGCGGTGCACTAATTTGGGATCCCGGTCACTTTACGAAGAAAACGACACAAAAAATAATAATCCTCCTGTCGACCTTTAGACCTGTCGACCTAGCACATGTCGACCTAGAAACCATGTCAACCTTCCATCCATGTCGACCTAGTGACTGTCGACCTATAGTGGTCGACCTAAACATTGTCGACCTAGACACTGTCGATAAAACGGATCACACCCCATTTACTACCTTATGCTAATGAGAGAATCTGTTTAACCAATGTGGAGTATCGTGTGTCTTTAGGGTAAAACCTGTGCTGCCCATTATTTTTAAAATAGCTGCTACTGTCATCATTAGTGTAGGCACTTGTACCAGCCGCATGCTAGGTGCAATAGATCTATCAGAACCAGTCTTCCCTTCCCTGCACACACTTTATCGTATGGAGATTTTATACATGTCAACGACACTCCCGTGCCAGTTACACAAGTCTGGGCTGTTACGTGGGATGGCATTGTCACCATACAAGTCACACCCCAACCCACCCTATTTCATGGAGAGGCACATCCAGCCAAGTGCCATCCGACTTAGTACAGGACAGAGATATGCAACAATGCAGAAATATAAATCTGTGCATCCAATGTACAGTATGCAAAACCTCGCAGTTGTCGTCCATAGTAAGAGATCTAAGAATCAGCCCCTCAGTGTGCAAGGGGGGTTTATAGCGGAAAGCTGAAGTGGGTGAGGAATAGATAATGATAGATGAGGTGAAGTACTGCTAATGGTTTATGTATATTTGGGATGGGGTGAAGGGAGGAGTGGAGGGGGTCAAAATCTATTTTCTTTTCTCTTTCTGCCATTGATCCTCTATGCGTGGGTAACCCTCATACAAAGTGTTTAAAGTAGAGATGAGCGGGTTCGGTTCCTCGGAATCCGAACCCGCCCGAACTTCAGGTTTTTTTACACGGGGCCGAGCGACTCGGATCTTCCCGCCTTGCTCGGTTACCCCGAGCGCGCCCGAACGTCATCATCCCGCTGTCGGATTCTCGCGAGACTCGGATTCTATATAAGGAGCCGCGCGTCGCCGCCATTTTCACACGTGCATTGAGATTCATAGGGAGAGGACGTGGCTGGCGTCCTCTCCGTTTATAGAGAAGAGAGTGAGACTAGAGTAGAGAGAGACACAGTAGTAATTTTGGGGAGCATTAGGAGCAGTACTACTACTTGCTGAAGTGATAGATAGTGTGACTGTATATCTGACTTGTGGGGGAGACACTGACAGTGGGGAGCAGTTAGAGTCTGAGAGCAGGACTCAGGAGTACATATAACGTACAGTGCACACTTTTGCTGCCAGAGTGCCACACTGCCATTGTGACCACACTGACCACCAGTATATATTGTGATTGTCTGCTTAGGAGTACTACTTGCAAGTTGCTGATAGTGTGACCAGTGACCTGACCACCAGTTTAATTAATCACCACCAGTTTAATATATATATATATATATATATATATATATAATTGTATATAATATATATATAATATTGTATACCACCTACCCGTGGTTTTTTTTTTCTTTCTTCTTTATACATACTACTATAGTAGCTTACTGTAGCAGTCTGCGGTGCTGCTGAGCTGACAGTGTCCAGCAGGTCCGTCATCAGTCATCATTACCTAATAAATATATTATCTACCTGTCCGGCTGCAGTACTAGTGATATTATATATATATATATATATTAATTTCATCTCATTATCATCCAGTCTATATTAGCAGCAGACACAGTACGGTAGTCCACGGCTGTAGCTACCTCTGTGTCGGCAGTCACTCGTCCATCCATAATTGTATACCACCTACCCGTGTTTTTTTTTTTTTTCTTTCTTCTTTATACATACTACTATAGTAGCTTACTGTAGCAGTCTGCGGTGCTGCTGAGCTGACAGTGTCCAGCAGGTCCGTCATCAGTCATTACATAATAAATATATATACCTGTCCGGCTGCAGTACTAGTGATATTATATATATATATATATATATATATATATATATTGATTTCATCTCATTATCATCCAGTCTATATTAGCAGCAGACACAGTACGGTAGTCCACGGCTGTAGCTACCTCTGTGTCGGCAGTCGCTCGTCCATCCATAATTGTATACCACCTACCCGTGGTTTTTTTCTTTTCTTTCTTCTTTATACATACTACTATAGTAGCTTACTGTAGCAGTCTGCGGTGCTGCTGAGCTGACAGTGTCCAGCAGGTCCGTCATCAGTCATTACATAATAAATATATATACCTGTCCGGCTGCAGTACTAGTGATATTATATATATATATATATATATATATATATTGATTTCATCTCATTATCATCCAGTCTATATTAGCAGCAGACACAGTATGGTAGTCCACGGCTGTAGCTACCTCTGTGTCGGCAGTCGCTCGTCCATCCATAATTGTATACCACCTACCCGTGGTTTCTTTTTTTTCTTTCTTCTTTATACATACTACTATAGTAGCTTACTGTAGCAGTCTGCGGTGCTGCTGAGCTGACAGTGTCCAGCAGGTCCGTCATCAGTCATTACATAATAAATATATATACCTGTCCGGCTGCAGTACTAGTGATATTATATATATATATATATTGATTTCATCTCATTATCATCCAGTCTATATTAGCAGCAGACACAGTACGGTAGTCCACGGCTGTAGCTACCTCTGTGTCGGCAGTCGCTCGTCCATCCATAATTGTATACCACCTACCCGTGGTTTTTCTTTTTCTTTCTTCTTTATACATACTACTATAGTAGCTTACTGTAGCAGTCTGCGGTGCTGCTGAGCTGACAGTGTCCAGCAGGTCCGTCATCAGTCATTACATAATAAATATATATACCTGTCCGGCTGCAGTACTAGTCATATTATATATATATATATATATATATATATATTGATTTCATCTCATTATCATCCAGTCTATATTAGCAGCAGACACAGTACGGTAGTCCACGGCTGTAGCTACCTCTGTGTCGGCAGTCGCTCGTCCATCCATAATTGTATACCACCTACCCATGTTTTTTTTCTTTCTTTCTTCTTTATACATACTACTATAGTAGCTTACTGTAGCAGTCTGCGGTGCTGCTGAGCTGACAGTGTCCAGCAGGTCCGTCATCAGTCATTACATAATAAATATATATACCTGTCCGGCTGCAGTACTAGTGAAATTATATATATATATATTGATTTCATCTCATTATCATCCAGTCTATATTAGCAGCAGACACAGTACGGTAGTCCACGGCTGTAGCTACCTCTGTGTCGGCAGTCGCTCGTCCATCCATAATTGTATACCACCTACCCGTGGTTTTTTTTTTTTTCTTTCTTCTTTATACATACTACTATAGTAGCTTACTGTAGCAGTCTGCGGTGCTGCTGAGCTGACAGTGTCCAGCAGGTCCGTCATCAGTCATTACATAATAAATATATATATACCTGTCCGGCTGCAGTACTAGTGATATTATATATATATATATATATATATATATATTAATTTCATCTCATTATCATCCAGTCTATATTAGCAGCAGACACAGTACGGTAGTACACGGCTGTAGCTACCTCTGTGTCGGCAGTCGCTCGTCCATCCATAAGTATACTAGTATCCATCCATCTCCATTGTTTACCTGAGGTGCCTTTTAGTTGTGCCTATTAAAATATGGAGAACAAAAATGTTGAGGTTCCAAAATTAGGGAAAGATCAAGATCCACTTCCACCTCGTGCTGAAGCTGCTGCCACTAGTCATGGCCGAGACGATGAAATGCCAGCAACGTCGTCTGCCAAGGCCGATGCCCAATGTCATAGTACAGAGCATGTCAAATCCAAAACACCAAATATCAGTAAAAAAAGGACTCCAAAATCTAAAATAAAATTGTCGGAGGAGAAGCGTAAACTTGCCAATATGCCATTTACCACACGGAGTGGCAAGGAACGGCTGAGGCCCTGGCCTATGTTCATGGCTAGTGGTTCAGCTTCACATGAGGATGGAAGCACTCAGCCTCTCGCTAGAAAAATGAAAAGACTCAAGCTGGCAAAAGCAGTAGCACCGCAAAGAACTGTGCGTTCTTCGAAATCCCAAATCCACAAGGAGAGTCCAATTGTGTCGGTTGCGATGCCTGACCTTCCCAACACTGGACGTGAAGAGCATGCGCCTTCCACCATTTGCACGCCCCCTGCAAGTGCTGGAAGGAGCACCCGCAGTCCAGTTCCTGATAGTCAGATTGAAGATGTCAGTGTTGAAGTACACCAGGATGAGGAGGATATGGGTGTTGCTGGCGCTGGGGAGGAAATTGACCAGGAGGATTCTGATGGTGAGGTGGTTTGTTTAAGTCAGGCACCCGGGGAGACACCTGTTGTCCGTGGGAGGAATATGGCCATTGACATGCCTGGTGAAAATACAAAAAAAAATCAGCTCTTCGGTGTGGAAGTATTTCAACAGAAATGCGGACAACAGGTGTCAAGCCGTGTGTTGCCTTTGTCAAGCTGTAATAAGTAGGGGTAAGGACGTTAACCACCTCGCAACATCCTCCCTTATACGTCACCTGCAGCGCATTCATAATAAGTCAGTGACAAGTTCAAAAACTTTGGGTGACAGCGGAAGCAGTCCACTGACCAGTAAATCCCTTCCTCTTGTAACCAAGCTCACGCAAACCACCCCACCAACTCCCTCAGTGTCAATTTCCTCCTTCCCCAGGAATGCCAATAGTCCTGCAGGCCATGTCACTGGCAATTCTGACGATTCCTCTCCTGCCTGGGATTCCTCCGATGCATCCTTGCGTGTAACGCCTACTGCTGCTGGCGCTGCTGTTGTTGCTGCTGGGAGTCGATGGTCATCCCAGAGGGGAAGTCGTAAGCCCACTTGTACTACTTCCAGTAAGCAATTGACTGTCCAACAGTCCTTTGCGAGGAAGATGAAATATCACAGCAGTCATCCTGTTGCAAAGCGGATAACTGAGGCCTTGACAACTATGTTGGTGTTAGACGTGCGTCCGGTATCCGCCGTTAGTTCACAGGGAACTAGACAATTTCTTGAGGTAGTGTGCCCCCGTTACCAAATACCATCTAGGTTCCACTTCTCTAGGCAGGCGATACCGAGAATGTACACGGACGTCAGAAAAAGACTCACCAGTGTCCTTAAAAAAATGCAGTTGTACCCAATGTCCACTTAACCACGGACATGTGGACAAGTGGAGCAGGGCAGGGTCAGGACTATATGACTGTGACAGCCCACTGGGTAGATGTATGGACTCCCGCCACAAGAACAGCAGCGGCGGCACCAGTAGCAGCATCTCGCAAACGCCAACTCTTTCCTAGGCAGGCTACGCTTTGTATCACCGGTTTCCAGAATACGCACACAGCTGAAAACCTCTTACGGCAACTGAGGAAGATCATCGCGGAATGGCTTACCCCAATTGGACTCTCCTGTGGATTTGTGGCATCGGACAACGCCAGCAATATTGTGTGTGCATTAAATATGGGCAAATTCCAGCACGTCCCATGTTTTGCACATACCTTGAATTTGGTGGTGCAGAATTATTTAAAAAACGACAGGGGCGTGCAAGAGATGCTGTCGGTGGCCAGAAGAATTGCGGGACACTTTCGGCGTACAGGCACCATGTACAGAAGACTGGAGCAACACCAAAAACGCCTGAACCTGCCCTGCCATCATCTGAAGCAAGAAGTGGTAACGAGGTGGAATTCAACCCTATATATGCTTCAGAGGTTGGAGGAGCAGCAAAAGGCCATTCAAGCCTATACAATTCAGCACGATATAGGAGGTGGAATGCACCTGTCTCAAGCGCAGTGGAGAATGATTTCAACGTTGTGCAAGGTTCTGATGCCCTTTGAACTTGCCACACGTGAAGTCAGTTCAGACACTGCCAGCCTGAGTCAGGTCATTCCCCTCATCAGGCTTTTGCAGAAGAAGCTGGAGACATTGAAGGAGGAGCTAACACGGAGCGATTCCGCTAGGCATGTGGGACTTGTGGATGGAGCCCTTAATTCGCTTAACAAGGATTCACGGGTGGTCAATCTGTTGAAATCAGAGCACTACATTTTGGCCACCGTGCTCGATCCTAGATTTAAAACCTACCTTGGATCTCTCTTTCCGGCAGACACAAGTCTGCTGGGGTTCAAAGACCTGCTGGTGAGAAAATTGTCAAGTCAAGCGGAACGCGACCTGTCAACATCTCCTCCTTCACATTCTCCCGCAACTGGGGGTGCGAGGAAAAGGCTCAGAATTCCGAGCCCACCCGCTGGCGGTGATGCAGGGCAGTCTGGAGCGACTGCTGATGCTGACATCTGGTCCGGACTGAAGGACCTGACAACGATTACGGACATGTCGTCTACTGGCACTGCATATGATTCTCTCCCCATTGAAAGAATGGTGGAGGATTATATGAGTGACCGCATCCAAGTAGGCACGTCACACAGTCCGTACTTATACTGGCAGGAAAAAGAGGCAATTTGGAGGCCCTTGCACAAACTGGCTTTATTCTACCTAAGTTGCCCTCCCACAAGTGTGTACTCCGAAAGAGTGTTTAGTGCCGCCGCTCACCTTGTCAGCAATCGGCGTACGAGGTTACTTCCAGAAAATGTGGAGAAGATGATGTTCATTAAAATGAATTATAATCAATTCCTCCGTGGAGACATTCACCAGCAGCAATTGCCTCCACAAAGTACACAGGGAGCTGAGATGGTGGATTCCAGTGGGGACGAATTGATAATCTGTGAGGAGGGGGATGTACACGGTGATATATCGGAGGATGATGATGAGGTGGACATCTTGCCTCTGTAGAGCCAGTTTGTGCAAGGAGAGATTAATTGCTTCTTTTTTGGTGGGGGTCCAAACCAACCCGTCATTTCAGTCACAGTCGTGTGGCAGACCCTGTCACTGACATGATGGGTTGGTTAAAGTGTGCATGTCCTGTTTATACAACATAAGGGTGGGTGGGAGGGCCCAAGGACAATTCCATCTTGCACCTCTTTACTCTTTAATTTTTCTTTGCGTCATGTGCTGTTTGTGGAGTATTTTTTTGAAGGGCCATCCTGCGTGACACTGCAGTGCCACTCCTAGATGGGCCCGGTGTTTGTGTCGGCCACTAGGGTCGCTTATCTTACTCACACAGCTACCTCATTGCGCCTCTTTTTTTCTTTGCGTCATGTGCTGTTTGGGGAGTGTTTTTTGGAAGGGCCATCCTGCGTGACACTGCAGTGCCACTCCTAGATGGGCCAGGTGTTTGTGTCGGCCACTAGGGTCGCTTATCTTACTCACACAGCTACCTCATTGCGCCTCTTTTTTTCTTTGCGTCATGTGCTGTTTGGGGAGTGTTTTTTGGAAGGGCCATCCTGCGTGACACTGCAGTGCCACTCCTAGATGGGCCCGGTGTTTGTGTCGGCCACTAGGGTCGCTTATCTTACTCACACAGCTACCTCATTGCGCCTCTTTTTTTCTTTGCGTCATGTGCTGTTTGGGGAGTGTTTTTTGGAAGGGCCATCCAGCGTGACACTGCAGTGCCACTCCTAGATGGGCCAGGTGTTTGTGTCGGCCACTAGGGTCGCTTATCTTACTCACACAGCTACCTCATTGCGCCTCTTTTTTTCTTTGCGTCATGTGCTGTTTGGGGAGTGTTTTTTGGAAGGGCCATCCTGCGTGACACTGCAGTGCCACTCCTAGATGGGCCAGGTGTTTGTGTCGGCCACTAGGGTCGCTTATCTTACTCACACAGCTACCTCATTGCGCCTCTTTTTTTCTTTGCGTCATGTGCTGTTTGGGGAGTGTTTTTTGGAAGGGCCAGCCTGCGTGACACTGCAGTGCCACTCCTAGATGGGCCAGGTGTTTGTGTCGGCCACTAGGGTCGCTTAGCTTAGTCATCCAGCGACCTCGGTGCAAATTTTAGTACTAAAAATAATATTGTGAGGTGTGAGGTATTCAGAATAGACTGAAAATGAGTGGAAATTATGGTTTTTGAGGTTAATAATACTTTGGGATCAAAATGACCCCCAAATTCTATGATTTAAGCTGTTTTTTAGTGTTTTTTGAAAAAAACACCCAAATCCAAAACACACCCGAATCCGACAAAAAAAATTCGGTGAGGTTTTGCCAAAACGCGGTCGAACCCAAAACACGGCCGCGGAACCGAACCCAAAACCAAAACACAAAACCCGAAAAATTTCAAGTGCACATCTCTAGTTTAAAGTAGTGTTTATTTACAGTATAGAAAAATACAAAGACTGAGCATGCTATGCTATTTAATAGTGATCAGTTTTTTATTTGTTGTGAGAAGGGACAGAGATACAATACTAGGTTTTTTTGTGTAAGCCAATACTGGGTACTCACAGGAGATATATCGTTCATACAGTTGATGAGCGATATATTGTCCCTACCATCTGTAAGTGTGTACACACAATATTTCTGTCAATGACGTCTTTCACAGATACTGTATATTGTATCTGCTGGGAATCATAGCGCATGCAATACCAATGTTTTCAATGTTCGCGATGTTCACCCAGAACTGCAATCGCATCGCAGTTTAGAGATCGCAAATGCAGGAAGGACGTGGTATGCACCTCCTCCTGCATTTACATTGCCAAGGATTGCAATCCTTACTGAAGTAGGCCCTTTATGTACAACATTGTTTTCATGTATAGGTGTGCCCAGCCATTCCTGCTTGTCCTCAGCTTTTTTTGGGAACCAATTTGTTATTTTGGCACTTTCTAGGAACACTACAAGCAATGAAATGAAAATTGTCACACTTAAAGTAAATACAGTATATTATACTTTATGTCCTGATGTGGTTTAATGATATATAAACTATACTTTTATTTTAGGATAAAAACTGAATAATAAATATAAAACTGAATAATAGTAATACTAAAGAGAGATAGACCTGTGCGCTGCACTTATGATAGTAATGCATCTCCCCACATTAAGGCAGAGCTCTATGTCAGCGTATAAGTATGGAAACGGGACTTGAACCATTATGCACACTGGAGTGGACCTAAAGGGTACATTCATACAAACCTTCATAAACGACCTTTGCTGTTTGTAGGTAGTGGGTGTTATATATAACCAACACTTTCAAGACTTTTTGAATATTGATTTTATAAAACATACCTAATCTAAACAGTATAGTATATTGTTTATAGATGGGCCTATGGGGGTCATTCTGACCCGATCGCACGCTGCAGTTTATCGCAGCAGTGCAATCGGGTCAGACCTGCGCACATGGCTGAAGGCCGTTGGGCCGCCACGATCACCTCTGCCTGACTGACAGATAGAGGCGGTCACTGGGCGGGGTGCAGAACGGCGGCGTTTGGCCACCGTTACGTGGGCGCAGCCCGGCCAACGCAGGCATGGCCGGACCGAACCGAACGGGGGGGGGGGGTGCACAGCCGCTGCGGGCCATTAAAGCTGCGCTGGTCGGGAGCTACTCCTGAAGTGCAAAGGCATTGCCGCTGTGCAATGCCTTTGCACTTCTGCAGGGGAAGCCGGCACTGACATGCGGGTCAGGATATCCCTGTACTGGGCGTCCCCCCGCATGTCAGTGTGAATGATCGTAGCACAGCTATGATCATCTCGGAATGACCCCCTATATCAGATAAAGATGAGCAAGATTGTGGCAGATACAAAGAAAGAGAACCAGGAACAAGATTGTGGCAGAATTTTCATGGCAGATGAAGGCAATGTTCTTGCTTTTCCCCTTCTACGCTGCTGAAGTAATTTTGACCTTATTGTTAAGTTTGCTTTCTGTGAAACTTGTAATTGAAAAATATATAATTTCTGCTTCATGCTGCTCTGCTCCATGGTTGGGGAATGTCTGGGATCCCTGGGTCTGGGAAGATAGAAGCAAACTTTTTTAAACCTGTTTCACATTAATTCAACTTCTTTCTCATTTCCACACAGTACAATAAATTGACATCATTATTCCACCTGTATGCATCAATAACAAATACAACGCAGAATAGCATTCAGGAAAAAAGGAAAAGAAAACAAAGATTTTATAGCGTAATTCAATTTTCAAATTGCCCGCAATGTGCAGTCCCTAAATGTGCAACATTGGCACAGGCAGTGCGGATGGAGTAATGGTTAGCATTACTGCATCACAGCACTGAGGTCATGGGTTTGATTCCCACTATGACCCTAACTGTGTGGAGTTTGTACATTCTCCCCATGCTTGTGTGCATTTACTCAGGTTACTTCAGTTTCCTCTCTTAAAGAAAAGTATACCGCTAGGTTAATTGGCTCCCAAAAAAAGAACCCTTGTGTGTATGTGCATATGCTTAAGAAAAACTAGATTTGCCATTGGTTCTCATCTGTCATAAAAATTGTCTGTTTCACTTTATGTGTAAGATTGCAAGTATTTCCTCACACCCCATACAGATGTGCAAGAAATTATGCATGGTCAGGATACTGTATGCACAGATTACATAGTAGGATGTTTGGAGGCACATTGAATTGTCCTTAAAGATTATATCACCAGACCTGTGCTCTTCCGTGATTGGCCTGTACCTCCACAAAGCTCAATTAGAGTAAAATTCCTCCATGATATACTGTAGTTAGTTTGCAGGGATAATCTGATAATAAATTCCACTGGAAAAACAGGTAAAATAGTAAAATGAGGAATGAGGTGAATATTTCATGGAAAAATTCTTATGTCAGAATATTTTCATTCCATTTTCTTTTCATTTGCGAAGCTCTAGAGATATATACAGTGAGTTCTTCCCCTCTGAGGAGATGGAATGTGACAAGTGAGTGGATTAAGAGGGAAGATTGCTCACGAGGAACTTCAGAGGAATACGCTACATTGCTCTCTTCTTTCCTATGGGAAGTCATGGAGATGTTTTTTAGACGTGCAATTCTTAGCCCACAGCTTTAGCTACAAAACTCCAATCATTTTATTTTAAACTGCAATGTGTGGTCTCATTCTCTCAGGGGAGCACTGGAGGGTATACATACAGAAGGTATATGAATATACCTCTGTTTTATTGGGTTCTGTGCTGTGCAAGTCATGGCACACAACACTGTTCTCAGGGGGTCATTCCGAGTTGATTGCTAGCTGCTTTAGTTCGCTGTGCAGCGATGAGTCAAAAAAACGGCACTTCTGCGCATGCGTATGTGGCGCAATGCACATGCACGTCGTACTAATGCAACAAACTATGTAGTTTTACACAAGGTCTAGCAAAGTTTATCAGTCGCACTGCTGGCCGCAGAATGATTGACATGAAGTGGGCGTTTCTGGGTGTCAACTGACCGTTTTCAGGGAGTGTTCGGAAAAACACAGGCATGCCAGGAAAAATGCAGGCGTGGCTGGGCGAACGCAGGGCATGTTCGGGACGTCAAAACAGGAACTGAACAGTCTGAAGTGATCGCAAGCGCTGAGTAGGTATTGAGCTACTCTAAAACTGCACAAAAAAAGTTTGCCGCCGCTCTGCGATCCTTTCGTTTGCACTTCTGCTAAGCAAAAATACACTACCAGTGGGCGGCGGCATAGCGTTTGCACGGTTGCTAAAACTGCTAGCGAGCTAACACCTCGTAATGACCCCCTCAGTCTTCTTGCTCCTTGCTGTCAATGACGTAAGGTCATCCTGTTGCCAAGCAGAATACAAAGAAATCTAACAGTTAAAAGTGAATACAGATTTGAAATACTCTGTTCATCTGTCAGCAATATCAAAACTTTTTCTTCTCTCTTTTATAAGTTGACCTTTTTGGACTATTTTTTATATCCATTTTGTTAAAAACTAGGCATTATAGATGTAAAAAAAGGAGCTAATTTAGAGGTAGGTAAATTCGCATACTGAACTTACAATACTAAGGAAAAGACACACCAGAAGCAGCACTTTTACAGGATGTGCATACAGGGCGCTGCGGAACCCTTGTGGCGCCATATAAATAAAGGATAATAATAATAATACAGGATGTTTAGTTGGCCGCCTCTCAAGTAGAGTCTAGTTGAAAAAATTTAATTTGCACCAAGCGTATGTCAGACATCTAACCATATATATAATGGGCGCAGAGTGTGCCGTGCACATGGGTCCCTGGATGAGTCCAGAGGGGCCCACACCATCTATAATGGATGCAGGGTATTGCTGTGCACCCATTTACTATTATTAACTCTTACCTGCTATTCCTACCTCTCTGGAGTTCCACTTCGTGGCTGCACAAATCACTGGGAAAATAGCATGCACAGTACATAAATCACCAGGAACATGGCATGGGCACCATGTTCCTGGAGACCCACACCTGCACAGTGTCAGAGTCTACTCGCATCTGTACTGCAAACAGAGAAGGAGGCCCCTCCTCTCTTATTATATTATAAATTACAGCTTTTCACTTCCAAATTATTGGCGTATTTACAGTGTATACTTTGGAGATCTTGATATCCGCTTCCATAGCATATGTGACAGTGAGCATCAGTGAAATAAGACACTGATCCAGCTGGGAGGGAGTGAAAAAAGAGAGAGAGAGACAGCCGAGAGTGGACTCAGAGAGCTGGCCTAGTGAATGACAGCTGGACAGTGGAACAGAGAAAAGCAGGAAGAGAACGCTTCTTCCCTGCTTTTGTCTATTTTAAGTGGATAAAAATAATACAGTGTAACACCATCCACAGATGGTGTTATGTTTGTCAAAAAAGTAGAGAGAAGCTTCTAAGAAACTTGGGGGGAGATGTATAAAGGAGTGAAAAGAATAGGGTAGTATGCCAGTGGAGAAGTTGCCCATGGCAACCAATCAGGTGCTACTGTACTTATAATTTTATAGAATGCACTTGATAAATGTTACCTAAGTGCTGATTGGTTGCATAGGGCAACTTCTCCACTGGCTCTTGTCTCCACTCTTTTCACTGCTTCATACATCTCCCCCTCTGTGCTGAAGTGGGTCAAAGAAAACTCACCACTCCAAAAGCAGTGGGGTGGGGATACATAGCACTGGTGACATGGCTGATACCGGATGAAATTGGCACTTGATCCCTGGAGTATAAATACTCTTAATAATAGCTGTATCTGGTAATGCCGCCATAGCTGGCTATACCCGTAGTACAGATAATCTGCTTATTGTTTACTAGCTCTGCATGTATCTCCTGCTTATACATTTGCCCCAATAACATCTTTTAAAAGTTGAGACTGGGCACTGGTGTATTTATAATTGTGCAGTGTATGCAGTGCACAGGCCTCTGGAGTTCAGGGGAGCCTGAACAAAACACATAGCACCCATTTTTTTAAATACTTACCCTCCGTAGTCCCATGTCAGCAGCAGCGCTGCAGAAACCACTGGGAAACTGGCACGGCGACCATTCTTCAAGGTGTTTCGTGCATGCACAGTAGGAAAGTGGGAATTTTCCCAGAGACCTGCGCATCTGCACAAGACTCTGAGACAGTGGGGTAAATTTACTAAGGTGGGAGATTTTTAGAACTGGTGATGTTGCCCATGGCAACCAATCAGATTCTACTTACCATTTATCTATCTGCTTCTAGCAGATAATAGATATAATCTGATTGGTTGCTATGGGCAACATCACTAGTTCTAAAAATCTCCCACCTTAGTAAATTTCCCCCAGTGATAGGGTCCCTAGTGACTATAGGGTCCAGAGTCTACAGCGCTGCCGACTAGAGAGGAGCGGGCCCAAACCGAGTCTGCACACAGGCCGCCTTCTCTCTTAATTAGACTGGGGTTCTAGAATAATGGAATTTAAACAAAAATATGTTTACAACTTTAGTGTTGGCAACTTTTGGACAGTATTATAAATTAGTTTTTTAGTTTTTAGCATACAGTCATTACGAAGAGAATTATGGGAACCCAATATAAATAGGCTTACCTTACTATCCCTTTAAACTGGGATGCTCATGGATTACACAGGTTCTGTGGCTGAATTAAACCAGGTAAAATGCAGGACTGAAGTCAGCCATCCACATAACCTGCATAATTTATGGTTGTCCCAGTAAACATAGTACATAGTATCTGAGGTTGAAAAAAGACAATTGTCCATCGAGTTCAACCTATTTGTGGTGTCCTATGCATGATGATTTGACTAAAATTTCTGACTGATGCTGCTGTCAGCCATTGCATTTTATCCCTATTTATAGTAACTATAATGCATGACTATGCACCATACCCCTGGATATCCTTTTCCAATAGGAATTTATCTAACCCATTCTTAAAGGTGTTGACAGATTCCGCCATTACAACTCCCTCGGGCAGGGAATTCCAAACACGTATTGTCCTTACCGTGAAAAAGCCTTTACGCCGTATTGTGCGGAATCTCCTCTCCTCTAACCTGAGCGAGTGTCCACGAGTCCTCTGTGTTGATCTAACCAAAAACAGGTCCCGCGCAAGCTCTGTGTATTGTCCCCTTATATATTTGTAGATGTTGATCATATCCCCTCTTAGTCTCCACTTTTGCAATGTAAACATGCCTAGTCTTTCAAGCCTTTCCTTGTATTCCATCGTCTCCATGCCCTTAATTAGTTTGGTCGCCCTCCTCTGTACCTTTTCAAGCTCCAGGATATCCTTTTTGTAGTACGGTGCCCAGAACTGTACACAGTATTCAAGGTGTGGCCTCACTAGTGATTTATATAACGGGAGTATAATACTCTCATCCCTAGCATCAATACCCCGTTTTATGCATGCTAATATCTTATTAGCCTTCTTTGCTGCAGTCCTACTTTGGATACTACTTCTTAGCTTGCTATCTATGAGGACACCTAAGTCCTTTTCCAGTACAGAATCCCCTAATTTTACCCCATTTAGTAGGTAGGTGTAATTTTTGTTCTTGTTACCACAGTGCATTACCTTACACTTGTCTGTGTTGAAGCGCATTCTCCATTTGGCTGCCCATGCTTCTAATTTAACTAAGTCGTTCTGAAGAGACTCGGCATCCTCCTCTGTATTTATAGCCTTACATAATTTGGTATCATCTGCAAAAATTGACACCATGCTCTCTAGACCTTCTGTTAGGTCGTTAATGAAAATATTGAACAATAGCGGTCCTAATACTGAGCCTTGCGGCACACCACTTAGCACTTCAGTCCAAGTTGAAAAAGATCCATTAACCACAACGCGCTGCTTCCTATTATCTAACCAGTTTTTGACCCAAGTGCATATTGTGCTTCCTAGCCCTGATTCTTGTAGCTTGTATATAAGTCTCATGTGTGGTACAGTATCGAACGCTTTGGCAAAGTCTAAAAAGATTACATCCACGTCTTTATCCTGATCTAGGTTTGCGCTTACTGTTTCATAAAAGCCAAGTAAGTTGGTTTGACAGGATCTGTCCTTCATAAACCCATGTTGATTCCTTTTAATGACCTTATTGGTTTCAAGGAACTTCTGAATACTATCTCTTAGAATACCTTCCAATACTTTCCCCACTATAGATGTAAGACTAACTGGTCTATAATGTCAAAGTCAGAAAAATATCTCTATGCACACTGCCATATTTGCACCGCACACTGGTCCGCGCTGCGCATGCGTACGCTCTCCCGTGAAGGCGCATACCCGCAATAGCGTGCACCCGCAGGCGCACGGTATGCATATTTACGGTAGAGTTTATGTAATCGTAGCGTGCGACTCAATCGTTACATATTTTCACAATTAATGTAGTTTGTAGATCATGGTCCCTTTGATAGATTCTGAAAGTTTGGTTAATATAGAATGTCCCTGAACGGAGGAATCCCTCTTTGTATTGTGCGAAGGGTCTAACAGGAGTCATACAGTGGTGTTTGGTACCCATCGGAAGAGTATTTAAATAGCAATATTCCGGTGTTGGTTTGGAGCGGATTAATCGCTCGTGCGAATAGTTATGGACATAAGAAGTTATGTCCATTTATTATTATTTGTTCTTACTTAGTCATGCACCTGAACAGTTGGAGACAGGTATCAGTGGGTCTCAAATGGCTCTTTGACCTCAGAGATCCCCCAAACAATAGTTTGCATGTTGGGAGGGCCTCATATCTTTACATGCATAAGGTAAGCACCGGAATAGTAATTGAAGATCAATTGTACTCCAAATCAGTATCTTTCCCGCAGACGGAGTACAATAGCCTTTAATTACACTGAGCTTTGAGACTCAATGAGGAGGGCCAACACCTGTGTTTACGAATGGATTAGGGTTTGTATCCAGGAGAATGAGGGCTGAGATGTCATTGTCTCAACTGAAAGTGGACATCATGAATATAGAACAAAACCCAGACAGGATTCTGTTTTGTATTCGCCAAACAATAGCTCTCCAGAAGACAGGAATGTGTTGGTCATCACCCATTGTGTTGCATAACCAAGGCCACTGATACAAGACAGCCCACCTGTATGAATCAACCTATGACCTTTGTTATAATGCGAAGCCGAATTCCTGCGTCCAATGGACAATGAGATTGTAGGGACCATTGGATTGCATTGTGTGAGTAGCATAAAAGACGGGCCTGTGGCATCCAGCTTGCACTTCTCATCAAACGGTTCTCATTGCTGATAATCGGGAAGCTGGATGTCCAGAAGCGCTTGCGATCGTTACCCTTGTGCGTAAGTTTCTCTCCGTAATCATTGTCTTTCTGTGAGCCATTTCTCTCATATCTCTCTCTCTCTCTCTCTCTCTCTCTCTCTCTCTCTCCTCACTTTCTCTCGTATTTTCCCTTGATTAGTATTGTATTGTATTGTATTTCTTGTATAGTTATTTGGTTAGGAAGTCTCTGTTATATTGTAGTGTATCATTTGTACTGTGATTCCTTTTTGCAAGTATATTAGTTATAATACATATAATAGGCTTTGGACCCTAAACAAGTATCTGTGTATTTCTTATAGTGTTAAGTGTTCACTTGAGCGTCGGTGACTCTCAAGCAGCTTTGTAGTTAATCAGGTTACACCAGGTTGCACTTACACATTGTCTCTACATAAAGGTATACTGTGTATCTCATTGTTAAAGGTATAGATATCAAGGTATAGCGTTGTGAGCGTCTGCGCCGCTGGTGATCTCCTCGTGGTCTCGAGCGTCTGCTACGCCATAGCGAATCATTATGTTAGTCAACAGCCAATAGCGTGCCTGCCTGTGATCTCTGGGCCGTGAGCGAACGTGACGCTTGAGCGTCTCGCCTACGGCTGAGCGATCGTTACGCAACTAGTGTACCCTTACGGTACTTCTTAAGTAAACAGCATACAGTGTTCTTAGACCTCATAAAGGGTTGTTTATACGATAAAGGAATCCAGCTTTATCAATTGGGGGCCGTCCAGTCCTTCACATATCTGCACTAGGTAGATCAGCAGACATTATCCCTCAGCAAAGGGCGGGAGGTTGTCTCGCAGTGCTGACGGGATAAGCGTCTGCTTTGCTTAGATAAAGAGTGCTGAAGGAATCCGGGAACCGGAGGTAAGAACAAAACGCTTGTGTCTTTTAAAACTGTATTTTTCTTCTGCTTTACGTATACATCTGTATTTCCTTTTCATTTAAAATTTTCGTATATCACTATCCTGTTTGCCAGTTTTATAGTTGATAGAAAAGCGCTAAAAGAGACTTGCTGTTATTTCATAGTTTAAGAATAGAGGTAATAGTTAAAGTATAGACCAACACACGGTTTGCCTGGGAGATAAGGCAAAGCCAGTGGGGTACGCGGTGGATGATCAGGGATCATCTACATTGATAAAAGTATAAATTGTGTTACGGTGGATCTTTGTTTTGCGTACACGTGTCCCTAACTGAGACTTGCGTACGCAATCCAAAGGCCGAGGCACGCAGCGTACATTACGCAGCGGAGTGTCCGGCTACGCCCACGTAGCTCAAGTCACGATAAGTTGAATTAGCGCAAAGCGGTAGATAACGCGACGCGGTAAATAACGCAAGTCTATTTTTTGAAATCTGAAATTTAGTTTAACAGATCCTGCTCCTAATTGGTAACACAGCTGGGCTAAAGAAAATTTCTGCGCAGAAATAGATATAGAAACGAAAGTGTACATGTGTTGAGTGAGTGTGTTTTTATTATTACATAAGTTTATATAACTTAGAGGTTGAACCAAAAGGAAAGTCGGGTACTCGTCAGGAACATACGTGTAAGTGACATATACGGTGGCTAAGGAGGCATCCTTGGTTAAATAAAATATTTGAGCATTAGAGTATAGCGGACCACACAGACCAGGAGGTCATAAGGACAAAGAAGTCCGCTATAAAGGTAAGAGGCACAACCCCGGGGGTTGGTGCAGAATCCATATAGGCCATACAAGCTCTTGCTGAAGGAATTCGCAGCCGAAATTTTCGATTCCATTGATCTCCCAGTACATAACAAGTAGTGCTTATGTACTGAACGATTGTACCGCACGTCATTGTGTGCATTAGTAAACCTGACTAGTATCATTTTGCGTACAAAGGTCATAAACGCTAGTTGTACATTCTGACGTGATTTGTGTAATTTTTTATTTTTGGAAGGGAAGTTCGCTGGTCACTCAGGAACTATCTAACAACCCCACCTTTACTGGAAAGAGTAAGTGTCCTGCGGGTAACCCTCACATGTTCCAGTAAACAGAAGGTTTTTGGTAGGTGCCCTGTATCGAGTACGCCAGCACCATATCGGTGTGATCAGGTCGTATTGGTCGAGGTGGGCGAGTGAGTGGGGTACTCGGTAAACCGCCACCGCCGGCCTATTTTGAATAATTTGGTTTGCTGTAAGGGTTCGCTGAAGACCGTGATATAAAGATCAAAGGAGTAGTAAGCAACACCTGCAGATTATGGGGGCCAGTTGTTCAGGTAGGGGGCGATCAACCTCGGTTCGGGTTGATTCAGAAGACCGTCCAGTAGGATCGGCCAGGTACATAATGTGTGAGAAACATGGAAGTCACACAGAAGTTTTATGTGATGAATGGGAAAGAATGACTGTACATGATGGGGAGAAGTTCCCAAATATAGGCAGCTTTAGCCCAAAAGTGTTACAAAATTTAAGGAGGAGGATATGTCTCATTGAACCAACAAAGAGACGAAGTAAACATTATGATTATTTGCAGTTAGGGCAACAGGAAGGTGAATTACAAAGAGATTCAATTGACTTTTCTGACTCTTATCTTGAGAAGAGAGACATGGCATCAGGGAGGATTGTGGTTGCGGAGAAAAGCACAAGGTTGAACAATAAAAACGCTCTTAGCAACTGTAGTATAGATCATAAGAATAAGTGTAATAAATGTAACAATGATTATTGTAATGTTGTTGAATGTACAACTATTAACCTATGCAAGTTGCACCCCATGTCAAACTTCCCTCAGGAATACAAACAAGAAAGTGAGCCCAGAACAATGTCGGCACCTCTTCCAGAAGCCATCCTACAAGACATCCAGGTGGACACGATCAAATCGGTAAAGGCAATAATCAAACCCCCTAACGGAGGGTCAGGTGAGGTCGTGTCCACAGGTACGTACAATGTTTTATATCACGCACCAACAGGGGAACCACATATTGTAAAACCAACACCAGATGATGTAGCTGAGTTCGATCCGGTCAGGGTGATTGCAGTCCCCAATGGGAAGACTGACGATCAGGGAATCTTTTCCGTCAAGGACAGTGCAATGCACTGTCTTTGGTCCCGGACCGAATTGGGATCAATTATGTCTGAATTCCCTGATCCTAGGAAAGATCTAGTAGCCTGCCAAAGATTTATTAAAGAACTAGGAAACTCCACAGAACCCACCAACAAAGATTGGCGGATAGTGCTGAGGGTATGTTTGCCCTCCAGTGTTGACCCTGCGAAATTTATTGCTGATTGTAAATTAGACACGGAGGTACCTTGGACGGAGGAACACAATCAGGAATGTATTAAGCAGATCAACCGACAGTTGGAAGTACATTTCCCAGCCATTGTCGAGTGGAACAAAATTTTCTCCATAAGACAAAACGAAAGGGAAAGTACTTCCAATTATTTCCACCGGGCATTGCAGGACCTGACTAGGTATACGGGTATAGAAAACATTGAAGCAAGCACACCGCACAGAGAAACAGCAGTATATGTGCTAATGAATGGTTTAAAGGATGAATTAAAAACAAGGGTACAGACCACCAACCCAAACTGGAGAGATATCTCGGTGGCCACACTAAGAGAGGCCGTCATTAATCATGATCAGAATATCACCAGATACAGAGAGTCACTAAGAGATAAGTTAATAGCAACAAGTATACAGGCCCTAACCACAAGACCACCTCAACAAAAGCCCCACACCACTGCGAAAAATTCAAATCTGAAAGTCTGTTATAACTGCCAGGAGGAAGGTCATTATGCAAGAAATTGCAGGCCTAGAAGCACACACAAGGTATATACACCCCCTAGACAACAACATAACCATGATATCCAAGGAAGCAGGGAGGTACAGGGAAAGCGGTTGAGGGTGATGAGCATCCAAGCGTTTGAGTAGGCATCAAATCAGCCAAGACCCCAGTTCACTGACACTTGGAGAAAGCCAAGGATCTGTTACCATTGTAGAAGAGAAGGGCATTATGCCAACAACTGTAATAACCCACATAAAGTTAGACCCCCTAGACCAAGAAATGAGCAAAATTACAACACACACCATTATAATCAGAGATCAGATAGGAGGAATTTTGAGCCACACCCATGATCGGTAGTCAAGAAAGATGAGCATACGACGGATGGTAAGCCTGAGGTAACGGTTAACAAAGTGGGAGGTCATTCACTGAAGACACAGGAATGACCAGGTGAAAAGTTGTAAATGTATTTGTGAAAAATGTTTTTTCTCTCTCTCTCTATCCCCATCTCTGACGAGTAGTGGTAAGAATTCACACATTGCATATCCACTTGGTCCTTGCAGAAGTCTACCAAACCCCAGCATGACCACTGCCACAATGTATTTCTGGCCAGATACAGACAGTGGAGTAATGCAGGTGCTGGTGGGGAGGGACTGCTCAAGGAGACCATTAGACACATAGATATGACAGCCTAATAAGTCTGACAATGTTTTTCTAATGCTAACAATGTTTTCTTAATGTTGACAATGTTTAAAAATGTTTTGTTTCTCTTTCCTTATTGATGGTTATTGTCGAGTTATGTAATGTATATATGCACATGAATTGTTCTCTATCTCTTTTGTTTTTTTTGTGTTTTCTCTCTCTTCTCACTCATGTTTTCATGGTTTAAAGATGGTATGTCACCCCTCAGTTGGACCAATGGTAATGCCAGATTTTTGCTCCTTACAGAAAGATCGCCGGTTAGGAAGGAATATTGCATCACCAGAATGTTCGTTTGGAAGACTGAGAGACAGCACCTTTGAGAGGACAGCAGAACAAGAAGAACAACAAGACGAGAGAACTTATTATCGTAACAAGTTCTCTCCCCCTCAAACTGTTTTCTTATACCCCCTTTACAAATTTCTTCTTTTCTCCTCCTGTAAGATGGACTTGCCCCAAGAGACTGTGATATGGATTTTCCTGTTGACCATGATGTTGACCAGAGCAGTCTGTTTCGGTGAGAGTACCAGCGAGGTCGAGAAAGGATCCAGAAAGGTCCTGATGACTGAGACGGAGGTGTAAATTTCCAATAGCAACCCAATCACCAAGCAAAGGCGAGTACCGGGCACGATCTAACAACCATGTTATTTGTAAACAATTGTGAAGGATTGTTAGTTCAAAAAGAAAATTGTATCTGTAGGCTCTGTGACAATCTGGTAGAGGATGGATGCATAAAGAAATGCCTATCCAGTTTTAATATCCATATGGACCGGCATCCATTGAGTGACTATCACTCCTTAGTGGGTAGTGTGTTAAATAAAACAGATTGTTGGGTATGCTCTCAAGTACCTCAGGGTCATAGTAAATCAGGGCTAGTACCATTTCCTTTAACGGTAGGGGAGGTACTTGAGCTAAATGGTGGGAGACCGGTGGACAGGAGGTTTAATATCTCCAGCCCTCCTAGTTTGAAGCTCCACCAATACCATGTGGATAGGTCCCTCTTATGTTTCAACATCTCCAATCCCCGAAAGCCGGGAAATTGGGAAGTGTCATGGAGCAACTTAACCATGACCTTCTCGCATAGAGCAGATAGAATGCCTACAGATACAGAGCTTGTACGCCACATAGCCAGTAGAGGAAAATCTTTCCGGTATAGGTACACCTTAGGGAATAGGATTACTAGAGTTGGAGAAGTATCACCAGGATACTGTGCACATATCGTACAGCCTGATACGTGCATTAAGCAGATGGAAGAATTAGGGTCAGGAGATTTCACCTGGAAAGTATGTAACATGGTCATGTCCTTCTCCGTCCCTTATGTTCTCCCCGATGATGCATATTTCATATGCGGGAGAAAGGCGTACAAGTGGCTTGCCCCAAACTCTGAAGGATTGTGTTATATTGGAAAAGTATTGCCTGAAGTGATGACTGTAACACATGACAAAATGAAAGACATACACCGTGGTGCCCAAGCTCCTTATACTCACACTCATTACGAGCACCGAGTTAAAAGACAACTGCCAGAAAGGTTAGAGCATCCGGCCTCTGACCTAATCCATGAATCCACCGGGATTCAGGTTCTGGTGGCGTTAGATTTCACTCGTACCGCTCGAGGAGTGATGAATTATAGATACATTTCCGCACTCGCCAATTTGTTAGATAATATCACTGAAATGTATGATGACACGTTTAGATACACTGGAAGAGAACTCCAAGCTTATAAAACAGAACTGGTACAGCATAGAATGGTTCTTAATTACCTCACAGCAGTGACAGGCGGATATTGTGTTACATTGGCAACGCAATACGGCGTGAAGTGTTGCACGTATATCACAAATAGCACCGAGGATCCGGTAGAGGTCATAGACCAAAAGATGGACGATATTCTCCAATTAAAGTGGGAATTTCGCCAAAAACACAATCTCACCCTTGCTGCTGTAGGTAATGAGCTGACTAGTTGGGTGTCATGGTTGAACCCGCGAAATTGGTTCTCCGGTTTGGGAGACTGGGCTCAAGGAGTCATAATGGATGTTGGGAAGTTTCTCCTATGTATTTTGGGTGTTGTTATATTTATTGGATTGATATTTAGATGCGGGCAGGCTTTAATGAAGTGCCAACAAAGTACAAGAGTGATGAGCTTGAGGAGCGAGGAAACTGTAATTAACCTGGATTTGATTTATGACCCAATGATAGAAACCAGGATGTGATGAAAATGCGATTATACGGTCCGCTTCTTTCACCTGTTTTTCTGCCTTTCTCCAAGATACAAAGACCCCCTTGGACGAGGAAGCTGACGAGACGATATGTATATAGACAACGGATGGACCAAAGACGGAGTTTTGACCACTTGAGAAATGGACATTTGATGAACTTTGCCATGGATCCCCAGTTTCCCTAGTATTTTTAAACTCACGCTAGCCCAACATTTTTTGTAAATCTAATGGCACTGACAAAGCTTATTGCTCACGCCTAAGGAGCAAAACAGCGCAAAGAAGACGACTTTCAACTGATACCGAACAAAACTTCGACGACAGATGTACATTTACCTGACATAGAATATCATTGCATTTTCCATAAGTGTTCTTTATCTTCATCTCTACAACCCTCAGGTAATGACACACATAGTCGATAGGGAATACAGGCACAGATATCAGCAACCACATACTTCCCCCATTCATGTATCATCAACTAAAATGTGCATCCCCATTTTGTTACAACTAAAAGCCAAAATGAGCTCGGTAGAGTTTGACAGCCCATCCACAGACCCTTGATACGGGATAAGAAGGAATTCAAATGTATACTTCGCAATACCTCGAAGCTTGATTTACAACACGTACGGCACGATGATACATGACCCACCAAACATGGACTCATACACACACGCTTCTGCTATCTCACTAGGTCATACCCTCTTCACACCTACTCCTCTCTCCTCCCCTACCCAACCATGGAAATGAATTAACCCCTGACCTATATTTTTCTCCTTTTGAAATGTTTTAGAAGGTGGCAGTTATTATTGACTGCCAAAGGGTAGACTGTCAAAGTCAGAAAAATATCTCTATGCACACTGCCATATTTGCACCGCACACTGGTCCGCGCTGCGCATGCGTACGCTCTCCCGTGAAGGCGCATACCCGCAATAGCGTGCACCCGCAGGCACACGGTATGCATATTTACGGTAGAGTTTATGTAATCGTAGCGTGCGACTCAATCGTTACATATTTTCACAATTAATGTAGTTTGTAGATCATGGTCCCTTTGATAGATTCTGAAAGTTTGGTTAATATAGAATGTCCCTGAACGGAGGAATCCCTCTTTGTATTGTGCGAAGGGTCTAACAGGAGTCATACAGTGGTGTTTGGTACCCATCGGAAGAGTATTTAAATAGCAATATTCCGGTGTTGGTTTGGAGCGGATTAATCGCTCGTGCGAATAGTTATGGACATAAGAAGTTATGTCCATTTATTATTATTTGTTCTTACTTAGTCATGCACCTGAACAGTTGGAGACAGGTATCAGTGGGTCTCAAATGGCTCTTTGACCTCAGAGATCCCCCAAACAATAGTTTGCATGTTGGGAGGGCCTCATATCTTTACATGCATAAGGTAAGCACCGGAATAGTAATTGAAGATCAATTGTACTCCAAATCAGTATCTTTCCCGCAGACGGAGTACAATAGCCTTTAATTACACTGAGCTTTGAGACTCAATGAGGAGGGCCAACACCTGTGTTTACGAATGGATTAGGGTTTGTATCCAGGAGAATGAGGGCTGAGATGTCATTGTCTCAACTGAAAGTGGACATCATGAATATAGAACAAAACCCAGACAGGATTCTGTTTTGTATTCGCCAAACAATAGCTCTCCAGAAGACAGGAATGTGTTGGTCATCACCCATTGTGTTGCATAACCAAGGCCACTGATACAAGACAGCCCACCTGTATGAATCAACCTATGACCTTTGTTATAATGCGAAGCCGAATTCCTGCGTCCAATGGACAATGAGATTGTAGGGACCATTGGATTGCATTGTGTGAGTAGCATAAAAGACGGGCCTGTGGCATCCAGCTTGCACTTCTCATCAAACGGTTCTCATTGCTGATAATCGGGAAGCTGGATGTCCAGAAGCGCTTGCGATCGTTACCCTTGTGCGTAAGTTTCTCTCCGTAATCATTGTCTTTCTGTGAGCCATTTCTCTCATATCTCTCTCTCTCTCTCTCTCTCTCTCTCTCTCTCTCTCTCTCCTCACTTTCTCTCGTATTTTCCCTTGATTAGTATTGTATTGTATTGTATTTCTTGTATAGTTATTTGGTTAGGAAGTCTCTGTTATATTGTAGTGTATCATTTGTACTGTGATTCCTTTTTGCAAGTATATTAGTTATAATACATATAATAGGCTTTGGACCCTAAACAAGTATCTGTGTATTTCTTATAGTGTTAAGTGTTCACTTGAGCGTCGGTGACTCTCAAGCAGCTTTGTAGTTAATCAGGTTACACCAGGTTGCACTTACACATTGTCTCTACATAAAGGTATACTGTGCATCTCATTGTTAAAGGTATAGATATCAAGGTATAGCGTTGTGAGCGTCTGCGCCGCTGGTGATCTCCTCGTGGTCTCGAGCGTCTGCTACGCCATAGCGAATCATTACGTTAGTCAACAGCCAATAGCGTGCCTGCCTGTGATCTCTGGGCCGTGAGCGAACGTGACGCTTGAGCGTCTCGCCTACGGCTGAGCGATCGTTACGCAACTAGCGTACCCTTACGGTACTTCTTAAGTAAACAGCATACAGTGTTCTTAGACCTCATAAAGGGTTGTTTATACGATAAAGGAATCCAGCTTTATCAATAATTACCTGGTTCAGCTTTACTTCCCTTTTTGAATATAGGCACTACTTCCGCTATACGCCAGTCTTTGGGAACCATACCTGATATAACTGAATCCTCAAAGATCAAAGATAGCGGTTTTGCCAGTTCAGAGTGAAGCTCCATTAGAACCCTTGGATGAATACCATCGGGCCCTGGTGATTTATTAATCTTTAAATGTTTTAATCGGTCACAGACTACTTCCTCGCTTAAATAAGTACCTATCAGTGTGATATTGTCATTATTGAGATTGTGTGTCAGTCCCTGAATTGGGTCCTCTCTAGTGAATACTGTTGAAAAAAACTCATTTAGTGTGTCCGCTATGTCATCATCATTTTTGCTTAAGACTCCCAACTTGTCTTTCAAAGGGCCTATACTCTCCTTTTTTAATCTCTTGCTATTAATGTATTTAAAGAATTTTTTGGGATTCGCTTTGCTTTCCTTTGCTACTAGTTTTTCAGTTTCTACTTTAGCCGCTCTTATTTCCTTTTTGCAATTTTTGTTACATTCCTTATAGTGCTGAAATGACTCTGCATCCCCGTCAGATTTGTATTTTTTAAATGCTCGCCTTTTCTTGCCCATAAGTTCCTTAATCTTTTTGTTAAGCCACATCGGTTTATGATTTTTATTCCCTTTTTTGCTACTCATAGGAATATATTTGAGTGTATATTTAGCTAGCAGGAATTTTAGTACCTCCCATTTCTCCGTAGTATTTATTCCGAAAAACAAACCTTCCCATTCAATATCCCTGAAAAATACCCTCATCATTTCAAAGTTGGCTTTGCTAAAGTTTAAAGTCCTAGTTGAGCCAGTATAGGGCTGTTTGTAGAAACTGATATTGAATGTGACCATATTGTGGTCGCTGTTTCCTATGGGTTCCCCTACTATAATACCCGATACCAAATCCTGATTGTTTGTTAATACCAGGTCTAAGATTGCATTGTACCTAGTTGGTTCCTCAATTAGTTGGACTAGGTAGTTATCATTTAGTGTGTTTAAAAACATACTGCCCCTAGCAGTATCACATGAATCGTTTTTCCAGTTTATTTCTGGATAGTTAAAATCTCCCATCACTACTATGTCTCCTACTCCTGCTGCTTTTTCAATTTGCTTTAGTAACAATTCATCATCAGATGCGTTGATACCAGGCGGCCTATAGCATACACCCAATACTAACTTTTTTGTTCCTTTTTCCCCGCATGCAATTTCTACCCATAATGTCTCAACAGTGTCTACAGTCCCCTCCTGAAGATCTTCCCATATATTAGGTTTTAAAAATGGCTTTACGTACAGACACACCCCTCCACCCTTTTTATTTAGTCTGTCTCTCCTAAACAGTGTATAGCCCTCTAGATTGACTGTCCAATCATGAGATTCATCCCACCAAGTTTCAGTAATGCCTATAATATCATACTGTTTGCTTGCTGCAAGTATTTCTAGTTCACCCTTTTTACCAGTAATGCTTCTGGCGTTTACATACATACAACTAAGATAAGTATTTTCCCTTGCGTTAGGGACATCTTTCACCTTATGTGGCAAGGAAGACCTGTAATCGTCATTGGTTAGTGCTTTGGTAAAATCCCTTTTAGTACCCATGTTAGTAACCTTACTGCCTGCTCTTACCCTCCCCCCAACTTCTCCCCCATTTCGTTTACTACCGCCGTCCCCACTATTCTCACTGCATGACCCGTAGTTTCTAGCTAAACCCTCCCCCCAGGCTTCTAGTTTAAAATCTCCTCCAACCTTCTAACCATCCTTCCCCCCAGCACCGCTGCCCCCTCCTCAGTCAGGTGCAATCCGTCACGACAAAAGAGATGGCGCCTGACTGAGAAGTCCGCCCAGTGTTCCAGGAACACAAACCCCTCTTTCCTGCACCAATCCCTAAGCCACACATTTACCTCCCTAATCTCCCTCTGCCTCCCTGGACTAGCGCGTGGCACGGGTAATAATTCCGAGAATATTACCTTAGATGTCCTTGCCTTCAGTTTCTTTCCTAAGTCCCTATAGTCTTTCTTAAGGACATCCCACCTTCCGCTAACTTTGTCATTGGTGCCAACGTGCACCAAGACCGCTGGGTCTTTGCCAGCCCCTCCCAACAATCTATCTACCCGGTCCGCGATGTGCCGTACCCGAGCACCCGGGAGACAACAGACTGTACGGCGATCACGGTCCCGGTAGCAGATTGCCCTATCTGCCTTCCTGATGATAGAATCCCCTACCACCACCATTTGACTAGGTACCTCTCTATCTTTTATCCCAACCGCGCCAGAGGGACCGCACCTCTGGATGCTAGAGGGAGCAGTCTCCTCCGGCACCGTCATTTCTTCACTATCATCCTCCGATTCTTCGTCCAATCGAGCAAATTTGTTCGGGTTTGATAGTTCGGAGATGTCGTGCCTCCCCCTCTTTTTCTTCCTTCTAACTGTGACCCAACTGGCTACCTGATCATCATCCTCTTCTACCAGTGACCCTTTTTTCTATCATAAACCCTTTTTTATGTCATAACAAAGAGATGTAAAAATATTTTGGCAACTTTGAATATCAGCATGTTGTGGCAATTGAAACTGATCAACAAAGTAATGCAACAGAGTGTTTTTTTTAGAAATGTATTTAACATTTTTTTTAAATAAGAAACATTTTAGTAACAAGATACAAATCACGAGGAAGTGTCTGTTATTTGCTACACAAAAGTGAAGCTTTATGAAAGTGGGGAGTGGGCTTACTCTAATTAAAGCCCAGAGTCGAAGGTCCAATATATGACCTGTGTCTGCCCCAAATTAGTTCTGCATGTACAGTCAATATTCTGAAGAAGAAATGTGTTTAAATGGAAAGCGGGCATGGGGCATGGCTTGGAGACTACATTGACCAGACTCATACAGTAGGTGCTGCCACAGACAGGCGGGTTTCACCCTCGGCGATACCCGACTCTCATACCTTAGGGACCAGGATTCCTGCTTTCTGACCTCCTCATGGTTGGTTTCTGATATTTCCTGGTGCACTACTGGTCTCCGTTGCCGCAGAATTGGTGCTGTGGCCTCCTAGAGTACTCACAGTGGGAATCACCCTAGAAACCCCACACTGCTGCACTGACATATCCAGCTGTCATCCCTCTGGCCCTGGAGGAAGAAGCTGTGGGCTGACAGGATTGCCATCTGGATGCACAGATACTGTCACCACCTGACCTCCGACCCTTGTTGAACATTGAGAGTGCTAGAGAATTTTCACTATAGTAGCAGAACCTTCATGCAGCAGCATTGTTGGTGCACTGTTCAGGTCACCACCCATATTGATATTGTTTCACCTGTATTTCCTTTATATGGTATATAGTACATACATATATATTTTATATGACGTTCTCACTTTGAGTCACTCTCATAAATTTACAATATGCTACTTCTATTTGGACATTATAGTCCCAAACATTACTTGTTGGTCCTTGGCATGGTAGCCTGAGATACTAGGCTTGTCTGACTTTGAGTGTATTTTGTCATATCTGTCAAAGGTTTTTCCTGCTCTTAGCCATTTAACTGACTAATATATTTTTACAAAAAACATTCAGAAATTGTCGGCATTTTTATGATTGAATTAGGTTAAGAACATGTATTTAAAGTATATCCAATACCATTCCATAAAATAAATAAATAAATAAACATCATTACAAACGTTGATGGTCAAAACATCGCCACAATCAATGGTCGGAACATTGCGACCATTGTGACTTCATATTCCCAGCATCTGATCCTCTCTGCAGCCTCTGGGGCTCTTCAGGGAAGGTGAGAACTGCTTTTTTTACAAATCCCTAGCGGCTGCTAATGTCTTCAGCTGCTGGGTGGGGAGTATTGATGGACTGGCCGATCAGCAGTGATCAGCACCACAGCAGGCACTAGGGAAGGGGGTATCAGAAAGCAAGGGGACCCAACCCTAACCCACTGGAAACATTTTGTTGATACAAACACGGGTGCCTGTCTTAAATGCCAATATCCTAATGGTAAATTATCACATAATTGTTGGAGCTCCAGAAAAATTAGTAGAGTCTGGTATAAGTTCCTTGACCATTATCTTGTCTTTAAACATCAGACTCGGCAAAATGGCTGAACCCCTCCTCTTCACTCTTTTATAACCACTGGAGGGGAATTACTCTCCAGGCTCACTTATACCTACAGTATATTAGCGGTCATGTTTTCAGTGGCCAAACAAATCATCATCAAGTATTGGATTACTAAATCATCCCTCACCTTGAGTAAGTGGAAAACTACTCTGATGGAAATAAATAATTGAAAAGTATTTGAAAACACAGAACGGTTTATGCCACGACAAATCACCTGAAGAGCATATGTACAGTATATGTGTCCCCCTCTCTACCCATCCCCTCTCTGTGTCAGGGTTTACAATGATATTGCATAATTTTGTACTCTTATTTCTATTACTTTAATATAATTGAGTTTATTTTGTTTAATGTTTTAATTATGTGTAACATTATTATTATTATTATTATTATTATTATTATTATTATTATGGTCATTTGTCATCTGCTTAATGGGTCTGATTCAGCAAAAAAGCACGCAACTGGGCAAAACCATGTTGCACTACAGGTGGGACAGATATAACAGTGATTTAGATTTGGGTGGGTTATATTATTTCTGTGCATATAAAACACTGGCTGCTTTTGCATATAGCCCCACCTGCAGTGCAGCATAATTTAGATTTCAGTTTGAACACACCCCACCCAAATTTAACTCTCTCTGCACATCTGCCCCACCTGCAGTGCAATATAATTTTGCCCAGTTGTGTGCTTTTTTGCTGTGCTTACAAACCTGAATCAGGCCCACTGTCATCCAAGAGAAAAAAAGTTTCAGCAATTCTTTTGAATTTTTTATACTACTAATTGATGACACCATTTGTGTCTATTGTATTACATATCTATATTCCTGTGTCATTGTATTACCTCTTGCTGTACAGCGTACAATAAAGACTTTATAATAAAAAAGAGTAATATGTGAGAAATAAACATGGCATATTCTCAAAACGTATGTGACACAACGGTCTTGAATATAAAAACTATGAGGAATATCTGCATTCAGTTTCGATGGCTTATTCTTCCATATACACAATTATGCACTGTTCTGCATGACAGCTAAAATATTATTTTAATGGCATAGTTACAAACTGAATTTATAGAATACTCACAAATTCAACAATTCTTTTTAATTAATAACTTCATTTTTTTTGGCAAATTATTGTTATTTAGTTTTCCTTTGTCTTAAAAGTGTTGCTAACGTCAGCACATACTGTAGTGTCAGTATACTATATATTTGGAGATTTAAACTGACATGTAAGAAGTGTTTAAAAAGACAGTAGTCTAGGCTTTTACATGAATAATCTCTTATCTGTTATTAGAACTTGTATATGTTATTGGCGTATCTACCAGTGACATGCGCAGCGCCTCTCCTGTCATACTCCAGTATACTCCAGAGTTTTGACTATAAAAATGATATGAAAAATACAAAGAAGATATTAGAAATATCTACTTTGTTTGTATTAGAGATGAGCGGGTTCGGTTCTCAGAGAACTGAACTCCCCCGGACTTCACGTCATGAGCCGGATCCGAGTCAGGCTCGGGTTTTCCCGCTTGACTCGGAAACCAGAACAATGGAAAAACTTCATCATCCCGCTGTCGGATTCTCGCAGGGTTCCATATAAGGAGCCGCGCATCTCCGCAATTTTCACTCAGGCATTGGAGAGTGTAGGGAGAGGACGTGTCTCCGTCCTTAGTGTCCTCAGTGGGGTGTAGTATGTTATGCCGGCGGTCGGGCTACCGGCAGCCAGCATATTAGCGCCGGAATCCCGACCACCGGCATACCGACAGCTGGGTGAGTGAGCCCATTGCAGGCTCGCTGCGGGCACAATGGCGCGCCATGCTATCTATTCTCCCTCCAGGGGGGGGTGGACTACCAAGAGGAAGAAAAGGTGTCGGTATGCCGGGGGTCGGGATTCCAGCGCCGGTATGCTGGTCATCGGGAGCCTGGCCGCCGGCAAACTGAAGTCCACCCCTCAGTGGTAGTGTCCTGTACTGCATCTGTCCAGTCACAGTGGTTGTGTCCTCTGAGGGACCGCCTGGTGAAGTCTGCTATAACAGGAATGGGTAGTGTAGCAATTCCGAATGTGCATTATAAAGCACCGGGATGCTATAGGTGCCCTAAATGTGCTATTTGTAAGTATATAGTGGTGTGTAAAGATTTTAAACATCCACACACTGACAAAAGGTACATCATCAGACATGTAATCACATGTAGCACTGCTTCTGTTGTTTACATGGTGGTCTGCCCGTGCGGTTTACATTACGTCAGTCAGACCACGTGTAAACTTAGCGAAAGGATGGCAGCGCATAGATCTGCAATTAAATTGACCCTTGAGGGAAAAGCTATTGACCAACCGGTAGCGCGCCACTTCAAAATGGCGAAGCATACTTTGAATGATCTTAAGTATTTTGGCATAGATCACGTGCCCCTTACTCTAATAGGGGGAGATAGGGCAAAGGCACTGTTGGAGAGGGAGTCCAGGTGGATAATGAGACTTAATGCTTTTGCCACCATGGTCTGAATGATAAGATCAATTGGAATGTGCTATAAAGTGTGAGGAATTGTACTTTGTTAGCATTCTGGTTGGGTAAGGTATAAGGATTCCATCAATAATAGGATACATTCGTTAGGTCTGTGAGTGATTTAGCATGGTGAGTCAAATGTCTCAGCATAGGGTTAGTAGATGTTGATACATAATGCAGGATACCATATGCTTACCCCAGGTATTTGTAATGCAGGAAAAGATGTGATTATTTTAGACATGCCATGTAGGACAAAATATGGTTATCCCAGACATAGACATCTCTAATAAGCAAAATCATCCCAGCACACTGTGTCTTTTTTATATTCACTATTTGGTATATGTGTTATTGGTTATGTATCTATTTTTGTATATGTTGGTATTATGTTTATAGGTCCAGCTGGCCCCTATCTGCAGACATGGAGTGTGTCCTCTTCTGGCTGTAACGTACCCGAGACCCTCCACTTCCAGGCGGTGGAGCCGGTGACATGCATGCATTGCATGACTATGGCAACAGTGACGTCAGGAGCGGAGGGGAACTGGGAAGTGGCGGCCGGAAAGGGGAACCAGGTGTGCGGTGGTGAAGATGGTGCGGACCTCTACAGGTGCTTGTTCCGAAACGTCTACCTCGCAATACAAGTTGTTTGCTATATGAGAGTCTCCAGTGCCCTTTATATGAATGTGTATATATATATATATATATATATTTATAGTAAATGCTGCTAATGCATGCATGATAATGTACCAGATTAATATCACAAATGCACTGTAAGGAATACACCATAGTCCTGTGCAGTATATTAAAATATATGTTTAATTCAGGTGCACAGTCTTGGACTTAGGGGAACATTTACTAAGCAGTGATAAGAGCGGAGAAGTGAGCCAGTGGAGAAGTTGCTCCATCAACCAATCAGCAGCTCTGTATCATTTTATAGTATGCAAATTATAGATGTTACTTCAGTGCTGATTGGTTGCCAGGGGCAACTTCTCCACTGGCTCACTTCTCCGCTCTTATCACTGCTTAGTAAATGTCCCCCTATATCCCTAGAGGAGGAGGTGGGGCTCACCGGGGGTTTCCCCTGTACCCCCTGTGGGCCAGTCCAAACCTGTGTGCGTGCATAATAGACTATAGTAAATAGGAAGAGTCTACTGCCCTGCAGAGAGGAGGTATCCAGTATGCACATCCCTCATACCTTTATATAGAATCCCGCTCCATGTTGATACTGTATATTGAATACGTTTTTAACAAAGAACAATACAGAAAGCATTGAGCAGATTTTATTGGTTTTACAAAATTTTGATTTACGTAGGCTCTAAGAATCCTGGGGGCCAGGTCACCATAGCCACTAGATTTTGCTGCCTGGTGATCAGATTATTCAGAGAGGTAGGAAGCAGATCCTCAGCCCCAGCAGCGAATTGTGGGTCTGTCTATATTGCAGCAGCCATTTTATACATAGGACGGCATGTGCTGAGTGTCCATCCTGGCCTGAGCCGATTCCTCCTGTCCATCCCAGCCTGAACGGTTAGCTGTCTCCAAAGTCTGGCTGCATAGAGCTCTCTGGTAAAAGGGTCTATACATGGGCGGAGACTATGGCTTAGGAAGGAGTACTGTTGTGTTCACGAAGGGGAGATTTGATTGCCTGGGGGTAGCTGTGGAGTGGTGGTTTTCCTGGGGGTACCCCCTTAGTTGTGCGGCCACAGGGGTTGGTTGCCCAGGGGGGTTTGCTGCTCATTACTGTGGCTGCAGGAAGAGGGGATTTTGTTTGCCCGTGGGGTGGAATCAGTACGATATACCGTCGGACGGGATCCCGGCGGTCGGAATACCGACACCAGGATTCCAACTGGCACAATCCCGACAGGGGGGGGCGAGCGCAATGCAGCCCCTTGCGGGCTCGCTGCGCTCACCACACTGTGGGCGCGGTGCCTTGCTACGCTCGGCACACTAATTTATTCTCCCTCTATGGGTGTCGTGGACACCCACAGAGGGAGAATATGTCGGGATTGTGCCGGTCGGAATCCCGGTGTTGGTCTTCCGACCGCCAGGATCCCTACCGCATCCCCGCGGGGTAGCTGCACAGCAATGTGGCTGCGAGGGCTGGTTTGCATGGGGGTACCCCCTTTGTTGTGTAGTTGTGTGGGTTGGTTTTCCCTCGGGGGTGGGGAAAAGCTGCTCAGTAATGTGGCTGCGGTGTGGGGGTGTGGGGGGTCTGTTAAATATTTTTTTGGAGGGGGGTGATAGTGGTCTGGCTCCTACACATTCATGCTGGCTCCTAGATTTTAGAAAAATTAGTCATGCCCTGACTTACAGATGTAGCCATTCTCATTGTGTCTACATCTCAGGGCAATCACGCCATGTTAGGCATGACCACATGCACATCTGGCCCACCAAGTACCTTTGCAATCTGGTGAACCATTATGCAGTAGATAACAACCATCCTTGTGTATCGATGCCTATTTCCCTATAGATTGTAAGCTTGCAGGCAGGGCCTTCCTTCCTCTACGACTGACTGTTATTATCCAGTTTGGTTTTATCACTGTTGTTTCCAATTGTGAAGAGCAACAGACTTTGCTGCGGTATATATTCAAAGTTAAGACAGATATTGCTGAAAAAATAAAAAGGAACTGCAAAAACTGTTAATTTCCAAGTGAAAAACTCCTAAAAAGTCATTACAACATTCATACTGTACATCACTAGGGTCAAACAAGATTGATTTTCAGTCTTCATTTTGTTATCAACGCAGTAAGGAAATAAAACCTAAAAACATGTACAGTATGTATAGCTACACTGTAACGAAAACGTTAACAGGCAGTTTATGAACAGACATTATTAAGAATAAAGGAACTTTAAAAAATAAGAGGGCCCTACCCACCACCTATTAGCTTAACATCTAAACTCATAAACTGCAAATACATGTATACAATACTGTACACCTGTCATATAGGTTAGTTTTGAATCTCTTTGCTGTAAAGAATTACTTCTTCTGCATAGTTTCCGTGTCAGATAAATTACTTTAGTTGCTAGTGAATTCATTTTCTATTCTAGATATGATGATGATGATGATGATGATGATGATAATGATGATGATTATTACATCCTTTGCTCCATTTTCACCCACAAATCGTCTATTAGGGTAATTTAAAATTTTTAATAGTGCCTTCTAAAATTATGATACAGTACTACATTAAAAAATACTGAATTAATAATGTCAGTTGTAATGACATGCAATGGCTGCCATATTTTTCCTTATAATTATGCCACTAGATGGAGCAATATTACTATGGTCTATGGATGATAATACTGTATGTTTCTCCTGTGTGTTCGGTCACAGCAAAATGACAAGAAGTTCAAAGCAATATGGAGAACTGTAAATAGTGGGCTTGTTGCCAAACTCTTTTCTTAAAAAATAGGTACGTTTACTTATTGTTTTTGTTTGCCCCTACAAATACCGTTCCCCATTTATATTAAAACTTTATTATTGCTGAGTTTAGATATTCATGTACAGTATAGTGCTATGTGAACAGAACAGAGGACTAAAATATGCCGTAGATTTTGTCTGTAAAGAAAGGATTTTTTATTTCTTTTTTTTTTTTTGTGACCGGATATTCCCATTACAAGGAACAAATCCGGCAACAGATACACTATGGCATTCTACACTGCAGGCATTAATAAAACATACATTTCTTTAGTTGATATTGATTTCTTTGGTCAATCCTCAGAGTTGAGCATACGAGGGCAGGTTTGAGTTTTACTTTTAAATCTCCTTTTCTTCTTACTGCCCTCAGTCATTCCATCAATTTATTTGAAGGTCCATGCAGCTTTCATCTTACTACAGGAAGAGGCACATTTACCTGTGTGTTTAGTGCTTGGAAAATCTTCCTTAAGGTGTGGCATTGATCGTACTGTATTTCTGTGTCTTGGGTGCTTAGTACAAAATACTAGATCACTTTGATTAGGATCCTTTCTCCAAAATGTTAGGATTCTGCTCTAAGCCAGTTATTTGGCCCAGCTTAATGTACTACATTATCTTGCATTTACTGAGTGCTGAATATTACCAAAAATGCTATACTTAGTACAGAAGAATTGTGTGTTTATTATCAGTAAATGAGGATTACCTGTCTAAAAAGGGACTTACTGTATCAGAAATAACAGAGCTTTGTCTCCAAATTTCAGAATGCTCTTCTTGACTCTAGTGAGAGCAGAGCAGCCTCTGGAATGCCATTTGCATCCCCATTGAAGTGGACAGTTCAGGGAGTTCGGATTCAGTATGATTTACCAGCGGGAATGCCATGAATGCCAGCAGTGGGCAGGCGAAAGAGTCCCCTTGCGGGCTCACTCCGCTTGCCACGCTGCGTGCTCGGTAGCGCGCACAAGTAGGAATAGTCCTGTTGCGCCGGGATCCCGATGGCTGGTAAATTAAACACATCCCGGGACTTCATACTGTAATTTGCTGTGAATTACATCATCATCTCCAAACCAACTGTTGCCGCAAATCACGGCATTCCATAATGGGGGACATGGGGTATGGGACCAGTACTGTATGATGCAATTCTCTTTTTGAAGCACCCTGCAACTCCAGGAAAGAAAATGTTGAAATAGGTAAGTACTGTGTCTTCTGGGTAACATAGATGGCACCATTGTGAATAACCAACATGGAAACTGCGAAGCACCACTTGCCATTTATGTGAGAGGTGAACATCAGCTACGAAGGTACATGAGGGTGACAGGCACGCTGCAGTGGATCAGCTCACTGTCAAAATGAACCTGGAGGCTACCAGACGTGTCTAAAATGACAGTTCAGCCCATCTAGCTGCTGTCCGTGCTGCACACGACGCTTACTCTGGCTATTAGCTGGTGGTCATAATACTGTGACTTGCTGTTCATGCTTTCATTTCTGAGTAAAGGGCGTGTTCATGATGTCAAAATAGGAACTAAATAGTCTGCAGTGATCGCAAGCTAGGAGTAGGTCTGGAGCTGCTCTTATGCTGCACAAATTTATTTTGTAGCCGCACTGCGATCCTTTCGTTCGCACTTCTGCTAAGCTAAAATATACTCCCATAGGGCGGCGGCTTAGCGTTTGCACAGCTGCTAAAAGCAGCTAGCGAGCGATCAACTCGGAATGAGGGCCAATAAGTCTACTGAACCCAGGCAAGCAAGGCAGCACACTGTGCATTGCCATTTACCAGCATTCTGCTGTGAGTTTCCATTGGGAAACTGGAGGTGTTTGATCTCGTGCGGACAACTGAATGCTCTACATTGAATGGCTGGTACAGTACTTCAATACAAGTTCACAGTTTGCAGATGCGCGCTCCTTCTGGAATAACTCAGGGTATATAGCCACGCTCGGCACACTAATTTATTCTCCCTCTATGGGTGTCGTGGACACCCACAGAGGGAGAATATGTCGGGATTGTGCCGGTCGGAATCCCGGTGTTGGTCTTCCGACCGCCAGGATCCCTACCGCATCCCCGCGGGGTAGCTGCACAGCAATGTGGCTGCGAGGGCTGGTTTGCATGGGGGTACCCCCTTTGTTGTGTAGTTGTGTGGGTTGGTTTTCCCTCGGGGGTGGGGAAAAGCTGCTCAGTAATGTGGCTGCGGTGTGGGGGTGTGGGGGGTCTGTTAAATATTTTTTTGGAGGGGGGTGATAGTGGTCTGGCTCCTACACATTCATGCTGGCTCCTAGATTTTAGAAAAATTAGTCATGCCCTGACTTACAGATGTAGCCATTCTCATTGTGTCTACATCTCAGGGCAATCACGCCATGTTAGGCATGACCACATGCACATCTGGCCCACCAAGTACCTTTGCAATCTGGTGAACCATTATGCAGTAGATAACAACCATCCTTGTGTATCGATGCCTATTTCCCTATAGATTGTAAGCTTGCAGGCAGGGCCTTCCTTCCTCTACGACTGACTGTTATTATCCAGTTTGGTTTTATCACTGTTGTTTCCAATTGTGAAGAGCAACAGACTTTGCTGCGGTATATATTCAAAGTTAAGACAGATATTGCTGAAAAAATAAAAAGGAACTGCAAAAACTGTTAATTTCCAAGTGAAAAACTCCTAAAAAGTCATTACAACATTCATACTGTACATCACTAGGGTCAAACAAGATTGATTTTCAGTCTTCATTTTGTTATCAACGCAGTAAGGAAATAAAACCTAAAAACATGTACAGTATGTATAGCTACACTGTAACGAAAACGTTAACAGGCAGTTTATGAACAGACATTATTAAGAATAAAGGAACTTTAAAAAATAAGAGGGCCCTACCCACCACCTATTAGCTTAACATCTAAACTCATAAACTGCAAATACATGTATACAATACTGTACACCTGTCATATAGGTTAGTTTTGAATCTCTTTGCTGTAAAGAATTACTTCTTCTGCATAGTTTCCGTGTCAGATAAATTACTTTAGTTGCTAGTGAATTCATTTTCTATTCTAGATATGATGATGATGATGATGATGATGATGATAATGATGATGATTATTACATCCTTTGCTCCATTTTCACCCACAAATCGTCTATTAGGGTAATTTAAAATTTTTAATAGTGCCTTCTAAAATTATGATACAGTACTACATTAAAAAATACTGAATTAATAATGTCAGTTGTAATGACATGCAATGGCTGCCATATTTTTCCTTATAATTATGCCACTAGATGGAGCAATATTACTATGGTCTATGGATGATAATACTGTATGTTTCTCCTGTGTGTTCGGTCACAGCAAAATGACAAGAAGTTCAAAGCAATATGGAGAACTGTAAATAGTGGGCTTGTTGCCAAACTCTTTTCTTAAAAAATAGGTACGTTTACTTATTGTTTTTGTTTGCCCCTACAAATACCGTTCCCCATTTATATTAAAACTTTATTATTGCTGAGTTTAGATATTCATGTACAGTATAGTGCTATGTGAACAGAACAGAGGACTAAAATATGCCGTAGATTTTGTCTGTAAAGAAAGGATTTTTTATTTCTTTTTTTTTTTTTGTGACCGGATATTCCCATTACAAGGAACAAATCCGGCAACAGATACACTATGGCATTCTACACTGCAGGCATTAATAAAACATACATTTCTTTAGTTGATATTGATTTCTTTGGTCAATCCTCAGAGTTGAGCATACGAGGGCAGGTTTGAGTTTTACTTTTAAATCTCCTTTTCTTCTTACTGCCCTCAGTCATTCCATCAATTTATTTGAAGGTCCATGCAGCTTTCATCTTACTACAGGAAGAGGCACATTTACCTGTGTGTTTAGTGCTTGGAAAATCTTCCTTAAGGTGTGGCATTGATCGTACTGTATTTCTGTGTCTTGGGTGCTTAGTACAAAATACTAGATCACTTTGATTAGGATCCTTTCTCCAAAATGTTAGGATTCTGCTCTAAGCCAGTTATTTGGCCCAGCTTAATGTACTACATTATCTTGCATTTACTGAGTGCTGAATATTACCAAAAATGCTATACTTAGTACAGAAGAATTGTGTGTTTATTATCAGTAAATGAGGATTACCTGTCTAAAAAGGGACTTACTGTATCAGAAATAACAGAGCTTTGTCTCCAAATTTCAGAATGCTCTTCTTGACTCTAGTGAGAGCAGAGCAGCCTCTGGAATGCCATTTGCATCCCCATTGAAGTGGACAGTTCAGGGAGTTCGGATTCAGTATGATTTACCAGCGGGAATGCCATGAATGCCAGCAGTGGGCAGGCGAAAGAGTCCCCTTGCGGGCTCACTCCGCTTGCCACGCTGCGTGCTCGGTAGCGCGCACAAGTAGGAATAGTCCTGTTGCGCCGGGATCCCGATGGCTGGTAAATTAAACACATCCCGGGACTTCATACTGTAATTTGCTGTGAATTACATCATCATCTCCAAACCAACTGTTGCCGCAAATCACGGCATTCCATAATGGGGGACATGGGGTATGGGACCAGTACTGTATGATGCAATTCTCTTTTTGAAGCACCCTGCAACTCCAGGAAAGAAAATGTTGAAATAGGTAAGTACTGTGTCTTCTGGGTAACATAGATGGCACCATTGTGAATAACCAACATGGAAACTGCGAAGCACCACTTGCCATTTATGTGAGAGGTGAACATCGGCTACGAAGGTACATGAGGGTGACAGGCACGCTGCAGTGGATCAGCTCACTGTCAAAATGAACCTGGAGGCTACCAGACGTGTCTAAAATGACAGTTCAGCCCATCTAGCTGCTGTCCGTGCTGCACACGACGCTTACTCTGGCTATTAGCTGGTGGTCATAATACTGTGACTTGCTGTTCATGCTTTCATTTCTGAGTAAAGTCTCTGCCATGTGCGTCACTCCTGGTCTCAGTGTCAGTATTGAATGCAAGCATGCACAGATGTACTGTACAGTAGCCATGCTCAAGCAGCTTGCGGAATGGCCACATGGGCACACACGCGGCACCTAGGCACATGTGCACCTTAGTATGCTGAGCTGCGCCTTAGTATGCTGCCCATGTATTCCTATGGGTGCGAGTACTTAAATGCACGCGCATGTCATAGTCGCGGCACACTTGCCGTGCCTGGCTTGCTGTGAATACAGCAAGCTGCACATAGAGAATAACTGGAGACAATGGTGGTCATTCCGAGTTGATCGCTAGCTGCTTTCGTTCGCAGCGCACCGATCAGGCAAAAATCCGGAACTTCTGCGCATGCATATGGGATGCAATGCGCACGCGTGACTTACTTTCACACCAGCCGATGCAGTTTCACACAAGGTCTAGAGACGCTTTTCATTCGCACTGCTGGCCGCACAGTGATTGATAGGAAGTGGGTGTTTCTGGGAGGTAACTGACCGTTTTCGGGGAGTGTGTGGAAAAACGCAGGTTTCAGATACATACACAGGCGTGCCTGGGGTAACGCAGGCGTGGCTGGCCGAACGCAGGGCGTGTTCATGATGTCAAAATAGGAACTAAATAGTCTGCAGTGATCGCAAGCTAGGAGTAGGTCTGGAGCTGCTCTTATGCTGCACAAATTTATTTTGTAGCCGCACTGCGATCCTTTCGTTCGCACTTCTGCTAAGCTAAAATATACTCCCATAGGGTGGCGGCTTAGCGTTTGCACAGCTGCTAAAAGCAGCTAGCGAGCGATCAACTCGGAATGAGGGCCAATAAGTCTACTGAACCCAGGCAAGCAAGGCAGCACACTGTGCATTGCCATTTACCAGCATTCTGCTGTGAGTTTCCATTGGGAAACTGGAGGTGTTTGATCTCGTGCGGACAACTGAATGCTCTACATTGAATGGCTGGTACAGTACTTCAATACAAGTTCACAGTTTGCAGATGCGCGCTCCTTCTGGAATAACTCAGGGTATATAGCCACTGGGAATCTTCAAAAGTCAAAATATAACTCTTCTCTAGGGTCTTATCTCCACATATCCATATTCCTTTTGACTATAGCCTGAATTCTTTGAGCCCGGTGGAAGATAGAGATTTAGGGGTCATTCCAGCAATGTGGTGTCCGGGGCTCCAGCAACGTTCTTCTTTTCCAGCGGTCCCCCTCTGCAGTCTTGAAGTCAAACGGCGGGTCCTTCTGTGCATGCGACGCTGGCTGACCTCCTGGAAGGCTGCGGTGCCTGTAATGTCCTGTGTATCCCAGTAATTAATTAGACTAAACAGCTTCCAAAGTATATTGTAAATGCCAATAGTACTTCGTGGAAAATTATGTTGCTGATGGTAAAAGAGTGGCAGTCTTGTTGAGCCATATGAGGGGAAGAGCTTATGCCCTTTTGCACAATGGGCTTAATTCAGACCTGATCGCTGCTGTGCGTTTTCGCCGACGGCCATCTCAGCCCTGCGATTGCCTCTGCCTGATTCATAGGCAGAGGCAGTCGCTGGCCGGGAGGACACAAGCCAGTGGCGTTTGGCCAGCGTTTTAGTTGCGCAGTCCGCAGGCGTGCCCGGACCATGCGGCGGCGGCGGGCCGCTGCAGCTGCATGACGTCACACGCAGCTGTTGCGACCCGGACATAGACGAGTAGCTCCCTGCCAGCGCGCAGGAGCTGCACTGGTATGGATCTACTCTTCAAATACAAAAGCATCGCCGCTGTGCGATGCTTTTGTACTTGTGCGGCGGGCATAGGTGTGCGCAGGGGGGGTGCCTGGTGCGCACAGGCACCCCCTAATGTCTGGCACCCTGATCTCAAATGCCTGATGCAGCGATAGCCGAGCAGGTTGATTATTGTCCCCTCTACGCTGCATCCTGTCAGGACTGCATCACTGACCGGACACCTGGGTTAATCAAGGGTGCCACTGCCACCGGCTTTCAAAGTCCCGGCTCCACGTCAATGTATAAAAACAGCGTGATGTGACGTGATTACGTCATGCTGCTCACACGCCCACCCGTCACACGCCCACATCTCTCCTTCTATGCTATGCCAACGCCAGCCACTGATGAGGAGCAGCATGCAGCCAGCGTTCCTCTTAGGAAGACAAATTCAATACTGGCAGACGGCCGGCAGCAGCATTGACACGTCACTCGTTTTTCCAGCAGCAGCAGTAACTAGTCTGCGATTGTCAGTGTCAGTGAGTGACTGACTTTTAAATAAGCTGCTGCAGCTTGCAGGGGAAAGAGAGGGGGAGCCAGACCAGGTTGAGGATGAGCAATGTAATTGCAGTGAGTGCCATCAGGGGTGTTTGTATGATGCACACCACAACATCTGACAATGTATCTGCTTTATTAGGATTGGTACAAAGGTGGATATTTTATATGCGTTGACCATCAACAGATGGTGCTAGACACGCCCAAAAGGCGATGCTAGACACACCCCTCCGATGGTGCACCCCCTAATAAAATGTGCTGCGCACGCCAGTGGCGGCGGGGTAGAGCCTGACATGCGGGGCGGACTAGCCCTGTGCTGGGCGTTTCCCCCGCATGTCAGGGAAGCTGATTGTAGATGTGCTACAGTAAATTTAGCACATCTACTATCAGGTCTGAATTAGGCCCAATGTGTTTACCCCTGAGAAGTCAGCAACAAAGTAATTTGATGATATTGCAAAGACTACAGTATGCAGGAACATCTGTCTCTGAAGCCATTACTAATAGCAGAGTGCTACGGTTTCCCCTAGCAAAATCAAAACAAAGAAGAATCTATTGCAACATACAGATGTATCGTCAAACATCCTTGTACATTGGGGCAGCATGGACAGTGAATGGTTTGCATTACTGCCTCACAGCATTGAGTTCACAGTCTCGATTCCCACCATAGCCCTAACTGTGTGGAGTTTGTATATTCTCCCTGTGCTTGCATGGGTTTCCTCCGGGTACTCCGGTTTCCTCCCACAATTTAAAAATATACTGGTAGGTTAATTGTCTGTCAACAAAAAATTAACCCTAGCATGAATGTCTGCGTGTGTACATGTGGTAGGGAATATAGATTGTAAGCTCCACTGGGGCAGGGACTGATGTGAATAGCCAAATATTTTCTGTAAAGCTCTTCGGAATATGTGTGTACTATATAAATAACTGGTAATAAATAAATAAATAAGCTAGTCTCAATTAGAGATGAGCGGGTTCGGTTTCTCTGAATCCGAACCCGCACGAACTTCATGTTTTTTTTCACGGGTCCGAGCGACTCGGATCTTCCCGCCTTGCTCGGTTAACCCGAGCGCGCCCGAACGTCATCATGACGCTGTCGGATTCTCGCGAGGCTCGGATTCTATCGCGAGACTCGGATTCTATATAAGGAGCCGCGCGTCGCCGCCATTTTCACACGTGCATTGAGATTGATAGGGAGAGGACGTGGCTGGCGTCCTCTCCATTTAGATTAGGGTTGAGAGAGAGAGAGAGAGATTGACCTGAGGCTGTGATACTGTAGAAGAGAGTGCAGAGTTTAGTGACTGACGACCACAGTGACCACCAGACAGTGCAGTTGTTTGTTTTATTTAATATATCCGTTCTCTGCCTGAAAAAAACGATACACACAGTGACTCAGTCACATACCATATCTGTGTGCACTGCTCAGCCCAGTGTGCTGCATCAATGTATATATATATCTGACTGTGCTCAGCTCACACAGCTTATAATTGTGGGGGAGACTGGGGAGCACTGCAGTGCCAGTTATAGGTTATAGCAGGAGCCAGGAGTACATAATATTATATTAAAATTAAACAGTGCACACTTTTGCTGCAGGAGTGCCACTGCCAGTGTGACTAGTGACCAGTGACCTGACCACCAGTATATATAATATTAGTAGTATACTATCTCTTTATCAACCAGTCTATATTAGCAGCAGACACAGTACAGTGCGGTAGTTCACGGCTGTGGCTACCTCTGTGTCGGCACTCGGCAGCCCGTCCATAATTGTATATACCACCTAACCGTGGTTTTTTTTTCTTTCTTTATAGTCATACTAGTTACGAGTATACTATCTCTTTATCAACCAGTCTATATTAGCAGCAGACACAGTACAGTGCGGTAGTTCACGGCTGTGGCTACCTCTGTGTCGGCACTCGGCAGCCCGTCCATAATTGTATATACCACCTAACCGTGGTTTTTTTTTCTTTCTTTATACATACATACTAGTTACGAGTATACTATCTCTTTATCAACCAGTCTATATTAGCAGCAGACACAGTACAGTGCGGTAGTTCACGGCTGTGGCTACCTCTGTGTCGGCACTCGGCAGCCCGTCCATAATTGTATATACCACCTAACCGTGGTTTTTTTTTCTTTCTTTATACATACATACTAGTTACGAGTATACTATATCTTTATCAACCAGTCTATATATTAGCAGCAGACACAGTACAGTGCGGTAGTTCACGGCTGTGGCAACCTCTGTGTCGGCACTCGGCAGCCCGTCCATAATTGTATATACCACCTAACCGTGGTTTTTTTTTCTTTCTTTATACATACATACTAGTTACGAGTATACTATCTCTTTATCAACCAGTCTATATATTAGCAGCAGACACAGTACAGTGCGGTAGTTCACGGCTGTGGCTACCTCTGTGTCGGCACTCGGCAGCCCGTCCATAATTGTATATACCACCTAACCGTGGTTTTTTTTTCTTTCTTTATACATACATACTAGTTACGAGTATACTATCTCTTTATCAACCAGTCTATATTAGCAGCAGACACAGTACAGTGCGGTAGTTCACGGCTGTGGCTACCTCTGTGTCGGCACTCGGCAGCCCGTCCATAATTGTATATACCACCTAACCGTGTTTTTTTTTTCTTTCTTTATACATACATACTAGTTACGAGTATACTATCTCTTTATCAACCAGTCTATATATTAGCAGCAGACACAGTACAGTGCGGTAGTTCACGGCTGTGGCTACCTCTGTGTCGGCACTCGGCAGCCCGTCCATAATTGTATATACCACCTAACCGTGTTTTTTTTTTCTTTCTTTATACATACATACTAGTTACGAGTATACTATCTCTTTATCAACCAGTCTATATATTAGCAGCAGACACAGTACAGTGCGGTAGTTCACGGCTGTGGCTACCTCTGTGTCGGCACTCGGCAGCCCGTCCATAATTGTATATACCACCTAACCGTGGTTTTTTTTTCTTTCTTTATACATACATACTAGTTACGAGTATACTATCTCTTTATCAACCAGTCTATATTAGCAGCAGACACAGTACAGTGCGGTAGTTCACGGCTGTGGCTACCTCTGTGTCGGCACTCGGCAGCCCGTCCATAATTGTATATACCACCTAACCGTGGTTTTTTTTTCTTTCTTTATACATACATACTAGTTACGAGTATACTATCTCTTTATCAACCAGTCTATATTAGCAGCAGACACAGTACAGTGCGGTAGTTCACGGCTGTGGCTACCTCTGTGTCGGCACTCGGCAGCCAGTCCATAATTGTATATACCACCTAACCGTGGTTTTTTTTTCTTTCTTTATACATACATACTAGTTACGAGTATACTATATCTTTATCAACCAGTCTATATATTAGCAGCAGACACAGTACAGTGCGGTAGTTCACGGCTGTGGCTACCTCTGTGTCGGCACTCGGCAGCCCGTCCATAATTGTATATACCACCTAACCGTGGTTTTTTTTTCTTTCTTTATACATACATACTAGTTACGAGTATACTATCTCTTTATCAACCAGTCTATATATTAGCAGCAGACACAGTACAGTGCGGTAGTTCACGGCTGTGGCTACCTCTGTGTCGGCACTCGGCAGCCCGTCCATAATTGTATATACCACCTAACCGTGGTTTTTTTTTCTTTCTTTATACATACATACTAGTTACGAGTATACTATCTCTTTATCAACCAGTCTATATTAGCAGCAGACACAGTACAGTGCGGTAGTTCACGGCTGTGGCTACCTCTGTGTCGGCACTCGGCAGCCCGTCCATAATTGTATATACCACCTAACCGTGTTTTTTTTTTCTTTCTTTATACATACATACTAGTTACGAGTATACTATCTCTTTATCAACCAGTCTATATATTAGCAGCAGACACAGTACAGTGCGGTAGTTCACGGCTGTGGCTACCTCTGTGTCGGCACTCGGCAGCCCGTCCATAATTGTATATACCACCTAACCGTGGTTTTTTTTTCTTTCTTTATACATACATACTAGTTACGAGTATACTATCTCTTTATCAACCAGTCTATATATTAGCAGCAGACACAGTACAGTGCGGTAGTTCACGGCTGTGGCTACCTCTGTGTCGGCACTCGGCAGCCCGTCCATAATTGTATATACCACCTAACCGTGGTTTTTTTTTCTTTCTTTATACATACATACTAGTTACGAGTATACTATCTCTTTATCAACCAGTCTATATTAGCAGCAGACACAGTACAGTGCGGTAGTTCACGGCTGTGGCTACCTCTGTGTCGGCACTCGGCAGCCCGTCCATAATTGTATATACCACCTAACCGTGGTTTTTTTTTTCTTTCTTTATACATACATACTAGTTACGAGTATACTATCTCTTTATCAACCAGTCTATATATTAGCAGCAGACACAGTACAGTGCGGTAGTTCACGGCTGTGGCTACCTCTGTGTCGGCACTCGGCAGCCCGTCCATAATTGTATATACCACCTAACCGTGGTTTTTTTTTCTTTCTTTATACATACATACTAGTTACGAGTATACTATCTCTTTATCAACCAGTCTATATATTAGCAGCAGACACAGTACAGTGCGGTAGTTCACGGCTGTGGCTACCTCTGTGTCGGCACTCGGCAGCCCGTCCATAATTGTATATACCACCTAACCGTGGTTTTTTTTTCTTTCTTTATACATACATACTAGTTACGAGTATACTATCTCTTTATCAACCAGTCTATATATTAGCAGCAGACACAGTACAGTGCGGTAGTTCACGGCTGTGGCTACCTCTGTGTCGGCACTCGGCAGCCCGTCCATAATTGTATACTAGTATCCAATCCATCCATCTCCATTGTTTACCTGAGGTGCCTTTTAGTTGTGCCTATTAAAATATGGAGAACAAAAATGTTGAGGTTCCAAAATTAGGGAAAGATCAAGATCCACTTCCACCTCGTGCTGAAGCTGCTGCCACTAGTCATGGCCGAGACGATGAAATGCCAGCAACGTCGTCTGCCAAGGCCGATGCCCAATGTCATAGTACAGAGCATGTCAAATCCAAAACACCAAATATCAGTAAAAAAAGGACTCCAAAACCTAAAATAAAATTGTCAGAGGAGAAGCGTAAACTTGCCAATATGCCATTTACCACACGGAGTGGCAAGGAACGGCTGAGGCCCTGGCCTATGTTCATGGCTAGTGGTTCAGCTTCACATGAGGATGGAAGCACTCAGCCTCTCGCTAGAAAACTGAAAAGACTCAAGCTGGCAAAAGCACCGCAAAGAACTGTGCGTTCTTCGAAATCCCAAATCCACAAGGAGAGTCCAATTGTGTCGGTTGCGATGCCTGACCTTCCCAACACTGGACGTGAAGAGCATGCGCCTTCCACCATTTGCACGCCCCCTGCAAGTGCTGGAAGGAGCACCCGCAGTCCAGTTCCTGATAGTCAGATTGAAGATGTCAGTGTTGAAGTACACCAGGATGAGGAGGATATGGGTGTTGCTGGCGCTGGGGAGGAAATTGACCAGGAGGATTCTGATGGTGAGGTGGTTTGTTTAAGTCAGGCACCCGGGGAGACACCTGTTGTCCGTGGTAGGAATATGGCCGTTGACATGCCTGGTGAAAATACCAAAAAAATCAGCTCTTCGGTGTGGAAGTATTTCACCAGAAATGCGGACAACAGGTGTCAAGCCGTGTGTTCCCTTTGTCAAGCTGTAATAAGTAGGGGTAAGGACGTTAACCACCTCGGAACATCCTCCCTTATACGTCACCTGCAGCGCATTCATAATAAGTCAGTGACAAGTTCAAAAACTTTGGGTGACAGCGGAAGCAGTCCACTGACCAGTAAATCCCTTCCTCTTGTAACCAAGCTCACGCAAACCACCCCACCAACTCCCTCAGTGTCAATTTCCTCCTTCCCCAGGAATGCCAATAGTCCTGCAGGCAATGTCACTGGCAATTCTGACGAGTCCTCTCCTGCCTGGGATTCCTCCGATGCATCCTTGCGTGTAACGCCTACTGCTGCTGGCGCTGCTGTTGTTGCTGCTGGGAGTCGATGGTCATCCCAGAGGGGAAGTCGTAAGCCCACTTGTACTACTTCCAGTAAGCAATTGACTGTTCAACAGTCCTTTGCGAGGAAGATGAAATATCACAGCAGTCATCCTGCTGCAAAGCGGATAACTGAGGCCTTGACAACTATGTTGGTGTTAGACGTGCGTCCGGTATCCGCCGTTAGTTCACAGGGAACTAGACAATTTATTGAGGCAGTGTGCCCCCGTTACCAAATACCATCTAGGTTCCACTTCTCTAGGCAGGCGATACCGAGAATGTACACGGACGTCAGAAAAAGACTCACCAGTGTCCTAAAAAATGCAGTTGTACCCAATGTCCACTTAACCACGGACATGTGGACAAGTGGAGCAGGGCAGGGTCAGGACTATATGACTGTGACAGCCCACTGGGTAGATGTATGGACTCCCGCCGCAAGAACAGCAGCGGCGGCACCAGTAGCAGCATCTCGCAAACGCCAACTCTTTCCTAGGCAGGCTACGCTTTGTATCACCGCTTTCCAGAATACGCACACAGCTGAAAACCTCTTACGGCAACTGAGGAAGATCATCGCGGAATGGCTTACCCCAATTGGACTCTCCTGTGGATTTGTGGCATCGGACAACGCCAGCAATATTGTGTGTGCATTAAATATGGGCAAATTCCAGCACGTCCCATGTTTTGCACATACCTTGAATTTGGTGGTGCAGAATTTTTTAAAAAACGACAGGGGCGTGCAAGAGATGCTGTCGGTGGCCAGAAGAATTGCGGGACACTTTCGGCGTACAGGCACCACGTACAGAAGACTGGAGCACCACCAAAAACTACTGAACCTGCCCTGCCATCATCTGAAGCAAGAAGTGGTAACGAGGTGGAATTCAACCCTCTATATGCTTCAGAGGTTGGAGGAGCAGCAAAAGGCCATTCAAGCCTATACAATTGAGCACGATATAGTAGGTGGAATGCACCTGTCTCAAGCGCAGTGGAGAATGATTTCAACGTTGTGCAAGGTTCTGATGCCCTTTGAACTTGCCACACGTGAAGTCAGTTCAGACACTGCCAGCCTGAGTCAGGTCATTCCCCTCATCAGGCTTTTGCAGAAGAAGCTGGAGACATTGAAGGAGGAGCTAACACGGAGCGATTCCGCTAGGCATGTGGGACTTGTGGATGGAGCCCTTAATTCGCTTAACAAGGATTCACGGGTGGTCAATCTGTTGAAATCAGAGCACTACATTTTGGCCACCGTGCTCGATCCTAGATTTAAAGCCTACCTTGGATCTCTCTTTCCGGCAGACACAAGTCTGCTGGGGTTGAAAGACCTGCTGGTGACAAAATTGTCAAGTCAAGCGGAACGCGACCTGTCAACATCTCCTCCTTCACATTCTCCCGCAACTGGGGGTGCGAGGAAAAGGCTCAGAATTCCGAGCCCACCCGCTGGCGGTGATGCAGGGCAGTCTGGAGCGACTGCTGATGCTGACATCTGGTCCGGACTGAAGGACCTGACAACGATTACGGACATGTCGTCTACTGTCACTGCATATGATTCTCTCAACATTGATAGAATGGTGGAGGATTATATGAGTGACCGCATCCAAGTAGGCACGTCACACAGTCCGTACTTATACTGGCAGGAAAAAGAGGCAATTTGGAGGCCCTTGCACAAACTGGCTTTATTCTACCTAAGTTGCCCTCCCACAAGTGTGTACTCCGAAAGAGTGTTTAGTGCCGCCGCTCACCTTGTCAGCAATCGGCGTACGAGGTTACATCCAGAAAATGTGGAGAAGATGATGTTCATTAAAATGAATTATAATCAATTCCTCCGCGGAGACATTGACCAGCAGCAATTGCCTCCACAAAGTACACAGGGAGCTGAGATGGTGGATTCCAGTGGGGACGAATTGATAATCTGTGAGGAGGGGGATGTATACGGTGATATATCGGAGGGTGATGATGAGGTGGACATCTTGCCTCTGTAGAGCCAGTTTGTGCAAGGAGAGATTAATTGCTTCTTTTTTGGGGGGGGTCCAAACCAACCCGTCATATCAGTCACAGTCGTGTGGCAGACCCTGTCACTGAAATGATGGGTTGGTTAAAGTGTGCATGTCCTGTTTTGTTTATACAACATAAGGGTGGGTGGGAGGGCCCAAGGACAATTCCATCTTGCACCTCTTTTTTCTTTTCTTTTTCTTTGCGTCATGTGCTGTTTGGGGAGGGTTTTTTGGAAGGGACATCCTGCGTGACACTGCAGTGCCACTCCAAGATGGGCCCGGTGTTTGTGTCGGCCACTAGGGTCGCTTATCTTACTCACACAGCTACCTCATTGCGCCTCTTTTTTTCTTTGCGTCATGTGCTGTTTGGGGAGGGTTTTTTGGAAGGGACATCCTGCGTGACACTGCAGTGCCACTCCTAGATGGGCCCGGTGTTTGTGTCGGCCACTAGGGTCGCTTATCTTACTCACACAGCGACCTCGGTGCAAATTTTAGGACTAAAAATAATATTGTGAGGTGTGAGGTATTCAGAATAGACTGAAAATGAGTGGAAATTATGGTTTTTGAGGTTAATAATACTTTGGGATCAAAATGACCGCCAAATTCTATGATTTAAGCTGTTTTTTAGGTTTTTTGGAAAAAAAACACCCGAATCCAAAACACACCCGAATCCGACAAAAAAAATTCGGTGAGGTTTTGCCAAAACGCGGTCGAACCCAAAACACGGCCGCGGAACCGAACCCAAAACCAAAACACAAAACCCGAAAAATTTCCGGCGCTCATCTCTAGTCTCAATACACCATGCATCGCGAGATGCCTGTCATGAGTGAGCCATAGGTACCATGCAACTCTTCTAACATCTGTATGTTTTGCACAAAATGCCTCTTAGTCACAACATAATGTGACTAGGACTCACAAGGAGACTGTGCTGTTAAATTTGATATATGACGCTTGTATATTGGGGGTCATTCCAAGTTGATCGCTAGCTGCCGTTGTTCACAGCGCAGCGATCAGGCTAAAAATCGTCTGTTCTGCGCATGCGTATGGGCTGCAGAGCACACGTGCGAAGTACTTTCACACAAAACTATGCAGTTTTACACAAGGTCGAGCGACTCTTTTCAGTCGCTCGGCTGATCGGTGTGTGATTGACAGGAAAGGGGTGTTTCTGGGAGGTAACTACCTGTTTTCCGGGAGTGTGCTAAAAAACGCAGGCGTGTCAGAAGATAACGCAGGCGTGCCTGGGGAAATGGGGGAGTGGCTGGCCGAACGCAGGGCGTGTATGTGACGTCAAAACAGGAACTAAATAGTCTGCGGTGATCACAAGGTAGGAGTAGGTCTGCAGCTACTCAGAAACTGCATGAAAAATTTTTTCAAGCAGTTCTGCTAACATTTCAGTCGCACTTCTGCTAAGCTAAGATACACTCCCAGAGGGCGGCGGCTTAGCGTTTGCACTGCTGCTAAAAGCAGCTAGCGAGCGATCAACTCGGAATGAGGGCCTTTGTGTGTGACTGAGACTGTATACAGAGAAGAACAGAACTTGTATTGGGAGAAATAGTTGTGGCTGCTACATTGTAGCACTTTGTATACAGATTCAAACACTCGGTCGCATACAGATATACAAGTGTCATATAACACATTAATTAACACTTTCTGCTCATGCGTCCTAGAAGCAAAAATTACATTCAATGCTAGAAGATTCTAAAGCAAACTGGCGTGCCAAGAGTGGCTGTCTGGCGTTCCTGCAGCAAAGATGTACAGTAAGAGGACATATGTGTACAGTATGTGACAAAGCTGAAAATATTGTCGGGGCATTGTTATTTCGGCACAGGGCTGAATTTTTCCTTATAGGATATGCTTGATCAGTATGGGGGATCACAAATGAAAATGTGCAGAAACGACTGCTGACTGAGGCAGATCTTCTCATTTCAGTGAGCAGTTCAAGTAGTATTTTCCATGGAAACTGCTGTGAAAGATACCATAGATCTACAGACAAGAAGCACAATGATATCTGTCAAAAAATTCAATGGCAGCACCGCCTGCTCCTCATCCACCAAACAACACCATGGCAGATGTCGGTTTCTGCTATAGTAGTGAGGACCATACACCATGGAAATGCATGTTCAAAACAGCATCCTACAGGAAATATTGCAAGAAAAGAGATTCAAAGGGGCTGTCACGATAGACAGATGATCACAGGAAAAGTCAGCCAAAAGCACAAAACACGTTTGCATCGGAAGAGGGCGAATCAGACTTGGACAGTGAAAATGGCATGATCAGTTTAGAGCTGTTTACTGTAGCAGGACCTGAAAGGCAAGCTCATTTGCATACTCCACAAGTGAACGGGTAACACACACACACAAAATTGTACCACATGGAGTATTACCTGTATACTTAGCCAGATTTAGGTTGGGCCACAGAGGATACTGTACCCTGGCCAGAGCAGACTGACATCACTAGCGCTCCCTCTTGTGCAGCAGCAGAAACAAGCAGTCAGGATGTGACCAGGACAGTATGCAGTGCAGGCAGAGACACAGGAGTATCTGGCATCATGAGCTACCAATGGAGCTTCCCTACCAGAGGATAGGAGTGGGGAGAGAGCTGTAAGAGACTTCTCCTCCTCTCCACCTGTATGTTTTGGTACTGTATAACAAGTTATCTAATGAGAGCATTCGGGTCTAGAGAAAGACACACACAGAGAGTCCTCCTGAGTCCTGTTCCAGTGTGCAAGTAGTACAGAGCCTGCTGCTATTGCATTTTTGCAAGATAAATTACAGATTTTATTTTTCTATGTGTATTTTAGGGTTGTTTAAGTTGCTTTGTTCCACTACAAGAATACTTTATAAAATAATTGTCTCTTAATTAGGTGGAGCTATAAACTGTTTCAGACATTATTAAACTATTAGTTTTAATCTAATATAAACCATTGGTTTAAATTTAATATGCACAATCCATATATCACAACATGATCCATTCCATGAGGTACAAAATTCTCTCTACCTAGACTCCCCTCTTTATTTATGAATTCAATCATCTCTGTTGAAATACCTTTCTTAAGAATTAAATAGTTCAACACAGGTGTTACGTCACTGTACTTGGTACTCCTGAAACTGGGCGGATGAGCCCCAAGTACAGGAACGTAATGCTGTGACTAGGAACGGAGCTCGGCAGCACCCCCAAGAATCCCTAACTCCAATACCTCACCCTCGTTGTCAGCCTACGCCTGCGTGACTATGGTTTCTTGGACCCACGGCAGCCGCGTTTGAAGTGCGGATTATGTCTGCCCAACTCCGATGCCCCCGGTCTTAGTTGGAGACAAGGCGTAGACTGAGACCGGGTGATGACAAGGGGAACCTCTAACTAGAGAAGGAAGTAGCCAGTTAGGGGTGCTACAGAACTTAAATAAAGTATGTGTGGCACAGCCGCCAGGATAAACAACAACAAAGGAAATGCTGTCCACACGCCGACACAATACTGTTGTGTACCGGCGGTGACAGCATACGCAGAACCCTCTGCAGAGAATCCAAAGCAAAGGCAACAGGTAGCTACGGCCTAGGCCGAGGGCCGTGGCAAAGCCGCTACTCACGAAACCGGTACGAATACTGGCAAAAGGACAGGAACCCCCAAAGTAGCTGACACAGGCTCTCAGGACCGGAGGACAGGCCAGTGGACAACAGGAAGCTAGATACTGGATCAGACACAGGCAAAGCCACAGGACTCCTGGACAGGAATGTTTCAAGGCAAGATACTGGATCAGACACAAGCAAAGCCACAGGACTCCTGGACAGGAATGCTTCAAGGCAGGAAGCAGCAAGACAGAAGCTATCACCGGCGTCTGTGTAATGCACTGAGTCAGAATATAACAAGGATTTCTTCCAATCACAGCAGGGACCCTAATTAATTATGTTGTGCAGCTGCCCTGCTGCACGACTCCAAACTGACAAGTGCAATTAACAGACAGGTGAGGCTAAACACATGGAAACAGGCTGCAATTACACAGACTCACCACCGGCGGCCAACAAGAGTCTTTCTATACCAGAGCAAAGGAAATCCTGGCCTGCAAGAGAACTATAACATAAAATACATAACCAAAATGCAAAACAGGAATGAGCCACTGCCGTGGCTCATAACAACAGGTAACGCCAATCATGTATTACGAGGGGAGTCCAGGTAGAGAGCATTTTGTCTCTTCTGGAATGGGTCATGTTGGGAGGTATGCACAATCTAATATACACCCACCCTTCCTCTGAGCCCCCCTGTCGTAAGTGCCCTGGGCACCTCCAAGGCTTAATCTGGTGCTGCCTGAATGGTTTACTGCAATAATCAACAGCACCTGTTGTACTGATATATTGTACAACAAGGGTGTCCAGCATTATGGGGATTAGACTAGTAGCAGAAAATACAACTGTTTGGAAATGTCCAAATGTGATGTAAGACTCTTCTTTGTCTGTGTAGTTGGTCCTTGAATGGGCTGACAGAAGTAAATGGAGCTAGATTATCTAGGAAAAAGGGGACCATTGCCAAAGTATAATGGAATCTCGGGGCAATGGCAGTTGTTCCAATCCTAAAAAAGAATGGCTCAGTGAGACTGTGCAATGTGATCTGGATAACATTATTTTGACAGGTGCATGAGATGCAAAGGATCTGAAAAATGTGGCACTGGTCTTACAGCATCTAGAACAATATGGGTTGTGAGTGTGAAATGAGACTAATGTGATCTCTTACTGCCTCTATTACATACTGTGAGTGTGAAAACACAATTAATGCAGAAGGGCCACACAAATGTCAGAACAAAATAGCTGCAGTGCTTAAGGCTCCCCCATCAAGGGATATTTCCTAGGGCAGATGTATTAAGCCTGGAGAAGTGATAAAGCAGTGATAAGTGCAAGGTGATAGCGCACCAGCCAATCAGCTCCAATATGTAAATTTACAGTTAGAAGCTAATTGGTTGGTGCATTATCACCTTGCACTTATCACTTCTCCAGGCTTAATACATCTGCACCATAATGTTCCTTTTTGGGATTATAAAAAAAATTGCTCAAAATGTGATACATTTTGCTCAGTTCTTATCACAAACAATATTAATTCACTGGGGGAGACTGTAGCCTCCAAAAATGCTCATATATTTAAATTGTTATTTTTTTATTAAATACATATACAGATGTGTCTTCTTACATCTTGCCTCAATACGATGACATGACCCGTGCAACTCCGTTAGCGCTGGACGTTTGGTTTTTTGCCATCAATGCATCTTAGACGCAACGTGATGCAACTACAATTCTCAGTAGACTGTGCTAATTAATTTGATATGCAAAACTTGGATAAATGTACATGACTGAGTCTGTATATGAAGCAAAACAGAACTTGGTATGGAAAAGAGCCACAGTCGCCGCATCGTAGCACTTCGTATGCAGATTCAGTGACTCACTTGCACACAGATATACAAGTGTCACATATTAAATTAATCAGCACAGTCTCCTGGTATGTCCTTGTCACGTTGCTACTAAGATGTATTTCAGCAAATAAAACATGCAAAAAAGATGCCCGGCGATAGCTGCGTCTGACGTGACATGGCTTGCCAAGTTGTACTGTTTGACACAACTGCAGCAATGATGTACACATTTGTATATAAGATCCTATTTTATAGTAAACCGGCCAAAAACAGGCCTAAGAATTGCAAGCACCATATTAAGAATTACTGGGAATTGTATTCAACACTCAGAAAATCAGGAACAAAATTGCTCTTCCATAGCAGGTTGAGACAACAATAATATAAATAATATATACATATGTTCTACATTCATTAATTGTGCAACTTGAGACTTGTGATTGGTTGAAGTTGTAGGAGGTTCCAGGTTTCAAACAGGAGCAAAGATAAATCTTTAGTTTATACAGTTATAAAGTTGTAGGCCTCTTTTGAGACACTGGCAGGTAAAACCTATTCATCATCGCTAATGAGCCTGTTCCAGATTATTTATTAGTATTTATTTATTTACAGTTTCTTGTATAGAAAGGCACAATGGTGATCATGCCCCGCCCTGGGTGAAACGTACGTTCGTCTGACGTCACTCTGACTTCACTTCCGGAATTCCGTGCAGTGCATACGGGACCGGACATCGGGAATGGAGAGAGACACTTGCGGCTCAGAGACCACTGAAGGAAGCCAACATACTCACACCACAGGTATTCTGGTGCCCTCTCATTGGGGGTGCAGCGGGACCAGCTGTTCTGCAGTGACCAGTGGGCTATCAGGGCAGTTGAGACCTGCAGCCCCCAACAGCAGACACTACGCTTCTTCCTTCTCACCAGTGCCGGCCAGTTAACCCTCTCACCTCCCATTCACTGTGTATATACACACATGGGAAGGAAGCAGAGGTTACTGTACACCCGGCTCTGGTATCTTTACCTTATAATATCACAAGGCAAAGCATTTGTATATCATAATTCTGCAAGGAAGTGTTATTGAGAATTACATTGCATGACTATCAGATTACCTGTATATACAACTGGCAGTACGATTTTCTCTACCTTTTATGACCTGAGTGTATATGCAAACAAACCGACAGGCATGTGTCTCTTTCTCTAGAAATTGTCTCATAGTGCCCGACAGTGGTTGGAGAAATTATCTCTTGTTACTAAACCACTGAAAAGAAATTATATATTTTAACCCTTTGATAAATTATCACAAATTATTACTTACAGCATCATTGTGATTAAATTGTTGAGAGGTTTATACAGGAATTTCCTTTGTATACAACAAACTCCATCTCTCCCTTTTATAGGAGAGGTTGCTAATCCACAGGGAATATAGGAACCTGCCTTTTGTGCATAGAAATTTTAATATATAGCTAATAAAGGTTCATTTAAAAATAAAATATATAGATACATTTCAAATAAGAGTGCCCCCACAAAGAGGTAAACCTTATGTCCCCCTGTTCTAAGGCAGGGACAACCCTTTTTGATATTATTGTCATTTTCCATAGGGTAGCACCACCAACACTTTCATAGGTGTGATTTTTTTCACTTACAAACATATGTTTAACAGTTGGTTTTTGTACACTATCAGAAATTGTCCTAATTAGCTGTGCAGGATCACTCCAATCTTTCATAAATCTAGTTTCTTATATAGCGCAGCATAAAATATTCCATTGCGGTTTACAATTAGAAACAACAGTGATAAGACAAACTTTGTAATAACAGATAGATATAGATGTAGGAGGACCCTGCTCACAAGCTTACAATTTATAGGGAATTAGGAAGAATACACAAGGATAGGCTCTATCTATTGCAGTGTGGTCCCACCAGATTGCAAAGACAGTCCTGATGGGGTGTAATTGGATATGAATGTTCCTGAAGGTTATGTGGGTTGTTCAGGAATTTGATAGGCATGCCTGAAGAGGTGAGTTTTCAGGGAATGCTTGAAAGTTTGGAGGCTAGAAGAAAGTCTTATTGTTGGTCAGAGGGCATTCCATGGGGTGGGTGCTGCCCGAAGAAAGTCCTGCAATCGTGGGTGGGAATGAGTAATCTGTGCAGATGAGAGACGCAGATCTTGTGCAAATCAGAGAGGTCGAGCTGGGAGATATTTTGAGATAAGTGAAGAGATATATGTTGGTGTAGTTTGGTTAATAGCTTTATATGTGAGTATGTTATGCACACCAGTGCCTGCAGGAATGTACTGGTGTCTGAACTGTTATGCACACCAGTGCCTGCAGGAATGTACTGGTGTCTGAACTGTTATGCACACCAGTGCCTGCAGGAATGTACTGGTGTCTGAACAGATAGGGATGCAAAACAAATGAACTCACAGACAGACTGGGGAATATAACATTACGTACACAGAAGGTGATAGGGTAACAAAATAAACACAAAGTGAACAGAGAAGCCCAGAGGCTAAGAAACTGGGAGTCTCCCTAGTATTAAGAATGCTCAGATGGAAAAAGCAAGATGTTGTGTTTTAATACGTAGAGAACCCGAAATGCTGTTGCTAAGGGCAACAGCAAAACCCTAAAGGGTTACCAACGGGTGTGGCAGTAAACTCCTTGGTCAGAGATGGAATGATAGACACAAGGAGAGTCTCCACAATCCTAATCCTCACTTGCAGTGCACAGGTTTAGCTTACTGCCACTAAACTGACACCTGAACACCTTGCACAGTGAGACAGGATTTAGGCAGGCAAGTCTGAGAATACAGCCGCAAACTTGCTAAATTCACAGAGTAGCAAAAGAACCCCAGCAAGTTAAATGACTGACTCCAGTCTTACTGCTAGGTCTGGATTGGCAGAGTGTAGTACCAAATCCCAAGGCCTATATGCAGTAAGCAACAACAAATACAAAGCTACACAGTACTGACTAACTTTCAGGAACTAACTAACCAACAAAGATTCAGCAGCATCTGCTTAACCTGAGAAGAGGCCTTATATAGCAGGTGCTGTCCACGCCCCACTCAGACCTCACAGACTGTGAGCACAAAAACCAGCACCGGATCCCCTGCCGTGCACAGAGCCTGTAACCACTGCACAGCAAAAGACCCGAACCGGAGTATCAGCTGCTCTCAGGTTACTCCGCTAGCACTTGTCTCCCGGTTGCCATGATGACGTGGCAGCACAGGGCAGGAGACCCTAACAGTACCCCCCCTCTGACGAGGGGTCAAAGAACCCCTACCACCGGGTTTATCGGGGAACTGCGAGAAGAAAGAGCGTATCAGTCTGGGGGCATGAAGATCACAACTGCGCACCCACGACCGCTCATCCGGGCCATACCCCTTCCAGTGCACCAAAAATGACAGCCGACCCCGAACCATCTTGGAGTCAAGAATCCTTTCAACAACAAACTCCCTCTGGCCACGTATCAGAAGAGGGGAAGGTCTTCTACTGGAAGAAGGATTACTAATCGCCCGTTTTAAAAGGGAACAATGAAATGTTTTATTGATACCCAAAGAACGGGGCAGATCTAACTGAAATGCCACCGGATTGATAACCCTGGTGATCTTATAAGGGCCGATGAACCGGGGGCCTAACTTATGAGATGGCTGTCTCAACTTCAAATTCTTGGTAGACAACCAGACGAAGTCTCCTAATTTGAAGCTGCAGGGTCTTTTCCGTTTATCAAAAACCCTTTTGGTCACTAATGACACAGACACAAGGGCTTTCTTCACTTTCCTCCAAATACCTCTAAGGACCGAAACCACAGAGGAACCACCAGGCGTGGAGTCCAGGGGGTCAAAAGAATTGGCCTTAGGATGATGCCCATACACACAAAGGAAGGGAGAGATCCCTGTAGCAGAGTAAGCCGCGTTGTTATAGGCAAACTCCGCCATGGACAGATGAGCAACCCAGTCAGTCTGACACTTGGAGACATAACACCTGAGGAACTGCTCCAAGGACTGGTTCACCCTTTCAGTCTGCCCATTAGACTGCGGATGGTAGCCTGACGACAAGCTGACAGAAATCTGGATATCGGAACAAAATGCCCTCCAGAATTTGGCCACAAACTGGGATCCGCGGTCAGAGACCACATCAAGTGGCAACCCGTGGAGACGCACAACATGCAGCATAAATAATTCAGACAGGCGTCTGGCCGATGGCAGCCCAACCAGTGGAACGAAGTGCGCCATCTTCGAAAACCTGTCAACGACAACCCAGATGGCTGTCATCCCCGAGGATTTGGGCAAGTCCACCACAAAATCCATTGAAATGTGGGTCCATGGCTTAGATGGGATAGAGAGTGGATGTAATGGGCCAACAGGAACCCCTCTAGGAGTCTTATTTCGGGCACAGATGTCACATGCCAGAACCCACTGATCCACATCCTTAGCCACCGAGGGCCACCACACCGCCCTAGATAGCAACTCCCGAGTTCTGGCAATACCCGGGTGACCTGCCGACTTCTTGGCATGGAATTCCAGGAACACTCGCTGTCTTAACCTAGGAGGCACAAACAAAAGACCTACCGGAAGGTCTGGAGGAGCCTGCTCCTGTGCTCTAAGGACTAATGATAAGAGGTCCTGGGTAATGCCCACTTTAATACATGATGGGGACACAATGGGCAACGGCTCCTCGTGGTCTCCTGGATTGGAGCAAAACTCCGCGAGAGCGCATCAGCCTTGATGTTTTTTGACCCAGGGCGATATGTTATCAAAAAATTAAAGCGAGCAAAAAACAAAGCCCATCGTGCCTGCCTGGCATTGAGACGCTTCGCTGACTCTAAATATGCCAGATTCTTATGGTCGGTGAGAATTGAGACCACAAACTTAGCCCCCTCAAGCAAGTGTCTCCACTCCTCGAGTGCATCCTTAATAGCCAACAATTCCCGGTTACCCACGTCATAATTCATCTCGGCAGGCGAAAATTTACGGGAAAAGTAAGCACAGGGATGAAGGCGATTATCAGACACTCCCATCTGAGAGAGCACTGCCCCAATACCCATCTCAGAGGCATCCACCTCCACCACAAAAGGACGCTCTGGATCTGGGTGTCGCAGCACCTTGGCCGATACAAATGCCCTTTTGAGACGGGCTAAAGCCGCTTTAGCCTCACAAGACCAGTGAGCAACATCCGCCCCTTTCTTAGTGAGTGCCACCAAGGGCGCCACTATAGACGAAAATCCAGCGATAAAACGTCTATAAAAATTCGCAAAGCCCAGGAAACGCTGAAGCGCCTTCAAACTAGTGGGCTGCACCCAATCCAGGACTGCCTGTACTTTGGAACCCTCCATTTGGAAACCTTCTGGGGAGATAATATATCCTAGAAATGCGATTTGCTGAACTTCAAATTCGCACTTCTCCAGCTTCGCCCCAAGCCGGTGGTCTCTGAGTTTCTGGAGGACTAAGCGTACATGCTTCCGATGTTCCTCCAGGGAATGGGAGAAGATTAGGATGTCATCTAAGTATACAACTAAGAATCTATCCAAATATTCCCTGAGTACATCGTTCATGAAATCCTGGAAGACTGCCGGGGCATTACAGAGCCCAAAAGGCATCACCAAATATTCATAATGCCCTGAGTGGGTTTTAAAGGCAGTCTTCCATTCATCCCCCTCTCTTATTCGGATTAGATTGTACGCCCCGCGTAGGTCAATCTTAGAAAAAATGGTGGCAGTACGAAGCTGGTCAAACAAGACCGAAATGAGAGGCAGTGGGTATGAGTTTTTAATCGTGATACGGTTCAATTCCCTGAAGTCGATGCAAGGTCGCAATGAACCGTCCTTTTTACCCACGAAGAAGAACCCCGACCCAACTGGAGACTGTGAAGGTCTGATAAATCCCTTAGCCAAGTTCTCCTGAATGTACTCTGCCATAGCCTGAGTCTCAGGACGTGACAGGGAGTACAACCTGCTCTTGGGAAGCTTAACATTTGGCAACAAATCAATGGCACAGTCATAGGGGCGATGGGGAGGTAGTACCTCTGCAACTTTTTTGGAGAACACGTCCGCAAAATCTGCATAACACCCTGGCAATCCTGGCAAACTTAGCTGCGAGAGCCTGACTGGAAGGCTCAAGCAACTCCTGAAACAATCAGTACCCCAACTAAGAATCTCCCCAGAGACCCAGTCAAATTGAGGATTGTGGGCCCTTAACCAGGGTAACCCCAACACCAATGGGGCAAAAGTACAGACAGTCACATAAAAGGACAATTTTTCAGAGTGTGTGGCTCCAATAAACAAAGAAATCTGGCTAGTGCAAGAGGTAATTTTACCTTGGGATAATGGTTCCCCGTTTAACCCACAAATCTCAATTTCCGATGCCAAGGGTACTAAGGGAACAGAGTGTTTCAGGGCGAATTGGCGGTCCATAAAAACCCCGTCGGCCCCACTGTCCACAAAGGCCTCAGTCTTGACAGTTTGACCGAGGATCTTCAAGGTCACCGGAATGATAAAAGTCTTCTTGGGAAATTCTGACTTCTGGCCTGACAGGATATTTCCCATCACCCTCAGGCCCTGAAGTTTTCCGGCTTTTCTTGGCATGATACTACCACATGACCTTTATTCCCACAGTACAAACACAACCCCTGCTGTCTCCTCCGCGTCTTCTCACGCGAGGAGAGGCGGGTAGCCCCAATCTGCATAGGCTCCTCGGAAAATTCCTCAGAGTCTGAGGTTCCCTTGGGAAAGAAGGAAACCTCGGTCTCCCTTTCAAGCCTACGCTCTCACAGCCGTCTATCCACCCGGATGGATAACTGCATGAGCTGATCCAAGCTATCAGGCAAGGGATATTGTACCAGTTGGTCTTTTATCTGGTTAGAAAGACCTCTTCGGTACTGGTGTCTCAGGGCTGGGTCATTCCACTGGGTATCATGGGCCAACCTCCGAAACTCCGTACAGTAAACCTCAACTGGCCTTCGCCCTTGCTTAAGGATCGAAATCTGAGCCTCGGCTGAGGCCGTCTTGTCAGGGTCATCATACAACATGCCCAGTGCCGTAAAAAAAGCATCAACACTTTTAAGCGACGGACAGTCAGGCTGCAACCCATATGCCCAGACCTGTGGGTCTCCTTGTAGCAAGGAAATCACTATGCCCACCCGCTGAATCTCCGACCCAGAAGACTGAGGCCTAAGCCGGAAGTATAGCTTGCAGCTCTCCTTGAAACAAAAGAACTGCGAGCGATCTCAAGAAAAACGATCTGGGAGATTTACTTTCGGCTCCTTAACCCCTGAAGGTGCTGCTGCTGCGGGAGCTCCGCCAGCGGCCTGGGAGGTGTGCATTTTAATGGACAAATCATTAAATTGTCGAGTCAGGACCTGCACCTGATCGACCACCTGTTGCAACGTATTTTGAGGGGTATGCTCCATATTCCCACAAAATTTCAACAGGAGTATTAGGCTGCTGAATATGTTATGCACACCAGTGCCTGCAGGAATGTACTGGTGTCTGAACTGTTATGCACACCAGTGCCTGCAGGAATGTACTGGTGTCTGAACTGTTATGCACACCAGTGCCTGCAGGAATGTACTGGTGTCTGAATAGATAGGGATGCAAAACAAATGAACTCACAGACAGACTGGGGAATATGACATTACGTACACAGAAGGTGATAGGGTAACAAAATAAACACAAAGTGAACAGAGAAGCCCAGAGGCTAAGAAACTGGGTGTCTCCCTAGTATTAAGAATGCTCAGATGGAAAAAGCAAGATGTTGTGTTTTAATACGTAGAAAACCCGAAATGCTGTTGCAAAGGGCAACAGCAAAACCCTAAAGGGTTACCAACTGGTGTGGCAGTAAACTCCTTGGTCAGAGATGGAATGATAGACACAAGGAGAGTCTCCACAATCCTAATCCTCACTTGCAGTGCACAGGTTCAGCTTACTGCCACTAAACTGACACCTGAACACCTTGCACAGTGAGACAGGATTTAGGCAGGCAAGTCTGAGAATACAGCCGCAAACTTGCTAAGTTCACAGAGTAGCAAAAGAACCCCAGCAAGTTAAACGACTGACTCCAGTCTTACTGCTAGGTCTGGATTGGCAGAGTGTAGTACCAAATCCCAAGGCCTATATGCAGTAAGCAACAACAAATACAAAGCTACACAGTACTGGCTAACTTTCAGGAACTAACTAACCAACAAAGATTCAGCAGCATCTGCTTAACCTGAGAAGAGGCCTTATATAGCAGGTGCTGTCCACGCCCCACTCAGACCTCACAGACTGTGAGCACAAAAACCAGCACCGGATCCCCTGCCGTGCACAGAGCCTGTAACCACTGCACAGCAAAAGACCCGAACCGGAGTATCAGCTGCTCTCAGGTTACTCCGCTAGCACTTGTCTCCCAGTTGCCATGACGACGTGGCAGCACAGGGCAGGAGACCCTAACAGAGTAGAAGTATTTTAAATTGAATACGGTAGAATATGGGCAACCAATGGAGGGACTGACAGAGTGGATCAGCAGATGTTGAACATCTAGCGAGGAAGATAAGCCTCACAGCTGCATTCAGAATGGATTGTAGTGGTGAGAGTCTTTTCTTAGGTGGACCAGTAAGTAGACTATTGCAATATTCAATTAGGGAGATAATGAGAGCATGGATTAGAGTTTTAGCAGTGTCTTGTGTAAGATACGGTCGTAATTTGGATATGTTTTTTAGATGCATGTTACATGATTTAGAAACATATTGAATGTGTGGCACAAATGACAGTTCAGAGTCAAGGATTACCCCTAAGCAGCGAGTTTGTGTGGTAGGATAGATTGTCGAGTTGTCAACAGTTATAAAGATATCAGGTTGGTAACTATTCTTGGCTGTCGGGAATATTATTCATTCTGTTTTGGAAATGTTGAGGCTGAGGTGGTGAGATGACATCCAAGATGAATGGCAGAAAGGCATTCAGTGACAAATGCAGAAATGTTACTTTCTCTGACGTCCTAAGTGGATGCTGGGACTCCGTAAGGACCATGGGGATTAGCGGCTCCGCAGGAGACTGGGCACAACTAAAGAAAGCTTTAGGACTACCTGGTGTGCACTGGCTCCTCCCACTAAGACCCTCCTCCAGACCTCAGTTAGATTCTTGTGCCCGGCTGAGCTGGATGCACACTAGGGGCTCTCCTGAGCTCCTAGAAAGAAAAGAAAGTATATTTAGGTTTTTTATTTTACAGTGAGATCTGCTGGCAACAGACTCACTGCAGCGAGGGACTAAGGGGAGAAGAAGCAAACCTACCTAACAGGTGGTAGTTTGGGCTTCTTAGGCTACTGGACACCATTAGCTCCAGAGGGATCGACCGCAGGACCCGACCTTGGTGTTCGTTCCCTGAGCCGCGCCGCCGTCCTCCTTACAGAGCCAGAAGCATGAAGAGTCCGGAAAATCGGCGGCAGAAGACTTCGGTCTTCACCAAGGTAGCGCACAGCACTGCAGCTGTGCGCCATTGCTCCTCATGTACACCTCACACTCCGGTCACTGATGGGTGCAGGGCGCTGGGGGGGCGCCCTGAGGGCAATATATGACACCTTGGCTGGCAAATCTACATCATATATAGTCCTAGAGGCTATATAGATGTAAAATTACCCCTGCCAGTATTCCAGAAAAAGCGGGAGAAAGTCAGTTGAAAAAGGGGCGGGGCTTCTCCCTCAGCACACTGGCGCCATTTTCTCTTCACAGTGCAGCTGGAAGACAGCTCCCCAGGCTCTCCCCTGTAGTTTTCAGGCTCAAAGGGTTAAAAAGAGAGGGGGGGCACTAAATTTAGGTGCAATATATGTATACAAGCAGCTATTTGGGGAAATATCACTCAGTTATAGTGTTAATCCCTGCATTATATAGCGCTCTGGTGTGTGCTGGCATACTCTCTCTCTGTCTCCCCAAAGGACTTTGTGGGGTCCTGTCCTCAGTCAGAGCATTCCCTGTGTGTGTGCGGTGTGTCGGTACGGCTGTGTCGACATGTTGGATGAGGAAGGTTACGTGGAGGCGGAGCAGAGGCCGATAAATGGGATGTCGCCCCCTGTGGGGCCGACACCAGAGTGGATGGATAGGTGGAAGGTATTAACCGACAGTGTCAACTCCTTACATAAAAGGCTGGATGACGTAACAGCTGTGGGACAGCCGGCTTCTCAGCCCGCGCCTGCCCAGGCGTCTCAAAGGCCATCAGGGGCTCAAAAAACGCCCGTTACCTCAGATGGCAGACACAGATGTCGACACGGAGTCTGACTCCAGTGGCGACGAGGTTGAGACATATACACAATCCACTAGGAACATCCGTTACATGATCTCGGCAATGAAAAATGTGTTATGCATTTTCTGACATGAACCCAAGTACCACATAAAAGGGGTTTTATTTTTGGGGAGAAAAAGCAGCCAGTGTTTTGTTCCCCCATCAGATGAATGAATGAAGTGTGTAAAGAAGCGTGGTTTCCCCCGATAAGAAACTGGTAATTTCTAAAAAGTTACTGATGGCGTACCCTTTCCCGCCAGAGGATAGGTCACATTGGGAGATATCCCTTAGGGTGGATAAGGCGCTCACACGTTTGTCAAAAGGTGGCACTGCCATCTTAGGATACGGCCACCTTGAAGGAACCTGCTGATAAAAAGCAGGAGGCGATCCTGAAGTCTGTATTTACACACTCAGGTTATATACTGAGACCTGCAATTGCCTCAGCATAAATAGGGCTGCTGCAGCGTGGTCTGATACCCTGTCAGATAATATTAATACGCTAAGACAGGGATAATATTTTGCTAACATTGAGCATATTTAAGACGTTGTCTTATATATGAAGGATGCACAGAGGTATATTTGCCGGCTGGCATCCAGAATTAATGCAATGTCCATTCTGCCAGGAGGGTATTAGAAACCCGGCAGTGGACAGGTGATGCTGCCTGTAAAAGGCACATGGAGATTCTGCCTTATAAGGGTGAGGAATTGTTTGGGGATGGTCTCTGGGACCTCGTATCCACAGCAACAGCTGGGAAGAAACATTTTTACCTCAGGTTTCCTCACAGCCTAAGAAAGCACCGTATTTTCAGGTACAGTCCTTTCGGCTTCAGAAAAGCAAGCGGGTCAAAGGCGCTTCCTTTCTGCACAGAGACAAGGGAAGAAGGAAAAAAGCTGCACCAGCAACCAGTTCCCAGGATCAAAAATCTTCCCCCGCTTCATCTGAGTCCACCGCATGACGCTGGGGCTCCACTGGTGGAGACAGGTGCAGTAGGGGCGCGTCTCGGGAACTTCAGGGACCAGTGGGCTTGCCCACAGGTGGATCTCTAGGTTCAGCAAATAGTATCACAGGGATACAGGCTGGAGTTCGAGGCGTCTCCCCTCGCCGTTACCTCACATCAGCCTTGCCGGCTGCCCTCGGAGAAAGGTAGTACTGGCGGCAATTCACAAGCTGTACTTCCAGCAGGTGAAAGCAAGGTACCCATCCTTCAACAAGGCCGGGGTTACTATTCCAAAATGTTGTGGTACCGAAACCAGACGGTTCGGTGAGACCCATTCTAAAATTGAAAGCCTTGAACACTTATATACGAAGGTTCAAGTTCAAAATGGAATCGCTCAGGGCGATTATTGCAAGCCTGGAGAATTTCATGGTATCACTGGACATCAAGGATGATTACCTGCATGTCCCTGTTTACCCTCTTCACCAGGAGTACCTCAATATTGTGGTACAGGATTGTCATTACCAATTCCAGACGTTGCCGTTGGTCTGTCCCCGGCACCGAGGTATTTACCAAGGTAATGGCCGAAATAATTATCCCGTACTTGGACGATCTCCTTATAAAGGCGAGGTCCAGGGAGCAGTTGTTCGTCGGAGTAGCACTATCTCGGGAAGTGCTACAACAGCACGGCTGGATTCTGAATATTCCAAAGTCGCAGCTGGTTCCTACGACGCGTCTACTGTTCCTGGGTATGGTTCTGGACACAGAACAGGATAAAAAGGGTTTCTCCCAGAGGAGAAGTCCAAGGAGTTGTTGTCTCTAGACAGAGACCTCCTAATACGTATACAGGTGTCGGTGCATCAATGCACGCGAGCCCTGGGAAAGATGGTAGCTTCTTACGAAGAAATTCCATTCGCCAGGTCCCATGCAAGGATTTTCCAGTGGGATCTGTTGGACAAGTGGTCCGGGTCGCATCTTCAGATGCATCGGCGGATAACCCTGTCTCCAAGGGTCAGGGTGTCGCTGTTGTGGTGGCTGCAGAGTGCTCATCTTCTAGGGGGCCGCAGATTCGGCATACAGGACTGGGTCCTGGTGACCACGGATGCCAGCCTTCGAGGCTGGGGGGCAGTCACACAGGGAAGGAACTTCCAAGGCCATGGAAAAGTCAGGAGACTTCCCTACACATAAATATTCTGGAACTGAGGGCCATTTACAATGCCCTAAGTCAGGCTAGGCCCCTGCTTCAACACCGGCCGGTGCTGATCCAGTCAGACAACATCACGGCGGTCGCTCATGTAAACCGACAGGGCGGCACAAGAAGCAGGATGGCGATGGCAGAAGCCACAAGGATTCTCCGATGGGCGGAAAATCATGTGTTAGCACTGTCAGCAGTGTTCATTCCCAGAGTGGACAACTAAGAAACCTCCACCCGGGAGAGTGGGGACTTCATCCAGAAGTCTTCCAAATGATTGTACACCGTTGGGAAAGGCCACAGGTGGACATGATGGCGTCCCGCCTCAACTAAAAGTTACAAAGATATTGCGCCAGGTCAAGGACCCTCAGACGATAGCTGTGGACGCTCTGGTAACACCGTGGGTGTACCAGTCGGTGTATGTGTTCCCTTCTCTGCCTCTCTTACCCGGGTTGGCCAAGAAGAGCTTGGTAACCAGAACTCCAAGAAATGATCTCAAAGGATCCACGGTCCCTGCCGCTCAGACAGGACCTGCTGCAGCAGGGGGCCTGTCTGTTCCAAGACGTAGCGCGGCTGCGTTGATGGCATGGCGGTTGAACGCCGGATCCTGAAGGAAAAGGGAATTCCGGAGGAAGTTATCCCTACGCTATTTGAAGCTAGGAAAGAAGTGAACGCAAACCATTATCACCGCATATGGCGGAAATATGTTGCGTACTGTGAGGCCAGGAAGGCCCCAAAGGAGAAATTTCAGCTAGGTCGATTTCTGCACTTCCTACAGTCAGAGGTGACTATGAGCCTAAAATTGGGTTCCATTAAGGTCCAGATTTCGGCTCTATCGATTTTCTTCCAAAATTGAACTGGCTTCACTGCCTGAAGTTCAGACTTTTGTTAAGGGAGTGCTGCATAGTCAGCCCCCGTTTGTGCCTCCAGTGGCACCGTGGGATCTCAACGTGGTGTTGGATTTCCTGAAGTCGCATTGGGTTGAGCCACTTAAATCCGTGGAGCTATAATACCTCACGTGGAAAGTGGTCATTCTGTGGGCCGTGGCGTCGGCCAGGCGTGTATCAGAATTGGCAGCTTTGTCATACAAAAGCCCTTATCTGTATTTTATATGGATAAGGCGGAATTGAGGACTCGTTCCTAATTCCTTCCTAAGGTGGTATAATTTTTTAATGTGAACCAACCTATTGTGGTGCCTGCGGCTACTTGGGACTTGGAGGATTCCAAGTTACTGGATGTAGTCAGGGCCCTGAAAAGTATATGTTTCCAGGATAGCTGGAGTCAGGAAAACTGACTCGCTATTTCTCCTGTATGCACCCAACAAGCTGGGTGCTCCTGCTTCTAAGCAGACGATTGCTCGCTGGATCTGTAGCACGATTCAACTTGCACATTCTGCGACTGGACTGCCGCACCCTAATTCTGTAAAAGCCCATTCCACGAGAAAAGTGGGCTCTTCTTGGGCGGCTGCCCGAGGGGTCTCGGCTTTACAACTTTGCCGAGCTGTTACTTGGTCGGGTTAAAACATTTTTGTAAGAGTCTACAAGTTTGATACCCTGGCTGAGGAGGACCTAGAGTTTGCTCATTCGGTGCTGCAGAGTCATCCGCACTCTCCCGCCCGTTTGGGAGCTTTGGTATAATCCCCATGGTCCTTACGGAGTCCCAGCATCCACTTAGGACATCAGAGAAAATAAGATTTTACTCACCGGTAAATCTATTTCTCGTAGTCCGTAGTGGATGCTGGGCGCCCATCCCAAGTGCGGAATGTCTGCAATACTTGTTTATAGTTATTGCCTAACTAAAGGGTTATTGTTGAGCCATCTGTTGAGAGGCTCAGTTATATTTCATACTGTTAACTGGGTATAGTATCACGAGTTATACGGTGTGATTGGTGTGGCTGGTATGAGTCTTACCCGGGATTCAAAATCCTTCCTTATTGTGTCAGCTCTTCCGGGCACAGTATCCTAACTGAGGTCTGGAGGAGAGTCTTAGTGGGAGGAGCCAGTGCACACCAGGTAGTCCTAAAGCTTTCTTTAGTTGTGCCCAGTCTCCTGCGGAGCCGCTAATCCCCATGGTCCTTACGGAGTCCCAGCATCCACTACGGACTACGAGAAATAGATTTACCGGTGAGTAAAATCTTATTTTTTGCATATTTTTACAGATGGTGACAAATGCAGAAATGCTACTTTTTGCATATTTTTTGTAACAGGCCCATTCACTATTAGGAGCCTGATAGGGCCATCTAATAGTCAGAAAACTTAGAAAGTCTTCAGTGTTTGCTTGCGAGAACCAATGCCATCTTCAGATGGTGCTGATTCCCAGAGACCCACTCCTTCCTACGGGCAGGAAGTCTTGGGTTGCAGGGAGTAATCCAAGCAAATCTCTCCACCTCCACCGCAGTGAGTGATATACAGCCATGCACAAGGTAAGTTCATGCATGAGCACTGGGCAGACACGGCACTATAAGAATCACGCTATTGAAGATGATGATAAAGCCACTTAATGTTATACTTCTGGGATGGTGTTGAAATACCAACAGTTTTGATGTTGACAGTTAGATTCCCAACATTTGAATCCCGACAGTGTGAATGCTGACAGATCCTGGAAAATATTTTTTAACCTAACCCACCCTTCTCACAGTGGGATATGGTCCTTAAGTCAACCTTACTTAGTTCGACACTCAATAGGTCGACCACTATTGGTCGACATGCATTAGGTCGACACATGGAAAAGGACAACATGAGCATTAGATCAACATCGACACATGAAAAGGTCGACATAAGTTTTACCCAATTATTTCCATTTTTTTTTTACTTTTTCATACAGTACTTTACGATCCACGTGGACTATGACTGGGAATAGCAACCTGTGCGAAGCACAGCGGTAGTGGAGCGAGACACCTTGCCCGAAGCCGCGAGCCATGCGATGGGACACGGTGCAATAATTGGGGTTCCCAGTTACTTTATGAAGAAAATGACAACAACAAAAAAAAAAAATAATACTCATGTTGCCTTTTTTCAATGTTGACCTGCCGACGATGTCAACCTTTCCAGGTGTCGACCTACTGCCTGTCGATCAATAGTGGTCTACCTAATGAGTGTCAACCTAATATTGCTTCTCTTCATTTGGAGAATGTTTCCCTCCTGGACTTTGTTAAAACCCTTGATATATTTGAAAGTTTCTATCGTGTCCCCCCTTTCCCTTCTCTGCTCCAAACTATACATATTGAGATTTCTTAGTCTTTCTGGGTATGTTTTGTGATGTAGGCCATGCACCATTTTAGTTACCCTTCTTTGTACAGTTTCTAATGTATTAATATCTTTTTGAAGATATGGCCTCCAGAATTGAACACAGTATTCTAGAGTTGACCCAACAAACCCATTCCCTCACATTCCTCTAGCGCCTAACCTTAACCCCAGTACTTACAAATGGGATTCTGGGCATCGGGATTCTGCTGTCAGGATTCTGACTGTCGGAATCTTGGGGGGTCATTCCGAGTTGATCGCTAGCTGCCGTTGTTCGCAGTGCAGCGACCAGGCTAAAAAACGGCAATTCTACGCATGCGTATGGGGCGCACTGCGCACGCGCGTCGTACTTTCACAAAAGCCAATGTAGTTTTACACAAGCTCTAGCGACGTTTTTCAGTTGCACTGCTGATCGTTGAGTGATTGACAGGAAGTGGGTGTTTCTGGGTGGTAACTGGCCGTTTTCGGGGTGTGTGTGAAAAAAATGCCTGATAAAAACGCAGGAGTGGCTGGAGAAACGGGGGAGTGGCTGGCCGAACGCAGGCCGTGTTTGTGACGTCAAAACAGGAACTAAACAGTCTGAAGTGATCGCAAGGTAGGAGTAGGTCTGCAGCTACTCTGAAACTGCACAATTTTTTTTGTAGCAGCTCTGCGATCCTTTCGGTCGCACTTCTGCTAAGCTAAGATACACTCCCACAGGGTGGTGGCTTAGCGTTTGCACTGCTGCTAAAAGCAGCTAGCGAGCGAACAACTCGGATTGAGAGCCATGATCACATCACAGTTGGGATCCTGATTGCATCCCATACTTCCTGTATTTATTATACACTCTGCACAATATTATGGGTGATTTCTCACCTAAGTATATTTGGGGAATGGACTAGAATAGTTTTATTTCCAGATATTTTCTATTAGCAGCAGGAACCAGACTGGATAAAGTTATGCTAAGCACACAACACATTCTGATCAGGGGGCTGATTGGACACTTCTCAATATAACAATTGTATTTTCACTTGACTGCTTCAACCACCAGAATTAAATGATTTTGGAAAGCACAATGCAAGCAGAAATGTATTAAATGACATTTAACCACATTTTCACTAAAATGACTCATGTTTCATTACAGATCTACTCTGAGTTTGCTTCTATTTTCATGATTTAGTTTTGCAAGAATGTCACACTGCAACATTGATTAGCCTAAGAAAAAAATTAATTATTGTTCCATTTTGCAGAAACACAACATGACAAATCATATTTCTGCTATGAAAAAGGTTACAGTGACACCTGTACTGATTAATTTGTTATATCTTCTTGTATATAGTCATAGGGAGTTAATGAAACGTTGTGCTGCTTATACAGTCATAGTAAGCATAGTGTCAAGGTAAGCATAGAATACCCCGTAGATGTTTATGGTAGCCCACTATTAAGATCCCTTAATTATTCTAACTAGCTCCAGTATACTATGTACAGTATTGTAGGATGTTGAGATTCTCTTTTTTTCATATGGTGAGGGGCAATTAGTATTGTATAAAAGCAAGTATTTTCTACTCTCAAAATGAACATTACAAATTGTTTGTTTTGGAAACATTGCATAGTTGCACACCTACCTCCCATTATAATATTCAGAATTGGGCTGCAATACAGTATATCACATGTTAATCCACCCAAACCATGACCTTGATCCGCCCCAAATTCCAACTATTTTTGCACACTGTACACCCTTTCGATGTCCGGTTTCTGAACTGTCCTGCCGAAGTCTGTACAGTTGTGAGGTGTATATTTATAATTTTGTTTGATTATCCATGCAAAATTTGTTAGTATCAGGGCCGAATTACAGGGAGGAGGGGGCAAACGGGGCAGCCATCCCGGGACACCCACACATTCTTTCAACTCCCACTGATATTTCACTGAAGTGAGCGTGGAGATCAGCAGAGTACCTTGAAGGCTTGTCTTACTCCCTCTTGGCAGCTACATGTAACACAGCCTGGCTGGAAAGACCCTCAGCTAATCCATCCTGGCTGCAGGATGGCTACTGCTGTATGGGTGCAATTTTGCTAATTTGTTGGTTAGGGCCCCCAAACCCTAGTTGCCCTGCAAGCCTTAATGCATCCCTGGGTAGGATTGAAATGCTGCCCAGCACTTGAAAAAGAAAATATGCAACAACAAAAAAAATAAGTCTTGGCCTGGTCCACCCAAACATGAATGTCTCCTGTGTTAAAGATGATCTTTAGATATTCTAATACATGGAGCATCTCCGCACAAATTCTCATGCAGACTTTTCCCCTTCCCATTTGGAATGCCTCCGGAATTACTTCAGCTTTTCCACTTGCATCCATTTTACTGCCCATTTCATCCTCGTACATAGTTCCTAACAGCCAGGTAACACAAACAAATAGCCCTCCCCCCTGCCTATTCACCTTACCAGCCTTCCCTTACTGCACTAGCCACAAATCACATGGAAGACACAGCAGCTATATTTGATAATCTTAAACAAATGTCCTTAGGCCATGTGCAGCATAACCTGCACCTAGAACAGATAGCACTGTGTGCCATGTAGTTGGTAATGCCTATATCTGGCACTGCTGGCAGCAGGTATGGGGGGTAGGGTGTATGGGGGGAGGCTACACATGAGAGAAGTGTGCACGCAACCCATTTATTAAAACAATTCTGACAATAATAATTTATTTTACTTTTTTTCAGCAGGTGTAAAATGGGGACTGCATGATCAAGGTTCAATCGCACTATCTAGGGTTTGGAAAACATGGCAAACCATGCTGAATATAAAAAGTTCAATAGGTTTCATCCAAGGATACTGAAAGATCCAGAAACGTGATGGAACTGTAGCAAAGACAATTGAGAAGCATTCCTTATGAAATGAATAAACATTTTTTTAACTATATTGGATTACTAGGAATATTTTGCTGTTTTCAAATCTGAGCCCATAAACACCATGGGGCAGATGTATTAAGCCTGGAAAAGTGATAAAGCAGTGATCCTAACAGTAGAGATGAGCGGGTTCGGTTCCCTGAGAACCGAACCCTACCGGACTTCACTACCCGAGCCCAGCTCGGGTTTTCCGGCCAGACTCAGAAGCAAGAACGAGTCAAAACGTCATCATCCTGCTGTCGGATTTGGATTCCATATAAGAAGCTGCGCGTCATCGCCATTTTTACTTCGGAATTGGAGAGTGTAGCGAGAGGACGTGTCTCCGTCCTCAGTGTCTGTGTGGCAGGGAAATTGGGGTAGCAATTCCAGTGCTGTCTTGTGCTGCTCAGTCCAGTGAAGTGTCTTATGCTGCATCAGTCCAGTCACAATGGTGGTGTCCTCTGCTGCCATATGTCCAGTGTAGCTGTATAAGTCCAGTGCAGTGGTGCTGTGTTGTTCTGTATCAGTACAGTGATAGTGTCTTGTGCTGCATCTGTCCAGTCCCAATGGTGGTGTCCTCTGCTGCCATATATCCAGTGCTGCTGTATAAGTCCAGTCCATTGCAGTGGTGCTGTGTCCTGCATCAGTACAGTGGTGGTGTCCCTGTGCTGCCGTATAAGCCCAGGGGCACTGCCGTATAAGTCTTGGGGGTACTGCCGTATAAGTCCAGTACTGTGGTGCAGCTGTATAAGTTCAGGGATACTGCTGTATCAGTCCAAGTGTACTGCCGTATAAGTCCAGTACAGTGGTGCAGCTGTATAAGTTCAGGGGTACTGCCATATAAGTCTTGTGGTACTGCCGTATAAGTCCAGTACAGTGGTGCAGCTGTATAACTTATGGGGTACTGCCGTATAAGTCCAGGGGTCCTGCCATATAATCCAGTACAGTGGTGCAGCTGTATAAGTTCAGGGATACTGCTGTATAAGTCCAGGGGTACTGCCGTATAAGTCCAGTACAGTGGTGCAGCTGTATAAGTTCAGGGGTACTGCCGTATAAGTCTTGTGGTACTGCCGTATATGTCCAGTACAGTGGTGCAGCTGTATAAGTTGTGGGGTACTGCCGTATAAGTCTTGGTGTACTGCCGTATAAGTCCAGTACTGTGGTGCAGCTGTATAAGTTATGGGGTACTGCCGTATAAGTCTTGGTGTACTGCCGTATAAGTCCAGTATAGTGGTGCAGCTGCATAAGTTATGGGGTACTGCCGTATAAGTCTTGGGATACTGCCGTATAAGTCCAGTACAGTGGTGCAGCTGTATAAGTTCAAGGGTACTGCCGTATAAGTCTAGGGGTACTGCCTTATAAGTCAAGTACAGTAGTGCAGGTGTATATTCCTTGGGGTACTGCCGTATAAGTCCAGGGGTACTGCCATATAAATCCAGTACAGTGGTGCAGCAGTGTAAGCTCACGGGTACTGCCGTATAAGTCCAGGGGTACTGCCATATAAGTCCAGTATAGTGGTGCAGCTGTGTAAGTTATGGGGTACTGCCGTATAAGTCTTGGTATACTGCCGTATAAGTCCAGTACAGTGGTGCAGCTGTATAAGTTCAGGGGTACTGCCGTATAAGTCTAGGGGTACTGCCTTATAAGTCAAGTACAGTAGTGCAGGTGTATTTTCCTTGGGGTACTGCCGTATAAGTCTTGGGGTACTGCCGTATAAGTCCAGTACAGTGGTGCAGCCGTATAAGTTCAGGGGTACTGACGTATAAGCCCAGAAGAACTGCCATATAAGTCTTGGGGTACTGCCATAATAGTCTTGAGGTACTGCTGTATAAGTCTAGGGGTACTGCTGTATAATGCCAGTGATACTGTCATATATGTCCAGTGGTACTGCCGTATATGTCCAGTGGTACTGCCGTATAAGTCCAGTGATACTGCCATATATGTCCAGTGGTACTGTTGTATATGTCCAGTGGTACTGTTATATATGTCCAGTGGTACTGCCATATGAGTCCAGTGATACTGCTGTTTATGTCCAGTGGTACTGCCGTATAAATCCAGTGGTACTGCCGCATAAATCCAGTCCAGTGATACTGCTGTATATGTCCAGTGGTACTTCCTTATAAATCCAGTGGTATTGCCGTATAAATCCAGTCCAGTGGTACTGCCGTATAAGTTGAGTGGTACTGCTGTATAAGTCCAATGGTACTGCCATTTAAATCCAGTCCAGTGATACTACCGTATAAGTCCAGTGGTACTCCCGTATAAATACAGTCCAGTGATACTGCCGTATAAGTCCAGTGGTACTGCCATATAAGTCCAGTGGTACTGTCGTATAAATCCAGTCCAGTGGTACTGCCATATAAGTCCAGTTGTACTGCCGTATAATTCCAGTGATACTGCCATATTAGTCCAGTGGTACTGCCGTATAAATCCAGTCCAGTGGTACTGCCATATAAATCAAGTCCAGTGGTACTGCCATATAAGTCCAGTGGTACTGCCATATAATTCCAGTGATACTGCTGGATATGTCCAGTGGTACTGCCGTATAATTCCAGTGATACTGACATATAAGTACAGTGGTACTGTCGTAAAAATCTAGTCCAGTGGTACTATCATATAAATCCAGTGATACTGCTGTATATGTTCAGTGGTACTGCTGTATAAGTCCAGTGATACTGCCGTATAAATCCAGTGATACTGCCGTATAAATCCAGTGGTACTCCCATATAATTCCAGGGGTACTGCCATATAAGTCCAATGGTACTGCCGTGTAAATCCAGTCCAGTGGTACTGTCATATAATTCCAGTAATAATGCCATATATGTCCAGTGGTACTGCTGTATAAGTCCAGTGGTACTGTCTTGTGCTGTATGTTATTTACTCTAAATAAAGGGGTTTATCAACATTTAATCCAAATAATTTTTAAAGGGTTTGCCCTGTGTGGTGTAGGGGTACGCTCTCTTGTGCTGCATATTGTGTTATATAACTCCAGAAAAATAATGGAGACCAGAAATTTGGGGGATAAAATTGGGAAAGATCAAGAACCACTTCTTCCTAGTGCTGAAGCTGCTGCCAATAGTCATGACATACTGTAGACAATGAAATGCCATCAACATCGTCTGCCAAGGCTGATGGCCAATGTGATAGTAGAGGGCATGTAAAATCCAAAAAGCCAAAGTTCAGTAAAAAGACCCAAAAAAATAAATTTAAATGGTCTGAGGAGAAACATAAACCAGCCAATATGCCATTTACGACATGGAGTGGCAAGCTACGGCTAAGGCCCTGGCCTATGTTCATGACTAGTGGTTCAGCTTCACATGACGATGGAAGCCCTCATCATCTCGCTAGAAAAATGATAAGAGTTAAGCTGGCAAAAGCACATCACAGAACTGTGCTTCTAAGATGGTATCACAAATCCCCAAGGAGAGTCCAAATGTGTCGGCAATTGCGATGCCTGACCTTCCCAACACCGGACGGGAAGAGTTGGCTCCTTCCACCATTTGCACACCCTCTGCAAGCCCTGGAAGGAGCACCCACAGTCCAGTTGCTGATATTGAAATTGAAGATGTCACTGTTGAAGTACACCAGGATGAGGATATGGGTGTTGCTGGCGTTGAGGAGGAAGTTGACGATGAGGATTCTGATGGTGATGTGGTTTGTTTAAATCAAGCACCGGGGAGACATCTGTTGTCTGTGGGATGAATAAGCCCATTGTCATGCCTGGGCAAAATACCAAAAAATCTACCTCTTCGGTGTGGAATTATTTCACCACAACAGGTGGCAAGCCAGGTGTTGCCTTTGTCAATCCGTAATAAGTAGGGGTAAGGATGTTAACCACCTAGGAACATCCTCCCTTATACATCACCTGCTGTGCATTCATTAGAAGTCAATGTAAGGTTCAGAAACTTTGGGTAAGAGCGTAAGCAGTCCACTGACAACTAAATCCCTTCTTCCTCTTGTACCCAAGTTCCTGCAAGCCACACCACCAACTCCCTCAACATCAACTTCCTCCTCAGTCAGGAACATCAGTAGTACTGCAGGCCATGTCACTGGCAAGACTGAGGAGTCCTCTCCTTACCGGGATTTTTCCGGAGGATTCTTGAGTGGTACGCCTACTGCTGCTGATGCCGCTGCTGTTGTTGCTGCTGGGAGTTGATCATCATCCCAGAGAGGAAGTTGGATGACCACTTGTACTACTTCAGGTAAGCAATTGACAGTCCAACAGTCCTTTGCGAGGAAGATGAAGTATGACAGCATTCATCCTGTTGCAAATCGGATAACTGAGGCCTTGAAAGCTATGTTGGTGTTAGACGTGCATCTGGTATCCACCATTAGTTCAGTAGGACTTAGAGAATTGATGGAGGTAGTGTGTTCCTGGTACCAAATCCCATCTAGATTCCACTTCACTAGGCAGGCGATACTGAGAATGTACCGATATGTCAGAGAAATTGACCTCATTGTCCTAAAAAATTTAGTTGTACCCACTGTCCACTTAACCACGGACATGTGGACAAGTGGAACAGGACAGACTAAGGACTATATGACTGTGACAGCCCACTGGGTAGATGTACTGTCTCCTGCAGCAACAACAACAGCGGCACCATAAGCAGCATCTCCAAATGCAAACTCATTCCTAGGCAGGCTATGCTGTGTATTACTGCTTTCCGTAAGAGGCACACCACTGACAACCTCTTATGGAAACTGAGGGACATCATCGCACAATTGCTTACCCCACTTAGACTCTCTTGGGGATTTGTGATATCGGACAATGCCACGAATATTCCAGCACGTCCCATGGTTTGACAATACAATTAATTTAGTGTTGCAGATTTTTTTTTTAAATGACAGGGGCGTGAAGATATTGTCGATGGCCAACAAAATTGCAGGCCACTTTCGACATTCAGCCACTGAGTGCCGAAGACTGGAGCACCATCAAACACTCCTGAACGTGCCCTGCCATCACCTGAAGCAAGAGGTGGTAACTAGGTGGAAATCAACACTCTATATGCTTCAGAGGATGGAAGAGCAGCAAAAGGCCATTAAAGCCTATACATCCACCTACGATATAGGCAAAGGAGGGGGGATGCACCTGACTCAAGCACAGTGGAGAATGATTTCCGTCTTGTGCAAGGTTCTCCAACCCTTTGAACTGGCCACACGTGAAGTCAGTTCAGACACTGCCAGCTTGAGTCAGGTCATTCCCCTCAAAAGGCCTTTGCAGAAGCAGCTGGAGAAATTGAAGGAGGAGCTAAGACGGAGCGATTCCGCTAAGTATGTGGGACTTGTGGATGGAGCCCTTCATTCGCTTTGCCAGGATTCAGCGGTGGTTAATCTGTTGAAATCAGAGCACTACATTTTAGCCACTGTGCTCAATCCTAGGTTTAAAGCCTACATTGTATCTCTCTTTCTGGCAGACACAAGTCTGCAGAGGTTCAAAGACCTGCTGGTAACAAAATTTCAACTCAAGCAGAATGTGACCTGTCAACAGCTCCTCCTTCATTTTCTTCCGCAACTGAGGCTGTGAGGAAAATGGTAATATTTCCTAGCCCACCCGCTGGCGGTGATGCAGGGCAGTCAGGAACGAGTGCTGACATCTGGTCCGGACTGAAGGCACTGTCAACGATTACTGACATGTCTGTCACTGCATATGATTCTGTCACCATTGAAAGAATGGTGGAGGATTATATGAGTGACAGTATCCTAGTAAGCATGTCAGACAATCCGTATGTATACTGGCAGGAAAAAGAGGTAATCTGGATGCCCTTGCACAAACTGGCTTTATTTTACCTAAATTGCTCCCCCTCCAGTGTGTACTCTGAAAGAGTGTTTAGTGCAGCTGGTAACCTTGTCAGCGATCGGCGTAGGAGGTTACTTCCACAAAATGTGGAGAAGATGATGTTCATAAAAATGAGTTATAAATTCCTCCAGGAAGTTCTTGACCAGCAATTGCCTCCAGAAAGTAGACAGGGACCTGTGATGGTGGATTCCAGTGGGGACGAATTAATACTCTGTGAGGAGGAGGATGTAGACACTGAAAGGTGTGAGGAGTCGGAGGATGAGGATGAGGTCAACATCTTGCCTCTGTAGGGCCAGTTTGTGCAAGGAGAGATTGATTGCTTCTCTTTTGGTGGGGGCCCAAACCAACCAGTCATTTCAGTCACAGTCGTGTGGCAGACCCTGTTGCTGAAATTATTGGTTTGTTAAAGTGTGCATGTCCTGTTTATACAACATAAGGGAGGGTGGGAGGGCCCAAGGACAATTCCATCTTGCATCTCTTTTTCTTCTTTGCATCATGTGCTGCTTGGGGGCTAGTTTTTTAAAGTGCCATCCTGTCTGACACTGCCATACAAGTCCAGTGGTACTGCCATATAAGTCCAGTACAGTGGTGCTGTCTTGTGCTGCATCAGTCCAGGGGTGGTGTCTTGTGCTGACATAAGTCCAGTGGTGGTGTCCTGTGCTGTATGTTATTTACTCCAAATAAAAGGGTTATATACATTACTTATATTATTATCCAAATACTTTTGACAGGGTTTGCCCTGTGTGGCGTAGGGGTATGCTTGCCTGTGCTGCACATTATTATAATAGCTCCAAATAAAAGGGTTATTATTATTCAAATTAATTTTACAGGCTTTGCCGTATGTGTGTGGTTTAGTGGTACACTCTCCTGTGTCACCAATATTATGCGTGTATTACATCTGGGCAAATTCCAGCATGTCCCATGTTGTTTGTGCCGCATACTTGTGTCGCTTAGCTTAGTCATACAGCTACCTCATTGCACCTCTTTTTATTCTTTGCATGATGTGCTGCTTGGGGCCTAGTTTTTCAATAGTGCCATCCTTTCTGACACTGCAGTGCCACTCCTAGATGGGCCAGGTGTTTGTGCCGCACACTTGTGTCGCTTAGCTCAGCCATCCATTGACCTTGGTGCACCTCTTTTTTTCTTTGCATCAGGTGCTGTTTGGGGACTAGTTTTCTTAAGTGCCATCCTGTCTGACACTGCAGTGCCACTCCTAGATGGTCCAGATATTTGTGCCACACACTTGTGTCACTTAGCTTAGTCATACAGCTACCTCATTGCACCTCTTTTTCTTCTTTGCATGATGTGCTGTTTGGGGACTAGTTTTTGAATAGTCGCTTAGCTCAGCCATCCATTGACCTTGGTGCACCTCTTTTTTTCTTTGCATCAGGTGCTGTTTGGGGACTAGTTTTCTTAAGTGCCATCCTGTCTGACACTGCAGTGCCACTCCTAGATGGTCCAGATATTTGTGCCACACACTTGTGTAACTTAGCTTAGTCATACAGCTACCTCATTGCACCTCTTTTTCTTCTTTGCATGATGTGCTGTTTGGGGACTAGTTTTTCAATAGTGCCATCCTTTCTGACACTGCAGTGCCACTCCTAGATGGGCCAGGTGTTTGTGCCGCACACTTGTGTCGCTTAGCTCAGCCATCCATTGACCTTGGTGCACCTCTTTTTTTCTTTGCATCAGGTGCTGTTTGGGGACTAGTTTTCTTAAGTGCCATCCTGTCTGACACTGCAGTTCCACTCCTAGATGGGCCAGGTGTTTGTGCCACACACTTGTGTCGCTTAGCTTAGTCATACAGCAACCTCTGTGGACCTCTTTATCTTCTTTGCATCATGTTCTGTTTGGGGCCTATTTTTCAAATCTGCCATCCAGTCTGACACTGCAGTGCCACTCCTAGATGGGCCAGGTGTTTGTGTCGCACACTTGTGTCACTTAGCTTAGTCATACAGCCACCTTGATGCAACTTTTGGCCTAAAAACAATATTGTGAGGTGTGAGGTGTTCAGAATAGACTGGAAATGAGTGGAAATGAATGTTATTGAGGTTAATAATACAGTAGGATCAAAATTACCCCCAAATTATGTGATTTTAGCTGTTTTTATGTTTTTTTAAAAATCATCCAGTTGCAAAACCAAAACCAAAACACGAAAGCGTGGTTTTGGAAAAACCAATCCAGATCCAAAACATGAGTATGGAACCAGAACCAAAACCAAAACACAAAAAGTGCCCAGCGCACATCTCTACCTAACAGATATGAAAAATTACAGTCAGGAGCTGATTGGCTGGTGCATTATCACCTTCCACTTATCACTTCTTTATCACTGCTTTTGTGCTTTATCACTTCTCCAGGCTTAATGCATCTGCCCCCATGTTACCACCATTAGATTCCATATTTACTGTAATTGGTAATGACTAATGTGTGTACTCAGGCTGTAGGCGACTGGGCAGGCTAACAGTGGTAATATCTCACAGTACTGAGTTAATGTTGGAAATAAATGCAGACAACCACAATTAGCATCATATCTGTAGCCCAGGGATACAATTATATGATTTAAAGATGATCAAACAATCCCACAGTCACATGATAGGCTTATTAAATTGTAAATAAACAGTTGATATGGGGTGGCTTAATATAGATGATTTATAGTCATGTGATTAATGCTAAAAGAGAATGAATAAACCAGTAAAGCATAATGAAAAAGTATAATTCCACGCTATAGCTACTCCTTCACTAAATGTACCCCTACACTATTTATTTAATTGGGACAGATTTCTCCAGTCTTGATTTATTTGTTATACAAGAACAATGATTGTTTTAAACATATGTACCTTTAAGTGGTATCTCAAAATACAGTTGTCAGAAATTATACATTTCTGTACCATTCTATTATTATTTTTTTAAGTAGATTTTTTTTTTACCTTAATATAATAAGTGTGTATTTTGTTTAAATCAGACAAAATTATTTTCTAAACCTACACTATATCCTCATGGTGATAGTCCCTTTGTTAGATCTGAATGGAAAACAAGCACATACAGTATGTATGGGTCCGGTGTGTAATACCCACGGTCAGGATCCCGGCAGTCAGGAGACCGACGCCGGAATCCCGACAGCTGGAATCCTGTCGGCGTAGACCACCACCTGAGTGGGAACTTGGAGCTTTGGTCGGAATTCTGACCAGCGGTATTTCGGCGGCTGTCAGGATTCCGGCGTTGGTATCCTGACAGCTGGTAAAGTAACTGCATCCCATATGAAAAGTGCTAGTAACAGTGTCAGCATGTCATCTATCTGTAATGGTAGATGATTTAGACAACTATGAGAATAAGATGTTAGTAATACCAATACTATTATTGTCAATTTGTGCTTATTTTTCCAGTTCATAATGTGGGTCTGTCTGGCATTACTATCATTTTGAACCACAAGCAAAGACAGTGAACTACAATTAGCAATTTTCAGCTCTTGAAGTGGTATTTGGATAAACTATATACAGTACAGTATGTCTACTGTACATACTGTAGTTTCTACTTGCTAGGATTATTTGATTTTGTGTGGAACTAAAGTGTACTGGATCTCCTTAATAGAATAATGATTACTGCATTGTAACCTCACATGAGCAGGGACCTCTTCCCTTTTGTGCTTTCCTTCCCTCACTCATTGCATACCAATATCTCCTCCCTACTGCCTACAAAGTCACTAAACACTAATAATAATAATAATAATAACAACAACAATATCACTGTCAAAGTGCGACTAACCCAGCCTGTCATAGCCTTGTGTTGGTTGTCACTTTTTCACGCTCTTTAACCTCCTAATTGTAAACATTCCAAGCTAAAACACTGGCATTAGACACATATCTTGCAGAGGATTTCCATGCTTCTTTTTGTGGTTTTCATTTTAGTCTAATTTATTTCTTATAATAGTCAAGACAAAGTGACATTGAAATTGCCATCAGCCATTTTCTGTAAATTAAAACTCACTTTCACCCAGAGTGTTCCTGGAAATAAATGCTAAGACTTATACCTCAAAAAGTTTTCTTACCTAAATCCCAGTATTCAGTTTAACAGGTCCTTCAACATTGTCCCCACCCAGAATTGCTCCGAATTCTCATGCGCACTCTTGCTGGCAGTGTGACAAGAGTCTTTTTTGTTAAACAAGCAGCATGATATTCATAATAACACAAAGCCAGTAGAATGGAAAGGGAGCAGGGTTGGACCGGCCCACAGGTGCACAGAGAAAATCCCAGGTAGACCCACTGCATGAGGGCCCCATCTCCTCTTCTAAGAGTGGAGCAGGAACGTGGATGAACTTGGATGCTTGATTTATTTCTATGTGGAAACTAAACCAAGATTAGCCATCCTTCCAATCAAAGTGGTAGTCCTGACACAACTATGCCCCTCCCTGAATAAAGGGGACCTGTTATTTTGCATATCCTCTCTAATGGTTAGCCAAGTTCCTCTGAGGTGGATGTCCACCCCCTCTCTGGTGGCTGACCCCACCCCTTAAGCTTGGGCCGCTAACAAGCCACTGCATTCCCTGGTGGGCCCTTCTTGTCACAGTCTGACACTGAGTGGAAGCAAAATGTTTTGAACAATTAATTCCGCCCATGCAAATTTTTGGTTTTGTTGTATAAATTCTGCTATTTTCTTCAAAACTGATTTTGCTTTCAATTTTAGTAGAATTATTTTTTTCAATTAAAATATTTTAGAGATTGGGATCCCTGATTCAGAGTCACATTTACTTCATGTGCAATGCCGATGTTCACGTAATGGAAGAATTATCTACAACTGCGCATGCACAAAAATGACTATACTTAAATCATACTTGCTGACTCTCTGTCTGCCCCCTCTGGGATAGGGCAACCAGGTCAGCACAACGAAGAGTATGCAGGGGTTGTGGTGCGACATAGATGGGCAGTACGGGTGGCATGACAATATGATTGTGTCATTGTGGTCCCTCCCCCCACTATACAATGCTGAGATTACAGCATTGTTAAGTGAGGGTACATGGCTACAATGACATGATTCAGTGCAAATATTGTATTGGTTGCTTCGATCACTCACTTTCCTTGGGAGGTGGGTGGCATCAGGAGACGCAGTGCAGCTCCAGGAGCTTTCGGACAGTAGGGAGTGCCACCTGAGATTCATGAACCACCAGGCCATTCCAATTTGAATAGGAAATAATGGGTTAAATACAAGTAAAACTACAAAAACTCATAAATTACAATAATCTATTGAATTGTAAAAAAAAACAACAACCCTCTTCTCTAATTAGCATTTTCACTCAGACAAATTTTCATGTTGATATTTTCCATATGCCCTATGAATTAAATAAGGATGGGAACGTGAGACTGAACTGAGCAAATGTGCTGTACCCACTGTCACATTATACGGTTCCGTAATCAGCAATTCTTAGTATGGTTAAAGTGGCATTTGATTGAAAGGATTGAAATTTCAATGTCTTGACCCATATTCAGTATTTTGCAATGATACGTTGCTTGCACTGGTATTTGTTATAATGGACCACAATTAGCATTAGCTGTCCAAGGATAGCTGAGCAGCTTGCCAATACATTTTCTTTCTACATTTCATGCCTGTCTCTGTTTTCAGCTGGCACATGGGATGTTTGCAAACAAAGGACCTTTAATTAGAATCTCTAGCTTTGTTTAATGATACTGCTGTCCCTTCGCCCACTATATCCACCACGCTCAGTATTCTTATGGAAAGCATGCAATCTGATGTTAAGATCCATGTATGGTGGTGCCAACTTGGATGGTATAATTATGGAAGTAATTTCAGGACTCTCATACAATACTTAACCCTTTAATATTCACAGGTGCATGTCCCTTTGTCCACAGTGGATATATATGTGGTACCCCAGAACTAATGTGATGCCCCCCATGACTGAGAAGGTACGAGTGACCCAAGTTGTTTATTTAAAACAAAATGATGACTGAAATGGCTACCGTGTGCTCCTGAACAATTAAGCACAGACATGCTGCCCACAGCTCTGTCTGAAAACCTGAAAGTCCAGCAGCCCAGTATCACCGCCGACCAACCAGCAGAGTTAGCCCCAGGACCGGGACTACTCAGCTTGCACAAACAAGCAGTGGCAGCAGGAGCTCAGAAGGAGGTCTTAAGCTGGAGGCAGCGGGTGACTCTTGTGATGGTATACGGTCATTAGGTAAACCACACTTAGGTCGACAGTCATTAGGTTAACCACTATTGGTCAACATGCATTAGGTCGACATGGTCCCTATGTCGACATGTTCTAGGTTGACATGAGAAAAGGTTGACATGAGTTTTTAACAATTTTTTTCATTTTTTGAACTTTTTTATACTTTACGATCCACGTGGACTACAATTGGGAACGATAACCTGTGCCGAGTGCAGCGGTAGCCGGGCAAGGCACCTTGCCCAAAACATGGCAAGCGAAGCAAGCCATGCGAGGGGACACAGTGCACTAATTAGGGTTCCCGGTCACTCTATGAAGAAAATTACACAATTTTTTTATTAAGATCTCATGTCGACCTTTTGTCATGTCGACCTTGCTCATGTCAACCTAATGATTGTGTTGACCTATTTTGGGCATCGACTTACTCACTGTCGACCAATAGTGGTTGACTTAGGCACTGTTGACCTAAGTGTGGTCGACCCTATGACACATACCCCTGGTGACAGTGAGTACATCCATGTAAAACCATGGATGTAATGGATGTTGGTATGTGCGCTTTTGTAATACAGGGGGGAGCCAAATGTATCGGTCGTATGGATGGTTGATGCAAGAAATGAATGGATCAGTGGAAGCAAAGTAAAATAAAATGGAATAAAATAAAATGAAATCACTTTCCTTAACGGTATGGATGTCTTTGTGGGATTCTTTGCCTCTTTCACAGCGTATGCACAGTCAGTGATCCATATGTAAACATAATTAATAGCAAAACTTAGTATAATTCCGCAAAGTAACAATTCAATTATTCAAGGTTAAAATTAAAATACCATTCCCTACAATAAAGTGGTGTATTTGCTAGAGATGAGCGCCTGAAATTTTTCGGGTTTTGTGTTTTGGTTTTGGGTTCGGTTCCGCGGCCGTGTTTTGGGTTCGAACGCGTTTTGGCAAAACCTCACCGAATTTTTTTTGTCGGATTTGGGTGTGTTTTGGATTCGGGTGCTTTTTTCAAAAAACACTAAAAAACAGCTTAAATCATAGAATTTGGGGGTCATTTTGATCCCAAAGTATTATTAACCTCAAAAACCATAATTTACACTCATTTTCAGTGTCACGCAGGATGGCCCTTCCAAAAAACCCTCCCCAAACAGCACATGACGCAAAGAAAAAGAAAAGAAAAAAGAGGTGCAAGATGGAATTGTCCTTGGGCCCTCCCACCCACCCTTATGTTGTATAAACAAAACAGGACATGCACACTTTAACCAACCCATCATTTCAGTGACAGGGTCTGCCACACGACTGTGACTGATATGACGGGTTGGTTTGGACCCCCCCCAAAAAAGAAGCAATTAATCTCTCCTTGCACAAACTGGCTCTACAGAGGCAAGATGTCCACCTCATCTTCACCCTCCGATATATCACCGTGTACATCCCCCTCCTCACAGATTATCAATTCGTCCCCACTGGAATCCACCATCTCAGCTCCCTGTGTACTTTGTGGAGGCAATTGCTGCTGGTCAATGTCTCCGCGGAGGAATTGATTATAATTCATTTTAATGAACATCATCTTCTCCACATTTTCTGGATGTAACCTCGTACGCCGATTGCTGACAAGGTGAGCGGCGGCACTAAACACTCTTTCGGAGTACACACTTGTGGGAGGGCAACTTAGGTAGAATAAAGCCTGTTTGTGCAAGGGCCTCCAAATTGCCTCTTTTTCCTGCCAGTATAAGTACGGACTGTGTGACGTGCCTACTTGGATGCGGTCACTCATATAATCCTCCACCATTCTATCAATGTTGAGAGAATCATATGCAGTGACAGTAGACGACATGTCCGTAATCGTTGTCAGGTCCTTCAGTCCGGACCAGATGTCAGCATCAGCAGTCGCTCCAGACTGCCCTGCATCACCGCCAGCAGGTGGGCTCGGAATTCTGAGCCTTTTCCTCGCACCCCCAGTTGCGGGAGAATGTGAAGGAGGAGATGTTGACAGGTCGCGTTCCGCTTGACTTGACAATTTTGTCACCAGCAGGTCTTTCAACCCCAGCAGACCTGTGTCTGCCGGAAAGAGAGATCCAAGGTAGGCTTTAAATCTAGGATCGAGCACGGTGGCCAAAATGTAGTGCTCTGATTTCAACAGATTGACCACCCGTGAATCCTTGTTAAGCGAATTAAGGGCTGCATCCACAAGTCCCACATGCCTAGCGGAATCGCTCCGTGTTAGCTCCTCCTTCAATGCCTCCAGCTTCTTCTGCAAAAGCCTGATGAGGGGAATTACCTGACTCAGGCTGGCAGTGTCTGAACTGACTTCACGTGTGGCAAGTTCAAAGGGCATCAGAACCTTGCACAACGTTGAAATCATTCTCCACTGCACTTGAGACAGGTGCATTCCACCTCCTTTATCGTGCTCAATTGTATAGGCTTGAATGGCCTTTTGCTGCTCCTCCAACCTCTGAAGCATATAGAGGGTTGAATTCCACCTCGTTACCACTTCTTGCTTCAGATGATGGCAGGGCAGGTTCAGTAGTTTTTGGTGGTGCTCCAGTCTTCTGTACGTGGTGCCTGTACGCCGAAAGTGTCCCGCAATTTTTCTGGCCACCGACAGCATCTCTTGCACGCCCCTGTCGTTTTTTAAAAAATTCTGCACCACCAAATTCAAGGTATGTGCAAAACATGGGACGTGCTGGAATTTGCCCATATTTAATGCACACACAATATTGCTGGCGTTGTCTGATGCCACAAATCCACAGGAGAGTCCAATTGGGGTAAGCCATTCCGCGATGATCTTCCTCAGTTGCCGTAAGAGGTTTTCAGCTGTGTGCGTATTCTGGAAAGCGGTGATACAAAGCGTAGCCTGCCTAGGAAAGAGTTGGCGTTTGCGAGATGCTGCTACTGGTGCCGCCGCTGCTGTTCTTGCGGCGGGAGTCCATACATCTACCCAGTGGGCTGTCACAGTCATATAGTCCTGACCCTGCCCTGCTCCACTTGTCCACATGTCCGTGGTTAAGTGGACATTGGGTACAACTGCATTTTTTAGGACACTGGTGAGTCTTTTTCTGACGTCCGTGTACATTCTCGGTATCGCCTGCCTAGAGAAGTGGAACCTAGATGGTATTTGGTAACGGGGGCACACTGCCTCAATAAATTGTCTAGTTCCCTGTGAACTAACGGCGGATACCGGACGCACGTCTAACACCAACATAGTTGTCAAGGCCTCAGTTATCCGCTTTGCAGTAGGATGACTGCTGTGATATTTCATCTTCCTCGCAAAGGACTGTTGAACAGTCAATTGCTTACTGGAAGTAGTACAAGTGGGCTTACGACTTCCCCTCTGGGATGACCATCGACTCCCAGCGGCAACAACAGCAGCGCCAGCAGCAGTAGGCGTTACACGCAAGGATGCATCGGAGGAATCCCAGGCAGGAGAGGACTCGTCAGAATTGCCAGTGACATGGCCTGCAGGACTATTGGCATTCCTGGGGAAGGAGGAAATTGACACTGAGGGAGTTGGTGGGGTGGTTTGCGTGAGCTTGGTTACAAGAGGAAGGGATTTACTGGTCAGTGGACTGCTTCCGCTGTCACCCAAAGTTTTTGAACTTGTCACTGACTTATTATGAATGCGCTGCAGGTGACGTATAAGGGAGGATGTTCCGAGGTGGTTAACGTCCTTACCCCTACTTATTACAGCTTGACAAAGGGAACACACGGCTTGACACCTGTTGTCCGCATTTCTGGTGAAATACCTCCACACCGAAGAGCTGATTTTTTTGGTATTTTCACCTGGCATGTCAACGGCCATATTCCTCCCACGGACAACAGGTGTCTCCCCGGGTGCCTGACTTAAACAAACCACCTCACCATCAGAATCCTCCTGGTCAATTTCCTCCCCAGCGCCAGCAACACCCATATCCTCCTCATCCTGGTGTACTTCAACACTGACATCTTCAATCTGACTATCAGGAACTGGACTGCGGGTGCTCCTTCCAGCACTTGCAGGGGGCGTGCAAATGGTGGAAGGCGCATGCTCTTCACGTCCAGTGTTGGGAAGGTCAGGCATCGCAACCGACACAATTGGACTCTCGTGGATTTGGGATTTCGAAGAATGCACAGTTCTTTGCTGTGCTGCTTTTGCCAGCTTGAGTCTTTTCATTTTTCTAGCGAGAGGCTGAGTGCTTCCATCCTCATGTGAAGCTGAACCACTAGCCATGAACATAGGCCAGGGCCTCAGCCGTTCCTTGCCACTCCGTGTGGTAAATGGCATATTGGCAAGTTTACGCTTCTCCTCCGACAATTTTATTTTAGGTTTTGGAGTCCTTTTTTTTCTGATATTTGGTGTTTTGGATTTGACATGCTCTGTACTATGACATTGGGCATCGGCCTTGGCAGACGACGTTGCTGGCATTTCATCGTCTCGGCCATGACTAGTGGCAGCAGCTTCAGCACGAGGTGGAAGTGGATCTTGATCTTTCCCTAATTTTGGAACCTCAACATTTTTGTTCTCCATATTTTAATAGGCACAACTAAAAGGCACCTCAGGTAAACAATGGAGATGGATACTAGTATACAATTATGGACTGCCTGCCGACTGCAGACACAGAGGTAGCCACAGCCGTGAACTACCGTACTGTACTGTGTCTGCAGCTAATATAGACTGGTTGATAAAGAGAAGATGTCTATGTAACTATGTATGTATAAAGAAGACTGAAAAAAATCCACGGTTAGGTGGTATACAATTATGGACGGACTGCCTGCCGAGTGCAGACACAGAGGTAGCCACAGCCGTGAACTACCGTACTGTACTGTGTCTGCAGCTAATATAGACTGGTTGATAAAGAGAAGATGTCTATGTAACTATGTATGTATAAAGAAGAATGAAAAAAATCCACGGTTAGGTGGTATTACAATTATGGACGGACTGCCTGCCGAGTGCAGAGACACAGAGGTAGCCACAGCCGTGAACTACCGTACTGTGTCTGTTGCAACTGGATGATAAATGATATAAAAAATATATATATATCACTACTGCAGCCGGACAGGTATATATTATATATTATATAATGACGGACCTGCTGGACACTGTCTGTCAGCAGAATGAGTTTTATTTTTATAGAATAAAAAAAAAAAAACACACAAGTGAAGTCACACGACGAGTGTTTAACTTTTTCAGGCAATCACAATATAAGTATACTACTAACTATACTGGTGGTCAGTGTGGTCAGGTCACTGGTCAGTCACACTGGCAGTGGCACTCCTGCAGCAAAAGTGTGCACTGTTTAATTTTAATATAATATGTACTCCTGGCTCCTGCTATAACCTATAACTGGCACTGCAGTAGTGCTCCCCAGTCTCCCCCACAATTATAAGCTGTGTGAGCTGAGCAGTCAGACAGATATATAATATATATAGATGATGCAGCACACTGGCCTGAGCCTGAGCAGTGCACACAGATATGGTATGTGACTGACTGAGTCACTGTGTGTATCGCTTTTTTCAGGCAGAGAACGGATATATTAAATAAACTGCACTGTGTGTCTGGTGGTCACTCACTATATAATATATTATGTACTCCTGGCTCCTGCTATAACCTATAACTGGCACTGCAGTAGTGCTCCCCAGTCTCCCCCACAATTATAAGCTGTGTGAGCTGAGCAGTCAGACAGATATATATAATATTATATATAGATAATAGATGATGCAGCACACTGGCCTGAGCCTGAGCAGTGCACACAGATATGGTATGTGACTGACTGAGTCACTGTGTGTATCGCTTTTTTCAGGCAGAGAACGGATATATTAAATAAACTGCACTGTGTGTCTGGTGGTCACTCACTATATAATATATTATGTACTCCTGGCTCCTGCTATAACCTATAACTGGCACTGCAGTAGTGCTCCCCAGTCTCCCCCACAATTATAAGCTGTGTGAGCTGAGCAGTCAGACAGATATATATAATATTATATATAGATAATAGATGATGCAGCACACTGGCCTGAGCCTGAGCAGTGCACACAGATATGGTATGTGACTGAGTCACTGTGTGCTGTGTATCGCTTTTTTCAGGCAGAGAACGGATTATAAAGTAAACTGCACTGTCCTCACTAGTAAACTCTCTCCACTCAGTCTCTACACTTCTACAGTAACAGTACTCCTCCTAGTCAGCTCCAGTAAATCTCTCTCAGTCTCTTATAATCTAAATGGAGAGGACGCCAGCCACGTCCTCTCCCTATCAATCTCAATGCACGTGTGAAAATGGCGGCGACGCGCGGCTCCTTATATAGAATCCGAGTCTCGCGATAGAATCCGAGCCTCGCGAGAATCCGACAGCGTCATGATGACGTTCGGGCGCGCTCGGGTTAACCGAGCAAGGCGGGAAGATCCGAGTCGCTCGGACCCGTGAAAAAAAACATGAAGTTCTGGCGGGTTCGGATTCAGAGAAACCGAACCCGCTCATCTCTAGTATTTGCAAGATGTAGACAATGCAGTAGCCAGGTCGAACTAATACACAACTTCAATAAAATAATGTAGCATCCAGGTAATAAGCAAGGTGGTTGATTACCAGATTCTGGTGAAAATAAGGCCTCTCAAGGAGTTAGCAATGAAATAGGCTCCGGAACCAGTCGATTGGTGTTGGTGGCATTATAGGGTTCTTGGATACATACTAGAGATGATCGGTTTTGGTTCCCTGAGAACCGAACCCCCTGAACATCACTACCCGAGCCCGGATCCGAGTCAGGATCGGGTTTTCCCGCCTGAATTAGAATCAAGAACGGGGCAAAATGTCATCATCCCGCTGTTGGATTCTCGCAGGGTTTGGATTCCTTAAAAGGAGCCGCGCATTGGAGAGTGTAGAGAGAGGACGTGTCTCCATCCTCAGTGTTCTGCATCAGTTCAGCGGTAGTGTCTTGTGCTGCATCAGTCCAGTCACAGTGGTCGTGTCCTCTGCTGCCATACGTCCAGTGCTGCTGTATAAGTCCAGTCCATTGCAGTGGTGCTGTGTTGTCCTGCATCTGTACAGTGGTAGTGTCTTGTGCTACATCAGTTCAGTCACAGTAGTTGTATCCTCTGCTGCCATATGCCCAGTGCTGCTGTATAAGTCCAGTCCATTGCAGTGGTGCTGTGTTATCCTGCATCAATCCAGTGATAGTGTCCATGCACTGCTGTACATGTCCAGTGATACTGCAGTATATGTCCAGTGGTACTGCCATATAAATCCAGTGATACTGCTGTATATGTCCAGTGGTACTGCCATATAATTCCAGTGGTACTGCCGTATAATTCCAGTGATATTGCCGTATAATTCCAGTAGTACTGCCGTATAATTCCAGTGGTACTGGCATATAAATCCATCCCAGTGATACTGCCATATATGTCCAGTGGTACTGCAGTAAATTTCGAGTGGAACTGCCGCACAATTCCAGTGATACTGCCGTATAATTCCAGTGGTACTGGCATATAATTTCAGCGGTACTGGCATAAAAATCCAGTCCCGTGATACTGCAGTTTATGTCCAGTGGTAGTGCCATATAATTCCAGTGATACTGCCGTATATGTCCAGTGGTCATGCAGGAAAAATCCAGTGGTACTGGTGTATAAATCCAGTCCAGTGATACTGCTGTATAAGTCAAGTGTTACTGCCGTATAAATCCAGTGATACTGATGTATATGTCCAGTGGTACTGCCGTATATGTCCAGTGATACTGGAGTATAAATGCAGTCCAGTGATACTGCCATATATGTCCAGTGATACTGCCGTATATGTCCAGCAGTACCTTCTCAACACTGGATGGAAAGAGGTGGCTACTTCCACCGTTTGCATGCCCTCTGGAAGTGCTGGAAGTAGCACCCACAGTCCAGTTTCTGATATTCAAATTGAAGATGTCCCTGTTGAAGTACACCAGTATGAGGATATGGGTGTTGCTGGCACTGAGGAGGAAGTTGACAAGGAGGATTCTGATGGTGATGTGGTTTGTTTAAATCATGCACCTAGGGAGAAACCTGTTGTCCTTGGGATGAATAAGCCCATTCTGGTGTCTGGGCAAAATACCAGAAAAGCCACCTCTTTGGTGTGGAATTATTTCTCCACAAATCCGGACAACAGGTGTCAAGCCGTGTGTTGACACTGTCAATCTGTAATAAGTAGGGGGTAAGGACTGTCAAAGTCGAAAAATATCATGCTACACGCTGCCATATATTCACCCCATGCACTTGCCCGCTGCACGTGCACATTCTCTCCCGTGCGTGCGCATATTCGCAGTTGCGTAATGTAGCTTCTACGGCCGTGCGCATTGACGCGTGGTATGTGCATTTACGGTAGAGTTTGTGTGCGTCTAGCGGGCGACTCAAATGTTACATAGTAAATCCAAATAGTATGTTTTATAGGTAATGTTCCCCTTAATAATAAAAACTGTAAGTTTGTTTATTGTAACTGGTCGCTGGACAGAGGAATTCCTCTTTTCATGATACGAAGGGTCAGACAGGGTTTGAGCAGTGGTGTTTGGTACCTATCTAAAGAACATTTTATTAGAAACAATCCGGTGCTGGTTAGGTAAAGATTAATCGCTCCTGCGTATAGTTATGTCTATTAGTAGTTTCTGGACATTTACTATATTTGCAGTTCATTATCCATGCGGCGGGAATCCCGAGATTCCCTCCCACCTGAGCAGTTCGATATAGTCACAGCCCACCTGTTCAAACTAACCTATGACCTTTTGTTATGATGCGGGGAGACATTCCTGTTTCCAATGAACAATGAGATTATAGGTCCCTTTGTAGTGTACTGTACGCAGTGTATAAAAGAACAGCCAGCCTGGCCAGCTCACTCTCTCTCTCCACAAATGGTTTTCATCTTGACTAACTCGGAGCTGGTACCAGGACTGCGCAGCGAATCATTCCCCAGTGTGTGTAAGTAATTCTCTGTAACCAACTTGTTCCCTGTTTGTATTTGCCATACTCTCTCTCTCTCTGTGTTATTGTTAAACTGTTGTGTATTGTATATGTGTAGTTATTATGTTTAAATATTGATGTTAGCCTGTAGTGTATGAACTGTTAACTGTTTTTTTCCCCTTTTTAAATAGCTAGATATTGTTAGTAAAGGTGTTGGAACCTTAGCAAGGTATTGTGTGTTTATTACATTGCTGAGAGTATTCAGAGCGTCTCAATCGCTCAAGAGGCTTTCATACAATAGAGGTTAATTAGCATTGCATTGTGCTCACATTACAAAACCAAGGTTTACAGTATAGGCTCAGCCTTTCATTGTGTTGCATACAAGGTTTACTGAGTGTCATCCCGTGAGCGTCTGCGCCGCTCGTGTTCCCCTCGTGGTCACGAGCGTCCGCTACGCTGGTAGCGTAGCATTACGGTAGTTGGCCGCCTATAGCGTGCTCGACACCAAATGTTAAGCTGTGAGCGAGAGTGCCACATCTGCGTCTCGACCATGGCTAAGCGTCTGCTACACTAAGTGCGTACCCTTACGGTACCCCATACGCCAATTGCGTACTGAGTCTCTTACCCACATATAGTGAATGTTATAAGATAAATATTTAGCTTTATCAGGACTTTAACCACCTAGGAACATACTCCCTTATACATCACCTGCTGCGCATTCATCAGAAGTCAGTGTCCAGTTTTGAAACTTTGGGTAAGAGCGTAAGCAGTCCACTGACACCTAAATCCCTTCTTACTTTTGTACCCAAGCTCCTGCAAGCCACACCACCAACTCCCTCAAAGTCAACTTCCTCCTCAGTCAGGAACATCAGTAGTCCTGCAGGCCATGTCACTGGCAAGAATGAGGAGTCCTCTCCTAACCGTATTCCTCCGGAAGATCCTTGCATGGTACGCCTACTGCTGCTGTTGTTGCCGCTGCTGCTGTTGCTGCTGGGAGTCGATTGTCATCCCAGATGGGAAGTCGGAAGACCACTTGTACTACTTCTACTAAGCAATTGACTGTACAACAGTCCTTTGTGAGGAAAACGAAATATGACAGCAGTCATCCTGTTGTAAAGCAGATAACTGAAGTCTTGACAGCTATGTTGGTGTTAGATGTGCATCCGGTATCTGCCATTAGGTCAGTGGGACTTAGAGAATTGATGGAGGTAGTGTTCTTCTGGTACCAAATCCCATCTAGGTTCCACTTCACTAGGCAGACGATACTGAGAATGTACAGAAACATCAGAAAAAGTGTCCTCAGTGTCCTAAAAAATGCAGTTGTACCCACTGTCCACTTAACCACGGACATGTGGACAAGTGGAACAGGGCAGACTAAGGACTATATGACTGTGACAGCCCACTGGGTAGATGTATTGCCTCCCGCAGCAACAACAGCAGCAGCAATAGTTGCAGCATCTCACAAATGCCAACTCGTTCCTAGGCAGGCTATGCTATGTATCACCGCTTTCCATAAGAGGCACACCGCTGACAACCTCTTATGGAAACTGAGGGACATTATCGCACAATGGCTTACCCCAATTAGACTCTCCAGGGGATTTGTGATATTGGAAAATGCCACCAATATTGTGCGTGCATTACATCTGGGCAAATTCCAGCACATCCCATGTTTTGCACATCCAATTAATTTGGTGGTGCAGAATTTTTGGAAAAATTACAGGGGCATGCAGGAGATGCTGTCGGTGGCCCGAAAAATTGCGGATGGAGGAGCAGCAAAAAGCCATTCAAGCATTTACGTCCACCTACATTATAGGCAAAGGAGGGGGAATGCACCTGACTCAAGCGCAGTGGAGAATGATTTCCGTCTTTTGCAAGGTTCTCCAACCCTTTTAACTTGCCACACGTGAAGTCAGTTCAGACACTGCCAGCTTGAGTCAGGTCATTCCCCTCATCAGGCTTTTGCAGAAGCAGCTGGAGAAATTGAAGGAGGAGCTAAGATGGAACGATTCTGCAAAGTATGTGGGACTTGTGGATAGAGCCCTTCATTCACTTTGTCAGGATTCAAGGGTGGTCAATCTGTTGAAATCAGAACACTACATTTTGGTCACCATGCTCGATACTAGGTTTATAGCCTACATTGTATCTCTCTTTCCGGCAGACACAAGTCTGCAGAGGTTCAAAGATCTGCTGGTGAGAAAATTGTCAACTCAAGCAGAACGTGACCCATCAACAGCTCCAGAGGCGTCACCAGGTGTGGTGACACCCGGTGCGCACCCCTGATGTACTGCCGCGATCGCGGCAAAAAAAGGGGCGTGGCCTTACAACTAGGGGGCGTGGCTTCGCGGGGATACTGGTATCGTCACTCTGGGGGCGTGCCCAGCATCTCCGGAGATGCTGGGCTTCCCCCAGAGACGGTCTCAGTGTGCTGTCGGCTCCTCTGCTATGACAGGAGCCGGGTGCTGTAGCGGAATTTCACACTGCAGCACCTGGCTCCTGTCACTACGGAGGAGCTGACATTTGGTGTCACCCCCTCCAGGTGTCACACCCGGGTGCGGGCCGCACCCCCCGCACCCGCCTTGTGACGCCACTGAACAGCTCCTCCTTCCTTTTCTCCGCAACTGGGGCTGCGAGGAAAAGGATAAGATTTCCTAGCCCACCCACTGGCTGTGATGCAGGGTAGTTAGGAGCAAGTGCTGACATCTGGTCTGGACTGAAGGACCTACCAACGATTACTGACATGTCTACTGTCACTGCATATGATTCTGTCACCATTGAAAGAATGGTGGAGGATTATATGAGTGACAGCATCCACGTAGGCATTTTAGACTGTATGTTTACTGGCAGGAAAAATAGGGAATTTGGATACCCTTGCACAAACTGGCTTTATTTTACCTAAGTTGCCCCCCCCCCCTCTAGTATGTACTCCAAAAGAGTGTTTAGTGCAGCCAGTAACCTTGTCAGCAATCGGAGTAGGAATGTGGAGATGATGATGTTCATCAAAATGAATTATAATTTTTTTCCGGGAAGACCTTTACCAGCAATTGCCTTCAGAAAGTACAGAGGGACCTGTGATGGTGGATTCCAATGGGGACAAAATAATACTCTGTGAGGAGGAGGATGTACACACTGAAAGGGCTGAGGAATCGGAGGATGAGGATGAGTTTGACATCTTGCCTCTCTAGAGCCAGTTTGTGCAAGGAGAGATTGATTGCTTATTTTTTGGTGGGGGCCCAAACAAACCAGTACTTTTAGCCACAGTCGTGTGGCAGACCCTATCGCTGAAATGGTTGGTTTGTTAAAGTGTGCATGTCCTGTTTATACAACATAAGGGTGGGTGGGAGGGCCCAAGGACAATTCCATCTTGCACCTATTTTTCTTCTTTCCATCATGTGCTCTTTGGGGACTAGTTTTTTAAAGTGCCATCCTGTCTGACACTGCCGTACAACTCCAGAGGTACTGACATATAAGTCAAGGGGTACTGCCGTATAAGTCCAATCCAGTGGTGCTGTCTTGTGGTGCAGTAGTCCAGTGGTGGTGTCTTGTGCTGTATATTATTTACTCCAAATAAAATGGTTATATACATTACTTATATTATTATCCAAATAATTTTTACAGAGTTTGCACTGTGTGGTGTAGGGGTAGGCTCGCCTGTGCTGCATATTATTATAATAGCTCCAAATAAAAGGGTTATTATTATCCAAATTAATTTTACAGGCTTTGCCGTGTGTGTGTGTGTGTGTGTGTGTGTGTGTGTGTGTGTGTGTGTGTGTGTGGTTTAGGGGTACGCTCTCCTGTGCCACCAATATTGTGAGTTTATTACATCTGGGCAAATTCCAGCACGTCCCATGTTGTTTGTGCGGCACACTTGTGTCGCTTAGCTTAGTCATACAGCTACCTCATTGCACCTCTTTTTATTCATTGCATGATGTGCTTTTTGAGGCCTAGTTTAATTAATTGCCATCCTGTCTGCAACTGCAGTGCCACTCCTAGATAGGCCAGGTATTTGTGCCGTACACTTGTGTCGCTTAGCTTAGTCATACAGCTACCTCATTGCACCTCTTTTTCTTCTTTGCATGATGTGCTGTTTGGGGCCTAGTTTTTTTAAGTGCCATCCAGTCTGCCATTGTAGTGCCAATCCTAGATGGGCCAGGTGTTTGTGCCGCACACTTATGTCACTTAGCTTAGCCATCCAGCTACCTCATTGCACCTTTTTTCTTCTTAGCATCATGTGCTGTTTGTGGCCTATTTTTTAAATCTGCCATACTGTCTGCCACTGCAGTGCTACTCCTAGATGGGCCAGGGTTTGTGCCGCGCACTTGTGTCGCTTAGCTTAGTCATTTAGCCACCTCGGTGCAACCTTTTGGCCTAAAAACATTATTGTGAGGTATGAGGTGTTCAGAATAGACTGGAAATAATTGGAAATGAATGTTATTGAAGTTAATAATACTGTAGGAGCAAAATGACCCCCAAATTTTGTGACTTTAGCTTTTTTTATATATTCTTTTCAAAAATCATCCAGATCCAAAACCAAAACCAAAACACGAAAGGGTGGTTTTGGCAAAACCAAGCCAAAACCAAAACGTGAAAATGGAATTAGAACCAAAACCAAAACACGAAAAGTGCCAGCCGCACACCTCCATGCAAATTATAAATGTTACTTCAGTGCTGATTGGTTGCCATGGGCAACTTCTCCACTGGCTCACTTCTCCACTCTTATCACTGCTTAGTAAATGTCCCCCTATGTTTCTTACATTACTGTTACCAACTCCAAGGAGCTGTGTACCGCTCAGCGGCCCTGTCTTAGTGTTGATATCAATTGAAGCATACTTTTCGACCTGGCTGCCCCCTCGTCAAGGAGGGGCAGCCCGGTCAGTGTATAGGGGGCATGGCTGGTGGATGCTTGGCTGCAAAAGACATGGATGGTAGGATGGTGGGCATGCCATGGGCGTGGCCTTGAGAGTGCTATACAGTATACACAGTATAGCAGCATATACAGTATAGCCCCTAAGACGGGTTTGAGGGTTCCCTGAATCAGTGTTATGCCTACAGCCCTTTGGGGTCTTATACGCTCTGGATAGCAGACAGCTAGCTATGACAGATAAGAGGCCTGCCCAATTTGTCCAAACATTTTGAAATCTTGGAAGCTACTGTATATTATATAGTGCTTTTTCTGTATCTATTCATACAATAAGTGTGCAATGATATTACTTACACAAGCTGACCCTTTCTGCATCATTTGCCTTACACAAGTTCGGGCTCCAGCTGCTGTAGGCATGACTAGCATTTAAAGATGTTTTTGCTCAACTCTTCATCAGTAGATTGATGTATCTGTAATTCTACATAAACAGCTTCATGCCTGGGAGGACTAATATGTAAATCTGACTTTCATTTTCATAATTGTTGTAAAACCTCTCACCCTTCCTCATTTTTTGGGTTTTATATTCAAAACAGCTAGATTCCATAGTGAAATTAATTTGTTGTTATTGCCATGACAAAGAATAGCATTTTGTGCTATGACACTAAACACAAGTCACCACGGAGTTGCTGAGCAAGGCCAGCTATGGCTGCTTATTGCAGATGCCTCAGGAAAGTGCTGGCAAAATACCACATACATTTACATACTGCAAATATTGACAAGATCTATGATTGCTTTTGACTGCCATACAAAACCCATAACCGTTCTCAACCTTCTGCGCTGCAAACGACCTCATCAAACTGGCTTGGAACAGTTGCACAGAGGCTTTGGTGAGCCCAGGCTTGATGCTGTTCAGAGAAACACAAATAAAAGAAGGTGTGAGTGAGAGGCTAACTCCCTGTAATGATTATCTGAAAATTGCTGTAATTTGGATTTCTGGACGGAGATATAACAGCCGGCCAGGACACGGCAAATAGACTCGATGACGGGTTACAGAAAGACCAAGAATGCAGAGACAGGGAAATGTTTACTCTTAAAAAACAATCTTTCCCGATATTTTTTTATGCATCCTTTCAGCGGAAATACTGTGACATAAAGGGCTTTATTATTGGCATATCTGTAATGGGTACAGGGTGTGCAGTGCCCACAGGTCATTGGGTCTTTGGGGGACCACATCACAGACCCTGCACACGTATAATTATACTTACCTCTCTCGAGTCCCACGTCACTCGTGTTACAGACAGAATTATCAGGGAAAATTGCACGGGTGTGGATCATTAGATCGACAGTGTCTAGGTCGACAATGTTTAGGTCGACCACTATAGGTCAACAGTCACTAGGTCGACAGGGTTTCTAGGTCGACATGTGTTTGGTCGACAGGCCAAAAGGTCGACATGAGGGTTTTTTTGTGTCGTTTTCTTCGTAGAGTGACCGGGAACCCCAATTAGTGCACAGTGTCCCCTCGCAAGGCAAGCTTCGCTCGCCATGCTTCGCGCAAGGTGCCTCGCTCCACTACCGCTTCGCTCGGCACAGATTACCATTCCCATCATAGTCCACGTGGATCGTTAAGTATGAAAAAGTTTTTTTTTTAAAAAGGGGAAAAACTCATGTCGACCTTTTGACATGTCGACCTAGCACATGTCGACCTAGAAACCCTGTCAACCTTCCAACCCTGTCGACCTAGTGACTGTCGACCTATAGTGGTTGACCTAAACACTGTCAACCTAGACAGTGTCGATCTTCAGAATGGATCCCAATGGCATGGCAGCCATTTACCCAGAGATTTGCGCATAGACAGTAGAGTAGACTCCAGGAAAATACTGTAGCGCAGGTGCCATGTTCCCGGAGACTTGCTCATATGCAGTAAGGGGGTGATTCCGAGTTGATCGCAGCAGGAAATTTTTTAGCAGTTGGGCAAAACCATGTGCACTGCAGGGGGGGCAGATATAACATTTGCAGAGAGAGTTAGATTTGGGTGGGTTATTTTGTTTCTGTGCAGGGTAAATACTGGCTGCTTTATTTTTACACTGCAATTTAGATTGCAGATTGAACTCACCACACCCAAATCTAACTCTCTCTGCACATGTTATATCTGCCTCCCCTGCAGTGCACATGGTTTTGCCCAACTGCTAACAAAGGGGGTCATTCCGAGTTGTTCGCTCATTATTTTTTTCTCGCAACGGAGCAATTAGTCGCTAATGCGCATGCGCAATGTCCGCAGTGCGACTGCGCCAAGTATATTTGCTATGCAGTTAGGTATTTTACTCACGGCATTATGAGGTTTTTTCTTCGTTCTGGTGATCGTAATGTGATTGACAGGAAGTGGGTGTTTCTGGGAGGAAACAGGCCGTTTTATGGGAGTGTGTGAAAAAACGCTACCGTTTCTGGAAAAAACGCGGGAGTGGCTGGAGAAACGGAGGAGTGTCTGGGTGAACGCTGGGTGTGTTTGTGACGTCAAACCAGGAACGACAAGCACTGAACTGATCGCACTGGCAGAGTAAGTCTCGAGCTACTCAGAAACTGCACAGAGAAGTCTTTTCGCAATATTGCGAATCTTTCGTTTCGCTATTTTGATAAGCTAAGATTCACTCCCAGTAGGTGGCGGCTTAGCGTGTGCAAAGCTGCTAAAAGCAGCTTGCGAGCGAACAACTTGGAATGAGGGCCAAAGTTCCTGCTGCGATAAACTCAGAATTACCCCCTAAACTCGCACAAAGACATGGGCCAAAATTTACTAAGAATTCGAGTTTGTCCGATTTGTGTTTTTTTTTTCTAAGTCCCAATCCGGGAATTCACTAAGCACCAATCTCGGCAGTGTTTGACTATTCGTAATGGTTTGATTAGCAAAGTTCAGAAATATGAATGAATAGACCATCGGTCAAACGCGGCTGTTATTTCATACAATACGGGAATTCACTATTCATTCATATTTGGGTGTTAGTTTCTGAGTGCTCAATTGTGGTCGTATTTTTTTGCGATTCGGTAAAAAAGCGGCAAAAAAATATACCTGCTTTTTTCAATCGTGTTTACATCTGTTGCAACTCAAAAATCAATCACACCTGAATACGAATGCCTATAAAAGGATGTTAGGCCCAATTAAATCCACCTACACTCAGAAATGGCAGCAGGACTGTGGACCAGTGATATTTTGTGTGCTGTGGGCTTCCTCAGACTCAGACATCAGCCTGTAAGTAACCAGGGCCAACAAACTGAACATGGTCAGCAGGTTGTACAGGTTCCGCGGAGGCTGCGCAGGCCTCATTCTTTTAGGGGGCGTTTAAACTTGAACGCATTGTCCGATGATATGGTCATACAGATGTTCCGTCTAAATCGTAACAACATTTACCGTCTGTATGACCTTGTCAAACTGGGCTTAGACCCTGAGACAGCACGCTCTTGCTCTGTCTCAGGCCTGCACAAACTCCTGGCTGTGTTGCACTTTATGGCTACTGGCAGCTTTCAGGCTGTGTCTGGGGATGTCATAGGAATCTCACAGCCCTCATTTTCCAGAATATTAACACAGGTGATGTATACCTAACTACCTCTTCTGTTTTTTGTTTGTTTTAATTTCTCGGTGGCCAGTTCTGTCCTAAAATCTCATGTTTATTGTTCTTTCAAATATACACACAGGTGTTGGCTGTTTTGCAGCCCCACATCGATGCCTCAATCTGCTTCCCTACTCAGGAGTCTCAGTGGCATGCCGTCAGGGTAGATTTCTATGAGCTGGCTGGCATGCCCAATGTGCTTGGAGCCATAGATTGCACACACTTTCAGCTGAGACCACCTAGGGGCAGGCAGCACATATATACTAATCGCCATTTCGAACACTCCACAAATGTGTAGGTGGTTTGTGATGCAAATCTCAAAATAATGAGTGTTGTTGCTGGTTACCCTGGGGGCTGCCATGACTCCGTCATCCTCAGTCAGTCATCCCTCTTTGATAAGTTTGAGGATGGACAAATGCCAGATGGATGGCTGCTGGGTATGTAATTTGATATGTGTAGGCCTGCGTATACTTTGTCCAAATACTAGTGCAGATGTATTAACCTGTAGAAGCCATAAGGAAGTGAGAAACCAGTGATATGTGCAAGGTGATTAAGGCACCAGCCAATCAGCTCCAATATGTAAATGAACATTTAGGAACAGATTGTCCGCTGCCTTTATTACCTTGCACATATCACTGGTTTATCACTACCTTATGCCTTCTACAGGTTAATACATCTGCCCCACAGTGTGTTACTTATGTGTTGCTGTATCTTAACATGAATCACGTTACTATATCTGTCTTTTAGGTGATGGAGGATATGGCTGTTTCTCTTGGCTTCTAACTCCATTGTCCCGACCTGATACCCCTGCTGAACACAATTACAATCATGCACATAAGTCCACGCGGAATGTGATAGAAATATGTTTTGGTGTGCTGAAATCTAGGTTTCGGTGTCTGGATAAGTCTGGTGGCCCTCCAAGGTGACTCAAATTGTGTTCTGCTGCTGCTTTCTTAATAACATGTGTTTGCAACAACATCTTGTTGAGGAGGAGGAGGAGGAGGATGAAGAAAGCAGCCAGCAAGCAGAGGAATTAGAGACATCTGGTGATACTTGGAGTACAGATGTAGGGAGGCAGGTTAGGCAAGAGCTCATCACTCGCTATTTCTAAGGTAAGTTTGTTTTGCTTATTTCATTTGTTGTGTAATCATAAATAGATGTTGGCCCATTTTTAGTGTAAAAACCATTACTCAGAATGTGTCTGTCTCCTTGAGACATACAAACATACCCTCGTTTTATGCAAAACAAATGTTGCACGTGTCTTGTGTTTTTAATTTATTACAAGCACACATAATCCACATAGTAATTTATTTAGTATTTTACTTTATGATTGTGTTGGATGTCCTAATGCACAGGTTCTCAAACTCGGCCCTCAGGACCACACACAGTGCATGTTTTGCAGGTAACCCAGTAGAAGCACAGGTGTATGAATTACTCACAGACACATTTTAAAAGGTTCACAGGTGGAGCTAATTATGTCACTTGTGATTCTGTGAGGAGACCTGCAAAACATGCACTATGTGGGGTCCTGAGGGCTGAGTTTGAGAACATGTGTTCTAAATAAACAGTCCTCAACATATAATATGTTAGCCTTGAGGAATACATGTGTCCCTATGTGTGATGCTCCATCATATTTAAGGGACACAAACTTACTCTCATAAAAAAAAAATATTTTGTAATGTTTCATGCAGTTAACTTGCTGATTTGTAAGGAAATACACAGTTTTCCACATATATACATTATTATCCACATTATTTGTGTTTTGGTTTAGAATTTCTTTTTTTTTGTTTCTGCATCATGTGTAATAACATTATTACTCATTTTTAACACACACAAACATGGCCCAACAATAATGACATTCATTTTGGCAATGAATTATCTCTATTCAATGACAACATATTAAAAGCTTTTTACACAACTCAATTGTGTTATTCTTGTAATGTTTTATAGAGAAGAAAGGTAAAATAGTTAACAATCACATTGTAATTTGGATTGGCTGCAGGATATGAGAATTATTGGAATATAGAAAGAGCAATGATTAGAAAAAAAAATCAAGTGGTATGGTTACTTCCTGCTAACATGTATGTGCAGCTCCAACAACATTTCCCTTCTTAAAAAATAAACAAAGATGGTAAAGAATAAATGTGCGTACAAATTTGATGCTGTTGTTTGTAGCACTTATAATTAATGATGTTGTATAAATTGTTATGGAGCTAAGTGTTATATGTATTTAGCCAAACATACACTTACTAACTATTTTGAATTACTTCTCAGAAATGTTAAATTTGTTTGTTTTGTTTTAATTTTTTTGGGTGCCTGCTTGTCCTGCCCTTTGCCAATAGCACTGTTGTGTTGTCGTGCTCTAGTGGAGCGTCTTGGTGGTGATGAGACTGGCGTGATATTTGGAGTAGTCGTACCAGAACTGCTGCTTGGTTGCTGTTGGTGCATGGATCTGAGTTTTTCATTCAGGTTAGTGAGGGTGGCATTGAGTTCACGTGTAGCAGCATTTTGATTGTCTACAATTCGGAATAAACTTTCATTAATCTTTTGACTGTTTTGAAAAATGTTCATATAACTTTGCTGTTGTCTGTGCTGTTCTTCCATTAGTCTGTGCTGTTCTTCCATTATGCGCTGTAAGTTTCCCATGACCTGTGTAATGTCTGTACGCATGAGTTCCATGGTATTGCCAATTCTGGTTGTTTGTTCATTTTGTCTACTCAGATTTCTGGTGATTCTTCTGAGGTGACATGGTAGGCTTGCAAGCATTTGTGTCTGCCTACGCAGGCAATCTTCATTAGTGGCCTGCTGTCTAGCCCAAATGGTCCAAAATACCTGATCAGGGCCTTGTGTTACAGGTGTTGTTGGGCTGTGTTGTGGTGGTGGTGTGCTTTGCTGTGGTGGTGTACTCACATGTGCTGGGGGGCTGATTCCTTGGCTTAATGGCTGCATTTCTAAGATGATTGTCTCCTCCATGTCACTGTGTTGCAGTTGTTGCAGAGGGATGCTGCTACCAGGACTAGAAGCTGAAATGTATAAAAATTTGCCGTTAGCTATCCATATGTTTGATAAATGAAAACAAATCACTACACATGGAACACATGTCATTCACTGTTGCTTTCAGATATTCTGCCTAGCAACATCATCACTCTTAACTTAAATACATACATATGCCTGTTTGTGGCAAATGTTTCTGTTTACTTAATTGTGAAAGCAAACACTTTAGTTTTATTGTAGATCAGACATACTCCAACATAAAAACACATTGTAACCCATAATGTGTTACCTTATAGCTTTTCTCAAACAAACATAGCAATGTTTTTATATGTATTTGGCAATGTGAGCTCAAACACACATGATAAAATTTGAAAATCAACCTTACTATTTGCAAAAATTAAACATGAGTTTCTGTTGCAGCATCTTACACACAATGTGCTACTGTATGCCTCAAGTGGACATACATATCTTTACTGGATGTGGACAAGGCCATTTTGTTTGGATTCCATTTCATGTTTTACTTACTTCGGTAATTATTTAAGTTTTTGATGTGTTTTTACTTAATGCGGTTAAGAAAAAGTTTGTTAACGATCTGAAATTGTGTACATTTATTTCAGTTTGATACTCACAATCAAGATGAGGGGAGTGTGGATGACGTCTTGGAGGTGTGTCCAAAATTTGGAGTGGGGGGACCGAACATACTGTGGATAAGCTTCGTGGCGGGGTAGCCTGCTGTGGTTGGCCCTGGACATCAGCCCTTGCTTTCTTTGCTGCCACAGGCTTTTTGTGGTGGTGTCTTCCAGAAGTCCCACTTCTGCTGCTCCAGACTTCTTTTGATGGACCTATTAATGAAAGTTCAATTTTGTTATGCCCATTCCTTTACAAACATACCCTATACTACAATGGACACTTTACCTGCTTCCGCAGCGTCATCATCCTCAGATGTGATGGGAGTTACTGGAGGACGAGTAGTACTGCTTTTTTCAAACACTGTAAAAAAATAAAAAAAAAATGTATTCATGCTATTGTTGATACATCCACCCATTATGCTTATAAACATTTATTCTTTAAGAAATGTTTGCTTTATTTTTCTGAAAAACATAATGACCGGAAACCAAAAAACCACTACATAAAACAATAAACATTGTACAATAGCCATATGCACTATGGAAAGTTCAACACAGGAAAACATGTACAGGACACTGACATAGGCCACAAGTAAAAATACATACATTAACAACCAAAAACACACAAACACATTAATTTTGTAATGAAAGGAAAATTATTACAGATGCAATATAGAAATTGCTGTGTGATGTGGCACTCCAAACACACATTACCACTATATGAGCCAAAAAAAAAAAAACACAAATAAAAAAATTAGACTGCAGTGTTGTGTCACGGTACAAATACAAACTCAAACTGAACAAACAAAAAAACAAATAGTGTTTTTTAATAAAAAAAATATTAGATTCTGTAATAATGACATTACACATGTAAGTGGTTTCCAAACCACTTTCCACTACTCCAGCCTCTAACATGACAACCACTGTTTTGGAAACATTGCACATGGATAACCTAAATATAAAACATAGGCCAAATTAAACATCCAAAAATGTCCAAAAGGAAAACATCATTGCAGGACAATTCAATGACACACCAAGTCCAAACTACACATGCAAAATATACTGAAAAAAAAAAACGCATGACATACAATAAAGTAAGATGTTACATTGGCTTTTGTATAAAACATTACCCAAAACAATGTATTTGCTGACACACACTTGAAGATGGGAGTCATATGCAACGTGACATGACACACATTAAAAAAAAAAAATAAGGTCATAGAATGTTAATGCAAATACACATGCTCACCATTTCTGGGCCTATCTGAATCCCGGACATGGGTTGCAGAGACTACTTCAGGAGGTATTACACTCCGCATGGGCTCCTCATACTCCAGATATCTAGCAATATAGGGCTGCCCACCACCGGTTTTTCAAGCTGACTTCGCCTCCTTGGCCATTTTGGACTTGACACGTCACTTTATGTCAAAGTACCGTTTGCGGCACGTGTCCTCCGTCCGCTTGACCACCCCATCACTATTGACAGCAGCAACAACTTTTGCCCACAACACCGTCTTCCTCCGTGTTGGCACCTTGGCGGACTCAGGCCCAAATAGCTGCCGCTGATACTTCATCAGCTCACGCACCAATGCCACATTTTCAGCAAAACTAAACTTGACATTCTGCCCAGTCTTAGTAGTGGTGCGTGGCTGCGGAGCTGTCTGACTGTCACTATCACTGTCACTTGAGGCTGCTGCAGCAACCTCACCCACCTCCTCCACCTCACTAACCCTCACCGACTCCACCTGACCGACCTCCTCCCCCTCACTCACACCCTCCACCTCACCCACCTCACCCACACATAATTGTGTGTCTAAACACTTAACACAGGAGAAAAAAAACAACAACACACTCCTCCACTACCACTACACAACTCACACACACACCCACACACACACACACATACACACACACACACACACACACACACACACACACACACACACACACACACAAACACTGACAAGGGACTATAAAGAAAAATAACTTGGACCAAAAATTAGACAAAACCACAAAAATCAAGACTACAAGCATGACAAGACGACTTACAAACACAATACCACACTCAGAAATCGATACCAACACTCCTCACCAAAACACTAATTCACCTACCTCCACAGCACAACCTCCCTCCTCCTCACCACTAACTAAACCCACGAGGTGCGGACGGTTTGGGGCGTATTTATATAGTTGCGCACAGACACTCCTACCATCTGAAACACAACCAATCACGAACGGGGATGAAAATCGAAACTAAAAGTGAAAATGCGGCCGGGGTCTTAAAAAAATCCCGTTTAACTTAGAAAAAATACCGTTAAAAACAACCAAAAGACGTACGCAAATGACAATGACGGCCGAGAATGGTCCAAAAAAAACGACTGGCATCGACATCGGAAAACACGAAAAGCATAAAGTCGACTGCTTCGTAACTTGGCGTATATAGTTTCAAAAAGTTGCATGAAAATGCACCCGATACAAGACGAGTTTAAACACTACACAATCCGACACAAACACGAATATTAGTAAATATTGGCCATGGTCTATTGTGATGGCAGAGAGGAATGGGGCTAGCAAGGAACCTGCACCTGGGCCATCGCCTCTCTTAAACCGCCTGATGCTGAGTTGGTACAATAGTAAAATGGGTACAATTTAAGCTAAAACAACACAGACAGAATACCACATTTCCATCCATATGCAGCACTTTACATGTCTGATTCTGTATCTGCAGAATATGTGGCAGACTTGTACCAACTAGTACAGAAATAGTTTACTTACTGCCCATATGCAGAGCTTAAAGGAGGCTTGTGACCCTGCATCAGAAGAATACAGAAGTGTCCTCAGTCACCCAGCATTTTTGCGCAATATGACACAAGACGCTTTGCATGACTTAGACGCTCTACCTCAGGTAGAGATTTTTACTGTGTGATTAATTTTGCATCTTATTCGCATCATAGCCACATACTGTACAATGTCGCTTACAGTTAACTGGGCACAATAGCTTAGTAATTTTGTCACAAAGGAATTGGTACATACTTGCTGTTTATTTATTTATTTATTATTTATTAACAGTTTCTTATATAGCGTAGAATATTCTGTTGCACTTCACAATTGGAACAACAGTAATAGAACAAAACTGACAGACATAGAAGTAGGAAGACCCTACTCACAAGCTTTCAATCTATAGGCAAATAGGCATTGATATACAAGGATAGATGCTACCTTTTGCATAATGGTCTACAAGATTGCAAAGGTTCTTAATGGGCTGTATTATATAGTCACACAACAAAGTTGGCCAAGGGTTATGAGGGTGCAAAAGTGAAGACAGACCAAATATGTGAGGTTATGTGTGGACTGTACAGAGGGGATGTAATTAGATAGGGAGGCATTGAAGGTTATATGGGTGGGTCCGGAATTTGATAAGCTTGCCTGAAGAGTTGAGTTTTCAGGGAACGTTTGAAGGTTTAGAGACTAGAGGTGAGTCTTATTGTGCGTGGGAGAGCATTTCACAGAGTGGGTTCAAGTAATGTGTGTGGATGAGAGATGCAGATCTTGTGCAGAGTGGAGAAGTCGGGTAGGGAGATATTTTGAGATGAGTGAAGAGATGTACTATATGTTGGTGCAGTTTGGTTAATAGCCTTATATTTAAGTAAAAGTATATTTTATTGAATATGGTAGAATACCGGTAACATATGTAAAGACTGACAGAGTGGATCCACAATGAACGTCTAGTCAATAGTCAATGTGGGAGATAATGAGAGCATGGATTAGAGTTTTTGCAGTGTCGTGTAAGATATGTTCATATTTAGATATGTTTCTTTGATGTATAACATGATTTTGAGACACATTGAATGTGGGCAACAAAGGACAGGTGTCAAGAATGACACCTAGGCAGCGAGCTTGTGGGTAAGGTTGTTTGTTGAGTTATCTACAGTGATAAGGATATCAGGTTGGTAACTACTATTGGCCGGTGGAAATATAATTAATTTTGTTTTGGAATTATTAAGTTTGAGGTGGCAAGATGTCATCCAAGAAAGGCATTCAGTGACCAATTCAGGTGGTGACAAAAGATTCCCAATTTTTCATGAGAATGGCAGATCTCCCAAGACCCGCCCACTTCCTAGTAAAAGTGGAGAAGATGTGGAGATAATAATACAGCTCTGTGTGGAGGCGGTGAGGGTTAAAAGATGCAGTCTGCATCATTACCCAAAATGCACACCCACATTTTCCGGTGTTAGGGGTGGGGCCTAGTGCCCAGACAAGACCTTTCCTGCCCATAAAATCTGTTAGCTGCATCTTATCTCTGGGCTTCTCTTGGAAAGGACATTAACAAAGCTGCAAATATGAATAGATATAATGTTACAGATTCAGCATAATGATACATGGCACAATGCACAGTGCAGCTCATGCATATCGGAACTCTGTCTTTTGCCTTTTTTACCCAGGTTATCACACAGAGGGGCAGATGTATTAAAACTGGAGAAGTGATAAAGCAGTGATAAACCAGTGATAAGTGGAATGTCATAAAGCACCAGCCAATCAGCTCCCAACTGTTAATTTACATATTGGAGCTGATTGGCTGGTTCGTTATCACTTCACCAGGCTTAATACATCTGCCCTTTAATTACATAAAATGCCAGCATCAATATTCGGTGTACCCTAGCATTGTACCAGAGTCGTATCAGTGGTGTGAATAAAAAGCATATTTTAACCAAAAGTCTCTATTCAGACATACGGTGCGGCTAAGGGACCCTATTTAGCGCGGATCGCAAAAGGGAGAAAACGCAATCTGGCTGATTATCGAATGACTGCTCATGTGCAGCATTTGCATTGTGCATATGCACCGGCGATCTTGCGATTATATGTAATTGCATTTTGATTGAGAGGATGCCAGCGTTTAGGGGAGGTAACATGGCATTTTGTGGGTGTGTTTGTAAAAACGCAGGTGTGCCGAAGCGTTTTTCAGGTGGGTCTCTGACGTCAGCGATGACCACTTCCATCCTCTTGCATAAGCAGAATTGTGACTTCACCTGGCGCAGAATGAAAAACTCTTTCGATGTTCCGGTATTTGTGAATAGTTATGCGACAGACCATTCGTAATTAACAGTTATCTCATGAACCCTTATCTTATTCTACAGGAAAACACAAATGTTACATTAACAATGCATGTTTACGGTGTAATGCCCTAGCTCAATAATGAAATCTTATTGGAATGTGATTATTACTACATTATGTATGTATGTATGTATGTATGTATGTATGTATGTATGTACAGTATGTATGTATGTATGTAACTATGTATATATGTACTGTATGTATGTATGTATTTATGTATGTCTACTCTATGTGCATTTGCTTTGTGTATGTTCTGCAACTATCATTTTCAAACAATAAACACTTTTTGACCTTCACTATAACCACCTGTATATATGTTTAGTGTGCTGTCACTGCAACGGTAATTCCTCGCATTAATCACAAAGGGTTGTTTTCTACCCATTGCATTAGGAAAAAAAAAAATCATCCAATTTATGTTCAATGAAGCAAGCTGATTTGAACAAAAACAACTTTATTTTTTTGTATAACCTTTAGAGAACAAAAATTAATTATGTATATAAGAATATGAACTCTCAATAAAATGTTTACATATTATTTTTTAATAATAAAATGTACAGCATGATTTGGCCCATGGCAAACTGGAAGGCATTCATTTGGAGGAGGACAAAGGGCCCAATTCAGACCTGATCGCTGCTGTGCATTTTCGCACAGCGGGTGATCAGCGAAAGACTGCGCATGCATATGCACTGCAATGCGCACGCATGCAAACAACAACAGGCATCGCCGGACAGCGACAGGCTGATGCGAAAATTTATATCGCTGAGCCATTCGCATGCTGATTGACAGGAAGAGAACGTTTGTGGGTGGTACTAACTGACTATTTTCTGGGAGTGTCAGGGAAAACGCAGGCGTACTCAATCAGGGAGGGTATGTGACGTCAGCCCTGGCCCCGATCAGCCAGTCCTGATCGCACTGTAGGAGTAAGTCTTGGGCTACGCACAGACTGTACACAGTGGAAAAAACATTTGATGGTGAGTGTGGTGCGAATGGATTTGCGGCTGTCCGCTGACTGAGGGATTTTTTGCATCTCGGCGTACACATGCGAACACACACTTCCACGGCGAATATAAGCTCCCCTTGGGCGGCGACTATCTGAATGCAGAACAACAAATTTAGCAGCCCAGCGATCAGGTCTGAATCACCCCCTAAGCTTGGGCTTCTCCATTCTTTAGTCCATGGATAATTCCTAATGCAGCTTCTGTGTAGGTAAAAAGGGAAAGTTACATTAGAAGTGTGACAAATTTAAATTCAACAAATTGATTGTGTCCAGAGTTGATACAGTATTGAGGTTTGGACATTCAGTAGGTTGATTTAAGAATGTTAATGATTGATAACTGTAAAGGGGGGTACACACGGAGCGATAATCTAAGCAATATGACTAGATTGCTTAGATTTTCAGCAAGATTGCTCCGTGTGTAGCCCTAACAGCGATAGCGATGCGCAGCCCCGCGCATCGCTATCGCTAGATTGGCCTGCTGTGCAGGCCAATCTAGTGGGTTGCTCACTTCACCTGCTGGGTGAAGTGAGAGCCCCCCCCCCGTCTCCCCCCGCACGCTCAGCACAGATCGCGCTGTGCTGAGCGGCGGGAGAGATGTGTGCTGAGCGGTTCGCTCAGCACACATCTCTCCCGCATCAAGCCGTCTATATGGGCCTTTACTTATGGTTTTATTCTATTTAATGTATAGTTTGACATTATGTAATCTTAATATACAATATATGCTTATGCACAAAAGCAAAAATCATACATTGGGCTCCTTTATACAGCAGAAGGAGTCAAGTTTGTCACAGAGGCCAGAAAATGCCCCACACTTCTATGGCTGACAGATTAAGGGGGGATCTATTAGCTGCAGGGTCTGCCATGGTAGGAAAAGTTATAGGTAGGTAATAGTGCCATTCAGTATTTGCAGTGCTATCTATCTATCTACAGACTTACATCTTTGCTTTTTTACCAATTTGGCACAACATGCAAAACACAGCTAAGCTTTTTTTTCACGAGCAGCAAGTGGATGAATTTTAAAATTTTTGTTTGCCATAATAGAAGAATATGTATAAAGTAACATGTTAAAGAAGCAAATTAAGAAAAATCACAAGGCATTACTAAATCTATCTATCTATCTATCTATCTATCTATCTATCTATCTATCTATCTATCTATCTATCGATCTATCTATCTGTGGCATACTGGAATGTTAGGAGACAAGAGATATTGGAAAGTTCCAAAAGCCATTTGATTCTTATCAGTGAGTGGGGGAGTTTATGGCCCCAAAACCAGTTCTGGCAGACCCTGCGACATGTAAGAGGTTAGGACAGGAAGTGTAGGGTTTTTTTTAGGACAAGGAACAAAGCACAGGACAGTTCAGTGTGAGCTGAGGACTGAGGATGGAGGGCACAGGCTAGTGTCCAGGAGAAACGCAGTCTGGGGACTGTGGAACAAGCATGGTACTCCACAGTCCCTGACATTATGGAACAGCATGTAGGTGCTGCTAGGAAGAGCGAGAGATATCCAGATTTGCATTGTGAGAGCAGCTACAGCATGAACAATCAGTGGAAGAAATAAAGGGGATCTTCACCTTCAGGGGTACCCAAGAAGCAGGACGGGAGGTGTGAGTCTGCGGGAGAGGACGAGCTGGGTGAGTGGTAGGAAACCACGTTTGGCGGAAGGCCCCCAGTAACGTGTCCATGAGAGATCCTGTTTAGATAGAGCCCCTAGCGAATGGGGCAGAGCACACTGAAATGAATCTCAGTTTGCGGTCACCGCACTACTGATTCCCAGAGACTGCGCTGGTATGTACTGTACTGTAATGCTGTCACATCATTGTTTATGCTGTTATTGCCAGTGAAGCAAATGAAAGCAAATGTAATCTGATGTAACCAATATGAATATTACGCTGAAGAGAGGAGAACAAGAAATTAAATGTTACTGTCTGAACAGTGAATAAACTGCTTGCTTATGTGATGAAACGGCCTGGTGTGCAATGCTTTTAAAATCACTCATGGACCTGGCCCTGCCCGGCTATCACATATCTATCATTGCAAAAATATACTTATGACTCAGACGGCATCCTGAGTATAGAGACGCTCACTGCATCTCACATTGGCCAATTACACTTCCAAAAGTGGAAATATCGGACGCAGATCGGTCGACCCTTGAACTTCTGATTAAGGGGGTTATTCAATTACTGTCAAAGATTCTTTGGGTGATTTTTCACCGTTGTTTCTACAATTTTTTTTCCCCCCCGAAAAAACATCCTTTTCTCCCGAAAAACATAGAGGTTCTGCGATACCTGTGTGTTTTCGGTAGAAACAGCCTTGTTTTTGGGTGAAAATGGGGCTGTGTTTGAAAATTTATCTTCACCTTCCTGAGGCAGGTGAAACAAATGCGTGATAAGCCGGTGCGAGACAATCATCCCCTAAGGGTCTGATTCAACGATATATGCTGGTGCGGGGAAACTTGCAGATTACCAATTATCGTGAATCTACGGCTGCGCAATGCCTGTCCTGCGCATGTGCAGAATAGGCCTTGCGATTTCGCCCATAGTTCCACTCTGCACCTGCCTGATTGACAGGCAGCTGAGTTGAGGGGGTTTGGAGGAGACAGAGGGAGGCCTGCATTCCTAGAAATGGGGGAGTCTCGCCCCCGTTTTCTGGGAGGGGAGAGCCAAGGGTCTGTGTGGCACCTTTCAGACTTCCTGGCCTCACAGCCCCATATCCATTGGCTAGCTGTCCAAGCTGAGGCTTAATGAGCTAGCCATCTGTGTGGAACATTGCAACCAATGGTAATGATGTTGGATCCCAGCTTGTGACATCAGTCGCAGTTCTGGGATAGCAGTTACATGCAGGAGCTATCTCTTCTACTGGGACGTCTCCTGCGTGTCCATCCTAGAAGTTAGATTGAAATTCAATGCTGCTTGCATACAGTATTGAATTTCTACCCATTTCTGAATCGGGCCCTAAGTCTATGCTGTCTAATACTGAGCACCTCTTCTAAGATGCAGAGGGATCTCCAGCTGCAAAAGAATTGACAGTGGCTGACTTTGGCATGCCCCATTAGAAAATTATCTCAACACGCCTGCGTCACTTACCTCAAATGCTGACTACCTGTCACTCACTGTGCAAAGAATCCTCTGTGTGCGTTATCGCAAATCAATCACTAAGCGTGCTCAGTAGCACATAATTGCTCCATCGTGTGCAGCATCGACATTGTGTACAACTCTGAATCAGGCCCAACGATCATGTTATTAAAGTTCACGTGATGGGGTGCACTTAGCAGGCACTCCCTATTTACTAGTGGGCCTAAAGTAATATTACATCCTACTAAATTACTTATTTTGACATGTCCTCTGCAGTGGTGGAAGCCAGGCCCAAGGCACACTTAGGGGCATACGGACCAATGTAATAAACACTTGTAAGCACACAAAGTAAATGCATGTAAAGCCACAGACCTCATCCTCAATATTAATAAAAAAATAAATATAAATATTTTAGAAGAAAAATTTTAAAAATATAATTAGGGTAGATGGTCGCACAAAACTGTTATCAATGCTGATTATCTGCAGAACACAACCGATTATTTAGTATTATTCTCCTTATACTATACATTCTTATAATTGCCTGGGTTTCCTGACTTCATATTTATTGCTAAGACCCAATTGTACGTCTAGTAGAATTAAACAGCAATCTCATAGACGAATGCCTTCATATATGTGCAATTTCCACCCTCTCTTTACATTCAAATATCTTGACTGCTCAAGGACGTATCTGTAAATTACATTTGGCAGCTTAAGGACTTAAAAGAAACACATTTGCTTGTTTGTGGACATTAAAGTACAGTAAATTGCATTCACTTGTACAAGCATTCCAAGGTCAACCATACCCCATTCCTACATAACTGTAAATAGGCTAGATCTGCCAGGGAGGTAATCACTAGTTCTTGATTGAAGTAACTAATACTTTGAAACCCCTATGATCTGATGTCAGCTAGTACAGTCTATAATACTGTATGTGCAGTGACATCTGTGGGCAGCATGCAATTTATATTTTCTCCCTGTGCTCTTCCAGGTACTTTAGAGAGACATACTATACTGTACTGACCTACTCACTGGTGTATTTATAATGGGTATAGTGTGTGAGGAGCACACGGCCTCTGTGGCCCAGGGGGGCCCACACCGCACACCCTCCATCCATTTTTTTTTCAATACTTACCATCTGCAGTTCTCTATTGGCAGCAGCAGAAATCACCAGGAAATGGTGCGGTGGCCATTTTCCTGGCATTTTGTGCATGCACAGTTAGAAAACCACAGGGAAAAGGGGCACCGCGCTATTTTCCTATTGACATGCATGCACACTAGACTCTGGGACACTTCTAGGGTCACCCTAGTGACCCTAGTACCCAGCGTCTACAGTGCTACCGGCTAGAGAGGAGGGGGCCCAGAGAAAGTCTACACACGTGACTTCTCCTCTCTTGATATGCCCCTGGATCTACTGGTAGGTGAATTGGCTTTTTACAATCTGGGACCTACTGTAGTGTATATTATCTGGTAGGGAATTTGAACCGTAAACTTTTATGGGCAAGGTAATGATTCAATATTCTTTTAAAAATGGCAGGTGAATTTGTTGTAGATGGAGTGGAAGGACCACCAAGGGGTATTTATTTTACAGGACACCTCTTTTTTATATGATTGACTTAACATCAAGACTGCTTTCCATTTTTAAGTGCAAAACACTCTGTACTAGAGATGAGTGGGTTCGGTTCTCTGAGAATCGAACCCTCCCGAACTTCACTACCTGAGCCCGGATCAGACCCGGATCGGGTTTTCTCGGCTGACTTGGAAACCAGAACGAGGCAAAACTTCATCATCCTGCTATCGGATTCTCACTGGTTTTGGATTTCATATAAGGAGCCGTGCGTCGCCGCCATTTTCAGTCCGGCATTGGAGAGTGTAGCGAGAGGACATGTCTCCGTCCTCAGTGTCTGTGTGGGAGGGAAAGTGTGTGTGTGTGGGGGGGGGGGCAATTCCAGTGCTGTCTTGTGCTGCTCAGTCCAGTGTAGTGTCTTATGCTGCATCAGTCCAGTCACAGTGGTGGTGTCCTCTGCTGCTATATGTCCAGTGTAGCTGTATAAGTCCAGTGCAGTGGTGCTATGTTGTCCTGCATCAGAACAGTGGTAGTGTCTTGTGCTGTATCAGTCCAGTCACAGTGGTGGTGTCCTCTGCTGCCATATGTCCAGTGCTACTGTATAAGTCCAGTCCAGTGGTGCTGTGTTGTGCTGCATCAGTCCATTGGTGGTGTCTTGTGCTGCATCAATCCAGTCACAGTGGTGGTGTCCTCTGCTTCCATTTGTCCAGTGCTGCTATATAAGTCTAGTCCAGTGGTGCTGTGTTGTGCTGCATAAGTTCAGTGGTGGTGTAATGTGCTGCATCAGTCCAGTCACAGTGGTAGTGTCCTCTGTTGCCATATGTCCAGTGATGCAGTATAATACTGCCATATATGCAAAGTGGTACTGCCATATACATCCAGTGGTACTGCCATAGAAATCCAGTCAGTAATACTGCTGTATAAGTCCAGTGATACTACCGTATATGTCCAGTGATACTGCCGTATATGTTCAGTGGTACTGTCGAATAAATCCAGTCCAGTGATACTGTTGTATAAATCCAGTGCTACTGGCGTATACAGTCCAGTGATACTGCCGTATAAATCCAGTGATACTGCCGTATATGTACAGTGGTACTGCCATATAATTCTAGTGATACTGCCGTATATGTCCAGTGGTACTGCCGTACAAATCCAATGGTACTGACGTATAAATCCAGTACAGTGAAACTGCTGTATAAGTCCAGTGATACTGCTGTATAATTCTAGTGGTACTGGCATATAAATCCAGTGGTACTGCCGTATAAATCCAGTGATACTGTCGTATATGTCCAGTGGTACTGCCATATAATTCCAGTGATACTGCCGTGTAAGTCCAGTGGTACTGCCATATAAATCCAGTCCAGTGATACTGCCATATATGTCCAGTGATACTGCCGTATAAGACCAGTGATACTGCCGTATAATTCCAGTGGTACTGTTGTCTAAATCCAGTGGTACTGCCGTATAAATCCAGTACAGTGGTAATGTTGTACAAGTCCAGTGATACTGCAGTATAATTCCAGTGATACTGCCGTATAAAACCAGTTACACTGCAGTATAATTCCAGTGATACTGTCATATAATTCCAGTGATACTGCCGTATAAATTCAGTGGTACTGCCGTATAATTTCAGTGATACTGCCGTATAAGTCCAGTGATACTGCTGTATAATTCCAGTGGTACTGGTGTATTAGTTTAGTTGTACTGCCGTATAAGTCCAGTGATACTGCTGTATAAATCCAGTCCAGTGGTACTGCCATATAAGTCCAGTGGTACCGCCGTATAATTCCAGTGATACTGCCGTTTAATTCCAGTGTTACTGCCGTATAATTCCAGTGGTACTGCCGTATAAGTCCAGTGGTACTGCTGTATAATTCCAGTGATACTGCCGTATAAATCCAGTGATACTGCCATATAATTCCAGTGCTACTGGTGTATAAGTCCAGTGGTACTGCCGTATAATTCCAGTGACACTGGCGTATAAATCCAGTCCAGTGGTAATGCCATATAAATCCAGGTGTACTGCCGTATAATTCCAGTGATACCGCCGTATAATTCCAGTGATACTGCTGTATAATTCCGGTGGTACTGGCATATAAATCCAGTGATAATGCCGTATAAATCCAGTCCAGCAGTACTGCCGTATAAGTCCAGTGGTACTGTCCTGTGCTGTATATTATTTACTCCTAATAAAGGGTTATCAATATTTAATCCAAATAATTTTTACAGGGTTTGCCCTGTTTGGTGTAGGGGTACGCTCTTCTGTGCCACATAGTGTGTTATATAAATCCAGAAGAATAATGGAGAACAAAAATTTCAAGGATAAAATAGGGAAAGATCAAGAACCACTTCCTCCTAGTGCTGAAGCTGCTGCCTCTAGTCATGACATAGATGATGAAATGCCATCAACGTTGTCTGCCAAGACCGATGCCCAATGTGATAGTAGAGGGCATGTAAAATCCAAAAAGCCAAAGTTCAGTAAAGAACAAAAAAAATAAATTAAAATGGTCTGAGGAGAAATGTAAACTTGCCAATATGCCATTTACGGCACAGAGTAGCAAGGAACGGCTAAGGCCTTGGCCTATGTTCATGACTAGTGGTTCAGCTTCACATGACGATGGAAGCCCTCATCCTCCTGCTAGAAAAATGATAAGAGTTAAGATGGCAAAAGCACAGCAAAGAACTGTGCATTCTAAGATGATATCACAAATCCCCAAGGAGAGTCCAAGTGTGTCGGTGGTTGCGATGCCTGACAATCCCAACACTGGATGGTAAGAGGTGGCTCCTTCCACCATTTGTACTCACTCTGAAAGTGGTGGAAGTAGCACTTACAGTCCAGTTTCTAATATTCAACTTGAAGATGTCACACCAGGATGAGGATATGGGTGTTGATGGCGCTGAGGAGAAAGTTGACGATGAGGATTCTGATGGTGATGTGGTTTGTTTAAATCAGGCACCGGGGGAGACAGTTGTTGTCCATGGGAAGAAAAGCCCATTGTGATGCCTGGGCAAAATACCAAAACAGCCACCTCTACGGTGTGAAATTATTTCTCCACAAATCTGGATAACAGGTGTCAAGCCGTGTGTTGCCTTTGTCAATCCATAGTAAGTAGGGATAAGGACGTTAACCACCTAAGTATATCCTCCATTATACATCACCTGCTGCGCATTCATCAGAAGTCATTGTCAAGTTCAGAAACTTTGGGTAAGAGCGTAAGCAGTCCACTGACACCTAAATCCCTTCTTCTTCTTGTACCCAAGCTCCTGCAAGCCACACAACCAACTGCCTCAACATCAACTTCCTCCTTGGTAAGGAACGTCAGTAGTTCTGCAAGCCATGTCACTGGCAAGACTGAGGAGTCCTCTCCTAACCGGGATTCCTCCGGAGGATCCTTGAGTGGTATGCCTACTGCTGCTGCTGCTGCTGCTGCTGTTGTTGCTGCTGGGAGTCGATCGTCATCCCAGAGTGGAAGTCAGAAGACCACTTGTACTAATTCAAGTAAGCAATTGACTGTCCAACAGTCCTTTGCGAGGAAGATGAAATATGACAGCAGTCATCCTGTTGCAAAGCGGATAACTGAGGCCTTGACAGCTATGTTGGTGTTAGATGTGCATCCGGTATCCGCCATTAGTACAGTGTGACTTAGAGAATTGATGGAGGTAGTGTGTCCCTGGTACCAATCCCATCTAGTTTCCACTTCATTAGGCAGGTGATACCGAGAATGTATAGAGGCATCAGAAAAAGTGTCCTAAAAAATGCAGTTGTACCCACTGTCCACTTAACCACAGACATGTGGACAAGAGGAACAGGGTAGACTAAGGACTATATGATTGTGACAGCCCACTGCGTAGATGTATTGCCTCCCACAGCAACAACAGCAGCAGCACCAGTAGCAGCATCTTGCAAACACCAACTCGTTCCTAGGAAGGCTACGCTATGTATCACCACTTTCCGTAAGAGGCACACCGCTGACAACCTCTTACGCAAACTGAGGGACATCATCGCACATTGGCTTATCCCACTTAGACTCTCCTGGGGATTTGTGATATCGGATAATGACATCCAATATTGTGCGTGCATTACATCAGGGCAAATTCTAGCACGTCCCATGGTTTGACAATACAATTCATTTGGTGGTGCAGAATTTTTTGAAAAATGACTGGGTCATGCAGGAGATGCTGTTGGTGGCCTGAAAAATTGCTGGCCACTTTCGACATTCAGCCACTGCGTGTCGAAGACTAGAGCGCCAGCAAACACTCCTGAATCTGCTGTGCCATCACCTGAAGCAAGAGGTGGTAACAAGGTGGAATTCAACACTCTATATGCTTCAGGGGATGGAGGAGCAGCAAAAGGCCATTCAAGCATATACATCCACCTACGATATAGGCAAAGGAGGGGGAATGCACCTGACTCAAGTGCAGTGGAGAATGATTTACGTCTTGTGCAATGTTCTCCAACCCTTCGAACTTGCCACACGTGAAGTCAGTTCAGGCACTGCCAGCTTGAGTCAGGTCATTCCCCTCATCAGGCTTTTGCAGAAGCAGCTGGAGAAATTGAAGGAGGAGCTAAGACGGAGCGATTCCGCAGAGTATTTTGGACTTGTGGATGGAGCCCTTCATTCGTTTTACCAGGATTCAAGGGTGGTCAATCTGTTGAAATCAGAACACTACATTTTGGCCACCGTGCTCGATCCTAGGTTTGCAGCCTACGTTGTATCTCTCTTTCTGGCATACACAAGTCTGCAGAGGTTCATAGACCTACTGGTGAGAAAATTGTCAACTCAAGCGGAACGTGACCTGTCAACATCTCCTCATTCATTTTCTCCGCAACTGGGGCTGCGAGGAAAAGGATAACATTTCCTAGTCCACCCACTGGCAGTGATGCAGGGCAGTCAGGAGCAAATGTTGGCATCTGGTGCAGACTGAAGGAGCTGCCAACAATTACCGACATGTCTACTGTCACTGCATATGATGCTGTCACCATTGAAAGAATGGTGGAGGATTATATGGGTGATAGCATCCAAGTAGGCATGTCAGACAGTCTGTATGTATACAGGCAGGAAAAAGAGGCAATTTGGAGGCCTTTGCACAGACTGGCTTTATTTTACCTAAGTTGCCCCCCCTCTAGTGTGTACTCCGAAAGAGTGTTTAGTGCAGCCGATATCCTTGTCAGAGATCGGCGTAGGAGGTTACTTCCACAAGATGTTGAGAAAATGATGTTCATCAAAATGAATTATAAATTCCTCTGGGAAGACCTTTGCCAGCAATTGCCTCCAGAAAGTACACAGGGATGAGAATGACATCTTGCCTCAGTAAAGCCACTTTGTGCAAGGAGAGATTAATTGCTTCTTTATTGTGAGGCCCAAACGAACCAATCATTTCAGCCACAGTTGTGTGGCAGAACCTGTCGCTGAAATGATTGGTTTGTTAAAGTGTGCATGTCCTGTTTATACAACATTAGGGTTGGTGGGAGGGCCCAAGGACATTTCCATCTTGCACCTCTTTTTTTTCTTTGCATTATGTGCTCTTTGGGACCAATTTTTTTAAACTGCTATCCTGTCTGCCACTGCAGTGCCACTCCTAGATGGGCCAGGTATTTGTGCCGCCCACTTGTGTCACTTAGCTTCGTTATCCAGCAACTCGGTGCAACCTTTTGGCCTAAAAACAATGGCCCTCATTCCGAGTTGATCGCTCGCTAGCTACTTTTAGCAGCCATGCTAACGCATTGTTGACGCCCACGAGGGAGCGTATTTTCACTTTGCAAGTGTGCGAACACGTGTGCAGCCGAGCGGTACAAAAACATTTTGTGCAAAACAAGACCAGCCCTGTAGTTACTTATCTTCTGCGATGATTCCAGCGATGGAGGTCCCGGAATTGATGTCAGATACCCGCCCTCCAAACGCCTGGTCATGCCTGCGTTTTCCCTACCACACCCAGAAAACGTTCAGTTGACACCCATAAACGCCCTCTTCCTATCGATCTCCTTGCGATTGGCTATACGAATGGAATCGTCGCTAGAAGCATTGCACAGCAACGATGCTGTTTGTACCCGTACAATGCGTGTCCGCATTGCAGTGCATACGCATGCGCAGTTTTGCCGTTTTTTTACCTGATCGCTGCGCTGCAAAAATCGGCAGCGTGCGATCAACTTGGAATGACCCCCCATATTGGGAGTTGGGAGCTGTTCAGAATAGACTGGAAATGAGTGGAAATTAATGTTATTGAGGTTAATAATAGCGTAGGATTAGTTAGCAGTTGGGCAAAACCATGGTGGTTATTCCGAGTTGATCGCAGCCAGCAACTTTTAGCTGCTGCTGCGATCAACTAGTCCACGCCTATGGGTAGTGTATTTTAGCTTAGCAGGGCTGCGATTGCTTGTGCAGCCCTGCTAAGCTAAAAAAAATAAAAGCAAAACTAGACTAGCCCTATACATACCCTGTGCGACGATCCCTGCGATGCTGGAGCCAGCTCTGGCGTCAGACATCCGCCCTCTGTTCTGCTGGGCACGCCTGCGTTTTACTCACCACTCACCGAAAACGGTCTTCAACGCTCCGTATCCGCCCAGGTACGCCTTCTTCTTGTCAATCTTCTTAGCGGTCCACTCTGCGACCACTTTCTTCTCTAGACGCAACGTAACCTGGCGACCACTTTCGCCAGGCAACGTCGTGCACACGCACTGCGGCCGCCGCACATGCGCATTCCGCACCCGTTCACACCACAGCGATAAACCACTGCGTGCACTGCTGGGGGGGCAGATATAACATGTGCAGAGAGAGTTAGATTTGGGTGTGGTGTGTTCAAACTGAAATCTAAATTGCAGTGTAAAAATAAAGCAGCCAATATTTACCCTGCACAGAAACAAAATAACCCACTCAAATCTAACTCTTTCTTCACGTTATCTCTGCCCCCCCTGCAGTGGCAAACGCAGGATTTGCATGGGGGGGTTTCCAGAACTGGGCGGAGCCAATCACGGGGGTGGGGACTGAGGTGACCCAGTATATGCTGGGTCCGTAAAACTAGTGTGTCTGTGTGTGTGTGTGTGTATATATATATATATATATATATACACATACACACACACATACATATACACGGGTGGTCTTCAGTATGCCGGCGGTCGGGCTCCCGGCAACCAGCATACCGGCGCCGGGAGCCTGACCGCCGGCATACCGACACTTATTCTCCCTCATGGGGGTCCACGACCCCCCTGGAGGGAGAATAGAATAGTGTGGCGCGCATAGCGTGGCGAGCGCAGCGAGCCCGCAAGGGGCTCATTTGCGCTCGCCACACTGTTGGTAAGCCGGTGGCCGGCCTCCCGGCGCCGGTATGCTGGTCGCCGGGAGGCCGGCCGCCGGGAGATCGTAGTGAACCCATATACACATATACATAGCATATTAAACATGCATACATATATATATATATACACACACACATACAGTACACATATATATATACACATGTATATATATATATATATATATCTATCATATGTGTGTGTGTGTGTGTGTGTGTGTGTGTGTGTGTGTGTGTGTGTGTGTGTGTGTGTTTATATGTATGTATGTATGTATGTATATACATGTGTATATATGTAGGCACATGGATATATATGTACTATAATTAAAATAATGTAAACTTTTATTGCACTTGCAAGTGCCACCAGGAAGACAGCAGGCTGCAGAGGACGCTAGACAGTCATTAATAATACTCATGCAGCTAAAAAAAAAAAATAATAATTTTTTTTTCCAGTGGAGGGGGGTTTCTGGGTACTCGGAAACCCCCCCTGGGTGCGCCACTGCCCTGCAGTGTACATGGTTTTGCCCAACTGCTAACAAATTTGCTGCTGCGATCAACTCTGAATTATCCCCAATACCCGAAAAGTGTCCACCGCACATCTCTCCCTCTCTGTCTATATATATATATATATATATATATATAATACATACTGTGTATATATATATATATATATATATATATATATATATATATTGAGAATGCTGATTTATATACAGGGATGAAAGCTATACCTTAAACACACTTTAAATACACTTTACCATGGAGCCGCTGCGGCCGCTATACTTAATACACACTCTACGTACTCTTTACGCTATTAGCGTAAAGAGTCCCGTACTGTGTACGGACTTTGCGCACAAAACGCGGCGCTGACAGTACAAAGTACACACAGCGCGTACGCACCCAGAGATACACCGCAAACCTTTAACAGCTATGCAATGCAATAATAATACACTTTAAACCTTAGCAGGGAAAGGAAGACACGACACCAGATTGTAATTAAACTGCTGGGTTCCGACACCACAGCATATTATTACTGAAAGGGGGTTACAATATATACAATACAATATAATACAATACAACAGAATAATGGCTACAGTCAATGGTACATACGTGATTGGATTCGCCGTGCTACCCGGTCTGGTCCTCAGTCATCTGATAGATAACTTTGTGAGTCTTGTGTCTGACCAGGCCTGCAGCAGGCTCTCTTTATACAATTCTTCCAAAACCTAACACAATGGAAACTGTAATCTCTTTGTCCATTGGACACAGGGATGGTCATTTACAGTACAGGAGAGGTCATAGGTCGGTTTGAATAGGTAGGCGATGTCTGTTCCAACTGCTCTTGTGAGTGGTCTCCTCTGGATTCCCGCCGCATACATAATGTACAATAAATACAGTTTATATCTATATTCTGCTCCTGCACATAACTATCCGCAGGAACATGCGATCTGCTGCAGACCAACACCGGAATGTTACCCTTAAAATACCCTACAGCTGGATACCAAACACCACCTTATAACATTAGTCTGTCCCCTCCTATCCTGTAACGGTGAATCCCTTTGTTCTGAAACCATTTAAACTGCTGTAACTTGTTGCTGTGGTGCAGGGAGATTATGTGTACATTGTGCACTATTTGGATTAAATATGTAATGTGTTTTGATAGCTTTCCATGCGTTCGCAAACTCTACTGTAAATACTCATACCACGCGCTAATGCGCAGGACCGCGGGAGCGACCATACGCAAATTGCGGATATGTGCACGCACGGCAGAACAAGAACATGCGCGGAGGCCATCTGTGTGTAGTTTGTACGTGATGTGTGTACTGCAATATTTTTCGACTTTGACAATATATAAATATATATATACATATATATAAAGCAGCTGGACCTGGCACAGCCTTTTTTAATAATTGCGTGACGGGTGCCCTCACGAAAGAACATGTATACAAAAGCATGAGGTGCGGCACTCCAATAAATAAGGACGCTATCACGGCAGTAATTGCAAAATGTCAATGACTTTTACTAATATGGCATTTTCATCAGGACAACAAGTATAACAATGGCCCTCATTCTGAGTTGTTCGCTCGCAAGCTGCTTTTAGCAGCTTTGCATACGCTAAGCCGCTGCCTACTGGGAGTGAATCTTAGCTTATCAAAATTGCGAACGAAAGATTAGCAAAATTGCGAATAGACACTTCTTAGCAGTTTCTGAGTAGCTCCACACTTACTCGGCATCTGCAATCAGTTCAGTCAGTTTCGTTCCTGGTTTGACGTCACAAACACACCCAGCGTTCGGCCAGACACTCCTCCGTTTCTCCAGCCACTCCCGCGTTTTTCCCAGAAACGGTAGCGTTTTTTCGCACACACCCATAAAACGGCCTGTTTCCGCCCAGAAACACCCACTTCCTGTCAATCACATTACGATTACCAGAACAAAGAAAAAACCTCGTAATGCCATGAGTAAAATACCTAACTGCATAGCAAATTTACTTGGCGCAGTCGCACTGCGGACATTGCACATGCGCATTAGCGACTAATCGCTCCGTTGCGACAAAAAAATAACGAGCGAACAACTCGGAATGACCCCCAATGTGTCTTACCTTATAAAGAGATTAACACCCAGTGAGGCGTCAAAATGCCGCAGCGGGACTGCACACCCCGAACCGCGACACTGAACAAGTGACATCATAATGGTCAACCAATCACAGGAAACCACTGACGAGTGCTATCACCATAGTTATCCCTAGACAGGAAGCAGCAACGAGACAAATCTATATATAGATATATATTTAGGGGTCTATATATTTATAGACCCCTATATATTTATTTAAGGGTCTATTTACAAAGCCTTGGATGGAGATAAAGTCACTGGAGATAAATTACCAGCCAATCGGCTCCTAACTGTCATTTTTCAAACACAGCCTGTGCCATGGCAGTTAGGAGCTGATTGGCTGGTACCACAAGCGGATTTAGCGGGGGGCGATTAGGGTGACAGCCCCCCCCCCCCTAACATACAGCTCTCGATCACGTGCGGCTGTGCGCACAGTGTGCCAGAGATCGGCATTAGTCCCTCCCCCAGTAGAGTGAGTCAATGCTGGGTGATACGGGACTGAGCCAGCAGCAGCTGTGCAGATAAAAGAGAGAGCTCTCCCGCTCCCGAGTCCCGGCCAATCAGAGCTGGCCTCCCTCCCCTGCTCCTCTGTCACTCACTTCCATGTGGTTTTGGCATTTTCTCCCAGCGTGCTGTAAGCCTGCCAGCCCAATGCAATGCACTACTGGGAGTGGGACAGGAGTCTGTCTCTCCGAGTCCTGCCTGCCCAGTGTCCTACATAATGGAACCTCAGCTGCAGGAGGAGCCCCCTCCTCACCTTCCTTCTCCTCTTCAGCAGTAATGTAAGTCTCCTCCTTGTCTTCAGCTGCTAAGCTGAGGTTAATTTCCTGATCTGCATGTGTTTATTGTGCAGCTTACACCGATGTCTGCACAAACCTCAGAGTCAGAGATTGCTGCAATCAGTGAAGGGAGGCATGGCATGCAGTGTGATAGCAGCAGTGTTTAGTGAAGAGATTGCTTGTAACATGGGGGGTCTTTCCGAGTTGATCGCTAGCTGTCGTTGTTCGCAGCGCAGCGATCAGGCTAAAAATCGCCTGCGCGTGCGTATGCACCGTAATGCGCACGCGCGTCGTACGGGTACAAAGCCCGTTGTGGTTGTGCACAGGTTCTAGCGAAGTTTTCAGTCGCACTGACGGCCGCAAGAAGATTGACAGGAAGGGGGCGTTTCTGGGTGTCAACTGACCGTTTTCAGGGAGTGTTTGCAAAAAAACAAGCGTGTCTGAAAAAACGCAGGCATGGCTGGGCATTCGCTGGGCGGATGTATGATGTCAATCCGGACACGAATAGGCTGAAGTGATCGCAAGTGCTGAGTAGGTTCAGAGCTACTCAGAAATTGCACAAACTGTTTTTGCAGAGCTCGGCTGCACAAGCGTCCGCACTTCTGCTAAGCTAAAATACACTCCCCAGTGGGCGGCGGCATAGCATTTGCGCGGCTGCTAAAACTAGCTATCGAGCGATCAACTCGGAATGACCCCCATGAAACGTTGCTCCTCACAGACAGGTTACAGGCAGTGCAGTGCTCAATGTAAAAATGGGTATAAGCTATCTGTATTGGGCCCTCTGACCTCACTTAATCTTAATGCTAAGGGCACTTTCTTTCAGAAGTAATAATATTTATATATTTCTCCCACCATCCCACATCACTATGTTATAGCCTATATGTCTAGACATTTACACTAAGCTTGTGTTTCACTTGTGTGGCAATATTCTTTTTTTTTCGAAAGAAGTTTTCCTCTTTGTCCTGGGACAACGACACCATCCTGAGGTTTGACATTCACCCCTTGGTGGTAGTCTCCTGCAGCGCTGTCATGCACAGAGTGTGAAGGTTATGAACCCACAAACCTGTTTGGTTCAGGAACAGACTGTCACCCTGACCCCCACTGCTGCTCTGGCAATAGTATAGTGAGTGCAATTCATGAAGGAGCGGACAGCTTTCTGCTTCTCCATGGAGTTCAGGTTTGCCATCTCTGGATGGCGCAACTTGAACCGTGGTGCAGGAACGGCAGGGAAGCTCATGCTGGCTCCGCCCCCTGACCTCCGATCAGCCTCTGCGGCCTGCCGGGAGGTGAGCAGGCGGCACATGCGCAGAAGGGCCCACCATCTGATTCCAAGGACCGCAGACGGGGACCACATGTGAAGAGAGCATCGCTGGAGCCCAGGACACCGCATCGCTTTGCCGGAAGGGCGAGTATACATGAATCGCTACTTATAACAGCTATACATCGCATCAAACCAATTACAATGCATAGTTATAAGTATCAATTAATTTTTATTTATTTTTATGAATAGACCCCTAATTCTTAAACTGCCCCCACTAAAAGAAATGTCTAGATCCGCCACTGGCTGTTACTTTATCTCCAGCAACTTTATCTCCATCCAAGGCTTAGTAAGTAGACCCCTTAGTCTGCTCCAGTGCCCTCCGTGTAGGATTACTGTGCTTCAGCGACAATACTGAAGTAAATACGTACATACTGTACATTTATACTCTGTGAAACACATCTAATCTAATATAGCTGAAGCCTCTTACCTGCAAATGCCATTGTGTGTGCCGGAGCCACATACCATCAGAAAAGCATTGCACACATAGAAAATATGAAATGTCTACAAAACGGGAGAATGTTTGGCCAGAATTTTACAAGACTCCAAGAATAAAAAAAAATTAAAAAAATATGTTTCTTTGGAAAAACCGTAGTACAGGGTGATCTCTGGTCATTGTCACTTCTAACCCCCATTGACCGTTCAATTGTCTTTTTTTTTCAGCAAGTCCAGAAGAAACATCCTAACTTTATAGAAACTAATTAAGATGCCTAGCGGGTAATCTGATCTGTTAATTAAAGCCGTGGATGAGTGATGTAGACGGGGGAATACAGCTAATCTAATATAAGTATATTCTTGCTTGTGTTAACTTTCTTTTTTTTTGTTCCAATTTTATCTTAAATATATTAATTTAAAATGTGTTAACCCACTTGAGGTGTCAGAAGTAAAGATGAAATTATTTACATTCTGAAAACACATTGTTATGTGTTGCGATAATGCCTTAATATATATTTTTTTAATATATATAATTATCTTAACAGCGAATATTTATAGAGAAAAATACAAGATTTGGAAATTAATATTGTGCTGAAAACATTTCAACCTTAGGGGCTCATGAGGAGTTGGATGGAATTTGTGTCTAACGCGCAACTTCAAAATGCATTAAAAAAAGGCGAATTAGGTTAGCTGTGTTGGTCGTACAGTATTAATGCTATGACACCTGCACCCAAATAATACACATTATCGTAGATGGCTGGACAGTAGGCCTAATTCAGTATGGATTGCAATTGCAAATGCAATCCATAGCTATGCAAATGTAGGAGGAGTTGCATACCACCTCCCTAATACATTTGCAATGCGATCGCATATATGATGAACATCGCAACCATTGGTCGTTATGTTCATCTGTGACGGCAGGCTGAGGAAGCATTTGGGATGCAGTCCTTTGTCTCACCACTCCCAGAAAATGGAGGTTACCTCCCCCCCCATGTTTTCTACAACACCTGCCGCCCCAGCCCTCGTACCTCCCTCCGAACTCCTCTGCTTGTGAATCAGGTAGAGGCATTTGCATGCACAGAATGGGTCCTGTGCATGCACAGTTTCCCAACCATCAGGAACTTCAGTGAGTATCGCAGGAGCGATCCTTACTGAATTGAGTTGCAAACAGGATGTAAAAGGTAAAAGCCTATTAAACATATACCAAATAAAAGATTTTATTAAGTTGAAATCAAAAGACAGTGACTTTCCCCTTTAAAAGATGACAAGGATGTTAGAGATGACTGCACTCCATTGCTGTATCCATCTCCAATTCTGAAGCTGTCTGGAGTCCTTCACCAAGATGGCTGCCAAAGGTGTTTCTGTCGCACCTCTTCAGTGTGTTGAGCGTTGCAATGTGACACGGACGTGTGGCGTATAGCTTCAGGTACTTATGTACTTATGGTAAAGTATATTTACTTTCCTCTGGTGTCTATTATAAGCCTTGTATAGTTCTACACCAGTGACGTGCGGTGGGGTGAGGTAGGTGAGGCAGAGCCTTTCCTGTTATACTAACGTTTGTGCCAGAGTTTTGACAGTATAAAGTATATGAAAAATACAAAGAATATGTTAGAAATATCCTCTTTGTAATTATTATTCTAATCATTTTTATAGTTAAAACTCTGTAATCAACACTCACCAAACACTATACTGCTGCACCTGTGTATAATGCCCACATGTATATACTGCTGCACCTGTGTATAATGCCCACATGTACCCTTTGGCTCATATATTGTGTGTAAATCTGGCTCTGGTACTATGTAAGATGTGCAGTTCGTTTTCTAAGAAAACTAAAACCACCAGAACTTCCAGGTAGAGATGAGCAACCCAGATTACCTGAAATCAGGACGGCTCCAAAATCGTTAATCATAGCCGCATCCAAGTCCTTGCTCAGGTTTCCTGCCAGGCTGTGATGTCAGATCAAGGCCGAACGTTATCCTCCCAGTGCCGGATTCTCCTAGGTTTTGGTTTCCATATAAGGGGCCGCGGCAGGGACTCTGCGCCATTTCAATCCAGTCCTCCTGTCACACTTTTGCATGCTATGCTCTGCTCTGCAGTGTCCATGTGGGCTACTGGGGCTGTGTCCATCTTTAAGTGGCTGTGCCGCTGGGGTTGTGTCCATCTCAAAGGAGCTGTGCTGCTGAGACTGTTCATCTCTAAGGAGCTGTGCTGCTGAGACTGTTCATCTCTAAGGAGCGGTGGTGCTGTCACTGTGGGAGTCATTCTGACCTGATCGCACGCTGCCATTCATCACAGCGCAGCGATCAGGTCAGAAGTGCGCATACGCTGGTGCCGCAGTGCGCCGTGCATGCCAGACAGCCGACGGCTGCCGTAGTCCAGCGATCGCCTCTGCCTGATTGACAGGCAAAGGCGGTTGCTGGGTGGAAAGGGGCAGCAGGTTTTGTGGGTGCGGTCTGGACAATGCAGGCATGGCCGGACCGTGCGGAGGGTGGGCCGCAGCGGCTGCGTTAAGTCACACGCAGCCGCTGCGACCATCACAATGATGAGTAACTCCCAGCCAGCACGCAGGAGCTGCGCTGGCCGGGAGTTACTCTTCAAGTACAAAAGCATCGCCGATGTGCGATGCTTTTGTAGTGTGCGGTGGGGCCGGGCCTGACATGCCGGGCGGAATAGCCCTGTGCTGGACGTCCCCCGCATGTCAGTGTGGATGATCGTGGCTGTGCTAAATTTAGCACAGCTACGATCAGGTCTGAATCACTCCTTGTGTCCATCTGTGAGGAGTCGTGCTGTCACTGTGTCCATCTAAGTGGCTGTGCTGTGTCCATACACAATCTGTGTCCAGTCCCCTTAGTCTAATTAGTCTAATTCCATCACAGTGGTGCTACACTGACTATGCAGACCCCAACCACTGCGTTCACAGTGTGACTCCATATTTGTTGGCAAAAAAAGTTAAAAAAATTGTTGTATTTGTACTGTTCTGCGCACTATAACACAGTACGTTGTAGTGCCCAAGTGCATGCGCGTAAGAGCGGTCTGACTCCATGCAGTGTGAACCAGCTGCCAGTTAAAAAAATTTAAAATTATTGTATTTGTTTGTACTGTGCACTGTAGCAATGTTTCCTACAGATGGAGCCACGCTAATCATGGCTCCGTCTGTGCCTGGGCGCACCCGCCCGGGCGCTCCTAACGTCGAGAGTGTCTCCATCCAGGTGGGCGCGTGCGCCCGTGATGGAGACGTGCCCCATTCACTAGAATGGGAGAGCGTCTCTGTGCACTCCTGGTGGGGATAGGCAGACGGGTCGACTAGTCATATCGGCAGTGCACACCTGTGATGGAGCCACACTGGATGACCCTGCTCTGTCGCTTAGTAACCAGCCAGCTCATTGCAGCCTTTGGCCAGTATTGGTGAAAACAATATTATGAGCTGTGAGGTGGTCAAAATTGACTGGAAATTAGTTGAAATTAATGAAATTGAGATTAATAATACTCTATGAACAAAAAAAAGGCCCAAATTCAGTATGTCAATGTCATCAGTAAAAGGCTGTGGGCTGTGACAAGGGCATAGCTACCATAGGTGCAGGGAATGCAGCTGCTATGGGGCCCAGAGCTGAGAAGGGCCCACCTTCCCTGCCAAAGTAATATGTTTTATATACATTTTTACCATTGGGTGATACTTAGGAGACCTTACAAACTTATGCCTTAGGGTCTAGAATAAATCTATACGCCCCTGGCACTGCTCATTGTAAAGTGGTATAAAATTAACTGGAGGGCATTATAATGTTGCATAATATGAAGTAAAGATGAGCGGGTTTGGTTCGTCGAGATCCGAACCCCCCCGAACTTCACCTATTTTACACGGTTCCGAGGCAGCCTCGGATCTTCCCGCCTTGCTCGGTCATCATCCCGCTGTCGGATTCTCCCGAGATTCGTATTCTATATATAGAGCCGCGCGTCGCCGCCATTTTCACTCGTGCACTGGAGATTGAATGGAGAGGATGTGGCTGTGTTCTCTCCCTGAAAAACTCCGTAATCTGTGCTCAGTGTGCTGCAACTATCTGTGCTCAGTCTGCTGCAAATATCTGTGCTCAGTGTGCTGAAAATATCTACGTTCTCTGCCTGAAAATGCTCCATATCCGTGCTCAGTGTGCTGCAAATATCTGTGCTCAGTGTGCTGAAAATATCTACGTTCTCTGCCTGAAAATGCTCCATATCTGTGCTCAGTGTGCTGCAAATATCTGTGCTCAGTGTGCTGCATTGTGGGGACCACCAGTATATAATTATAGTAGTACAGTATAGTAGGCCATTGCTGTATCTTGCAGCTCTGTGTCAAGTATACTATCCATATCTGTGCTGCATTATTGTGAGCAGTATATAGTAGGACAGTGCAGCATTTTGGCGACCAGCAGTATACATATAGTACAGTACAGTAGGCCATTGCTGTATCTTGCAGCTCTGTGTCAAGTATACTATCCATATCTGTGCTGCATTATTGTGAGCAGTATATAGTAGGCCAGTGCAGCATTTTGGTGACCAGCAGTATACATATACAGTAGTACAGTACAGTAGGCCATTGCTGTATCTTGCAGCTGTGTCAAGTATACTATCCATATCTGTGCTGCATTGTTGTGAGCAGTATATAGTAGGACAGTTCAGCATTTTGATGACCAGCAGTATACATATAGTACAGTACAGTAGGCCATTGCTGTATCTTGCAGCTCTGTGTCACTTCTAGTATCCTGATCAGTGCTCACTATCTGCTGCATTGTAGTGACCAGTATGTATACTGTACTGTGCGACGTGTGTTATACACCTGGTGATTTTATACATCCTGTAATCTGTACGGAGCGATGTGTGAGATACACCTGGGGATTATACACCCTATATACTGTACTGTGCGGCATGTGATACACCTGGTGATGATTATACACCCTGTATACTGTACTGTGCGGCGTGTGATACACCTGGTGATGATTATACACCCTATATACTGTACTGAGTGATGTGTGAGATACACCTGGAGATTATACACCCTGTATACTGTACTGTGCGGCGTTTGATATACATGGTGATGATTATACACCCTATATACTGTACTGAGCGATGTGTGAGATACACCTGGGGATTATACACCCTATATACTGTACTGAGCGATGTGTGAGATACACCTGGGGATTATACACCCTATATACTGTACTGAGCAATGTGTGAGATACACCTGGGGATTTTACACCCTATATACTGTACTGAGCGATGTGTGAGATACACCTGGGGATTATACACCCTGTATACTGTACTGTGCGGCGTGTGATACACCTGGTGATGATTATACACCCTATATACTGTACTGAGCGATGTGTGAGATACACCTGGGGATTATACACCCTATATACTGTATTTAGCGATGTGTGAGATACACCTGGGGATTATACACCCTATATACTGTACTGAGCGATGTGTGAGATACACCTGGGGATTATACACCCTATATACTGTACTGAGCAATGTGTGAGATACACCTGGGGATTATACACCCTATATATTGTATTGAGCGATGTGTGAGATACACCTGGGGATTATACACCCTATATACTGTACTGAGCGATGTGTGAGATACACCTGGGGATTATACACCCTGTATACTGTACTGTGCGGCGTGTGATACACCTGGTGATTATACATCCTGTAATCTGTACTGAGCGATGTGTGAGATACACCTGGTAATATCTGTGCTCAGTGTGCAGTATTGTGGTGACCACCAGTATATAGTAGTACAGTACAGTAGGCCATTGCTATATCTTGCAGCTCTGTGTCACTTCTAGTATCCTGATCAGTGCTTAACATCTGTGCTCAGTGTCAGTGCTGCATTGTGGTGACCAGTATACTACAGTACAATAGTCCAGTGCTGTTCTCGCTGCTCAGTGTCAGTTCTCCGTAGTATCATCAGTGATCAGTATAATCAGTTCTCAGTATAATCAGTGCGCTTTCCGTTTTCCGCCATTAGTGCAGTGGGATTTAGACAATTGATGAAGTTATTGTGTCCCCGATACAAAATCCCATCTAGATTCCACTTCACTAGGCAGGCGATAGTGAGATTTTATCAATTAATATCAGTGATTTATAATTATTAATTACAGTGATTTTGCCAAATAATTCCAGTGATTTTGTCATTTTCTTCCAGTGATTTGGACCAATAATACCATTGATTAGAAAGAATAATTCCTGTGATTTTGTCATTTTCTTCCAGTGATTTGGACCAATAATACCATTGATTAGAACGAATAATTCCTGTGATTTTGTCATTTTCTTCCAGTGATTTGGACCAATAATAACATTGATTAAAACGGATAATTCCTGTGATATTGAGGTGTTTGTGTCGCTTAGCTTAGCCGTCCAGCGACCACAGTGCACCTCTTTTTCTCTTTTCTTTGCATCATGTGCTGTTTGGGGCCAATTTTTTTAAGTGCCATCCTGTCTGACACTGCAGTGCCACTCCTAGATGGGCCAGTTGTTTGTGCCGGCCACTTGGGTCGCTTAGCTTAGTCATCCAGCGACTTCGGTGCAAATTTTAGCACTAAAAATAATATTGTGAGGTGTGAGGTGTTCAGAATAGACTGGAACTGAGTTTTTTTTTAAAAAACACACCCGAATCCACAAAAAAATTTCAGGGAGGTTTGGACAAAACGCGTCCGAATCCAAAACACGGCCGCGGAACCAAATCCAAAACCAAAACACAAAACCCGAAAAATTTCCGGTGCACATCTCTAATATGGTATACTATAAAATGTCCCTCAGTGTTCTGGCTATGCCCCCGGGCTTTGGTGTGACTGTCAGTGAAGATTAAAGGCTGTGGGCTACTTTGTTTCATCTGTGAAGAACTGTGGGCTGTAGCACTCTGACTGTGTCAGTGTTAGGCAAATCATTATTATTTATTAAAATATTCTTTGTCTCTATGGGGTTTCATAGTTTATTAAACTGCCATTCTGTCTGCCATTGCTCTGTTGCTTCATTTAGCCAGCCAGCCTTTGGCCTGTAATCGCTGAACTATATTGTGAACTGTGAGGTGGTCAAAACTGGAAATGATTGGAAATGAATGTTATGGAGGTTAATAATATTGTAACAAAAACAAATCCAAAACCCAAAACAAGAGAGGGTGGTTTTGTAAAACCAAAACACAAGGATTAAATAAAAACCAAAAGCAAAACACAGGGGTCGGCACACATTTCTACTTAGGATACATTCATTCATGCAGATGCTGCTGACATTTGTTGTCATCATCATCATCTGCACTTACTGTATTTCTCACCAGGGTTTGAACACCAGCAAGTGATTTGTCTCAAATAACATGCTTATCATAAGTGAACAAGTCCTTTCTGTCATTTTTCCAAACTTACACACACCCTTTTGGGCCCTTATGGCACAAGGAGTTAAAAGAGTAATAAGTGATTCAGTTGGCATGGCTTAGGAGGAGTACACATTTTTGGTGCACATGTGTAGTTGAAAACAATGACAGTTGTGACTTAAAAATGGTGCAAAGTGCTTTTGTTTCCAACTCTTAAATACAGCAGAAAATGCTGGGCACTAGTACGGAGAGTCTTTAGGGAGGTCCAACCTTTGACCTGCTGTGCAACTGCACATGTGCTGACTGCAGCCATCTTTACTGTATAGAGTGATGCAGTACTGGACAGATGCACAGTACTTTGCTCCCTATTAACTGCAACACCTAACTCTATGGTTACCACTGTTAACCCCTGCATTAACACTGAGTTTCTGTATTTCAACCACTACTCTGTTAACTACGGTTTACCAGCATCCTGGTTAAGGGCTACCTTTGAGTGGCCTAAAGGGCCCCATACACTTCCGCGACATGTCAGATGAACATGTCGTGGGCGATCACCCGCGGCAGCCTCCCGGGGGGCATGATCGCCCACGATACATTGTATGCTGTCCTTTTGCATATGATGTATCTTGGGCGATCCTGGGTGATCCCAGCAACACCTGCGGGGTCGGACCAGATTGAATGTGCAGCACATTCAATCTGGAGGATCCGATCCGATGCTCACGGGAACGCGCATCGGATCGGATTGGAAACGCCTCCAAAATGCCCGATTTCATCCGATATACAGTATATCGGGCCGAATGCCCGAAATCAGGCATTATCGCTTTAGTGTATGGGGCCCTTAACAGTCACAGTCTATTGTGACCACCATCCCAATAGGCTACACTATAACAATATTCTCCACACATTGAAAATGCTATTTCAGTTTAAAAAGACTGCTTCCAAAGTGTGGCTTTTGAAGTGCACCCAGTGAACCATAGAGAGTCACTGCTGCAATACCAAGGTAGATTGCACTGTGTATCTGCTGCACTTCACAAATGAGCTTCAATAATTTTATCCCAAAACTTTGCTACATCTCCTCAGTAATAGTTGAGTAGCAATAATTATCTGTTATGATTTTCAGGGTATTCCCTTAAATTAAGACACTAACCTAACTATGTAAGTATGTCCTTTCTAATTAAAAAGTATGTGTGAACAGATAAAATATAATAACTTATGTACAATATTTATTTGTATTTACATACTCTATCACTCCCAGCCTTAATGGAACAATATACTGAAACATTAATTGCTACATTAACCAAGTATATTTTCTAGAATTTTATTGGCGCACAAGACAAGGGTACTCTCATGCCTCAGTAATGCTGTGTTACAGTTATTATTTAGAAAAGTAATTCAATATTCTACAGTGTTTCCTATAACATTATCACTAGGAGCACAATGCTAATGGAGTGCATGCATTATTACGCCTTGAGTCTGAAAGCGGTAATGATGAGACTAAATATACTGTACAGACTAAATATACAGATAGATAATGTTTTATACACAGAATTAGGCTCAGATTTCTGCTGAACATTTGAAACAAATTCACAGAAAATATTTTCCCCAAACAAGCTGTGTGACCATATTCGGTTATGGGTTGACAGTCAGAAGGTCAACAATGTCTTGGTCAACCAATACAAAGCCGACATGGTCAAAAGGTTGACATAGAAATGGTTTGACACGAGAAAAGGTCGACATGAGTTTTTTTGTTTTTCTGGTGTCAGAATTTCCCTACCAGCATGTGGACCCCAAATTGGTGCACCATGTCCCCTCACATGCTAAAAAAGAACAACATTTTAAAAAAACTAATTCCAGTAAACTCAGAATGCTGTCTCACTTTGAATGTCTCTGTAAATACTCAGTAGTTAGAAGAGGCAATATCTTTGTTATACTATATATCGCATTCTGGCCCCAACTCCCCGTGATCTGGAACTTCATGAATTAGCTTGGGAGGCAGACCTTCCTAGCCCTATTGATGTGATGGTCCATCATTAGGTTGAGATTGGCTAAAGCTTCTATTAGCATGGCCATAAGAGAGACGTGTTACAAGGTATGCACCAGATGGTACTTGGTCCTGTCTAAGCTCCACACCATATTTCCATTGTCCTCAAACTCATGTTGGAGAGATTGTGGGGAATAAGGTACATTCTTTCACACTAGGTGGTCATATGCAATTTTACAAACTTTTTGGGACCAAATGTGGACAATGGTGTCAAGGATATTGGGTATACCTATGCTGAGTGATGTTTCTGTGGCTTTGTTGAGTGCCCTTGTTTTATCTGTTTCTAAGCACTAAGGTGGTCATTTCGAGTTGTTCGCTAGCTGCTTTCGTTTGCTGCACAGCGATCAGGCAAAAAAACAACACTTCTGCGCATGCGTATGCGGCGCAATGCGCACGCGCGTCGTACTATTACAATGAACTATGTAGTTTCATACAAGGTCTACCGAATCTTTTCAGTCGCACTGCTGGCCGCAGAGTGATTGACAGGAAGAGGGCCTTTCTGGATGTCAACTAACCGTTTTCAGGGAGTGTTCGAAAAAACGCAAGCGTGCCAGGAAAAACGCAGGCGTGGTTGGGCGAACGCAGGGCGTGTTCATGACGTCAAAACAGGAACTGAATAGTCTGAAGTGATCACAAGCGCTGAGTAGGTCTGAAGCTACTCTGAAACTGCACAAAATTATTTTGTAGCAACTCTGCGATCCTTTCGTTCGCACTTCTGCTAAGCTAAAATACACTCCCAGCGGGAGGCGGCATAGCATTTGCATGGCTGCTAAAAACTGCTAGCGAGCGTACAACTCGGAATGACCACCTAAGATAGGCTCACAGTACATGTATGCAACTCCGCCAAATCACTGATTGCTAAAAATTGGAAATGCTTAGTGGCACCTTCATTGGCTGCTCTCCATGCTAGGATGAACTTTGTGGCCTCCATGGAGTATATTATGAGCTTACAAAATAATACTGTGAATACTTTGCACAATATATGGTCTCCCTGATCTCGCTGTCAATCTTCACTATCCCTGGACTCTGCTAGAGATCCCCTATACCAGAGGTTCTCAAACTGTGTGCCTGGTTCTCAAACTGAGGCACGCTGGGCTGCCTCAGGACACTTGCAGGGGTGCCTTGGTTTGGTGGTCCAGGACCAAATCAAATTATTTGTTGGCAATGTAATAGGCCAAACCAGTGCTGGTGGCATCCAGTGATAAAACATGTGGACAAACAGAGGCAAATCTTGTCCCAAACCACATAATTGAACCTGAGGCTGACATATAAGCAGAGTTTACTTCACTGAATATGTATTTCTAAGTTTCTCAGTAAGAAACTTTTGGCCTAGGGGTGCCATAAAAAAAATTCTGCCACTCTTGGGCTGTGATTCAAATAAGTTTGGGAACCACTGCCCTATGCCCTTTTGTTTCTCAGTTTTCTTTTTGTTGTTTGCTGATAGTTTTAGCCGAGTTGTTCCCATGGTCTGTGTTTTCAAGGGACTTTTGGCTGGGTTTGTGACTTTTCTCATTTCTATATTATTGATTATGTTCTCTGTACCATGGGGGTAATTCAGACCTGATCGCTAGGCTGCGTTTTCGCACAGCAAGCGATCAGGTCTAAACTGCGCATGCATATGCACCGGAATGCGCAGACACATCACACAGATACAAAGTGGATCGCCGCTCAGCGATGGGTTTGTGCAAAGAATCCATTTGCACAGCCGATCGTAAGAAGATTGACAAGAAGAGGGCGTTTGTGGATGTCAACTGACCATTTTCTGGGAGTGTTTGGAAAAACGTAGGCGTGTCCAAGCATTTTTAGGGATGGTGTCTGACATCAATTCCGGTCCCGGAGAGGCTGATGTGATCGCAGCGGCTGAGTAAGTCCTGGGCTGCGCAGAGACTGCACAAAATCTGTTTGCACAGCTCTGCTACACATGCGTTCGCACACTTGCACAGCTAAAACACACTCCCCCTGTAGGCGGCGACTATTTGATCACAGGAGTGCAAAAATCGCTTGCTAGTGATCAGGTCTGAATTAGCCCCCATGTACATTTTATGCTTGCATTAATGGCCTTCTCATGGTACTTTGTATGTTCCATTCGCTGTTTATTCTTGTACTAAAATATAATATTAATAATTTAATAAAAATTATTGTTTAAAAAAAAACAACCTCATCTCCACCGTTTCATGTGTCGACCATTGTCATGGCAACCATTTTTAACCTTTTCGACCATTTGGTGTCATCCTATTGCTTGTCGACCTTTTAACTGTCAACCTTTCATCCGGATACCTTTATATACATTGACCATATTTAAAAAGACAAGTCTGTGACACAATAAACCTTTGTTACAGTAGGTGCAGTTCCATTATATTTTATTTTCTTTCTAACTTCCTGACCTATTATCATAGTTCTATTGGAATTGATAAGTCCAGCCAAAAAGTGAATTGTCCTTCTTCCAAAAATTAGCAATGGCTGCGTGTTTTCAAATTGTTAGTAGTGGGTGTGCTTTCCTATGATTTACGATGGTCAAACTAATAACCCCTCCGGAAATTTTAACACAAGCCCATATGGATGTGTTATTTGATTTTAGAGAGTTAAACACCAATGTTTGTTTTATATACAGTAAAAGCATTGCACCCCCGTATCACTTACCTGGTTTGGAAGTGTTGTGGACTCGGGGTTTCTTCCGGTGACCGGGAAGAGGAACCACTACTGGGTCGCAGAAGAGAAGGCTGAATGTAGGTCTTCCTCATGCAGGATTCGGACGGTAGGCAGAAGGTACGGGTGGGCGCTTGAAGGACTCCTGAAAGACAAGACTTGTAAAGGTGCTGATGAATTGGTGGAGAGTACCAAAAGCTCGCTGTGAGCGGTGTTGTGGTGCTAGAGGCACTGAGGTGCTAGAGGCACTGAAATGCAAGAGGTACTGAGGTGTTTTAAAGGGCGCTGAGGCGCTTAGAGATGCTGAGGTGCTTGGAGGCACAGAGGTGCTGAGGCACGGAAGTGCTGAGGCACGGAGGTGCTGGAGGCACGGAGGTGCTGAGGCACGGGGGTGCTGGAGGCACGGAGATGCTAAGGCACGGAGATGCTGAGGCACGGAGGTGCTGAGGCACGGAGGTGCTGGAGGCACGGAGATACTGAGGTGCTGAGGCACGGAGGTGCTGGAGGCACGGAGATACGGAGGCACGGAGGTGCTGGAGGCACGGAGATACTGAGGCACGAAGATGCTGAGGCACGGAGGTGCTGAGGCACGGAGATACTGAGGCACGGAAATGCTGAGGCACGGAGGTCTGGAGATCACAGGTTCAGCAGTAGTAGCGATGATACTCAGGCGCCGGAGCTCTACCCGGCGTCTGAATTTGTTCTTCCCGCCAGCACCCGATTGGAGAGGCGTTGATGACGTCACCCGTCCCCAGTGAGCGTCGGGTGCACCCGCAACATCCTCGCTACGGGCGTCGGACGGAGCGCCGGAAGGCAGAGACCGCCAGCGGGGACGACCGCCCGGGCAGCAAGCATTTGTCCACCTAGGTACAAATGACCTGGCAAATGCTGAACTCATGGCTGTAAAAGATGAATTTAGGTAGTTAGGGACTGCTCTGAAGCAGGTGGCAACCACTGTATCTTTTTCAGAAGTATTGCCAGTACACAGAGGGGAAGACAGAACTCATTGCATCAGAAACTTCAATGTTTGGCTAAGGACATAGTGCAATGAGGAGAGATTTGGATTTATAGGCCACAGTCAATCCATCTGGCAAGATAGGAGCTTATACAAAAGTGACGGTCTGCACCCATCTTCAAGGGGAACAAGAATACTAACTGAACAGTTTGGATGCTTCATCAAGAACTATTTAAACTAACAAAGGGGGGCAGTGAACCAAACAGGAATAAAGAAATCTGCTCCCCTAACACAGAGGTATTGTTTCTGCAGGCAAAGGGAATAGGAAGCATATCCACAGCAACAGAAGATAATTCAGATCAAAACCACATAAAAATAGGCAGAGAGAAGAACATAGCTAGGAACAGAAAAAGCACAAACAAAACTCTAAAAGCTATGTGTGCAAATGCTAGGAGCTTAGGAAATAAAATCCCAGAACTAACTGCAATAATGACAAGGGATGATCTAGACATTGTGGCAATTACAGAGTCATGGTACAATGAAAATCATGACTGGGACATAGCTATACCGGGATATACTTTATTTAGGAAGGACAGAATTGGAAAAATCGGAGGAGGGGTAGCAATGTATGTAAAAAATGCCATAAATACTACATTAATACAAAGTATTGAAGAAAAAACTGAGGCCCTTTGGGTGACCATAAAAACAGGGGAAAAGTTGATTATTCATATTGGCGTGATATACAGGCCACCAGGTCAGGAAGAGGAACTTGACAAGAACCTATTGCAGGACATAACTAAAATGGCATTAAAAGGAGCGGTAATAATCATGGGAGACTTTAATCTTCCTGATGTAAACTGGGAGGTGTCTGTTGCTAGTTCCACTAGAAGTAGGAACATTTTAAATTCCCTTCAGGGAGCATCCCTCCACCAATTGGTGAGGGAGCCCTCTCGGAAAGACGCAATATTAGACTTAATACTTACAAATGGAGACAAATTATCGGACGTAAAAGTGGGTGAAAACCTGGGATCCAGTGATCATCAAGCAGTATGGTTCAGCATTAAGACAGAGACTGACTCGTCCCATGCAAAAACAAAGGTGTTGGATTTTAGGAAGGCTGATTTTGTAGGGATGGGAAAATGTGTAAGCGATTCTTGGGCAGAGTGGAGGAACTTGGAAACAGTGCAGGAGAGGTGGGAAACATTAAAATGTGCAATATTGAAGGCAACAGACCTTTGTATCAAAACTGTTAGGAAAAACACAAGGAAAAGGAAGCCAGAGTGGTTTGCAAAAGAAGTAGCAAATATTGTGAGAGCAAAAAAGATGGCTTTTAGGAAATATAAGCAGACACAAAATAATGAAGACAAAAAGATATATCTTGTTAGACAGAAGGAGACAAAGAAGGTAATCAGATGTGCAAAGGCACATGCTGAGGAGAAAATGGCCCAGTCAGTGGGTAAAGGAGGCAAAACTTTTTTTAGGTATATAAGCGAAAGGAGAAAAACAAAAGGCGGAATTATAAAACTAAAGACGGACACTGGGAGTCTTGTTGAAGGAGACAATTTAATAGCAGATCATCTTAATGATTATGTTTGCTCAGTATTTACTACTGAAAGAGAGGGGAAGGGGCCACAGTTAAGTTGCAGGGATATTCAGGAAAATGAAACAAGTACATTTACAGAGGAGAAGGTCCTAACAGAACTCTCAAAGCTGAAAGTGGACAAATCTATGGGGCCAGATGGGATACATCCAAGGATACTAAAAGAACTTAAAGAGGTGCTGGTAGCACCATTGACAGAATTATTCAACCAGTCATTAGCTACAGGAGTAATTCCAGGGGACTGGAAAAGAGCAAACGTAGTCCCACTGCACAAAAGTGGAAGTAAGGAAGAGGCAAACAACTACAGACCAGTGAGTCTTACATCAGTAGTAGGGAAATTGATGGAAACACTCTTAAAAGAAAGAGTTGTAGATTATCTCAAATCCGGCAATTTACTGGATCCCAAACAGCATGGATTCACTGTGGGGAGATCATGTCACACAAATCTTATTGACTTTTTTGATTGTGTGACTAAAGTGATGGATAAAGGTGGAGCCATGGATATAGCTTATCCAGACTTTAGTAAGGCTTTTGACACAGTTCCACATCGCAGACTGCTAAATAAACTTGAAAGTTTGGGATTGGATATTAGGATTATTGAATGGATAAGATCTTGGTTGAAGGATAGAAAACAGAGAGTTGTGGTAAATGGAGTGCATTCACAGGAGGGAAATGTTACCAGTGGAGTACCCCAGGGATCTGTACTTGGACCAATGCTTTTTAATATCTTTATTGGTGACATTGCAAATGGCATTAAAGGGAAAGTATGCCTTTTTGCAGATGACACAAAGGTATGCAACAGGGTAGACACACCAGGTGGGGTAAAACAAATGATTGAGGATCTAGGTAGACTAGAGGAATGGTCAAGAGTCTGGCAATTACAGTTTAATGCCAAAAAATGCAAAATCATGCACTTGGGTCTCAAAAAACCCTAAAGCTAAATACAGTATTAATGGCACTATACTGGAAACTACTGAGGAGGAAAGGGATCTAGGAGTCACTATTTCAAATGACTTAAAGGCAGGTAAGCAATGTAACAAGGCAATGAGGAAGGCTAGTCAGATGCTTGGCTGCATTGGGAGAGGAATCAGCAGCAGAAAGAAAGAAGTAATAATGCCACTGTATAGGTAATTGGTACGGCCTCATCTAGAATACTGTATTCAGTTCTGGAGGCCATATCTTCAAAAGGATATAAATACATTAGAAACTGTACAAAGGAGGGCAACTAAAATGGTGCATGGCCTACATCACAAAACATGCCCAGAAAGACTAAGAAATCTCAATATGTATAGTTTGGAGCAGAGAAGGGAAAGGGGGGACATGATAGAAACTTTCAAATATATCAAGGGTTTTAACAAAGTCCAGGAGGGAAACATTCTCCAAATGAAGAGAAGCAATAGGACACGAGGACATGCACTGAGACTGGAGGGGGGGAGGTTCAGGGGAAATTTGCGGAAAAATTATTTCACAGAAAGGGTAGTGGACAAGTGGAATAGCCTCCCATCAGAGGTGGTAGAGGCTAAGACAGTAGAGCAATTTAAACATGCATGGGATAGACATAAGGATATCCTTACAAAGAAATAAGGATCAAATAAGGTTAGAGATAAAAATAATATAAAAAAAAAAAGGGGCAGACTAGATGGGCCAAGTGGTTCTTATCTGCCGACAAATTCTATGTTTCTATGTTTCTATGTTTCTATGTAGGATGTCTAGAATGGAAAATCCGGATTAGTCGAGGAGCCGAAACCTCAGAAGCCTTTATCCAACTTCTCTCCTCAGGACCGTACCCTTTCCATTCCACCAGATATTGCAGATTCTTGTGAAGGTAACGAGAGTCTAGAATTGTTTTGATCTCGAAGTCTGTTCTTGTTTCAGCTTCCACTGAGGTGAGGCTAGAGGACTTTGAATGAAAACGATTAAGGACGAGAGGACGAAGAAGAGAAACATGGAAGGCATTTGGAATACGTAGGTGAGAAGGTAAACCCAACTTACAGACCACAGGATTCAGGACTTGTAGCACAGGGTATGGACCGATGAATCTTGGAGCAAACTTCATAGTGGGTACCTTCAACCGGAGATTACGTGTGGACAGCCATACCCTATCACGAACCTTGTATTGAGGAGCGTCTCGTTGTTTCTTATCAGCGAAGAACTTGTATCGGACAGAAACCTTTTTAAGACTAGCATGAATCCTACACCAAATTTGTCTGAAGTGTAGTAGAGTGGATGTTACAACTGGAACCTCTTCTGTCAGAAGACTTGGTAACTCCGGAACTCGTGGATGGAACCCATAGTTGACGAAGAATGGAGACTCACCAGTGGAAGAATGAAATGAATGGTTATGGGCAAACTCCGCCCAAGGTAACAACTCCACCCAGTTGTCCTGTGAAGGGGAGAGATAAAGGCGGAGGAAAGTCTCTAGATCTTGATTGACTCGTTCCGTTTGTCCATTCGTTTGGGGATGATAAGCGGATGAAAACTTAAATTTAATCTGTAAGGCTGAGCAGAGGGCTTTGAAAAACCTTGTGGTGAACTGTACCCCTCGATCAGAGACTATTTCCTGAGGTAACCCATGTAACCGGAAATGTTCGCGGATGAATAGTAGAGCTAGTTTAGGAGCTGTCGGCAGACCAGTCAATGGAACGAAATGCGCCATCTTCGATAAACGGTCGACGATCACCCAGACGGTGTTGCAACCTTTGGAATAGGGCAAGTCAGTGATGAAGTCCATGGAAATGTGAGTCCAGGGTTTCATAGGAATGGGCAGAGGATGAAGCAACCCAGCTGGAGGCAGACGAGGATATTTATGTTGTGTACACTGTGGACAAAAATTAACGTAATCCTGTACATCCTTCCTCATGGTGTCCCACCAGTAAGATCTTTGCAGAAACTTGTACATCTTCTGGGCGCCGGGATGACCGGAAAACGTGGAGATATGGGCCCACTGTAGTATTCTCGACCGGAATCTAGTTGGTATGGACATTCTTCCAGGAGAAGGAGCTGGAGTAGTTGAAGCAGCAGAGACAGAAATTGGATTTAGAATTAAACTCCGCTCGAAGGAATCATCCTCGTCTGTGGAAATTTGTGAACGGGACAGCGCATCCGCTTTAATATTGAGAGTCCCGGCCCGGTACTTGATAACAAAAGAAAATCGATTAAAGAAAAGTGCCCATCTCGCTTGGCGAGGATTCAAGCATTGTGTGGATTTGATATACAACAAATTTTTGTGATCCGTGTAAATGGTAATCACATGTTTGGCCCCTTCCAAGAGATATCTCCACTCTTCCAAGGCAGATTTAATTGCCAAAAGTTCCTGGTCTCCAATAGTTAATTTTGTTCGGCCGGAGAGAATTTACGAGAGTGGAAGCCACACGGATGTCATTTCTTATCTGAGGAGTACTGAGAGAGAACGGCCCCAACTCCCACCGAAGATGCGTCAACTTCTAGGAAGAAAGGTTCATCGAAATTTGGTTGTTGGAGAACTGGAGCGGACATGAAAGCTGACTTCAAGTGGGACAAAGCCTCAATGGCTTCGGAAGGCCAAAAACTTGGATTAGAGCCCTTTCTCGTCAAGGCAGTAATGGGCGCAACAATGGTGGAGAAACCCCTAACGAATTTCCTGTAGTAATTCACAAAGCCCAGGATCTTTGTATTGCTTTTAAAGAGAGAGGCTGAGTCCAGTCACGAATGGCAGAGAGCTTCTCCGGATCCATGCGAAGCTCCGTCCCCGAGATGATATAACCAAGGAACGGAATTGATGTTTCTTCAAAGGTACATTTGGAGAACTTAGCATAGAGATGATTCTGTCGTAAACGGTGGAGCACTTCTTTGACTTGAGTCCTGTGTTCAACAAGATCTTTGGAAAAAATCAGTATGTCGTCTAAATATACCACAACACTTTGATATAACATGTCTCGGAAGATTTCGTTGACGAACCCCTGGAAGACAGCAGGAGCATTACTAAGGCCAAACGGCATCACCAGGTATTCGTAATGCCCATCCCGGGTATTGAAGGCGGTCTTCCATTCATCCCCTTCTCGGATGCGTATAAGATTATAAGCTCCCCTCAAGTCGAGTTTGGAGAAAACGCGGGCGCCACGAACCCTATCAAATAATTCTGTGATTAGTGGCAAGGGGTATTTATTCTTGATGGTGATATCGTTTAAACCGCGGTAGTCGATACATGGTCTCAACCCCCCGTCCTTCTTCTTCACGAAAAAGAAGCCCGCTCCTGTAGGGGAGGAAGAGGGGCGAATGAATCCCTTGAGCAGATTGGACTTAATATAGTCCGACATAGCTTGAGTCTCGGGAAGTGACAGAGGATATGTGCGGCCACGGGGTGGCATCTTCCCTGGGATGAGGTCAAGAGGGCAGTCCCAAGGCCTATGAGGTGGTAACTGATCAGCCGCCTGTTCCGAAAACACATCCTTGAACCCTTGATACGCCTTCGGAATATGCTCTTCATCCGACTTAGAAGAGACACGGAGCGGACAAACGGGAGTAAGACAGTTAGCATGACAAAAAGGACTCCAAGACAGAATTTGAGAAGACTTCCAGTCAATGTGGGGATTATGAATTTTGAGCCAAGGCATTCCAAGGACCAGATCGTGATGCATTTCCGGAATCACCATGAGTAATAGACATTCTTGATGTAGAGCCCCGACCTGCAGCTTAACTGGCTCCGTGCGCCACGTTATGAGACCCTTGGAAATTCTAGTACCGTTGATAGCCGTCAACGAAATAGGCCGCTCGATAGGCCGTACCTTTAAATCCATGCTCTGGACACAGGAGGAAGAAACGAAATTCCCCGCAGCTCCGGAATCCAATAGTGCCTTGCAAGACTTGGAAACTGAATTGGTGATTAAAGACACAGGAAGCAAACAATCCAAAATAGCAGAAGATTTAGTCGTGACCCCCAACTTGACTCCTCCGGAAACAAGCTAGGCCTGCCCGTTTCCCGGACGGGATTTACAAAACTTGAGGAAATGATCTGCGGCTCCACAGTAAAGGCAGAGTTTACCCTCACGACGACGCTGTCGTTCCTCCGGAGACAGTCGGGATCAGTTAACTTGCATGGGTTCGTCCGAGCTGGGCACAGCCGCCGATCTAGGAGTAGAATGCCGGAACCTGGGACGATCTGAATGGCTACGTTCTCTTCCACGCTCCTGCATCCGAAGATCCACCTTGACACAAAGGGAGATCAATTCTTCTAACGGATCAGGCAGATCCCTAGTAACCAACACATATTTCAGACGGTCGAAAAGACCGTTCCAGAAGGCAGCCATCAGAGCGTCATTATTCCAGCGAAGTTCAGAGGCAATGGTCTGGAAATGAACCACGTACTGACCCACGGGGCGGGAGCCCTGACGAACACAGAGCAAGTCGGAAGAAGCAGTAGTCATCCTGCCGGGCTCGTTGAAGATTCTTCGAAAGGACGTGATGAAGTTGGTGTAGTTGGAAACCACGGGATCAGATCGTTCCCATAACGGAGACACCCAATCCAACGCTGACCCTTCAAGCAGGGAAATGATATACGCTACTTTAGAGCAATCCGTAGGGAAATTGTGAGAGAGAAGCACCCCGCACTGATTTAGAAAACCACGGCAATTCTTTGGGTTTTCATTATAGCGGGAAGGAGTAGGCAGCTGAAGACAAGACCTGGTACCAGCCGGAGGTTGAGCATTACTGGAAACAGCAACTGGAGCAGTTACGGGAACTGGAACCGGAATTACGGAAGCTAGGGATGCTTGAATTTGATCCAATCGGCCGGACAATTCCTGGAGATATTGCATCACCTGGCCCAGTGTCGCCTCTTGAGTCTGAACTCGGGAAGCCAAACTTTGGATGGCGCTCGACTCTGTGTTCCGATCCCCCGGGTCCATGGGGCCTGAGTATACTATCACTGACCTGGTTTGGAACTGTTGTGGACTCGGGGTTTCTTCCGGTGACCGGGAAGAGGAACCACTACTGGGTCGCAGAAGAGAAGGCCGGATGTAGGTCTTCCTCATGCAGGATTCGGACGGTAGGCAGAAGGTACGGGTGGGCGCTTGAAGGACTCCTGAAAGACAAGACTTGTAAAGGTGCTGATGAATTGGTGGATAGTACCAAAAGCTCGCTGTGAGCGGAGTTGTGGTGCTAGAGGCACTGAGGTGCTAGAGGCACTGAAATGCAAGAGGTACTGAGGTGTTTTGAAGGCGCTGAGGCGCTTAGAGACGATGAGGTGCTTGGAGGCACAGAGGTGCTGAGGCACGGAGGTGCTGAGGCACGGGGGTGCTGGAGGCACGGAGATGCTGAGGCACGGAGGTGCTGAGGCACGGATGTGCTGGAGGCACGGAGATACTGAGGCATGGAGGTGCTGAGGCACGGAGGTGCTGGAAGCACGGAGATACTGAGGCACGGAGGTGCTGAGGCACGGAGGTGCTGGAGGCACGGATATACTGAGGCACGGAGGTGCTGAGGCACGGAGATACTGAGGCACGGAAATGCTGAGGCACGGAGGTCTAGAGATCACAGGTACAGCAGTAGTAGCGATGATACTCAGGCGCCGGAGCTCTGCCCGGCGTCTAAATTTGTACTTCCCGCCAGCACCCGATTGGAGAAGCGCTGATGACGTCACCCGTCCCCAGTGAGCGTCGGGCGGACCCGCAACGTCCTCGCTACAGGTGCCGGACGGAGCGCCGGAAGGCAGAGACCGCCAGCGGGGACGACCGCCCAGGCAGCCAGCAGCCTCGGAGGGACAAGCCCGGCGGCCGCGGCGCTGATATGACACCCCGTTTGCAGTGGCCATGTTCCCTGTGGTATGTGATATTTATTTAATTGAGTGCCAATAGGCGGTGCTAAACACGCCCAATAGGCGGTGCTTAACACACCCCTCCGACGGTGCAGCCCCTTACAAAATGTTCTGCGCACGCCTGTGATTGTTGTTATATTGTTGTACCTGTATATTGCTTTGTCAACCATTCCTGGTCTGTAATCTTACTAACTGTACCTTAATCATCAATCAATAGAATGATTAAAACTCCTGCATTTGTGTCTATATTTTAGTATAACTTATACCCCTTTACCACGGGTGTAGTGTAAGCGGGGCTGACCCGGGAATAACCCAAGTCAAAGCAGCGGTGTGAACGGGGTCGGAATCGAGTTGGAATCACATTTTTTTTTTAAATGTTTTGGACCCAGGATTTACTGTAGGTGGAACAGGGATATTAGAGATGTTTAGTATTGAAACGTAGGAACCTTTGTGAATGCAGTAACTGAAAAGGAGTTGACATTTTTTTGTTAAAAAATCCCTTTGGTGACATGACGCCTGTAAAGTTCCACTCTTCTAATCCCCTCAGGCCAAATTGCAGCCAGAAGCGAAGCGTTGTTTGAAGCAAGCAGTTTAGCAGTTGCCACAAAAATAAATTAAAAAAATTAATTCTGTGCAGAGATAAAACACTTTTATTTAAAGTAGTGGACAGCAGTGCAGATCAAACCAGGGTTATCAGTTCATGGGGACTCTGTTCCTGCATTTAAGACTGTCTATTTCTGGGTAAACTAATTTAAACGTGGTCGAACCTGCACGTAAGACGAAGCATGCTCTGGGCGCCTAGTTGAGATCACCACATTGGATATGGTAGCAAAAAATCCATGATATCATTATGAAAGATCGCAAAGTATGGGTGGGCGAGATTGCTGAGGCCATAGGCATCTCGAAGAAATGAGTTAATAACATTCTGCTTGAAAAATTGCACATGAAAAATCTGTGTGCACGATGGATGCCACAATTGCTGACTCTCGATCAAAAACCCACTTGAAACAATATGTCAACGCAGTGTTTGCCGATGTTCAAGCACAAGCCACAGGATTTTTGACCCCCGTAAACAATGTGGGCAATGCCCGGTGAAATAGATGAAGGCGAATACTGTTTTGTCGACTTGAAAGGTGATGGCCACTGTTTTTTGGGATTCCCAAGGAATTACCCTAATTGACTACTTGCAAAAGGGTAAGACAATAACAGGAGAGTACTGCGCAACATTATTGCACCATTTGAAAGAAGAGCTGAAAAAATAGGAGTTTGGTACTTACCGGTAAATCCTTTTCTCTTAGTCCGTAGAGGATGCTGGGGACTCCAACAGGACCATGGGGTATAGACGGATCCGCAGGAGCTTGGGCACACTATAAAGACTTAAACTGGGTGTGAACTGGCTCCTCCCTCTATGCCCCTCCTCCAGACCTCAGTTAGAAACTGTGCCCAGGAGAGATGGACATTTCGAGGAAAGAATTTTTAAACACAGTGGGGTAAATTTACTAAGAATCGTATTTTTCCGTTTGAGGTCAAAGTTCAATCACGAATGACATCGAAAGTGTAAATATGCAACTTTTTGAATTGGTTACGACTAATTTACTAAGCTGCCGTATTCTGGATTTTCGGTTTTTCCGATGTCAATGTCATTCGTTTTTTTAGGCAGTGTTTTACGTGAGTGACTTGTAAAACACTGCTGACTTTAATACAATGAATCTCGGCCGGATCTGAGAGATCCGTGCAGGGCTTCATTGTGCACCTTGTAAAAAAAAAAAAAAAAAAATGTTTAAACTTAAAAAAAAAATTGCGTGGGGTCCCCCTTCCTAAGCCAAACCAGCCTCGGGCTCTTTGAGCCGGCCCTGGTTGCAAAAATATGGGAAAAAAATTGACAGGGGTTCCCCCATATTTAAGCAACCAGCACCGGGCTCTGTGCCTGGTCCTGGTTCCAAAAATACGGGGGACAAAAAGCGTAGGGGTCCCCCGTATTTTTGAAACCAGCACCGGGCTCCACTAGCTGGACAGATAATGCCACAGCCGGGGGTCACTTTTATACAGTGCCTTGCGGCCGTGGCATCAAATATCCAACTAGTCACCCCTGGCCGGGGTACCCTGGGAGAGTGGGGACCCCTTCAATCAAGGGGTCCCCCCCACAGCCACCCAAGGGCCAGGGGTGAAGCCCGAGGCTGTCCCCCCCATCCAATGGGCTGCGGATGGGGGGCTGATAGCCTTTGTTGAAAGTAATGAATATTGTTTTTAGTAGCAGTACTACAAGTCCCAGCAAGCCTCCCCCGCAAGCTGGTACTTGGAGAACCACAAGTACCAGCATGCGGAGGAAAACCGGGCCCGCTGGTACCTGTAGTACTACTACTAAAAAAAATACTCCAATAAAGACATTACACACACACCTTGAAAGTATAACTTTAATGCATACATACACACCACCATATACACATACTTACCTTATGTTCACACGAGGGTCGGTCCTCTTCTCCAGTAGAATCCATGGTGTACCTGTTGAAAAAATCCTACTCACCAAATCCAGTGTAGAGGGCTCCTCGGATAATCCATTTGTAATCCACGTACTTGTAAAAATAAAAAAAAACGGGACACCCGACCACGAACTGAAAGGGGACCCATGTTTTCACATGGGACCCCTTTCCCCGAATGCCAGAAACCCCCTCTGACTGATGTCTAAGTGGGTTTCTTCAGCCAATCAGGGAGCGCCACGTTGTGGCACCCTCCTGATCGGCTGTGTGCTCCTGTACTGTCTGACAGGCGGCACACGGCAGTGTTACAATGTAGCGCCTATGCGCTCCATTGTAACCAATGGTGGGAACTTTGTGGTCAGCGGTGAGGTCACTTTCGGTCAACCGCTGGGGGGACCCCTACGCTTTTTGTCCCCCCGTATTTTTGGAACCAGGACCAGGCGCAGAGCCCGGTGCTGGTTGCTTAAATATGGGGGAACCCCTGTCAATTTATTTCCCATATTTTTGCAACCAGGGCCGGCTCAAAGAGCCCGAGGCTGGTTTGGTTTAGGAGGGGGGACCCCACGCATTTTTTTTTTTTTTTTAAATTATAACATTTCCCACCCTTCCCACTGAAAAACATGCATGGATCTCATGGATCCGTGCATGCCTATACAAACACGGGATAAAAAAGCAGGTCTGTTTTTTTTAGCACTTTTTCACGATTTGTATTTTAGCACGGCAGTGTTTGGCTATTGTCGGCAGTGTTTGTGTTTTGCACTTTTTAGGAAATGATCGATTTCTACCAAATTGCAGGCGTATTTGACCGATGGTGTATTGATTCGTGATTTTTTCCTAGGACTTCCAAAATATTACGAATGCCCTCATCACTGCCGTGATTTTTGCTTAGTAAATTACCGAGATGACACTTTGAAGAAAAAACGGCATCTCGGTCAAAATCGGGACCTTAGTAAATATACCCCAGTGAGTGTCATACCAGCTCACACCATGACCATACCGCAGAACGTGGCATTCAATAGAAAACCAGCCTACAGCATGAAAAAGACACAGCCACATGCTGAAATAATATGTAACACAACCTGTGTGCTAACCCAACCAAGAATGAAACACCTCATGCCATGGCCTGAACAGCAGCAGCACAGTCTGACAGAGAAGAAACACCACGAAAGTATAACCCAAAAACAATAACTGCTGTCAAAGTCAGAAAAATATCTCTATGCACACTACCATATTTGCACCTCACACAGGTCCGTGCTGCGCATGCGTGCGCTCTCCCGTACGTGCGCATACTCACAGTCGCGGGCACCCGCAGGCGCACGGTATGCATATTAACGGTAGAGTTTATGTGATCGTAGCGTGCGACTCAATCGTTACATATTTTCACTATATAATGTATTTTGTAGATCATGGTCCCTTTGATAGATTCTGAAAGTTTAGTTAACATAGCATGTTCCTGAACAGAGAGATCCCTCTTTGTATTGTACGAAGGGTCTAACAGGGGTCATACAGTGGTGTTTGGTACCCATCGGAAGAGTATTTAAATAGCAATATTCCGGTGTTGGTTTGGAGCGGATTAATCGCTCATGCGAATAGTTATGGACATAAGAAGTTTATGTCCATTTACTATTATTTGTTCTTATTTAGTCATGCGGCGGGAAACCCAGTATCCCACCCACCTGAACGGTTGGAAGCAGTCACAGCCCACCTGTATGAATCAACCTATGACCTTTTGTTATAATGCGAAGCCGAATTCCTGTGTCCAATGAACAATGAGATTGTAGGGACCATTGAATTGCATTGTGTGTGGGGCATAAATAGGCAGGCCGACCATATCCAGTTCACTCTCTTCAACGGTTCTCATTGCTGATAATCGGGAGCTGGATATCGAGGCGCATGCGATCGTTTCCCCTTGTGCGTAAGTGTTTCTCCGCAACTATATTGATCTTCTTGTTATTGTGGGCCAATCTCTCTCTCTCTCTCTCTCTCTCTCTCCTCCTCTTTCTCTCCTATTTTCTCTTAAATAGTAATTGTATTATATTTCCTGTGTAGTTATCTGGTTAGGTAGTCTATGTTATATTGTAGTGTATGATTTGTATTTGTATTAATTCTTTTGCAAGTATATCATTCAAAATATATATATTAGGCGTTGGACCCTAAGCCCAGGTATCTGTGTAATTCTTATAGTGTTTAGTATTCTCAGAGCGTCGGTGACGCTCAAACAGCTTGTAAGTTAATAAGGTTACACTAGGTTGCATCTACACCCTATCATTACACTAAGGTCTTATTGCACAATACACTGTTTATGGTTTAGATACAAAGGTTTAACATTGTGAGCGTCAGCGCCGCTGGTGATCTCCTCGTGGTCCCGAGCGTCCGCTACGCTATAGCAAATCATTAAGTTAGTCGGCAGCCAATAGCGTGCCTGCCTGTGATCTCTTGGCCGTGAGCGAACGTGACGCTTGAGCGTCTCGACTACGGCTAAGCGATTGTTACGCAACGTGCGTACCCTTACGGTACTTCATACGTAGATAGCGTACAGTGTTCTTAGACCTCATAAAGGGTATTATATAAGATAAATATTTAGCTTTATCAATTGCGGGCTCGTCCTGTCCTTCACATATCTGCACTAGGTAATTTCAGCAGACATTATCCAGCAGCAAAGGGCGGGAGATCATATTCCTCATAGTGCTGTTTGGATAAGCGTCTGCTTCTCTTAGTAAAGGGTGCTGAAGGAATCCGGGAACCGGAGGTAAGAACAACACGCTAGTCTCATTTAAAACTGTTTATTTTTTCTGTCTTGCGTACACACGCACGCACATATATATCTGCATTTCTTTTTCATTTGTGTATTTTCGTATATCACTCTTCTGTTTGCCTTTTTATAATTGATAAACGTGCTGAGAGAGATTTGCCGCTATTTTAATAGTTTAAGAGTAAAAAGGTAATATAGTTAAAGTATAGACAAACACACAGCTGTGCCTGAGAGACAAGGCGAAGTCAGTGTGGTGCGTGGTAGATGATAAAGGATCATCTACATTGATAAACGTATAAATTGTGTTACGGTGGATCTTTGCTTTGCGTACACGTGTCTCTAACAAAGGACTGAGATTTGTGTACGCAATCCAAGGGCCGACGCACGCAGCGTATATTACGCAACGGAGCGTACGGGTACGCCCACGTAACTCAAATCACAAGCGTTAAAAAAATTTTCAACGCGATAAATAGCGCAACGCGGTAAATAACGCAAGGCGATAAATCGCGCAAATCTATTTTAACATTCAAATTTTAAATTAATAGATCCTTCTCCTAATTTGTAACACATCTGGTCTGAAGAAAATTTCTGCGCAGAAATAGAAATAGAAACAAAAGTGTATATGTGGTGAGTGAGTGTTTGTTTTTAAAATTTTTGAGGTTGAACCACAAGAAAAGTCGAGTTCTCGTGAGGTACATGCGTGTAAGTGACGTACATGGTGGCTAGGGAGGCATCCCTGGTTAAAACATACAATTTGAGCATTAGAGTGTAGCAGACCAGGAGGTCATACTGTAACAGACCAGGAGGTCATAGCAGACCAGCAGGTTCAGGTACAGCAGACAAGGAAGTCCGCTATACAGTCCACAGGCACAACACCAAGAAAGGGTTGGTGCAACACCCATATAGGCCATACAAGCTCTGGCTGAAGGAATTCGCAGCCGCAATTTTCGATTCCACTGGTCGCTCCGTACATAAGATTAGTTGCTTATGTGCTGAACGATTGTACCGCACGTAATTGTGTGCATTAGTAAACCTGACCGGTACTATTTGTGTACGAAGGTCATAAACTCTATTTGTACATTCTAACGTGATTTGTGTAATTTTTTTTTTATTTTAAGGGAGGTTCGCTGCTCACTCAGGAACTATCCAACAACCAATAGTTACTGGAAAGAGTAAGTGTTCTTCGGATCACCCTCACAGGTTCCAGTAAATAGAGGTTCAGGTCGCAGGGGCCCTGGGTCGAGTACGCCAGCACCATATCGGTGTGATCAGGTCGTATTGGTCGGCGTGGGCGAGTGAGTGGGGTACTCGGTAAACCGCCACCGTCAGCCTATTTTGAACATTTTGGTTTGCGTAAGGGTTGGTTGAATAAAGCAACACCTTCGAACTATGGGGGCCACTTGTTCAGGCAGGGGGCGATCAACCTCGGTTCGGGTTGATTCAGTGAACCGACCAGTCGGGTCGGCAAGATACGTAATGTGTGAGAAATACGGAAGTCACACAGAAGCCTTATGTGATGAATGGGAGAGAATGACGGTACATGACGGGGAGAAATTCCCAAGAGTAGGTAGCTTCAGCACAGAAGTGTTAACGAATTTAAGGAGAAGGATATGTCTCATTAAATCAGCCAAGAGACGAATCAAACATTACGATTATTTACAGTTGTGGCAACAGGAGGGTGACATACAGAGGGGATTGGCTCAGGCGGCGGGATCTGGCTCGATCAGAAAACTGATAGCCACGGCCCCACCGCCACCATATATATCGGGAGAAAAATTGGTTGCGGAGAATGACGCATTAAGGTGTAACAAACAAACACTTAGCAACTGTGTAAATGTTAAAGATAATGTTAACCAATTAACCAATGCAAGTATTAACCCGTGCAAGTTGTACCCTGTTTTGAACTTTCCTCAGGAGTGTGATCAAGAGGACGAATCGGCAACAATTTCAGCGCTCTCTCTAGCAGCCACCATAGCAGAGACCACTGTAGGCACAGCTCAACCCCCGAGATTAGTAACGAAAGCCCCTAGCGGAGGGATAGGTGAGGTCGTATCAACGGGTAAGTACGGCACCATACACTATGCTGAAACCATTTCACCACAGCCTGTAGAATCTACACAGGATGAGGTTGTTAGAGTTAATCCTGTTAAGGTAATAGTAGTTCCAAATGGGAAAACAGACACTTCAGGAGTCACTCCTGTTAGGAACATTGCCATGTACAGCCCATTTTCCCGAATGGAATTAAGGACCATAGTGTCGGAATTCCCTGACCCTAGAAAAGACTTAGTTGCCAGCCAAAAATACATCAGAGACCTAGGTAACACGTTAGAGCCCAACAATAAAGACTGGCAGATATTGCTGAGAGCATGTTTACCCTCCAATGTCGACGCAGCTCAATTTTTAGCTGACTGTGGATTAGATCAGGATGTACCTCTTACAGATGTGTACAACAAAGACAATGTAAAAAGAATAAGCTTACAGTTAAAAGAGTATTTCCCAGCCGTAGTTAAATGGAACAAAATATTCTCCATTAAACAGAAGGAGTCAGAAACAGCTGCAGAGTATTTTCACAGAGCATTATCAGAAATGGCAAAATACACAGGCATAGAGGACATTAAAACAAACATAAACCATCGAGAAGTAGCAGTATCGGTACTGATGGATGGTTTAAAAGAGTCATTGAAGACTAGGGTACAGACCACACAACCATGTTGGCGAGGTCTGTCTGTGGCTACTTTGAGAGAGGCTGCTATTGATCACGATAGGAACATCACCAGACACAGGGAACAACAAGGTGATAAGTTAATGGCAGTAAGTATACAGGCCCTGACCACAAGGCAGCCTTTGTTTATATCACCAAACCCTGTGGGTAAGTCAAATTGGGTTACTTGTTATTCTTGTCATAAACAGGGACACATGGCACGAGATTGTAGAATGAAGAATTCACGAAACTCATACCAACCCCCTAGACAACGACACGACACACGACATTGGGAGCAAGGTCCGCAGAAACGGAGTTATGAGCCACATACAGGGGAAACAAAAAGATACCCCCCGAACAGAGACTGGCAAGCCTCTGGTAGCTCCCAATTAACTCCATCACAAGTAGTTGCTGCCAGCGGGATTCAGGGAGGTCACCATACCCAATAGGGGTGTGGCCATACCTGTAATCTGCAGCCAGTAAAATTGATTGCAAGCCTTGAAAGTGAACCAGAAATTGCAATCAATGTAGCTGGTAAATCATTAAACTTTCTTGTAGACACAGGGGCGGCCAAATCAGTGATAAATTCGACAGTGGGCATGAGAACCACTGGTAAGACAATTCCAGCCATAGGGGTAACGGGAGTAGTCCAGCACTACCCTGTTAGCAAACCAGCCGAGATTACAGTAGGGCCTTTACATACCAAGCATTCCTTTCTGCTGGCTGCATCGGCACCGACTAATCTCCTGGGAAGAGACTTACTGTGTAAAATGGGGTGCGTCATTTATTGTACTCCTGAAGGTGTATTCTTGGACATACCTGAGAATCACGCTCAGGAAGTGCGAGACATGTTAGACTCCCCGTCAAAATTAATGTCACATACCATTATGACAAATAGGACTCCCTCCCAAGTAGAAGAAATGACATCTCAGATACCAGAGTCACTTTGGACTAAAGATGGACAGGACACTGGATTAATGGCAAACGTAGCTCCGGTAGTTGTACAAGTAAAAGATGGTAGGATAGCTCCAAAAATCCCACAGTACCCTCTGAAGCCAGAGGTGGAGTTAGGAGTGTATCCCGTAATAGAGCGCTTGCTACAACAGGGCATTCTGGTAAGAACGTCCAGCACTGCCAATAGTCCCATCTTCCCTGTTAAAAAGAGTGGGGGGAGGGGTTACCGGCTAGTGCAGGATCTAAGGGGGATTAACAAAATAGTTGAGAGTCAGTTCCCCGTAGTGCCAAATCCAGCTGTCATCCTAATGCAAATCCCTCCCACTGCGAAATTTTTCACTGTTATTGACCTCTGCTCCGCTTTCTTTTCGGTACCTCTGCACCCTAACAGTCAATATTTGTTTGCATTTACATACAGAGGAGTCCAATACACATGGACTCGATTACCACAAGGATTCATAGATAGTCCAAGTATATTTTCTCAGGCTTTGCATGATTGTTTACAGTCTTTCCAACCAGTGAGTGGATCAGTATTAATACAGTACGTGGATGATCTACTACTGTGTTCTGATTCATTGGAAGCATCCCTGAAGGATACGAAACAGCTCCTGTTTCATCTTTCAGACATAGGACACAAGGTTTCCAAAGACAAGTTGCAATTATGCCAAACTAAGGTAAAATATTTGGGACACTGTTTAACACAAGGACTGAGACACCTGACCGCTGATAGAATTCAAGCAATTAGAGACATGACTCTGCCACAAACCCAGCAACAGATCAGAACATTTTTAGGAATGTGTGGGTATTGCCGTAACTGGATCCCAGGGTTTTCCATCCTAGCGTTACCCTTGCAGGAGATGGTCTCCTCAAACAAACCTGATCGGATTTCGCATACAGACGAGTCTGAGACAGCATTTGAGAGACTTAAACAGTGCCTAACGCAGGCACCAGCATTAGGTATGCCTGACTATGGGAAACCCTTTGAACTATACGGAACAGAAAGTGCTGGTTGCGTGGCAGGCGTACTAACCCAAAAGCACGGTGATGCCAGCAGGCCGGTAGCATATTACAGCGCTCAGCTAGATACGGTAGCGCGATCCCTCCCCACATGCTTGCGAAGCGTTGCTGCGATAGCATTGCTAGTAACGAAAAGCGAAGACGTCGTGCTAGGTCACAACCTCACAATTCATACACCACATGCAGTGTCAGCCTTGTTGAATTCTGCCCAAACCAGACACGTCTCATCAGCAAGATGGGAATTGGCACTAATGGCCCCCGTAAACATCACCATAAGGAGATGCAGTGCATTAAATCCTGCAACATATCTCCCAGGTGTGCCTGGACAGGCACAAAGGGTGGAGGATGAGAGTGGTGGGGAAGGAGAATTTAACACAAAGGAAGACACTCATGATTGTATGGAATATTTGACCCAAAATTTTACCGCAAGGCCTGACATCAGTGACAACCCACTGGAAGACGTAGAACTTACGTTCTACACGGACGGTAGTTGTCATAGACAGTCAGACTCGGGAGACTTGTGTACTGGATACGCAGTCGTAGATGACCAAGGCACCATAGAAGCGGAACCACTAGGCCCACCTCACTCAGCCCAGGTTGCTGAACTGGTCGCCCTAACCAGAGCATGTGAATTGGCTAAGGGCAAATCAGCCAATATCTACACCGACTCTAGATACGCATTCGGGGTAGTCCATGATTTCGGAGCCCTATGGCGCCTCAGAAATTTCATGACGGCAGCTGGTACACCGGTAGCGCATGCAGCTCACATAAAAAGGCTTCTAACAGCGATACAGGAACCCGACAGAGTGGCTGTTATCAAATGTAAAGCACATACATATAGCCAAGACCCAGTATCACTTGGTAACAGCCGAGCAGATGAAGCTGCTAAATTAGCAGCTGCTACCCCCAGACAGACAGACACCACACAACTGATGGTATTTAATACCATCAACACACAGAAGTTGTGTGAGATGCAAAATTTGTGTTCCACACAGGAAAAGGCAGTCTGGAAGGCAAAGGGATATGGTCAGGAGTCCTCAGGACTCTGGATGGATGGACACGGTAAACCAGTGGCCCCCAAAGCATACCTTCCATGCTTAGCTGAGGCAGCTCACGGGCTGACTCATCTGGGCAGGGAAGGGATGTGCAAGTTGGTAAGAGCATATTGGTGTGCCCCAGGATTTTCTTCTCATGCGAGTAAAAGGGCAATGTCATGCCTTACCTGTCTGAGAAAGAACATCGGAAAGGCAATACCTACAGAACCATCTCATATCCCACCTGCCGGCGGCCCTTTCCAGGTAATACAGATTGACTTTATTCAATTACCCCCTTGTCGAAATTTGAAATATGTACTTGTTTGTATAGATGTTTTCTCAAATTGGGTCGAAGCATTTCCGGCGGCCACAAATACCGCTATGTTTACTGCTAAGAAAATTGTGCAGGAATTTGTATGTAGATATGGTATCCCTAGAATTATCGAAAGTGATAGGGGTACCCATTTTACAGGTGATGTCTTTCAAGGAATGTGTAAATTTATGGGAATTGATAGCAAGCTGCACACTCCATACCGTCCACAGGCGAGTGCGAAAGTGGAAAGAGTGAACAGCACTATTAAAAATAAACTGAGTAAAGTAATGGCAGAGACAGGATTGACATGGCCAGAAGCTTTACCCATTGTACTGTACAGCATCAGAACCACTCCCAGGTCCCCTCTTAATCTGTCTCCCTTTGAGATCTTGTTTGGTCGACAACCGCATGTTATGATTAACCCTCAGGATGATTTGAAGTGTAACAATGAAGTGACTGTAAAATACTTGATTAACATGAGTAAACAGTTGAGGAATCAAAATGATAATCTGAAGTTAGTGATTCCTGATTTACCAGATAGTAATTGTCATGACATTGAACCTGGGGATTATGTAATGATACGGAATTTTCTACGCTCAGGTTGCCTTATTGACAGATGGGAAGGACCATACCAGGTCTTATTGACTAGCACTACAGCATTGAAGGTTGCTGAGAGAGAGACTTGGGTTCATTCGTCCCACTGCAAGAAGGTTGCTGATCCAGAGAGGTCCCGTGATAAGGAACAGACGGTAGAGGTTGTATCACTGGAGTGTCTGTTCCAGGAGGATTGAGGCGGCACCTGAGCATTGAAAATCACAAGACCAAAAGCAGTTGTCGATCCCCTGTTCCCTTTTATTGTTTTTCTCCAACTTCCCATCCCCTCTCCCTCAAATTATTTTTTCCCCCTTCTCATTCTTCTCCGTTTCTTCCTACAAGATGGACTTGCCCCAAGAGACTGTGATCCGGATTTTCCTGTTGACCATGATGTTGACCAGAGCAGTCTATTCCGGCGAGAGTACCATGGAGGTCGAGAGAGGTTCTGGAATGGGTTCTGATGACAGAGATGGAGGCGTAGTTTTCCAAGAACAACATAATCAACAAGCAAAGGCGAGTATCAGAAAACGATCCGATAGCATTGACCATAGAAGGAATTGTGAAGGATTGTTAGCTGAAGAAAACTGTATCTGTCGGCTCTGTAACAATGTCATTGAGGATGGGTGCATAAAGAAATGCCAATCCAGTTTTAATATCCATATGGACCGGCATCCATTGAGTGACTATCACTCCTTAGTGGGTAGTGTGTTAAATAAAACAGATTGTTGGGTATGCTCTCAAGTACCTCAAGGTCATAGCAAATCAGGGCTAGTACCATTTCCTTTAACGTTAGGGGAGGTACTTGAGTTAAGTGGTGGGAGACCGGTGGACAGGAGGTTTAATATCTCCAGCCCTCCTAGTTTGAAGCTCCACCAATACCATGTGGATAGGTCCCTATTATGTTTTAACATCTCCAATCCCCGAAAGCCGGGAAATTGGGAAGTGTCATGGAGTAATCAAACCATGACCTTTTCACATAGAGCAGATAGAATGCCTACAGATACAGAGCTTATACGCCACATAGCCAGTAGAGGAAAATCTTTCCGGTATAGGTATACCTTAGGAAATAGGATTACGAGAGTTGGAGAGGTATCACCAGGATACTGTGCACATATCGTACAACCTGATACGTGTACTAAGCAGATGGAAGAATTAGGGTTAGGAGATTTCACATGGAAGGTGTGTAATATGGTTATGTCCTACTCCGTCCCATATGTTCTCCCCGATGATGCATATTTCATATGCGGGAGAAAGGCGTATAAGTGGCTTGCCCCAAACTCTGAAGGATTGTGTTATATTGGAAAAGTACTGCCTGAAGTAATGACTGTATCACATGACAAAATGAAAGACATACACCGTGTTGCCCAAACTCCTTATACTCACACCCATTACGAGCACGTAGTTAAACGACACCTGATAGAAAGAACAGAGCATCCGGCCTCTGACATGATCCATGAATCCACCGGGATTCAGTTTCTAATCGCGTTAGACATCACTCGCACCGCCAGAGGAGTGTTGAATTATAAATACATATCTGCGCTCGCCAATTTGTTAGATAATATCACTGAAATGTATGATGACACGTTTAGGTATACTGGAAGGGAACTTCAAGCTTGTAAAACAGAACTGGTACAGCATAGAATGGTTCTTAATTACCTCACAGCAGTGACAGGCGGATATTGTGTCACACTGGCAACACAATACGGCGTGAAATGTTGCACATATATTACGAATAGTACCGAGGACCCGGTCGAGGTCATAGACCAAAAGATGGACGATATTCTCCAACTGAAGTGGGAATTTCGCAGGAGACACAATCTCACTCTTGCTGCTGTAGGTAATGAGCTGACTGGTTGGGTGTCATGGTTGAACCCGCGAAATTGGTTCTCTGGTTTAGGAGACTGGGCTCAAGGAGTCATAATGGATGTTGGGAAGTTTCTCCTATGTATCTTAGGTGTTATCATAACGATTGGTTTGATATTTAGATGCGGTCAGGCTTTAATGAAGTGCAATCGTCGTACTAGGGTAATGAGTTTAAGGAGTGAGGAAACTGTAATTCCAATGGACTTGATTTATGACCCAATGGTAGAAACAATGATGTGATGAAAATGCGATTTCTACGGTCCGTTTCTTTCACCTGTTTTTCCGTTTCCTCCAAGGTAAAAAGACCCACTTGGACGAGGAATTTGATGAGCCGATATACAGACAACAGAGGGATTAAAGAAGAAGTTTTGACAACCTGATACACAGATTTTTAATGAACTATGCCATGGATCCCCAGTTTCCCTAGAAATTTTAAAATTACGCTAGCCCAACACTTTTGTAAATCTATGGACATTGACAGCTTTTGCTCGCTCCTTATGGGCAAAAGCACAAAGAAGACTGCATTCAACAGACACCAAACAAGACCTCAATCGACGAATGTACATTTACCTGACATAGAATACCACCGCATTTACCGTAATTATGTCTTTTCTTCATTTCTACAACCCTCAGGTAATGACACACATAGTCGATAGGGAATACAGGCACAGATATCAGCAATCACATATCTCCCCCATTCATGTATCATCAACTAAAATGTGCTCCCCCATTTTGTTACAACCAAAGCCGAAAAGAGCTCGGTAAAGTTTGACAGCCCATCCACAGACCCGTACCACGGGATAAGAAGGAATTCAAATGTATACTTCGCAATACCTCGAAGCTTGATTTAAAACACGTACGGCACGATGATACATGACCCCCAAGCACGGATTCATACACACATGCTTCTGCTATCTCACTAGGTCATACCCTTTTCCTACCTTCTCCTCTCCTCCCCTACCCAACCATGTAAATGTATTAACCCCTGACATATATTTTTCTCTTTTTTGAAATGTTTTAGAAGGTGGCAGTTATTGTTGACTGCCAAAGGGTGGACTGTCAAAGTCAGAAAAATATCTCTATGCACACTACCATATTTGCACCTCACACAGGTCCGTGCTGCGCATGCGTGCGCTCTCCCGTACGTGCGCATACTCACAGTCGCGGGCACCCGCAGGCGCACGGTATGCGTATTTACGGTAGAGTTTATGTGATCGTAGCGTGCGACTCAATCGTTACATATTTTCACTATATAATGTATTTTGTAGATCATGGTCCCTTTGATAGATTCTGAAAGTTTAGTTAACATAGCATGTTCCTGAACAGAGAGATCCCTCTTTGTATTGTACGAAGGGTCTAACAGGGGTCATACAGTGGTGTTTGGTACCCATCGGAAGAGTATTTAAATAGCAATATTCCGGTGTTGGTTTGGAGCGGATTAATCGCTCATGCGAATAGTTATGGACATAAGAAGTTTATGTCCATTTACTATTATTTGTTCTTATTTAGTCATGCGGCGGGAAACCCAGTATCCCACCCACCTGAACGGTTGGAAGCAGTCACAGCCCACCTGTATGAATCAACCTATGACCTTTTGTTATAATGCGAAGCCGAATTCCTGTGTCCAATGAACAATGAGATTGTAGGGACCATTGAATTGCATTGTGTGTGGGGCATAAATAGGCAGGCCGACCATATCCAGTTCACTCTCTTCAACGGTTCTCATTGCTGATAATCGGGAGCTGGATATCGAGGCGCATGTGATCGTTTCCCCTTGTGCGTAAGTGTTTCTCCGCAACTATATTGATCTTCTTGTTATTGTGGGCCAATCTCTCTCTCTCTCTCTCTCTCCTCCTCTTTCTCTCCTATTTTCTCTTAAATAGTAATTGTATTATATTTCCTGTGTAGTTATCTGGTTAGGTAGTCTATGTTATATTGTAGTGTATGATTTGTATTTGTATTAATTCTTTTGCAAGTATATCATTCAAAATATATATATTAGGCGTTGGACCCTAAGCCCAGGTATCTGTGTAATTCTTATAGTGTTTAGTATTCTCAGAGCGTCGGTGACGCTCAAACAGCTTGTAAGTTAATAAGGTTACACTAGGTTGCATCTACACCCTATCATTACACTAAGGTCTTATTGCACAATACACTGTTTATGGTTTAGATACAAAGGTTTAACATTGTGAGCGTCAGCGCCGCTGGTGATCTCCTCGTGGTCCGAGCGTCCGCTACGCTATAGCAAATCATTAAGTTAGTCGGCAGCCAATAGCGTGCCTGCCCGTGATCTCTTGGCCGTGAGCGAACGTGACGCTTGAGCGTCTCGACTACGGCTAAGCGATTGTTACGCAACGTGCGTACCCTTACGGTACTTCATACGTAGATAGCGTACAGTGTTCTTAGACCTCATAAAGGGTATTATATAAGATAAATATTTAGCTTTATCACTGCAGACACAGTACGCACTGGGATGGGCGCCCAGCATCCTTTACGGACTAAGAGAAAAGGATTTACCGGTAAGTACCAAAATCCTATTTTCTCATACGTCCTAGAGGAGGCTGGGGACTCCAACAGGACCATGGGGTCAATACCAAAGCTCCAGAACGGGCGGGAGAGTGCGAACGACTCTGCAGCACCTATTGAGCAAACAAAAGGTCCCCCTCAAACAGGGTATCAAACTTGCAGAGCATAGCAAAAGCGCGTGAACCCGACCAAGTATCCACTCGGCAAAGTTGACCCGCCGAGACTCCTCGGGCATCCGCCCAAGAAGAGCCCATCTACCCAGTATAATGGGCCTCCACCGACTTCGGTGACGGCAATCCAGCCGTAGAACGAACATGGCAAATAGCATCCAGATCCAGCGTGTAACCAAAAGGGCGACCTAAATATTCAAATCCCTGGCTACATCGAGGGAATTTGAAAGAGCTAATGCCTAAGTAACCACCGGCATCAAAATAGGCCAAATTCTGCGAAACCCAGAAACCACTCACGGCAGAACTACTAAACAAGTTCTCAATTCCTTTCTATCCACACGAAAAATCAAACAAGGCTCCTGTGAGGCAAAACCACTACATCCGACACCCGCTTTACGGATATTAAATCCAAGAGCATGACCACTTTCCAAGAAAGAAGTTTTCGTAAAGAAATTATTAGGCCACACTCCCACTCTAAACTTGCCTCCACACCGGTTTGCAAAGCATGGATAAGAACGACCTAGCTGAAAGACTTCCATTAGAGCCTTCCTGGATACACCCAAAACACATAGTTACGCCCACTACAGTGGTAAAACTCAGCTTTCTTAGCTTAACGAATTAAGGAAAGGACTTCACTGTGAACACCCTTTCGGATATGGATATGGCATTCCACCGCCACAACATCAGACGCAGCCACGGTAAGTCTTGAAACACGCCCTGATCTTGTTGTCACAGATCAGCACGTAAAGAAAAAAGGTCAGGAATCTTCCATGAGTAAAGCATGAACACCTGGATAGCAACCCGTCCGTGGCATGACCGGATCCAAGAGGATCGCCTGAACCTTCATTCATCCCACATTTATTACCTTCAAACCAAAATGAAAGTGGAGAGGCCACCTAGACCGACTAAAGACCACGGTGTCATGAGGTTGTCCATTGCTATAGCTTAAGCGTCCCCCTGACCTGGAACAATAACCCGGGGGCCTCTTCTGCAGGCGAGACGCCAACCTAACCAATTGCAACAATCCTCAAAGACTTGTCACGACTGTGAAAACTCCTCAATGACGAACGAATCTTTCCCCCGGATGGAGATCACGGCAGCAGAGAAAATCTATTTCTCCGTCGTTCAACTCTGGAACGAAGCTTGATAATATAGCGGTTACCAGACTCTCCACCCAATGGGCAAAAACTGTGCATCTAACTCCATTGCCGCTTTGCTTCTTGCTCCGCCCTAGCGGTTCACTTATGCCACTGCTGACAAGACATCGAGCAGACCTCACACGGGCAGAACACAAAGAATACGTTTGTCAAAACTAACTCTTAATTCAAGCAAGTTTATATCAGACAAGTTTTCCAACTCTATCCTATCCCCTGGAAACACGTCCCTTGCAAGTACTGCTCCTCCATCTCGGAGATCTGTATGCACAGACACCAGGACTTACACCCGGAACTCGAACCTTCATCCCTCTAGAAGGAGAGAACCGAGCAGACACCACAGGAGCGATGTCCCGGCCGTTAGGCTTATATTCATGTGCGTACGCAGGTGAGAGCCGCACCACCTTTTAAACTGGTCTCTTGAAAACCACTCCAGCAATAAAGCCTCTCACCCACAAATGCCTCTCCGGCCGCAGCCAAACGGTTACGTAACTGAACACCCTGATGAAGTGTCACAGGAAAACCGATCCAACCCTGGATCAGCAGATCTCTTTTCACATGGAAAAACCCTGAACGTTTACCGGTCATTATCAACTTTGTAAAAACAACAGCCGATCCCTGTGTCCAGGCAAAGTCTGAGAGAAACAACGATTATCACCCTTATACAGGGACCACCGGACAATGTTCTGATCCTGACACACCTCTGTACGGCATTGTGTACCATCTTCCCTTCCAGAAAGGAATGGTAAGAACTATTAGAAAAACAGTAGAGGGAAACAACGTAACTCCAAATGAACCCCTTTGGATTCTATAAATAACCCACAGGTCCCAGTCTATTTCCAGACCAACCGAAGCATAGTAGACAAGTGCCCGCCGGAGCGGGGACCAGCCCAAAAGACTCAGCGACAAGTGGTGGATGTGGAGGAAACAGAAACTACATCCACTTCTGCGAACCTAACAAGGCTGCAGAACTCTTACCTTTTCACCTTCCCCTGACTACACAGAACAGAAAAAAGGACTGTATCGAACCGGTTAAAACGACCACATCCCCCAAAAGAATGCGTCACCAACTGTTGTGAAGGAGGCTAACACATAAAGTTAGACTTACCTGAGGAATCTGCCGAGATTGACTGACCATAGGCCACCAAACAGCTGTATACCTTCCTCCATCATCTCCCGGAGACATCCTCCGCATTTTTTCCGGTCACCTCTGTCACGTGGCAGCCTGCTGCAATGTTATAAGGTAGAACAAACATAGACAAGCCTACCCACACCGGGTAGGGTAATTCACTCGGATGCCTACCCGAATATAACACTTCCTCAAGTGCATACAGTGCAACAAGGACAAAGTATAGAAATAAAATTTCACTTAGCTGCCGGTCTATGATCCTTTGCGACCGGTTCTGCGTCGGCCAGGAATTGACTGTCACAATTTTCTCTCCGCGATGTGAAGAGAAGAATATTCGGACACCTTGAGAGGATCGAACCAACTCGTTACGGCCAATCTAGAGCTTAATCAACAGATCGATCAGTACATGATAAGAATACCATTATTTCAGGATTCATGGATATACATCAGGTAATACACAATAAAACACATATATCCTAACCATGCATATATAAACCTATATCTACATATATACACATATAGATATAACCTATACGCAAGTGGATTGTCCAGACCTGTCAGGTCTCTAGTGACGGTAATGTGTTGTGAATGTGTAAGACCATGTACTGACATGCCCCCGTTGTGGATCTACCAGGAACGTTAAGGTCGACAGAAACATAGTAAATGTCGACAGAAAAGGAATAATAAGCGGGCAAAAAATAATCCCGGAACCCCGAGGTGTCCGAGGGAAGGATACAAATACAAATCTGATAACACTCCCCCCACCTATACCAATAAAAATATATATAGGTACAAGGCAATAACAGCCTGACAATTCACACAAACACCAATGTGCTAATTAGAGATGAGCGCCGGAAATTTTTCGGGTTTTGTGTTTTGGTTTTGGGTTCGGTTCCGCGGCCGTGTTTTGGGTTCGACCGCGTTTTGGCAAAACCTCACCGAATTTTTTTTGTCGGATTCGGGTGTGTTTTGGATTCGGGTGTTTTTTTAAAAAAACCCTAAAAAACAGCTTAAATCATAGAATTTGGGGGTAATTTTGATCCCAAAGTATTATTAACCTCAAAAAACATAATTTACACTCATTTTCAGCCTATTCTGAACACATCACACCTCACAATATTATTTTTAGTCCTAAAATTTGCACCGAGGTCGCTGTGTGAGTAAGATAAGCGACCCTAGTGGCCGACACAAACACCGGGCCCATCTAGGAGTGGCACTGCAGTGTCACGCAGGATGGCCCTTCCAAAAAACCCTCCCCAAACAGCACATGACGCAAAGAAAAAAAGAGGCGCAATGAGGTAGCTGACTGTGTGAGTAAGATTAGCGACCCTAGTGGCCGACACAAACACCGGGCACATCTAGGAGTGGCACTGCAGTGTCACGCAGGATGTCCCTTCCAAAAAACCCTCCCCAAACAGCACATGACGCAAAGAAAAAAAGAGGCGCAATGAGGTAGCTGTGTGAGTAAGATTAGCGACCCTAGTGGCCGACACAAACACCGGGCCCATCTAGGAGTGGCACTGCAGTGTCACGCAGGATGTCCCTTCCAAAAAACCCTCCCCAATCAGCACATGATGCAAAGAAAAAGAAAAGAAAAAAGAGGTGCAAGATGGAATTATCCTTGGGCCCTCCCACCCACCCTTATGTTGTATAAACAAAACAGGACATGCACACTTTAACCAACCCATCATTTCAGTGACAGGGTCTGCCACACGACTGTGACTGATATGACGGGTTGGTTTGGACCCCCCCCAAAAAAGAAGCAATTAATCTCTCCTTGCACAAACTGGCTCTACAGAGGCAAGATGTCCACCTCATCTTCACCCTCCGATATATCACCGTGTACATCCCCCTCCTCACAGATTATCAATTCGTCCCCACTGGAATCCACCATCTCAGCTCCCTGTGTACTTTGTGGAGGCAATTGCTGCTGGTCAATGTCTCCGCGGAGGAATTGATTATAATTCATTTTAATGAACATCATCTTCTCCACATTTTCTGGATGTAACCTCGTACGCTGATTGCTGACAAGGTGAGCGGCGGCACTAAACACTCTTTCGGAGTACACACTTGTGGGAGGGCAACTTAGGTAGAATAAAGCCAGTTTGTGCAAGGGCCTCCAAATTGCCTCTTTTTCCTGCCAGTATAAGTACGGACTGTGTGACGTGCCTACTTGGATGCGGTCACTCATATAATCCTCCACCATTCTATCAATGTTGAGAGAATCATATGCAGTGACAGTAGACGACATGTCCGTAATCGTTGTCAGGTCCTTCAGTCCGGACCAGATGTCAGCATCAGCAGTCGCTCCAGACTGCCCTGCATCACCGCCAGCGGGTGGGCTCGGAATTCTGAGCCTTTTCCTCGCACCCCCAGTTGCGGGAGAATGTGAAGGAGGAGATGTTGACAGGTCGCGTTCCGCTTGACTTGACAATTTTGTCACCAGCAGGTCTTTCAACCCCAGCAGACCTGTGTCTGCCGGAAAGAGAGATCCAAGGTAGGCTTTAAATCTAGGATCGAGCACGGTGGCCAAAATGTAGTGCTCTGATTTCAACAGATTGACCACCCGTGAATCCTTGTTAAGCGAATTAAGGGCTGCATCCACAAGTCCCACATGCCTAGCGGAATCGCTCCGTGTTAGCTCCTTCTTCAATGCCTCCAGCTTCTTCTGCAAAAGCCTGATGAGGGGAATGACCTGACTCAGGCTGGCAGTGTCTGAACTGACTTCACGTGTGGCAAGTTCAAAGGGCATCAGAACCTTGCACAACGTTGAAATCATTCTCCACTGCACTTGAGACAGGTGCATTCCATCTCCTATATCGTGCTCAATTGTATAGGCTTGAATGGCCTTTTGCTGCTCCTCCAACCTCTGAAGCATATAGAGGGTTGAATTCCACCTCGTTACCACTTCTTGCTTCAGATGATGGCAGGGCAGGTTCAGTAGTTTTTGGTGGTGCTCCAGTCTTCTGTACGTGGTGCCTGTACGCCGAAAGTGTCCCGCAATTTTTCTGGCCACCGACAGCATCTCTTGCACGCCCCTGTCGTTTTTTAAAAAATTCTGCACCACCAAATTCAAGGTATGTGCAAAACATGGGACGTGCTGGAATTTGCCCATATTTAATGCACACACAATATTGCTGGCGTTGTCCGATGCTACAAATCCACAGGAGAGTCCAATTGGGGTAAGCCATTCCGCGATGATCTTCCTCAGTTGCCGTAAGAGGTTTTCAGCTGTGTGCGTATTCTGGAAAGCGGTGATACAAAGCGTAGCCTGCCTAGGAAAGAGTTGGCGTTTGCGAGATGCTGCTACTGGTGCCGCCGCTGCTGTTCTTGCGGCGGGAGTCCATACATCTACCCAGTGGGCTGTCACAGTCATATAGTCCTGACCCTGCCCTGCTCCACTTGTCCACATGTCCGTGGTTAAGTGGACATTGGGTACAACTGCATTTTTTAGGACACTGGTGAGTCTTTTTCTGACGTCCGTGTACATTCTCGGTATCGCCTGCCTAGAGAAGTGGAACCTAGATGGTATTTGGTAACGGGGGCACACTGCCTCAATAAATTGTCTAGTTCCCTGTGAACTAACGGCGGATACCGGACGCACGTCTAACACCAACATAGTTGTCAAGGACTCAGTTATCCGCTTTGCAGTAGGATGACTGCTGTGATATTTCATCTTCCTCGCAAAGGACTGTTGAACAGTCAATTGCTTACTGGAAGTAGTACAAGTGGGCTTACGACTTCCCCTCTGGGATGACCATCGACTCCCAGCGGCAACAACAGCAGCGCCAGCAGCAGTAGGCGTTACACGCAAGGATGCATCGGAGGAATCCCAGGCAGGAAAGGACTCGTCAGACTTGCCAGTGACATGGCCTGCAGGACTATTGGCATTCCTGGGGAAGGAGGAAATTGACACTGAGGGAGTTGGTGGGGTGGTTTGCGTGAGCTTGGTTACAAGAGGAAGGGATTTACTGGTCAGTGGACTGCTTCCGCTGTCACCCAAAGTTTTTGAACTTGTCACTGACTTATTATGAATGCGCTGCAGGTGACGTATAAGGGAGGATGTTCCGAGGTGGTTAACGTCCTTACCCCTACTTATTACAGCTTGACAAAGGGAACACACGGCTTGACACCTGTTGTCCGCATTTCTGGTGAAATACCTCCACACCGAAGAGCTGATTTTTTTGGTATTTTCACCTGGCATGTCAACGGCCATATTCCTCCCACGGACAACAGGTGTCTCCCCGGGTGCCTGACTTAAACAAACCACCTCACCATCAGAATCCTCCTGGTCAATTTCCTCCCCAGCGCCAGCAACACCCATATCCTCCTCATCCTGGTGTACTTCAACACTGACATCTTCAATCTGACTATCAGGAACTGGACTGCGGGTGCTCCTTCCAGCACTTGCAGGGGGCATGCAAATAGTGGAAGGCGCATGCTCTTCACGTCCAGTGTTGGGAAGGTCAGGCATCGCAAACGACACAATTGGACTCTCCTTGTGGATTTGGGATTTCAAAGAACGCACAGTTCTTTGCGGTGCTTTTGCCAGCTTGAGTCTTTTCAGTTTTCTAGCGAGAGGCTGAGTGCTTCCATCCTCATGTGAAGCTGAACCACTAGCCATGAACATAGGCCAGGGCCTCAGCCGTTCCTTGCCACTCCGTGTGGTAAATGGCATATTGGCAAGTTTACGCTTCTCCTCCGACAATTTTATTTTAGGTTTTGGAGTCCTTTTTTTTCTGATATTTGGTGTTTTGGATTTGACATGCTCTGTACTATGACATTGGGCATCGGCCTTGGCAGACGACGTTGCTGGCATTTCATCGTCTCGGCCATGACTAGTGGCAGCAGCTTCAGCACGAGGTGGAAGTGGATCTTGATCTTTCCCTAATTTTGGAACCTCAACTTTTTTGTTCTCCATATTTTATAGGCAGAACTAAAAGGCACCTCAGGTAAACAATGGAGATGGATGGATTGGATACTAGTATACAATTATGGACGGACTGCCACGGTTAGGTGGTATAAAAAAACCACGGTTAGGTGGTATATATTATAATAATAATACAATTATGGATGGACGGACTGCCTGCCGACTGCCGACACAGAGGTAGCCACAGCCGTGAACTACCGCACTGTACACTGGTTGATAAAGAGATAGTAGTATACTCGTAACAACTAGTATGACACTATGACGACGGTATAAAGAATGAAAAAAAAACCACGGTTAGGTGGTATATATTATAATAATAATACAATTATGGATGGACGGACTGCCTGCCGACTGCCGACACAGAGGTAGCCACAGCCGTGAACTACCGCACTGTACACTGGTTGATAAAGAGATAGTAGTATACTCGTAACAATTAGGATAACACTATGACGGTATAAAGAATGAAAAAAAAACCACGGTTAGGTGGTAGGTATATAATAATAAATAATACAATTCTGGTCGGACGGACTGCCTGCCGTGTGCCGACACAGAGGTAGCCACAGCCGTGAACTACCGCACTGTACACTGGTTGATAAAGAGATGGTAGTATACTCGTAACAATTAGGATGACACTATGACGGTATAAAGAATGAAAAAAAAACCACGGTTAGGTGGTAGGTATATAATAATAAATAATACAATTCTGGTCGGACGGACTGCCTGCCGTGTGCCGACACAGAGGTAGCCACAGCCGTGAACTACCGCACTGTACACTGGTTGATAAAGAGATAGTAGTATACTCGTAACAATTAGGATGACACTATGACGGTATAAAGAATGAAAAAAAAACCACGGTTAGGTGGTAGGTATATAATAATAAATAATACAATTCTGGTCGGACGGACTGCCTGCCGTGTGCCGACACAGAGGTAGCCACAGCCGTGAACTACCGCACTGTACACTGGTTGATAAAGAGATAGTAGTATACTCGTAACAATTAGGATGACACTATGACGGTATAAAGAATGAAAAAAAAACCACGGTTAGGTGGTAGGTATATAATAATAAATAATACAATTCTGGTCGGACGGACTGCCTGCCGTGTGCCGACACAGAGGTAGCCACAGCCGTGAACTACCGCACTGTACACTGGTTGATAAAGAGATAGTAGTATACTCGTAACAATTAGGATGACACTATGACGGTATAAAGAATGAAAAAAAAACCACGGTTAGGTGGTAGGTATATAATAATAAATAATACAATTCTGGTCGGACGGACTGCCTGCCGTGTGCCGACACAGAGGTAGCCACAGCCGTGAACTACCGCACTGTACACTGGTTGATAAAGAGATAGTAGTATACTCGTAACAATTAGGATGACACTATGACGGTATAAAGAATGAAAAAAAAACCACGGTTAGGTGGTAGGTATATAATAATAAATAATACAATTCTGGTCGGACGGACTGCCTGCCGTGTGCCGACACAGAGGTAGCCACAGCCGTGAACTACCGCACTGTACACTGGTTGATAAAGAGATAGTAGTATACTCGTAACAATTAGGATGACACTATGACGGTATAAAGAATGAAAAAAAAACCACGGTTAGGTGGTAGGTATATAATAATAAATAATACAATTCTGGTCGGACGGACTGCCTGCCGTGTGCCGACACAGAGGTAGCCACAGCCGTGAACTACCGCACTGTACTGTGTCTGCTGCTAATATAGACTGGTTGATATTTAAAGAGATATTAGTAGTATACAACAATACTATACTGGTGGTCAGGCACTGGTCACCACTCCTGCAGCAAAAGTGTGCACTGTTAATTAATATAATTGTACTCCTGGCTCCTGCTAACAACCTGCAGTGCTCCCCAGTCTCCCCCACAATTAATTATAAGCTTTTAATTTATACATTGATGACTGTGCAGCACACTGGGCTGAGCTGAGTGCACACAGACTGAGTCACACTGTGTGACTGACTGTGCTGTGTATCGTTTTTTTTTTCAGGCAGAGAACGGATATAGCAGAGAGAAGTGAACGGATATATTATATTAAATAAAAGTTAACTAGCAACTGCACTGGTCACTGACTGTGGTAAACTAACTCTGTCTGCGACTCTGCACAATCTCTCTCTATCTAATCTATCTATCTCTATTCTAATGGAGAGGACGCCAGACACGTCCTCTCCCTATCAATCTCAATGCACGAGTGAAAATGGCGGCGACGCGCGGCTCCTTATATAGAATCCGAGTCTCGCGATAGAATCCGAGCCTCGCGAGAATCCGACAGCGTCATGATGACGTTCGGGCGCGCTCGGGTTAACCGAGCAAGGCGGGAAGATCCGAGTCGCTCGGACCCGTGGAAAAAAAAGTGAAGTTCGTGCGGGTTCGGATTCAAAGAAACCGAACCCGCTCATCTCTAGTGCTAATACTTAATTTCCCGAATCAAGTACTGCCATGTGCCGGCGAAGCCGACAGTTATGCCCACAGCAGCCTGTGACAAAGCCCTCACACCTGCCAACATATGTCGACTAACCAATAGTGGGAACAAACAGGGAAACCCTGAATATATGTAATTATGCGCCCAATATAAACCCTTAGGCTATATGACACCTATATAGCTTTAAAACACAGTGCCCCCCCTCCAACTCACTATCCAGCAAGTCCTGGCAGGGATCTGAGGAAAATGGCGCTGATCTCCCCATGAGGGCTAAGCTCCACCCCTTCCCGGCGCGCTTAAGCCTGCTCAAATTATATAAATATATAAAACCAAAACCAGCTGGGGACCCTATATATAGGGGGTAACCCCCTGTATAACTCTCTTTATGTCCCAACGCAGCCCAGGGCGCCCTCCCCGCGCCCTGCACCCACGGAAGCCGTTGGTGTGTGGGAGCCATGGACCGCAGCGTGCACGCTGAGGTATCCCGGCGGGGCGAAGACACCCAGTGTCCGGGTATGTTCCCCCGCCCGGGATCCTTTCAAAATTGCCTCCCAGGGCGCTCCCCCCCAGTACACTGCACCCTGCAGGCCGATGGAGAGCGGGAGCAGAGAGTGCAGCACTACCGCTGCTGCTCCCTCCCGTACGCGGCGCACTGGCGGGGCGGGCCCCGAAGCATGTCCCCCCGCCAGTGATCTATATAAATTATGCCATATGCTGCCAAGGGTGCTCCCCCCCCAGCGCCCTGCACCCTGCAGGCCGGCGGAGTGCGGGAGCAGGGAGCGCAGCGCTACCGCTGCTGCTCCCTCCCGTTCTCGGCACACTGGCGGGGCGGGCACCGAAGCATGTCCCCCCACCAGTGAACTACATATTAAATGCTATATGTCGCCCAGGGCGCTCCCCCCCCCAGCGCCCTGCACCCTGCAGGGGATGGTACATGTGGGAGCAGGGAGCGCAGCGTTACCCCTGTCTCTCCCCCTGCGGCACCCTGGTGGGGTGAACATACGCTGTGCCCAGGCACCGACATATGTCCCCCGCCAGCCTTGTAGACCCTCAGCAACATGTCCCCCAGGGCGCTCCCCCCCAGTGCCCTGCACCCTGCCAGAGACATTGGTGTGTGGGAACATGGAGCACAGCGCTACCGCTGCTGATACCTCCGAAACTGAAGTCTTCTGCCGTCACTGAAGTCTTCTTTTCTTCCAACACTCACCCGGCTTCTTTCTTCCGGCTTTTGTGAGGGGATTGACGGTGCGGGTCCGGGAACAAGCAGCTAGGTGCACCAAGTGATCGAACCCTCTGGAGCTAATGGTGTCCAGTAGCCGAGAAGCAGAGCCCTTAAACTAAGAAGAAGTAGGTCTGACTTCTCTCCCCTCACTCCCACGATGCAGGGAGCCTGTAGCCAGCAGGTCTCCCTGAAAATAACAAACCTAACAAGAGTCTTTCAGAGAAACTCAGTAGAGCTGCCCTAGTGTGTGACCCATCACTCCTGGGCACAAAGTCTAACTGAGGTCTGGAGGAGGGGCATAGAGGGAGGAGCCAGTTCACACCCAGTTTAAGTCTTTATAGTGTGCCCAAGCTCCTGCGGATCCGTCTATACCCCATGGTCCTGTTGGAGTCCCCAGCATCCTCTAGGACGTATGAGAAATAAACACCCAAGATTGGCACACAAAAAAGTGCTCTGCCAAAACATAACGCGTCAATGGCAAAATTACACGAAATGGGCTTCAAATTGATTCCCCATCAACCCTATTCTCCGGATTTGGCCCTGTGTGACTTACTGTTACCAAATTTGAAAATCTGGCTCAGTAGGAAGAAACTCTTGGTGAATGAAGAAGTCATCGTTGTCGTCAATGAGTATTTTGCAGGCTCTGAGACACTCCACTTTTCCGACGGTATTAGAAAATTGGAAACTCTCTGGACCAAGTGTATCACTCTTGAGGGAGACTATGTCAAGAAATAAAGGCAATTTTTATTTTAAGTGTTTTACTTGCTTTTTTTACCACACTTACCAAACAACCCTCATACAGAGCGTCAGATGTACTAAGCCTTGAAAAGTGATTGGAGAGTGATAAAGTACCAGCCAATCATCTCCTAACCACCACGCTACAGGCTGTGTTTGAAAAATGAAAGTTAGGAGCTGGTTGGTTGGTACGTTACCACTCTCCACTATATAACTTTTCAAGGCTTAGTACATCTGGCTAGGAGAGTGTTCTAGAGACCTTTGCACAATATGCACAGTCCTTGATAATGATGTTAAACACTTATGTTAGTGCATCTGTAATAAAGGCCAGTCCTGTGGTCTTATTAAATGGTTACATTATTAAGCCATGCCATTAAATAGCCCCCATTGCTACTAACACCCCACCATTACATGAATAGTGTCAACCATCATCCCACCATTACAGTAAATGTATTGACTCACCATCAAGTTACCAATAAATGAAGAGCTATCACCCCATTAAATGAATAGCCCCTACCATCCTTGCACCTCTACATTAACACCCCATCTCCCTACCCACAAACACCAGCTACACTAAGGTTTGCAGCTCTGATCTCTATGCTGTAGGGGCTAATCTGCTTGCTGCCTGCTCATATAGGAAAGTGTGCACATCATCCACAGATGCACCTTTTGGGTGGTGTAACTCTTGCTAGAGAACTGTTGCAATGATAAGCAATTATGATGACTATCAGCAGCACCGTCTAGCTTCTTCCTACAGATGTGTTCCAATACACCTTGCTTCAATACACCATACAGCACAAGATGTCGGGTGCAATATAGCCGGTGCAATAGGTACAGCATACTTGTTCTATAAATTTAGCATCTTATATGCATCGTAAATGCAACAGAAAGCCAATCAGTGTACCAGAGATGGTAGGATGCAGCTATAACTACACAGGAATTAGTTTTAAACATGTACATAAAGTAGTCGCAGATGAAGCACAACAGGACTTGATGTGAGGAAAAGCTGCTGCATTGTGGCACTTTGTATACAGATTCAGACTCAGTCGCACACAGATGTACAAAAATCATACTTTAAATTGATTGATGCAGTCTAGCAAAGTAGTTTGGTAGTTTCCAGTTGTTTTATTTGTGCGAATAAGATGCACATTTTGAGCAAAAAAGACACTTGGTGCAGCCAAATTGCCAAGTACTTTGCACACCAAGAGTGGCTGTTTGGTGCAACTGAAGACACAGTGTATATGAACACATCTGTACTGAATGCTTGAGCTGGCAGGACTTAAAACATTGGTATTTCAGATAAGTTATATGTAGTGGCGATTGTCTTGTCGCATTACTAAGATTACATTTGGACTACTGCAATGGACAAAACAACAAATATTTAATTTAACTACATTTAGTTTGTATTTAATTTAATATAACATCATTCGTAGTTTGTGTTTATATTTCATTTCATTTTTTTATTCAAAATGCATTCTACACATGTATTAATGACTCAAAACAATATTCTCTCATGTGTGTATGGCAGTCCATTATACTGTATTACAGGTTGATACTGGTGCCACTGCTGCTGTTCTTGCTGCGGGAGGCAATACATCCACCCAGTGGGCTGTCACAGTCATATAGTCCTGAGTCTGCCCTGCTCCACTTGTCCACATATCCGTGGTTAAGTGTACATTGGGTACAACTGCATTTTTTAGGACACTGGTGAGTCTTTTTCTGACGTCTGTGTACATTCTTGGAATCGCCTGCCTAGAGAAGTGGAACCTAGATGGTATTTGGTACCGGGTACACACTACCTCAAGAAATTCTCTAAGTCCCTGTGAACTAACGCCGGATACCGGAGGCACGTCTAACACCAACACGGCTGCCAAGGCCTGAGTTATCCGCTTTGCAACAGGATGACTGCTGTGATATTTCATCTTCCTCGCAAAGGACTTTTGGACAGTCAATTGCTTACTGGAAGTAGTACAAGTGGTCTTCTGAATACCCTCTGGGATGATGATCGACTCCCAGCAGCAACAACAGCAGCGCCAGCAGCAGTAGACGTTACACTCAAGGATCCATCGGAGGAATCCCAGTCAGGAGAGGACTCGTCAGACTTGCCAGTGACATGGCCTGCAGGACTATTGGCTTTCCTGTCTAAGGAGGAAATTGACACTGAGGGAGTTGGTGGTGTGGTTTGCAGGATCTTGGGTACAAGAGGAAGGGATTTAGTTGTCAGTGCACTGCTTCCGCTGTCACCCAAAGTTTTTGAACTTGTCAATGACTTCTGATAAATGCGCTGCAGGTGACATATAAGGGAGGATGTTCCTAGGTGGTTAACGTCCTTACCCCTACTTATTACAGCTTGACAAAGGCAACACACGGCTTAACACCAGTTGTCCGAATTTCTGTTGAAATAATTCCACACCGAAGAGGTGATTTTTTTGGTATTTTGACCAGGCATGTCAATGGCCTTATTCATCCCACGGACAACAGGTGTCTCCCCGGGTGCCTGACTTAAACAAACCACCTCATCATCAGAATCCTCCTTGTCAATTTCCTCCTCAGCGCCAGCAACACCCATATACTCATCCTGGTGTACTTCAACAGTGACATCTTCAATTTGACTATCAGGAACTGGACTGTGGGTGCTCCTTCCAGCACTTCCAGGGGGCGTGCAAATGGTGGAAGGAGCCACCTCTTCCCGTCCAGTGTTGGGAAGGTCAGGCATCGCAACCGACACAATTGGACTCTCCTTGGGGATTTGTGATTTAGAAGAACACACAGTTCTTTGCTGTGCTTTTGCCAGCTTAACTCTTTTCATTTTTCTAGTGGGAGGATGAGTGCTTCCATCCTCATGTGAAGCTGTACCACTAGCCATGAACGCAGGCCAGGGCTTCAGCTCTTCCTTGCCACTCTGTGTCGTAAATGGCACATTGGCAAGTTTACGCTTCTCCTCAGACGCTTTTAATTTAGATTTTTGGGTCATTATTAGAGATGAGCGCCGGAAATTTTTCGGGTTTTGTGTTTTGGTTTTGGGTTCGGTTCCGCGGCCGTGTTTTGGGTTCGACCGCGTTTTGGCAAAACCTCACCGAATTTTTTTTGTCGGATTCGGGTGTGTTTTGGATTCGGGTGTTTTTTTCAAAAAACCCTAAAAAACAGCTTAAATCATAGAATTTGGGGGTAATTTTGATCCCAAAGTATTATTAACCTCAAAAAACATAATTTACACTCATTTTCAGCCTATTCTGAACACATCACACCTCACAATATTATTTTTAGTCCTAAAATTTGCACCGAGGTCGCTGTGTGAGTAAGATAAGCGACCCTAGTGGCCGACACAAACACCGGGCCCATCTAGGAGTGGCACTGCAGTGTCACGCAGGATGGCCCTTCCAAAAAACCCTCCCCAAACAGCACATGACGCAAAGAAAAAAAGAGGCGCAATGAGGTAGCTGACTGTGTGAGTAAGATTAGCGACCCTAGTGGCCGACACAAACACCGGGCACATCTAGGAGTGGCACTGCAGTGTCACGCAGGATGTCCCTTCCAAAAAACCCTCCCCAAACAGCACATGACGCAAAGAAAAAAAGAGGCGCAATGAGGTAGCTGACTGTGTGAGTAAGATTAGCGACCCTAGTGGCCGACACAAACACCGGGCCCATCTAGGAGTGGCACTGCAGTGTCACGCAGGATGTCCCTTCCAAAAAACCCTCCCCAAACAGCACATGACGCAAAGAAAAAAAGAGGCGCAATGAGGTAGCTGACTGTGTGAGTAAGATTAGCGACCCTAGTGGCCGACACAAACACCGGGCCCATCTAGGAGTGGCACTGCAGTGTCACGCAGGATGTCCCTTCCAAAAAACCCTCCCCAATCAGCACATGATGCAAAGAAAAAGAAAAGAAAAAAGAGGTGCAAGATGGAATTATCCTTGGGCCCTCCCACCCACCCTTATGTTGTATAAACAAAACAGGACATGCACACTTTAACCAACCCATCATTTCAGTGACAGGGTCTGCCACACGACTGTGACTGATATGACGGGTTGGTTTGGACCCCCCCCAAAAAAGAAGCAATTAATCTCTCCTTGCACAAACTGGCTCTACAGAGGCAAGATGTCCACCTCATCTTCACCCTCCGATATATCACCGTGTACATCCCCCTCCTCACAGATTATCAATTCGTCCCCACTGGAATCCACCATCTCAGCTCCCTGTGTACTTTGTGGAGGCAATTGCTGCTGGTCAATGTCTCCGCGGAGGAATTGATTATAATTCATTTTAATGAACATCATCTTCTCCACATTTTCTGGATGTAACCTCGTACGCCGATTGCTGACAAGGTGAGCGGCGGCACTAAACACTCTTTCGGAGTACACACTTGTGGGAGGGCAACTTAGGTAGAATAAAGCCAGTTTGTGCAAGGGCCTCCAAATTGCCTCTTTTTCCTGCCAGTATAAGTACGGACTGTGTGACGTGCCTACTTGGATGCGGTCACTCATATAATCCTCCACCATTCTATCAATGTTGAGAGAATCATATGCAGTGACAGTAGACGACATGTCCGTAATCGTTGTCAGGTCCTTCAGTCCGGACCAGATGTCAGCATCAGCAGTCGCTCCAGACTGCCCTGCATCACCGCCAGCGGGTGGGCTCGGAATTCTGAGCCTTTTCCTCGCACCCCCAGTTGCGGGAGAATGTGAAGGAGGAGATGTTGACAGGTCGCGTTCCGCTTGACTTGACAATTTTGTCACCAGCAGGTCTTTCAACCCCAGCAGACCTGTGTCTGCCGGAAAGAGAGATCCAAGGTAGGCTTTAAATCTAGGATCGAGCACGGTGGCCAAAATGTAGTGCTCTGATTTCAACAGATTGACCACCCGTGAATCCTTGTTAAGCGAATTAAGGGCTGCATCCACAAGTCCCACATGCCTAGCGGAATCGCTCCGTGTTAGCTCCTTCTTCAATGCCTCCAGCTTCTTCTGCAAAAGCCTGATGAGGGGAATGACCTGACTCAGGCTGGCAGTGTCTGAACTGACTTCACGTGTGGCAAGTTCAAAGGGCATCAGAACCTTGCACAACGTTGAAATCATTCTCCACTGCACTTGAGACAGGTGCATTCCATCTCCTATATCGTGCTCAATTGTATAGGCTTGAATGGCCTTTTGCTGCTCCTCCAACCTCTGAAGCATATAGAGGGTTGAATTCCACCTCGTTACCACTTCTTGCTTCAGATGATGGCAGGGCAGGTTCAGTAGTTTTTGGTGGTGCTCCAGTCTTCTGTACGTGGTGCCTGTACGCCGAAAGTGTCCCGCAATTTTTCTGGCCACCGACAGCATCTCTTGCACGCCCCTGTCGTTTTTTAAAAAATTCTGCACCACCAAATTCAAGGTATGTGCAAAACATGGGACGTGCTGGAATTTGCCCATATTTAATGCACACACAATATTGCTGGCGTTGTCCGATGCCACAAATCCACAGGAGAGTCCAATTGGGGTAAGCCATTCCGCGATGATCTTCCTCAGTTGCCGTAAGAGGTTTTCAGCTGTGTGCGTATTCTGGAAAGCGGTGATACAAAGCGTAGCCTGCCTAGGAAAGAGTTGGCGTTTGCGAGATGCTGCTACTGGTGCCGCCGCTGCTGTTCTTGCGGCGGGAGTCCATACATCTACCCAGTGGGCTGTCACAGTCATATAGTCCTGACCCTGCCCTGCTCCACTTGTCCACATGTCCGTGGTTAAGTGGACATTGGGTACAACTGCATTTTTTAGGACACTGGTGAGTCTTTTTCTGACGTCCGTGTACATTCTCGGTATCGCCTGCCTAGAGAAGTGGAACCTAGATGGTATTTGGTAACGGGGGCACACTGCCTCAATAAATTGTCTAGTTCCCTGTGAACTAACGGCGGATACCGGACGCACGTCTAACACCAACATAGTTGTCAAGGACTCAGTTATCCGCTTTGCAGTAGGATGACTGCTGTGATATTTCATCTTCCTCGCAAAGGACTGTTGAACAGTCAATTGCTTACTGGAAGTAGTACAAGTGGGCTTACGACTTCCCCTCTGGGATGACCATCGACTCCCAGCGGCAACAACAGCAGCGCCAGCAGCAGTAGGCGTTACACGCAAGGATGCATCGGAGGAATCCCAGGCAGGAAAGGACTCGTCAGACTTGCCAGTGACATGGCCTGCAGGACTATTGGCATTCCTGGGGAAGGAGGAAATTGACACTGAGGGAGTTGGTGGGGTGGTTTGCGTGAGCTTGGTTACAAGAGGAAGGGATTTACTGGTCAGTGGACTGCTTCCGCTGTCACCCAAAGTTTTTGAACTTGTCACTGACTTATTATGAATGCGCTGCAGGTGACGTATAAGGGAGGATGTTCCGAGGTGGTTAACGTCCTTACCCCTACTTATTACAGCTTGACAAAGGGAACACACGGCTTGACACCTGTTGTCCGCATTTCTGGTGAAATACCTCCACACCGAAGAGCTGATTTTTTTGGTATTTTCACCTGGCATGTCAACGGCCATATTCCTCCCACGGACAACAGGTGTCTCCCCGGGTGCCTGACTTAAACAAACCACCTCACCATCAGAATCCTCCTGGTCAATTTCCTCCCCAGCGCCAGCAACACCCATATCCTCCTCATCCTGGTGTACTTCAACACTGACATCTTCAATCTGACTATCAGGAACTGGACTGCGGGTGCTCCTTCCAGCACTTGCAGGGGGCATGCAAATAGTGGAAGGCGCATGCTCTTCACGTCCAGTGTTGGGAAGGTCAGGCATCGCAAACGACACAATTGGACTCTCCTTGTGGATTTGGGATTTCAAAGAACGCACAGTTCTTTGCGGTGCTTTTGCCAGCTTGAGTCTTTTCAGTTTTCTAGCGAGAGGCTGAGTGCTTCCATCCTCATGTGAAGCTGAACCACTAGCCATGAACATAGGCCAGGGCCTCAGCCGTTCCTTGCCACTCCGTGTGGTAAATGGCATATTGGCAAGTTTACGCTTCTCCTCCGACAATTTTATTTTAGGTTTTGGAGTCCTTTTTTTTCTGATATTTGGTGTTTTGGATTTGACATGCTCTGTACTATGACATTGGGCATCGGCCTTGGCAGACGACGTTGCTGGCATTTCATCGTCTCGGCCATGACTAGTGGCAGCAGCTTCAGCACGAGGTGGAAGTGGATCTTGATCTTTCCCTAATTTTGGAACCTCAACTTTTTTGTTCTCCATATTTTATAGGCAGAACTAAAAGGCACCTCAGGTAAACAATGGAGATGGATGGATTGGATACTAGTATACAATTATGGACGGACTGCCACGGTTAGGTGGTATAAAAAAACCACGGTTAGGTGGTATATATTATAATAATAATACAATTATGGATGGACGGACTGCCTGCCGACTGCCGACACAGAGGTAGCCACAGCCGTGAACTACCGCACTGTACACTGGTTGATAAAGAGATAGTAGTATACTCGTAACAACTAGTATGACACTATGACGACGGTATAAAGAATGGAAAAAAAACCACGGTTAGGTGGTATATATTATAATAATAATACAATTATGGATGGACGGACTGCCTGCCGACTGCCGACACAGAGGTAGCCACAGCCGTGAACTACCGCACTGTACACTGGTTGATAAAGAGATAGTAGTATACTCGTAACAACTAGTATGACACTATGACGACGGTATAAAGAATGAAAAAAAAACCACGGTTAGGTGGTATATATTATAATAATAATACAATTAAGGAAGGACGGACTGCCTGCCGACTGCCGACACAGAGGTAGCCACAGCCGTGAACTACCGCACTGTACACTGGTTGATAAAGAGATAGTAGTATACTCGTAACAACTAGTATGACACTATGACGACGGTATAAAGAATGAAAAAAAAACCACGGTTAGGTGGTATATATTATAATAATAATACAATTATGGATGGACGGACTGCCTGCCGACTGCCGACACAGAGGTAGCCACAGCCGTGAACTACCGCACTGTACACTGGTTGATAAAGAGATAGTAGTATACTCGTAACAATTAGGATGACACTATGACGGTATAAAGAATGAAAAAAAAAACCACGGTTAGGTGGTAGGTATATAATAATAAATAATACAATTCTGGTCGGACGGACTGCCTGCCGTGTGCCGACACAGAGGTAGCCACAGCCGTGAACTACCGCACTGTACACTGGTTGATAAAGAGATAGTAGTATACTCGTAACAATTAGGATGACACTATGACGGTATAAAGAATGAAAAAAAAACCACGGTTAGGTGGTAGGTATATAATAATAAATAATACAATTCTGGTCGGACGGACTGCCTGCCGTGTGCCGACACAGAGGTAGCCACAGCCGTGAACTACCGCACTGTACTGTGTCTGCTGCTAATATAGACTGGTTGATATTTAAAGAGATATTAGTAGTATACAACAATACTATACTGGTGGTCAGGCACTGGTCACCACTCCTGCAGCAAAAGTGTGCACTGTTAATTAATATAATTGTACTCCTGGCTCCTGCTAACAACCTGCAGTGCTCCCCAGTCTCCCCCACAATTAATTATAAGCTTTTAATTTATACATTGATGACTGTGCAGCACACTGGGCTGAGCTGAGTGCACACAGACTGAGTCACACTGTGTGACTGACTGTGCTGTGTATCGTTTTTTTTTTCAGGCAGAGAACGGATATAGCAGAGAGAAGTGAACGGATATATTATATTAAATAAAAGTTAACTAGCAACTGCACTGGTCACTGACTGTGGTAAACTAACTCTGTCTGCGACTCTGCACAATCTCTCTCTCTCTATCTAATCTATCTCTATTCTAATGGAGAGGACGCCAGACACGTCCTCTCCCTATCAATCTCAATGCACGAGTGAAAATGGCGGCGACGCGCGGCTCCTTATATAGAATCCGAGTCTCGCGATAGAATCCGAGCCTCGCGAGAATCCGACAGCGTCATGATGACGTTCGGGCGCGCTCGGGTTAACCGAGCAAGGCGGGAAGATCCGAGTCGCTCGGACCCGTGAAAAAAAACATGAAGTTCGGGCGGGTTCGGATTCCGAGGAACCGAACCCGCTCATCTCTAGTCATTATTTTACTGAACTTTTGCTTTTTGGATTTTACACGCTCTCTACTATGACATTGGGCATCGGCCAAGGCAGACGACGTTGATGGCATTTCATCGTCTCTGCCATGACTAGTGGCAGCAGCTTCAGCACTAGGTGGAAGTGGATCTTGATCTTTACCTATTTTACCCTCCACATTTTTGTTCTCCATTTTTTAATGTGTGGAATTATATGCCAGTAATATTATTATATCAGTAGCAATGGCCTACTGTACTGTCCTACTATATACTGCTCACAACAATGCAGCACAGATATGGATACTTGAAGTGATACGGAGCTGCAAGATACAGCAATGGACTACTGTACTGTACAACTATATACTGTTGGTCACCAAAATGCTGCACTGTCCTACTATATACTGCTCACAACAATGCAGCACAGTTATGGATACTTGAAGTGACACAGAGCTGCAAGATACAGCAATGGCCTACTGTACTGTACAACTATATACTGTTGGTCACCAAAATGCTGTACTGTCCTACTATATACTGCTCACAACAATGCAGCACAGATATGGATACTTGAAGTGACACGGAGCTGCAAGATACAGCAATGGACTACTGTACTGTACTACTATACTGGTGGTCACCAAAATGCTGCACTGTACTACTATATAAATATATAGTTTACTGGTCACACAACAATGCAGCAAATATTGAGCACTGATGATCAGGACACTGTCTAGAAATGAGTCTGACATGGAGCTGCAAGATACAGCAATGGCCTACTGTACTGTACAACTATATACTGTTGGTCACCAAAATGCTGCACTGTACTACTATATACTGCTCACAACAATGATACTTGAAGTGACATGGAGCTGCAAGATACAGCAATGGCCTACTGTAGTGTACTACTACTGGTGATCACCAAAATGCTGCACTGTCCTACTATATACTGCTCACAACAATGCAGCACAGATATGGATACTTGAAGTGACACGGAGCTGCAAGATACAGCAATGGACTACTGTACTGTACTACTATACTGGTGGTCACCAAACTGCTGCACTGTATACTATATATATATATATATATATATATATATATATATATAGTATACTGGTCACACAACAATGCAGCAGATATTGAGCACTGATGATCAGGATACTGTCTACAACTGAGTCTGACACGGAGCTGCAAGATAAAGCAATGGCCTACTGTACTGTACTACTATAATTATATACTGGTGGTCCCCACAATGCAGCACACTGAGCACAGATATTTGCAGCACACTGAGCACAGATATGGAGCTTTTCAGGCAGAGAACGTAGATATTTGCAGCACACTGAGCACAGACATTTGCAGCACCATGAGCACAGATATGGAGCTTTTCAGGGAGAGAACGTAGCCACGTCCTCTCCTTTCAATCTCCAATGCACGAGTGAAAATGGCGGCGACGCGCGGCTCTTTATATGGAATCTCGCGAGAATCCGACAGCGGGATGATGATGTTTGTCCTAGTTCGGGTTAACCGAGCAAGGCGGGAAGATCCAAGGCTGCCTCGGACCTGTGTAAAATAGGTGAATTCGGGGGGGTTCGGATCTCAATGAACCGAACCCGCTCATCTCTAGATATAACTCACAATCAATGGGCACCCTACCAAGATTTGGGAGGTGAGTGGAGTCCGTAAATTCATAACTACTAGGAGAGTCCAATTGTGTTGGTTGCGATGCATGACCTTCCCAACACTGGACGGGAAGAGGTGGCTCCTTCCACCATTTGCACACCCCCTGCAAGTGCTGGAAGGAGCACCCACCATCCAGTTCCTGATAGTCAAATTGAAGATGTCACTGTTGAAGTACACCAGGTTGAGGATATGGGTGTTGCTGGCGCTTAGGAGGAAATTGACAAGGAGGATTCTGATGGTGAGGTGGTTTGTTTAAGTCAGACACCTGGGGAGACACCTGTTGTCCGTGGGATCAATAAGGCCATTGACATGACTGGTCGAAATACCCAAAAAATCACCTCTTCGTTGTGGAATTATTTCAACAGAAATGCAGACAACTGGTGTCAAGCCATGTGCTGCCTTTGTCAAGCTGTAATAAGTAGGGGTAAGAACGTTAGCCACCTAAGAACATCCTCCCTTATACGTCACCTGGAGCGCATTCATCAGAAGTCATTGACAAGTTCAAAAACTTTGGGTGACAGCGGAAGCAGTCCACTGACAACTAAATCCCTTCCTCTTGTACACAAGCTCCTGCAAACCACACCACCAACTCCCTCAGTGTCAATTTCCTCCTTAGACAGGAAAGCCAATAGTCCTGCAGGCCATGTCACTGGCAAGTCTGACGAGTCCTCTCCTGACTGGGATTCCTCCGATGGATCCTTGAGTATAACGTCTACTGCTGCCGGCGCTGCTGTTGTTGCTGCTGGGAGTCGATCATCATCCCAGAGGGGAAGTCGGAAGACCACTTGTACTACTTCCAGTAAGCAATTGACTGCCCAACAGTCCTTTGTGAGGAAGATAAAATATCACAGCAGTCATCCTGTTGCAAAGCGGATAACTCAGGCCTTGGCAGCTGTGTTGGTGTTAGACGTGCCTCCGGTATCCGGCGTTAGTTCACAGGGACTTAGAGAATTTCTTGAGGTAGTGTGTCCCCGGTACCAAATACCATCTAGGTTCCACTTCTTTAGGCAGGCGATACCGAGAATGTACACAGACGTCAGAAAAAGACTCACCAGTGTCCTAAAAAATGCAGTTGTACCCAATGTCCACTTAACCATGGACATGTGGACAAGTGGAGCAGGGCAGACTCAGGACTATATGACTGTGATAGATCACTGGGTAGATGTATTGCCTCCCGCAGCAAGAACAGCAGCGGCGGTACCAGTAGCAGCATCTCGCAAACACCAACTCGTTCTTAGGCATACGGAAACTGAGGAACATCATCGCAGAATGGCTTACCCCAATTGGACTCTCCTGGGGATTTGTGACATCGGACAATGCCACCAATATTGTGCGTGCATTACATGTGGGCAAATTCCAACATGTCCCATGTTTTGCACATACATTGAATTTGGTGGTGCAGAATTTTTTTAAAAACGACAGGGGCGTGCAAGAGATGCTGTCGGTGGCCCGAAGAATTGCGGGCCACTTTCGGCATTCAGCCACCGCGTGCCGAAGACTGGAGCACCAGCAAACACTCCTAAACCTGCCCCGCCATCATCTGAAGCAAGAGGTGGTAACGAGGTGGAATTCAACACTCTATATGCTTCAGAGGATGGAGGAGCAGCTAAAGGCCATTCAAGCCTATACATCTGCCTACGATATAGGCAAAGGAGGGGGAATGCACCTGATGCAAGCGCAGTGAGAATGATTTCAACATTGTGCAAGGTTCTGCAACCCTTTGAACTTGCCACACGTGAAGTCAGTTCAGACACTGCCAGCCTGAGTCAAGTCATTCCCCTCATCAGGCTTTTGCAGAAGCCGCTGGAGAGATTGAAGGAGGAGCTAAAACGGAGCGTTTTCACTAGGCATGTGGGTCTTGTGGATGGAGCCCTTCATTCACTTAACCAGGATTCACGGGTGGTCAATCTGTTGAAATCAGAGCACTATATTTTGGCAACCGTGCTACGTTGTATCTCTCTTTCCGGCAGAAACAAGTCTGCAAAAGTTCACAGACCTGCTGGTGAGACACTTGTCAAGTCAAGCGGAACGTGACCCGCCAACAGCTCCTCAAAACCACCCGCTGGAAGTGATGCAGGGCAGTCAGGAGCGAATACTGACATCTGGTTCTGGACTGAAGGACCTGCCAACGATTACTGACATGTTGTCTACTGTCACTGCATATGATTCTGTCACCATTGAAAGAATGGTGGAGGATTATATGAGTGACAGCATCCAAGTAGGCACGTCAGACAGTCCGTATGTATACTGGCAGGAAAAAGAGGCAATTTGGAGGCCCTTGCACAAACTGGCTTTTTTTTTAACCTAAGTTGCCCCCCCTCCAGTGTGTACTCCAAAAGAGTGTTTAGTGCAGCCGATCACCTTGTCAGCGATCGGTGTACGAGGTTACTTCCACAAAATGTGGAGAAGATGATGTTCATCAATATGAATTATAATCAATTCCTCCGTGGAGACATTCACCAGCAATTGCCTCCAGAAAGTACGCAGGGACCTGAGATGGTGGATTCCAGTGGGGACGAATTAATACTCTGTGAGGAGGGGGATGTACACAGTGAAAGGGGTGAGGAATCGGAGGATGATGATGAGGTCGACATCTTGCCTCTGTAGAGCCAGTTTGAGCAAGGAGAGATTGATTGCTTCTTTTTTTGGTGGGGGCCCAAACCAACCAGTCATTTCAGCCACAGTCGTGTGGCAGACCCTGTCGCTGAAATGATGGGTTTGTTAAAGTGTGCATGTCCTGTTTATACAACATAAGGGTGGGTGGGAGGACCCAAGGACAATTCCATCTTGCACCTCTTTTTTTTATTTATTTATCTTTGCATCATGTGATGTTTGGGGCCAATTTTTTTAAGTGCCATCCTGTCTGACACTGCAGTGCCACTCCTAGATGGGCCAGGTGTTTGTGCCGCCCACTTGTGTCACTTAGCTTAGCCATCTAGCAACCACAGTGCACCTCTTTTTCTCTTTTCTTTGCATCATGTGCTGTTTGGGGACTATTTTTTTAAGTGCCATCCTGTCTGACACTGCAGTGCCACTCCTAGATGGGCCAGGTGTTTGTGCCAGCCACTTGGGTCGCTTAGCTTAGTCATCCAGCGACCTCGGTGCAAATTTTAGGATTAAAAATAATATTGTGAGGTGTTCAGAATAGACTGGAAATGAGTGGAAATTATGGTTATTGAGGATAATAGTACTATAGGGTCAAAATTACCCCCAAATTCTATGATTTAAGCTGTTTTTGAGGGGTTTTTGAAAAAAAAACACCCAAATCCAAAACACACCCGAATCCGACAAAAAAATTTCAGGGAGGTTTTGCAAAAACGCGTCCGAATCCAAAACACAGCCGCGGAACCGAATCCAAAATCAAAACACAAAACCCGAAAAATTTCCGGTGCACAACTCTAGTTATATCCCTGGCATTTGCTGGTACAGTATCTCAGTATAGAAGCTGCTGTATAAAGTTATTGACCTTTTCCCATGTTCCTACAGAACTGAAGCTGCCAGGGGGCTTTCTATGGCTTTTGCTAGGTGCACTGAAATACCATATATTCCGACATACAAAAACAAATTTTCTTTTTGCAGGAGGAAATACAGTACCTACCGTAAATGAGCCTCAAGAGGTGCCGAGAGCAATGTCTGTGTTACTGGGTGCAGCAGAGTATTTGCAGGTGGACATTTGTACCTTTCTGGTGCACCTATACAAGAAAATACATATTATACTGTATGTAGACATACTGTAAGTGTAATAAAAAGATATGCCCTCATTTTACTTTTTACTGCTTAAATTAGGCTACACTGATTAAAGGAAAATATAAACTGAAATTATGGTGGCCAATCCCGGGATCAGGAACGGTGGGATCCCGGGATTTAGGGCCAAAAACGGACGGGATTGAAAGCTCCAATCTCGGGGATTGAGGGATCAGCATTGAGCATCCACAGGACGCTCAGACGCTGCCCGGCTTCCTTCTTCCGGCTCCCCAGCACAGCGTGAGAGGTCACGCTGCACCATCACACGCCGCTGGGAACCGCCCCAGTATATGGTGTTATGTGTGCGGGGCGGGCGGGGTGAGGGGGCGGCCACATAGTTAAAAGCCAATCCCGGGATTGCCCATTTTTCAATCCCAGTACCCGGGATTGAAAAAATGGCCCGGGATTGGCTTCCCTAGCTGAAATGAATGAAGAGTAGACTGTGGCCCATGGTCCTGAAGAAGAATCAAAACAACCTTAGTAGTGGGGGAAGGTGCATTTGCTATAGGGACTGCAGCAGAGAGGCCTTTTTCTCTTGTCAAAGCCCAGTGATGTGTTTTGTAACCATTTTGGTGGTGTTGACCATGTAGGAAATAGGTGCTATGACAAACATAAATGTCTAGTTGCTCTTCAGCCCTTAAGTGATAGAGGAAACTGGTTTAAGAATAGAGAGGGTGGTAAGATGACCTACCACTTATCTAGGCAACTGTACACTTTTGTCATGTGACCATAAATTCAGGAAGCATCTGCCATTTCTGTATGGCTGTAATAGGGAGAAGCACATGGTAAAGTATGTCACCCCGCTCCAAAAAAAAAAAAAAAGAACAAACATTTTTTTGCTTGTCAAAGTAAATTTTCTATATATCAGATACTGTATAATTACTGTTATGTCAAAGCAAATTTATCCAGGTCTAAAAATATGTAACACACATATTGGTGATTTGCCATTGTATAAAACCATGTGAATCATTTACTGTAGCTAAAAATGAATCTGAATTATAAATTAGCTAGGCAGTTATTTTTTCCAAAATTGTGGCTGTGGAGTAAATTGACCCAGTTTAAAATGAAGGGGGACAAGGTGAGTGTAATGGGGCCCACACATGTTACAATTATCGCATGCTATTTGATATTTTTAGTTCAAATAGCATCTCATCTAGTTCAAATAGCACTGTGTGTATTGGGGGTAATTCGGAGTTGATCACAGCAGGAACTTTGGCCCTCATTCCGAGTTGTTCGCTCGCAAGGCGAATGTAGCAGAGTTACACACGCTAAGCCGCCGCCTACTGGGAGTGAATCTTAGCTTCTTAAAATTGCGACCGACGTACGCGCAATATTGCGATTACAAACGAGTTAGCAGTTTCTGAGTAGCTTCAGACTTACTCTGCCTGTGCGATCAGTTCAGTGCTTTTCGTTCCTGGCTGACGTCATAAACACACCCAGCGTTCGCCCAGGCACTCCCACCGTTTCTCCGGCCACTCCTGCGTTTTTTCAGGAAACGGTAGCGTTTCCAGCCACACGCCCCTAAAACGCCGTGCATCCGCCCAGTAACACCCATTTCCTGTCAATCACAATGCGAACGTCGGAGCGATGAAAATGCCGTGAGTAAACTTACTTTCATCATAGTAAAGTTACTTGGCGCAGTCGCAGTGCGAACATTGCGCATGCGCACTAAGAGAATTCTCACTGCGATGCGATGAAAATCTCCGAGCGAACAACTCGGAATGAGGGCCCTTGTTAGCAGTTGGGCAAAACCATGTGCACTGCAGGGGAGGCAGATATAACATGTGCAGAGAGAGTTAGATTTGGGTGGGGTGTGTTCAATCTGCAATCTAAATTGCAGTGTAAAAATAAAGCAGCCAGTATTAACCCTGCACAGAAACAAAATAACCCACCCAAATCTAACTCTCTCTGCACATGTTACATCTGCCTCACCTGCAGTGCACATGGTTTTGCCCAACTGCTAACAAAGTTCCTGTTGCGATCAACTCAGAATTACCCCCATTGGTGGTCATTCCAAGTTGTTCGCTCGTTGCCGATTTTTGCTATGCTGCGATTTGTTGCTAAATGCGCATGCGCATGGTACGCAGCGTGCATGCGCTTAGTTATTTAACTAAAAACTTAGCAATTTTGCTGTTGTTCGTGCAACGCTTTTCAGTCGCACTGCTGATCGGTGAGTGATTGACAGGAAAAGGGCGTTTCTGTGTGGTAACTGAGCGTTTTCCGGGAGTGTGCTAAAGAACGCAGGCGTGTTAGGGAAAAACGCGGGAGTGTCTGGAGAAACGGGGGAGTGGCTGGCTGAACGCAGGGCGTGTTTGTGACGTCAAGCTGATCGCAATCTAGGAGTAGGTCAGGAGCTACTCAGAAACTGGATGAAAATATTTAGTAGCAGTTCTGCTACTCTTTCGTTCGCTATTCTGCTAAGCTAAGATACACTTCCACAGGGCGGCGACTTAGCGTTTGCAATGCTGCTAAAAGCAGCTAGCGAGCGAACAACTCGGAATGAGGGCCATTATCCCTTGCAATGCAATGCGTGCTCCCGTCTAGTCCATATCTCAAGGCAAAATAGTATGTGCAGGCAGGTATTTTTGTACTACAGCACACATAGGGGGTAATTCCAAGTTGATCGCAGCAGGATTTTTGATAGCAATTGGGCAAAACCATGGCCCTCATTCCGAGTTGTTCGCTCGTTGCCGAATTTCGCTATATTGCGATTAGTCGCTTACTGCGCATGCGCAATGTTCGTAGAGCGCATGCGCTTAGTTATTTTACTCAAAAGTTAGGTATTTTACTCACGGCATTACGAGGATTTTTCTTCGTTCTGGTGATCGGAGTGTGATTGACAGGAAGTGGGTGTTTCTGGGCGGAAACTGGCCGTTTTATGGGTGTGTGTGAAAAAACGCTGCCGTTTCTGGGAAAAACGCGGGAGTGGCTGGAGAAACGGGGGAGTGCCTGGGTGAACGCTGGGTGTGTTTGTGATGTCAAACCAGGAACGAAACTGACTGAACTGATCGCAGTGGCAGAGTAAGTGTCGAGCTACTCAGAAACTGCTAAGAAATTTCTATTTGCAATTTTGCAAATCTTTCGTTCGCAATTCTGCTATGCTAAGATACACTCCCAGAGGGCGGCAGCTTAGCGTGTGCAATGCTGCTAAAAGCAGCTAGCGAGCGAACAACTCGGAATGAGGGCCATGCAGGGGAGGCAGATATAACATGTGCAGAGAGAGTTAGATTTGGGTGGGGTGTGTTCAATCTGCAATCTAATTTGCAGTGTAAACATAAAGCAGCCAGTATTTACCCTGCACTGAAATAAAATAACCCACCCAAATCTAACTCTTTCTGCACATGTTACATCTGCCTCCCCTGCAGTGCACATGGTTTTGCCCAACTGCTCAAAAATTTCCTGCTGCGATCAACTTGGAATTACCCCCATAGTACTTTGCAGTGTATTCAAAATTGGATGTAGTTCAAATAGCATACTGTACCCCACTTAGTCCAAATCGCATAGCACAGATTATATAGGCTCAAATCTCACCTAGCACAAATTGCACCTGGGGCAGCATTGGCAAAGAGAACCCCACTTTTGCATTCAAGGAAAATTAAGTTGTATATGTTTCCACAAAGGGGGAGATTTATCAAAGCTTGCATATAAATAAAATGGAGAGAGATAAATTACCAACTAATCAACTTCTAAATGTCATTTTTTTCAAACAGCCTGTAACATAAAAGTTAGAAGCTAATTTATTAGTACTTTATCTCTCCGATTTTGGGGTAGATTTAACAATGATACCCCTTTCACACTGCACAAATAACCCGGTATCGACCCGGCATATTGCCGGGTCAACACGGGTCGGCGTGCGGTGTGAAAGGGGCATAGCCAAAATCGCGGGTCATCTGACCCGGCAATTCAACCCGGGAATAAAGCAGTGTTATACCCGGGTTGAATACCGGGTCAGTGGCTGCGTAAACGGGCTCCCGGGTCGATGCGTCCCGGGACCCGTTTACTACAGCAGGGAGAGGCGGCACGGAGATGATCTCATCTCCCAGTGCCGCCTCCACCCCCGCCCCCCGCTCTGCCCCCCGCTGCTATGGCCACCCGCCCGGCATATTGCCGGGTCGGGGAAGCCTGCAGCAGCTGCCAATGCCGGATCCCACCCGGGAAGGACCCATTTCCAATTCCCGGGTGGGATCTGGCATTGGCAGTGTGAAAGGGGTATGAGTGATATTTTTGTTATTACTCATTAGGAATGTTAAATGGTGCTCCAGCCAATCGGCTCCTATAATTTTTCAAACACATGACTGTTAGGGCTGATTGGCTGGAGAACCATTTAACATTCGCAACAAGTGATAACAAGAATATCACTTATTGTTAAATCTGCCCCTTCCAAGTTTTATTAAATCTCCCCCAAAGTGTTTTGGTGAAGAAGCTACCTCAGACTCAAAATGCTGGAGGAACAGCAAGGAGGCAGCAACTCTATATAAATCCCTGCAACGTTGATGGGTGGAATTTGAAATGCCGGTCAAATGATGTATAAAAATTGTTTCATTGTTAAATGAGAAACTTTGTTTTGTTGGTTGTATATTGTTTAAAGTTTTATGAAATCCTGAAAAAGTTAATTGGTCAATTTAACTCCAGATGGCTAAATCTACCCATTGACATGGTGAAACTTACCCCTACTCTGGAGGAGAAGTCATATTTTTACAGCCCTTTGTCATAGATGCATTTTTATCATTTTGACAGATTACATCCTGAAAAAAGGTAGATGTTTTCATTTTACTTCAGTCTCTTCTTTTCTTGTTTAGTGGTCAACATAATTAAAATTTACCTTACCCCATTACCCCCTACTAACATATGTCTCAACATTACTATTAAGCTGTTTGGGACCAAGAACATGGCCACATCATCTTGGCAGGGACATGTCTGTGTCACAGAAGTAGCATGGCTGTGTCAAAAAGGGGGCGTGACTAACACCCTTTCTATGTTGTACGCACCAGTAGCAGGTGTGTGCGACACCCAGGGCCGGCGCTTCCACTAGGCAGCTTTAGGCAGCTGCCTAGGGGCGGGAGACATGAAGGGGCGGTCCGCTGACGCTGCCCTGAACAAACAGTAGTTTCATAGGTGTGCAAACTGGTGTACACTCTAATGTAGAAACTAGAGCCGCCCAGTGGTTCATGTATGCGGCCGGGTACGCTCAGGTATCGCTGCACCCGCCGCACACTTGATACCTGTCCCGGTCAGAGCCGCCATCAAAGGGTGACGTCGTCCCGCCCTGACAGATAAGAGGGCCCGCCAATGTGCACAGTGACAGGACCACCCCAGCCTGCGCGTGACGATCACCTTCCTCCCCGGATCGCACACAGCGCAGCTCTAGTTCCCTCCCGCATTCAGCCTCCCGCTAGGAGGGTAGGCAAGTCTGGGTAAAAGTTTTTCCCTGAGCCTCCCGCAAGTCCAGGAAAGCCGGAGGGCAGGGTGTGCAAGGGAGACGTCACACTGCCATAAGAGTCCTGCAGGGCAGTCTGAGCAGAGGCTCTTCACTTGTCGGCATCACGATCAGCTGCTGCAGTGTGGAGGCCCTTCAGTGCAGATTTCCCTGGCCAGATCTCCTTCCCCCAGGATTTTTTTTTTTTTGCTGATTACAGCAGCAGCACCATCCAGAAGCTAAGGCTCCGCCCCTTCCGAGACTCCGCCCCTCCCACGGCCCGCAATTTCCAATTCCTCCCCTCCACCGCCAGCTATGTGGATCCAGCACAGAGCTCCTGCAGGTAATAGACTGTACTCACTATTTTCAAACTTAGTCACCAATATGATAAGTCTAGATAGCATCATCTTATGGGTCAAGTGTATGTCCATTAAAGTTACATTATGTGTTAGACAGGGTCAGACTGGCCATTAGTTTTGCTTTGGGGCAGTGGATATTTAAATGAAATACATTTGTATTATGGCCCTTACACACTGGCCGATATATCAGCCGTTCTCTTGAACGACCGATATATCGCGGGACCATCGGCCAGTGTGCACACGCGATACGTCTGTGAACTCCGTTGTTCACAGACATATCGCGTCGGCCCCGCAGCACAGCCGACGGTCAATATATCTACCGATATATTGGTGCATCGCTGTGTGTGTACGGGCGACCAGCCGGCCGCCCGTACACATGCTGCAGCAGCCGGCGGTGATTGACAGCTGAACTGGGCGGGTGTGTGTACACGCCCGCCCAGTTCATGACGTCAGTCCCCAACGGATCGGGCAGTGTGTATGCACAACACACTGCCCGATCCGTCCATAGATATATCTGCAGATCAATTGATCGGCAGATATATCTACCACTGAGTACCCACCATTAGGGAGATATTGCTGAGGTAGGTAATCTGATGCCCATCAACAGCTACATGCAAGGAGCACAGGGATTAAACACAGTTTGGCAGATTCTGGGGTTATTGGTGTGCGGGGCCACCTCCCCGCCAGCTGACCCAATGTAGTGCGGTGCATGCAGCGGCCACCACCCACTATCGGGAGAACTGGCCCTGACTGAATCCCACCCGGCTGTCAGCACCTTGCGTGCCGATCAATTCTCTCAACAACCCGCCCCCCGCTGCTTGCCATTCTAAATGTGGTGTCGCCCATCAGCCAATCAGAACTTGCAGACCAGCAGCAGCGGCTCTTGATTGGCTGATGGACCGCAAGCTTTGATATGCTGACGGCCGGTGCCATGTTTCAAATGGCCACCACCGCAGGAGGCATCAGTGAGGAGGACAAGTAGCGGCAGCAAACCAGCAGCGGCGGCGATGGGCACTACTGGGGGATTATCTGTATCTGGCACCTATGGTGGTATTTGTAACTGGCACTGCTGGGGAAATACTTAATGTGAATTTCAGCTCATACTGTGCGGGGTTAATGTGAATTTGGCTCATACTGTGTGGTGTAATGTGAATTTCAGCTCATACTGTGGGGCGTAATGTGATTTTCGGCTCATACTGTTGCGTAATGCGAATTTGGCTCATACTGTGTGGGGTAATGTGAATTTGGGCTCATACTGTGTGGTGTAATGTGAATTTGGGCTCATACCGTGTGGCGTAATCTGAATTTGGCTCCTACTGTGTGGCGTAATGTGAATTTGGGCTCATACTGTGCATTTACAGTGCAGTGCCAGTCTGTAGGCACATGGAAACAAAAATTTCAATTCTAAGTACTTCCAAAGCACAGAGTGCTGCCCCGAGGACCTTTATGCGATGGCACTGCTCGCACCCCATATTTATGGCCTTGTGTACTGATCCCGCCTACTTTGGTGTTGGCTCCGCCTGCCATTGATTTGGTGTTGCCCACATGGGGCCACTTCTAGAAATTTTTCCAGTACTTTTAGTTCCCAATCCGTTCCTGCCGTCCACAGACAGATTGGTCTTATGCAGTTGGGGACAGCTCTGGTACATGAGCTGTTTAAGAAGAGGTGGGGCTCTTAGAGTAATTTGATTGCTGACTGCACCTGTCCATATGTAGTGGGACTACAAGTCCCAGCAGATCTTGTCAGCTGAATGTGCTGGGACTTGTAGTGACATCACAGCTGGAGAGGCCATAACAAGCCAAGTACTGTACAGCAACATATAATGGTGTAGATATTGTGTGTGTGTATATATATATATATATATATATATATATATATTTATTTTATTTATATATATATATATATGTGTATATATATATATATGTGTATATATATATATTTTTTTTTTTACTATTATTTAAAAAATATATATTTTTTTTGTATACAAACACACAGCGGCACCAGAGTTTTAAATTTAACTTAGTGTATTCACATCTATACCCAACGTTTCGGGACTGGATTGCCCCTTTGCCAAGGTAAATCCCCTTGACAAAGGGGCGATCCAGCCTCAAAATGTTGGATATAGATTATGAATACACTTAAGGTGTATACACACTGAGCAATTTTTTCCCCCCTTCCCAGCGATGTCAGCGGGGGTCAACGGCTTTCCATAGAAGGACGCTATGGAAAGCTGTTCACCCCGCCGTTCATCTACTGGTAATACCAGCAGATGAACGGTGGCCGCTGGCGATGAAGCGGGAGCGCGCATCAGCGCTCATCGCTGGGGCATACACACTGGGCGACTGAAAGCAGCTCAACACACCAAAAGTGAGCTGCTTTCAGCTCAAAGTCGCCCAGTGTGAAAGTTAAATTTAAGACTCCAAGTGCCGCTGTGTGTTTGTATGGAAAATTATTTATTTGGATCCAGAAGGTACTGGAGCAGCTGATTCAGTGAGGGAGAGTGCTGGTCCGGTGTGACATAATGATGTACTGGCGTAGGGGAGCAGGGGTGTTGTTCTGTCAATGGATGCAGAGGCTTGCTGGCCAGATGGCCATCCTAGTGAAGGCGTAAGACGTCATCTGATGGCACCATTAGTGGGCTTACGTGTACACAGGCTGGTGAGTTCTCTCTCTCTCTCGCTCTCTCTCTCTCTCTCTCTACATATACATACATATATATATATATATTAATATGGGGCAACATAATGCAGTACATACAGATGGGGTGGGGCCAGCACCACAATGCAGCACATACAGATGCGGAGAGGGCGGACAGCACAATGCAGAATACATATGGGGACAGCTGGACGGCACAACTGCCTCCTACTTTGCAGGCTTCCAGGACCCGGGGAGCACGATGCCAACATTACAGACTGCTGCGCCCACGGCTCACAGGCACATGAAAGACAGAGTAGCCGCCAGTGAACGTTGCTGAGAGACATCGATTGGGGGGGGGGGGGTTTGCTGAGTGACATAGAATAAAGGGGGGGCTGTTTGACAGTGAAGGGAATGAGAGGCACAGAGTAGGGGGGGGGGGCGCATAAGTTTTGCCTAGGGTGCCAAATTTCCTTGCACCGGCCCTGGCGACACCCCTTTACCGCTACACAGATACTTCTCCAATTCAGTCACGATCGCGACAGTCAGGGCTGGATCTAGGCATGTTCCAACCACCCGGCTGCCTGCCCTGCTTCTTGTGACACACCCACTACCAGAATGTCAGCCAACAAAGCTTGGGCAGCGCTGGACAGGCCGGACCTGACTTCTTAAAAGACAGTGAGTTGGTGGTATACAGTACAGTGGTCAGTGTCAAATGGTGCTGGGTGCTGCTGAGCTGAGTGACTAACTCCGGTGCCAGGATATGTTGGTGGTGAGGTGCGGGACCTTTGTAGTGTGGGCAGCAGACAGACCAATGGACTGGTAAGTGTGACAAGCACTCGTGAGTGACATGATAGCTTGAGCTGCTGGATGGAGCAGGAGGAGGCAGAGACTGTGATTTTCAACTGAGGAGGGGGAACTTAAGGAGGTTGGTGGTGGCAGTGCTGATGGTGAGGTTACCCAGGTGCGTGGTGCAATTGTGTGTCATGTGTGATAAATGACATTCAATTTCATCGAGATGATCAAGGATCACTCTGGCTGTGAGGGTGACCCTGGGGCTCAGGGACTGAGCTTAAGCTAGCAGCAGGTAGGAGTGAAGTACTTAGAGTCAATACAGTCACTAAGAGTGTACTGAGCTGTCCGGGACAGTGTTCCACAATCCTGCACGGAAAAAGCAGGTACCCTGACTCAATAGGCTACTACTGCTGTGTTGGCTTAATGTGTAATGTGTACTGTGGGGCATAATGTTTAAGTGACACTATTGTGTGGTATATTGTGTATAAGGAGTACAACTGTGAGGCACAATGTGTAATGGGCATTACTACCATGTGGCATAATGTTTAAGGGGCACTAAGGTGTGGCATAATGTGTATAAGGAGTACTACTGTGTGGTGTAATGTGTAAGGGGCACTACTACAGTGCAGGCATAATGTGTAAGGATCACTACTACTGTGTTGGTGTAATGTGTAAGGGACAACCCTCTGCCTCTCCCCTGCATCACTATATCCCCCTCAACCTCTCTCCTGTCCCCCTTTTCCTCTTCAACGCATCATCCTCTCCCCATAATATGGACATGGTTTTCCCTTTGAGGCCACAATCCTTATTGTGAGGCCTGGCACACTGTTGCACACAAATAACAGCCCTCCACAGACACTTGTTGGGGTCAAAAATTCTTGTACAGGGTGCTAGTAGGCCTAGAACCAACCCTGGCGAAAGTGGTAGGTGGGATACTGTCCTGCATATAATCAAAATGGTTGTGAAGTATGTACTACAGTATGTAATACAAACAAGTAATGTTTTATTTTTCCATGATATGCATTTCCCTTTGAACCTTTGATCGTGGAACAGATCCTACAATCTGTATTTATTAGGGGCAGTTCCCAAATGTGGATTCTACACACATTGGAGAATAATTAAATATGCAGCAAGGTGGCATTTTCTTTCAATTCCCAAATGTCTACCTGAGCGAGATGTACTAGAGACAATTTTGGATAAGGAAAAAAATATCCACACAGTTTCATAATAACTCCAGGTAACAGAAAGCTGGCACAAGATACATACAGAAATTTCTCTTTGTATGTACACTGCCAATGCAGACGAGACAGTTAAGATTTAGCACAAAAGAAGCCTTGAAATTTCAATGTGTATGAGCAGAGCTGCCTCCGATAAGAAGGGGAGCATCAATTTGCAAGCAAGGTCTCGGAGGAGGAAGGCAAAAGAGCAAAGAGATTTACAGGTGATATCCAGCTAGGATAGAGGCTCCACCGCACCAAGGTTAGCTGACACCAGCGCAAAAATGCAATAGTCGTAAATTCTACATCTACAAGATGTTACATCTCCAAAGAGAATCTATTTCATCTTCCAATAGAGAAATATTTGCCAGTATCATTACATGAGCATCCTGCGAACAGGACATTTGGGAAGCAAGAAAGTCAAAAGGTCAGAGCATAGACAAAGAACCAAGAAATATACTGTATCAAGCATTCCAATAGATTATAACAGAGGGATATATACTGTATAGATGTAATGTTTATTAGGCATGGGGGGATGACTCTGACTGAGTAATTATCAATAGAGTTGAGAGGTTCTTGTAACATAATGCTAGCAAGTAATGTTGTCTTTTACATCTATATGAATATATAACAGAAAAGTCCTTTTCAATCATCTCACAATCAAACTGCGGAACTCATTACCACTGGTTGCAATGACCAAAAATGAGCTTTATTGGATTTGTACAACAGCTTTAAGTAGTGGAAGCCGTTAGCAAATCAATACACATGCAATCTCTATGCATGATGCCCTAGTGACTAATCCTAAGCGATAGCATATGGAGATTTGCCATATTCAACTCAGATGCATTAACCCCTAAAGTCCATGGAGGCCAGCAGTGGTTTGTAAGCTGCTGTGAAGTTCTTGTATGTGTTCTTCTGAGATGTAAAAGCTGTTATTTATAAACAGAACATGTGTTAGGGCAAGTTATCAGAGTGCCATAGAGCAGGTGTCACATCAATACCCATTACATTTAATGGAAAAGACAATAGGTGCTGCAATAAAGCATACTTCACCTGCGCAATAAGGACAGATAAATGGGCATTATTAGACAATTTTTGTCTGTGGAGGTGTTTACCTTATATAAGTCATTTGACTTACAAACACAACTAATGGGCCAGTTAATTATAGTTGAAAAGGCTTTTCTCATTTCTCTCTATGCATTCAAGCCTAGCACAGGCAAGCCTATTTAACAAATATTGCAGTGATACTTGTATGTCCACAATATCTCTTCACTTATCTTCATGTCAGGATGGCAATAATAGCTACAAATTATATAAAAAAAAAAAAAAAAATCTTTTTTTTATGAATACAGTTTTGTAAATACTACAGTATGTTTATTCCAAATTAGTGGAAACTATGTAAGCTTTCCATTCCACTCAACAAACAAGTCTGCACATTCTGGCCCGATGAAGCAGAAAACCCAGGGCCATAACTAGATATGTGCGGAATGTGCCACCGTACATAGTGCTGCAGGGTAGGGGGGGGGGGGAGCAGTTGGCAGCACTTGTCAATTATCTGTTTTAATTACTTCCACTTGTAGCTTCCTCCCTTTTTAAAGTCCAGCATCTCCTGACCGCCGCGGTCTCCCTCCCCCAACCCTTCTGTCGCTAATACCTATACAACATTCATGAACTTAACTTGAGAGCACTTTCATATTCAGTCATACTGAGATTTATTACATTTAAAGATGCTGACATACCAGGGATTCAAACACATTGCCTGTGGCACTGCAGTCACACACTCTATTCATTGAGCTATTTTTTCTTACATAGAAAGCTAGAGAATTCTAAGCTAGAGAATTCTAACTATTTGAAGCTTTCCTTGTACTTTGTGCAAAAATGATCAGCACTGCAGCTGAACAAATCTATGTAGTGTGTGGCTTCAAGGGATTGGATGTGTGGTTGCACACTGCTCAATTACAATGCTGATTTTTTTTTTTTATATAAAATGCTTTACACAGCTATAAATCTCACAGTTTATTTGCAGGACCAAATAGCTCAATGAGTAGGGTATTTGACTGGAATGCAAAAGGTTATGGCTTTGAATCCTGGGTATGGAAATATATTAAAATGTGTTATTTAATAAAGAGTATTGTATCTTGATAAAAACAAGCTCTCAAGTTAAGTGTATGCATGTGTATTAACGTTTCCAAATTTTGTCATGCCTCTTCTCCACGAGGGCATGCTCCTTATGTCCCTATTGGAAAAAAAAGGGGGGGGTATTCTCTTTCTGGCACAGGGCCAGGGTTGGACTGGCCCACAGGGGAACAGGGAAACCACCGGTGGGCCCCACTGCCTGTGGGCCGTCCTCCTCTAAGGATAAGGTTCCAGACTCTATCCTAGTGCACTTGAATTATGCATCATACATATGTTACATTATACTTCACAAGAATATGGTTTATTATATATTTACCAAGGGGCACAGAACATGTATTCTGTAATGGTTAGCCAAACCACTGTGGTGACCGGCCACACCTGAGTGGAGCCTGGCCACACCCTTAAGCATGGGCCCCTACAACAGCATTTCCCCGGTGGGCCCTTCATGCCCTAGTCCGACACTGCACGAGGCACCATAAAGTCTAGTTACGGCTGTGAATAAGTCACTTAGTACTTGATAGTTGTTTGTCAAATTGTGCTGAAAAGTAACTTTTCAAATGCTGCACCCAAGACTTATTTGAATAAAAAGCCTGCTCAATTTATATTATATGCACAAATGAAATGTGGTTTGTGTTTAAAAGAATAAAAAGAATATATAAAAAGATATATTAAATTCGGTGCAGTTGTATTCAGTATGTATAAGATTGGGTGCAAATAATTTTCATCGGTCAATGGGAGGAATTCCTGTAGGCAGATCAGGGGCATTGGGGCAGATGTATTAACCTGGAGAAGGGATAAAGAAGTGATAAACGAGTGACAAGTGCAAGGCAGTCATTACGAATTTGAAAAATGACAGTTAGGAGCTGACTGGCTGGTGCATTATCACCTTCCACTTATCACTGCTTTATCACTTCTTTATCCCTTCTACAGGCTTAATACAGTACATCTGCCCCATTATTACTAAATGCTGATGCTGAGTTGTACTTACTTCAGACACAAAATACTTCAAGCAAATTGGTTGTGCACATGCCTGGAAAACTTATATTTTATTCAAGCATAATAGACAGTCCCGGGATTAAAAACAACAACACGGGATTGGCCTCCCTACTTACACATCTGCAAAACAAGATTAATTTTAAAAGGGTAGTTTCCAAATGCTTATTTAAGGGTATGCACCTTGAAATGCACCAGGAGAACCAGTAAACTAGTGCACCAGGAGAACACTTGCACTGGTGCATGCCTTCCAATTTTAGGGTTCAGTCCCAAAGTTCACACAGGATTACAAAGACTTCTTGTAGATTCTGGTGCTAGAGAGTAGATGTGGCCAGTCATGGGGGTGTGGTCACACCCACTCATACAAATATATGTGGCAATATATGAGACACACCCAAGTGAGCACCCCCTTTGCCCATGACCCTGCTTCTAGATGGGGACAACTGAGTCCCAATCCCACTGGCAGTTGGGATTGCAATGTATAGATAGACAGTGTCTAGATAATGAATAGGTCGACCCCATATGGTCGACATACATTAGGTTGACATGGTCAAAAAGTTGACAGGGTTAAAAAGTGACAGGTAAGGTCGATAGGTACAAAAAGGTAAACATGACAATGGTCGATGCATGGGGTATTCACATATTTTTCAACTTTTGCGCTCGCCACAGGTTCTATTCTCCCTCTATGGGTGTCTTAGCCAGTATACCGGTGGCGGTATGGTGCTCCAGTTGGGCTCCCGGCGTTGGTATTGTGACAGGATCCCGACGAGCGGTATGCTGACCGCATACCTCATAGAATACTGGGAATAGTAACCTGTGCCGAGTGCAGCGGTAGTGGAGCAGTAATTGTGGTCATATATGATGAAACATAGAAAATGACATCCAAATATTGTAGAAAACGTGTCAACCTTTTTTGGTGACCATTTCCATATCAACCCTTTGACCCCATTGACCTTTGTACCTGTCATCCTTTTCTTCTGCCTACCTTTTCCATGTCAACATTTTGACCATGTCAACATTTTGATCCTATTCAACTTAATGCCTGTTGAACACATGGGGTTGACCTAATGACTGTCTTTCTCAGTGGTTCTCAAACTCGGTCCTCAGGACCCCACACGGTTCACGTTTTCCATGTCACCCAGCAGATGCACTGTGTATCACCAACTGTCACATTTTAAAAATCTACAGGTGACCTGCAAAACATGGACCGTGTGGGGTCCTGAGGACCGAGTTTGAGAACCTGTGGTCTATCTAATCACTGTAGATCTTCTCTACCACAGCCGGCAGTTGAGGAGCATAGGTGAACAGAGCTTCTGTATGGTGTGTTTTCATTGGAAAAAAATAGGACATGGGGCGGCCTAAGGTAAAGGAAGCACAGGTGACCATTGTGACACGTGACCACACCCATGGGAAGCACGGTAGTGCTGCTTTTTCATACATGGCCAGCCAACATCTTTATCGCCTAAGATGAAATGTTGAGAGGTATGCACACTAAAAAATGCACTGCAGATTCCCATTTTTTTCATTACAGAGGTAACGGGGTCACATTTTCAGTATGTAACTAAAAATAGGTTATGGTCTAAATTAGTTCATAGCTAAATCATAAAGAATATATGGACCAAGATATAAAAACATATGCAACCCTCAGGAAGATAAAGGGCTAAAGGATGCCATAAAAAAAAAAAAATGATTGGTGACAGACATTTGTGAAACAGTGGCCCTCATTCAGAACTGGTCGCACACAGGCGACTTTTGCACTGCTGCGACCAGGTAATCGCCGCCTACCAGTGACGTGCGGTGGGGTGAGGCAGGTGAGGTAGAGCCTTTCCTGTTATACTAACGTTTGTGCCAGAGTTTTGACTGTATAAAGTATATGAAAAATACAAAGAATATGTTGGAAATATCCTCTTTGTATTATTCTAATCATTTTTTGAGCTAAAACTCTGTATTCAAAACCCACCAAACACTATACTGCTGCACCTGTGTATAATGCCCACATGTATATACTGCTGCACCTGTGTATAATGCCCACATGTACCCTTTGGCTCATATATTGTGTGTAAATCTGGCTCTGGTGCTATATAAGATGTGCAGATACAAAGAATATGTTTGAAATATCTTCTTTGCATTATTCTAATCATTTTTATAATCAAAACTCTGGAGTAAAAGGTCTATGGCAGGTGAGGCAGTGCCTCACCTGTGTATCTTTTACGCACATCTCTGATCAAAACTCACCAAATTTCCAGGAGTTTATACTGCTGCACCTGTGTATAATGCCCAGATGTACGCTATGGCTTATATATTGCATGTAAATCTGGCTCTGGTACTAGCCAGTTCCTCCTCAGCTATTTACAGTAGCTCACCGCACGTCCCTGCTGCCTACAGGGGGAGGGGGTAATCGCTGTGCAGGGGTGCGAACTGATGTGCAGAGAGCTGCACAAACAAAAGTTTGTGCAGTTTCTGCACAGCCCAAGACTTACTCAGCCACTGCAACCTATCCGGACCGATGCTGACATCAGAAACCTTCCTTCTGAACGTCCACCCACAAACGGCCTCTTCCTGTCAATCTTCTTGCGATCGCCGGTGCAATCGCTTTCTTCATAAAATCCATCGCTTTCCGGCGATCCCTGTCACCGGCGGCCGACGCACCAGCGCATTGCGGTACATAGGCATGCGCAGTTCAGACCCGATTGCACCGCTGCAAAAAAAGCTAGTGTGCGATCGGGTCTGAATGAGGCCCAATACCTTTATTCCAATTTCACAATACTGTAGTTACACACACATTAGTTGTTTACACCTTTAAAAACCCAGTGGGGATCCTCTTATTCAAGAAATGACAAATAAGTTAACCAAATAGATTGCTGTGAATGATCAATTGTCAAGTTGCGCCAAACAGCCCCACTCTGAGGCCCAGGTCTCGTGCAACTTGGCCTCACCACTCATCTTTTTCACTCAAAATTAAGTTATTCGCTTACTTACAGCAACTACTGTAAAAGAAACAAAACTGCATTGCTAGCATACACTGTCCACTGGGGCTGGCCACATTTGTATATCTGTCTGCAAGTGAGGGGTTAATTCAGATCTGAGCGAAAAGCAGCTCACAGTATACCAAAGGGCTTCAGACTGCGATCGTTGCCGCTGCAGCGATCCAGTCTGGATTAAGCGCTGGTTCTGAATCTGTGCAAAAAGGGATGTGATATGAGCAGCTGTGTGTTTTTCTCATGCCAAGTTCCATTGTACATCATCTGCATCTTTGTACCTGCTATATAAATTCCTGTGAGATTAAAGTCGCATCCTAGTGTCTCCGGTGTACTGTGAGCTGCTTTTCGTAGCTTTTGCAATGCGAACAATAGACAAAATTTTTAGAACAATACTGTACACTATTCATTCTAGCAACATATGGCATAAAGATGCACAGTGTATGAGGTCACATCTGTAAGTAAACAACTTACCTAGAGGCCTATTTATTAACATTATTTGTACTAACAAAATGTGAAAAAGGGTGTTTTGATACCCTTTTCACATTATTTTAGTATCGCTAAAAAAATATTTAAGGGCTTTTCGAGCAGATTTCGTGAAAAGCTGATCTAAACCCTTTAATTGTCATTTTTTTAGTAACCCATATTGCATTCCCCATTCTTATAATAGGAAATACGATATGGACGAATTTACTAAAAAAAATAAATGTAAAAAAACACTGCAGTGTGCCCTGTGATAATAACGCCAGCTCAGGCTGGCAAAATCACAGGGCAGCACTGCGAGATCCCTACTTCTGCCCAACTTTCTCTGCCTCATGGCAGAGAAAGTCGTGCAGGGACCGGCCAGTGTGATCAACTCTGTGTGTCCAATGGACACACAAGCTGATCACTGGTTAAAACAAACAAAAAAATAATAATACAGTACTTACCAGTTCAGGGAGCCGGTGATCGGTGCTCCGGTGCGTGCTGCCAGGTGCCAGATCCTCCATATGTTGTGCTGTGATGCCCGGTGCAGTAAAGTGATGCTGCAAAACATGCACTGTAATCAATTATTGCAGTGCGGATTTGGGTGATTTTTAGAGATGAGCGGGTTCGGTTTCTCTGAATCCGAACCCGCCAGAACTTCATGTTTTTTTTCACGGGTCCGAGCGACTCGGATCTTCCCGCCTTGCTCGGTTAACCCGAGCGCGCCCGAACGTCATCATGACGCTGTCGGATTCTCGCGAGGCTCGGATTCTATCGCGAGACTCGGATTCTATATAAGGAGCCGCGCGTCGCCGCCATTTTCACACGTGCATTGAGATTGATAGGGAGAGGAAGTGGCTGGCGTCCTCTCCGTTTAGAATAGATTAGAGAGACACTTGATTTACTAATTTTGGGGAGCATTAGGAGTACTCAGTACAGTGCAGAGTTTTGCTGATAGTGACCACCAGTTTTATTTATAATCCGTTCTCTGCCTGAAAAAAGCGATACACAGCACACAGTGACTCAGTCACATACCATATCTGTGTGCACTGCTCAGGCTCAGGCCAGTGTGCTGCATCATCTATTATCTATATATAATATTATATATATCTGTCTGACTGCTCAGCTCACACAGCTTATAATTGTGGGGGAGACTGGGGAGCACTACTGCAGTGCCAGTTATAGGTTATAGCAGGAGCCAGGAGTACATAATATATTATATAGTGAGTGACCACCAGACACACAGTGCAGTTTATTTAATATATCCATTCTCTGCCTGAAAAAAGCGATACACACAGTGACTCAGTCAGTCACATACCATATCTGTGTGCACTGCTCATGCTCAGGCCAGTGTGCTGCATCATCTATATATATTATATATCTGTCTGACTGCTCAGCTCACACAGCTTATAATTGTGGGGGAGACTGGGGAGCACTACTGCAGTGCCAGTTATAGGTTATAGCAGGAGCCAGGAGTACATAATATTATATTAAAATTAAACAGTGCACACTTTTGAGGCAGGAGTGCCACTGCCAGTGTGACTAGTGACCAGTGACCTGACCACCAGTATATATAATATTAGTAGTATACTATCTCTTTATCAACCAGTCTATATTAGCAGCAGACACAGTACAGTGCGGTAGTTCACGGCTGTGGCTACCTCTGTGTCGGCACTCGGCAGCCCGTCCATAATTGTATATACCACCTAACCGTGTTTTTTTTTCTTTCTTTATACATACATACTAGTTACGAGTATACTATCTCTTTATCAACCAGTCTATATTAGCAGCAGACACAGTACAGTGCGGTAGTTCACGGCTGTGGCTACCTCTGTGTCGGCACTCGGCAGCCCGTCCATAATTGTATATACCACCTAACCGTGGTTTTTTTTTCTTTCTTTATACATACATACTAGTTACGAGTATACTATCTCTTTATCAACCAGTCTATATATTAGCAGCAGACACAGTACAGTGCGGTAGTTCACGGCTGTGGCTACCTCTGTGTCGGCACTCGGCAGCCCGTCCATAATTGTATATACCACCTAACCGTGGTTTTTTTTTCTTTCTTTATACATACATACTAGTTACGAGTATACTATCTCTTTATCAACCAGTCTATATATTAGCAGCAGACACAGTACAGTGCGGTAGTTCACGGCTGTGGCTACCTCTGTGTCGGCACTCGGCAGCCCGTCCATAATTGTATACTAGTATCCAATCCATCCATCTCCATTGTTTACCTGAGGTGCCTTTTAGTTGTGCCTATTAAAATATGGAGAACAAAAATGTTGAGGTTCCAAAATTAGGTAAAGATCAAGATCCACTTCCACCTCGTGCTGAAGCTGCTGCCACTAGTCATGGCCGAGACGATGAAATGCCAGAAACGTCGTCTGCCAAGGCCGATGCCCAATGTCATAGTACAGAGCATGTCAAATCCAAAACACCAAATATCAGTAAAAAAAGGACTCCAAAACCTAAAATAAAATTGTCGGAGGAGAAGCGTAAACTTGCCAATATGCCATTTACCACACGGAGTGGCAAGGAACGGCTGAGGCCCTGGCCTATGTTCATGGCTAGTGGTTCAGCTTCACATGAGGATGGAAGCACTCAGCCTCTCGCTAGAAAAATGAAAAGACTCAAGCTGGCAAAAGCAGCACAGCAAAGAACTGTGCATTCTTCGAAATCCCAAATCCACAAGGAGAGTCCAATTGTGTCGGTTGCGATGCCTGACCTTCCCAACACTGGACGTGAAGAGCATGCGCCTTCCACCATTTGCACGCCCCCTGCAAGTGCTGGAAGGAGCACCCGCAGTCCAGTTCCTGATAGTCAGATTGAAGATGTCAGTGTTGAAGTACACCAGGATGAGGAGGATATGGGTGTTGCTGGCGCTGGGGAGGAAATTGACCAGGAGGATTCTGATGGTGAGGTGGTTTGTTTAAGTCAGGCACCCGGGGAGACACCTGTTGTCCGTGGGAGGAATATGGCCGTTGACATGCCAGGTGAAAATACCAAAAAAATCAGCTCTTCGGTGTGGAGGTATTTCACCAGAAATGCGGACAACAGGTGTTAAGCCGTGTGTTCCCTTTGTCAAGCTGTAATAAGTAGGGGTAAGGACGTTAACCACCTCGGAACATCCTCCCTTATACGTCACCTGCAGCGCATTCATAATAAGTCAGTGACAAGTTCAAAAACTTTGGGTGACAGCGGAAGCAGTCCACTGACCAGTAAATCCCTTCCTCTTGTAACCAAGCTCACACAAACCACCCCACCAACTCCCTCAGTGTCAATTTCCTCCTTCCCCAGGAATGCCAATAGTCCTGCAGGCCATGTCACTGGCAATTCTGACGAGTCCTCTCCTGCCTGGGATTCCTCCGATGCATCCTTGCGTGTAACGCCTACTGCTGCTGGCGCTGCTGTTGTTGCCGCTGGGAGTCGATGGTCATCCCAGAGGGGAAGTCGTAAGCCCACTTGTACTACTTCCAGTAAGCAATTGACTGTTCAACAGTCCTTTGCGAGGAAGATGAAATATCACAGCAGTCATCCTACTGCAAAGTGGATAACTGAGTCCTTGACAACTATGTTGGTGTTAGACGTGCGTCCGGTATCCGCCGTTAGTTCACAGGGAACTAGACAATTTATTGAGGCAGTGTGCCCCCGTTACCAAATACCATCTAGGTTCCACTTCTCTAGGCAGGCGATACCGAGAATGTACACGGACGTCAGAAAAAGACTCACCAGTGTCCTAAAAAATGCAGTTGTACCCAATGTCCACTTAACCACGGACATGTGGACAAGTGGAGCAGGGCAGGGTCAGGACTATATGACTGTGACAGCCCACTGGGTAGATGTATGGACTCCCGCCGCAAGAACAGCAGCGGCGGCACCAGTAGCAGCATCTCGCAAACGCCAACTCTTTCCTAGGCAGGCTACGCTTTGTATCACCGCTTTCCAGAATACGCACACAGCTGAAAACCTCTTACGGCAACTGAGGAAGATCATCGCGGAATGGCTTACCCCAATTGGACTCTCCTGTGGATTTGTGGAATCGGACAACGCCAGCAATATTGTGTGTGCATTAAATATGGGCAAATTCCAGCACGTCCCATGTTTTGCACATACCTTGAATTTGGTGGTGCAGAATTTTTTAAAAAACGACAGGGGCGTGCAAGAGATGCTGTCGGTGGCAAGAAAAATTGTGGGACACTTTCGGCGTACAGGCACCACGTACAGAAGACTGGAGCACCACCAAAAACTACTGAACCTGCCCTGCCATCATCTGAAGCAAGAAGTGGTAACGAGGTGGAATTCAACCCTCTATATGCTTCAGAGGTTGGAGGAGCAGCAAAAGGCCATTCAAGCCTATACAATTGAGCACGATATAGGAGGTGGAATGCACCTGTCTCAAGTGCAGTGGAGAATGATTTCAACGTTGTGCAAGGTTCTGATGCCCTTTGAACTTGCCACACGTGAAGTCAGTTCAGACACTGCCAGCCTGAGTCAGGTCATTCCCCTCATCAGGCTTTTGCAGAAGAAGCTGGAGGCATTGAAGAAGGAGCTAAAAGGGAGCGATTCCGCTAGGCATGTGGGACTTGTGGATGCAGCCCTTAATTCGCTTAACAAGGATTCACGGGTGGTCAATCTGTTGAAATCAGAGCACTACATTTTGGCCACCGTGCTCGATCCTAGATTTAAAGCCTACCTTGGATCTCTCTTTCCGGCAGACACAGGTCTGCTGGGGTTGAAAGACCTGCTGGTGACAAAATTGTCAAGTCAAGCGGAACGCGACCTGTCAACATCTCCTCCTTCACATTCTCCCGCAACTGGGGGTGCGAGGAAAAGGCTCAGAATTCCGAGCCCACCCGCTGGCGGTGATGCAGGGCAGCCTGGAGCGACTGCTGATGCTGACATCTGGTCCGGACTGAAGGACCTGACAACGATTACGGACATGTCGTCTACTGTCACTGCATATGATTCTCTCAACATTGATAGAATGGTGGAGGATTATATGAGTGACCGCATCCAAGTAGGCACGTCACACAGTCCGTACTTATACTGGCAGGAAAAAGAGGCAATTTGGAGGCCCTTGCACAAACTGGCTTTATTCTACCTAAGTTGCCCTCCCACAAGTGTGTACTCCGAAAGAGTGTTTAGTGCCGCCGCTCACCTTGTCAGCAATCGGCGTACGAGGTTACATCCAGAAAATGTGGAGAAGATGATGTTCATTAAAATGAATTATAATCAATTCCTCCGCGGAGACATTGACCAGCAGCAATTGCCTCCACAAAGTACACAGGGAGCTGAGATGGTGGATTCCAGTGGGGACGAATTGATAATCTGTGAGGAGGGGGATGTACACGGTGATATATCGGAGGGTGAAGATGAGGTGGACATCTTGCCTCTGTAGAGCCAGTTTGTGCAAGGAGAGATTAATTGCTTCTTTTTTGGGGGGGGGGGTCCAAACCAACCCGTCATATCAGTCACAGTCGTGTGGCAGACCCTGTCACTGAAATGATGGGTTGGTTAAAGTGTGCATGTCCTGTTTTGTTTATACAACATAAGGGTGGGTGGGAGGGCCCAAGGACAATTCCATCTTGCACCTCTTTTTTCTTTTCTTTTTCTTTGCATCATGTGCTGATTGGGGAGGGTTTTTTGGAAGGGACATCCTGCGTGACACTGCAGTGCCACTCCTAGATGGGCCCGGTGTTTGTGTCGGCCACTAGGGTCGCTAATCTTACTCACACAGTCAGCTACCTCATTGCGCCTCTTTTTTTCTTTGCGTCATGTGCTGTTTGGGGAGGGTTTTTTGGAAGGGACATCCTGCGTGACACTGCAGTGCCACTCCTAGATGGGCCCGGTGTTTGTGTCGGCCACTAGGGTCGCTAATCTTACTCACACAGCTACCTCATTGCGCCTCTTTTTTTCTTTGCGTCATGTGCTGTTTGGGGAGGGTTTTTTGGAAGGGACATCCTGCGTGACACTGCAGTGCCACTCCTAGATGGGCCCGGTGTTTGTGTCGGCCACTAGGGTCGCTTATCTTACTCACACAGCGACCTCGGTGCAAATTTTAGGACTAAAAATAATATTGTGAGGTGTGAGGTATTCAGAATAGACTGAAAATGAGTGTAAATTATGGTTTTTGAGGTTAATAATACTTTGGGATCAAAATGACCCCCAAATTCTATGATTTAAGCTGTTTTTTAGTGTTTTTTGAAAAAAACACCCGAATCCAAAACACACCCGAATCCGACAAAAAAAATTCGGTGAGGTTTTGCCAAAACGCGTTCGAACCCAAAACACGGCCGCGGAACCGAACCCAAAACCAAAACACAAAACCCGAAAAATTTCAGGCGCTCATCTCTAGTGATTTTATCACACCGCATCCGCATCCTTGGTTGTGGATGGTGATAAGTAGTTCCCCTAGTGCTTATTGTAACCCTGAGAGCGGTAGCTGAAAGCAATTTAGTAGCCATTCTCAAAATCAGTGCTCTATGAAATACTTCACCAAAGCATAGGAAACCGCACAGCTAGCATATCCCATACATCTCACTGGAGAGCTCTGTATTTCCTTAAAATGTTGCCTCAACAGGCATTAAAAGTGGTTATTTGCAGTTGGAAATATTTCTGTAATCAACTTAGCCCAGTTATCTCCAGTCAGTTGAAGTATTTCCTGAAAAGTAAAATTGAATATACAATATTTCTCTCTCCTTGCAAATGATTAAGCATACTTTCCACTGTCAGGAAAATTGATTTGCAGTATTAGAAATTTAATCTTGAATCAAGGTGAAAATCTGAAAACATTATCTCCTCCTGATAAATGAATATACCACATTATTTAATCATGTTAGGTTTTGAAATTTATTTTGATGCCTGCTTTTTTGAGCATCACTTAAAAATTTATCAAAACAGAATACTGAGTTTTATTCTGTGCACTCAACTCACTTGTACAAAAAGTTATTAGGGGTATGGTGTGAACATGGTCCAAATGTACATATAAAGTAGGTCGACATACTGTATCGACACTGGCCATGTGTACCTGGATGATACAGTATGCCGACATAGTGAACTGTCGATAAACCATCCTTGGTGATCTTGTGGAGTGGTACCTTCTCCTGGCTCCAGGTCCCAATAATCAGGTGGAGCAGTTCCAGCAGTGTCCTCTCAGCAGTGGTGTTTGGTGTGTATTCTACCCCCAATCCCTAACTATAATCCCTCCCTCCAATCTGAACCCCCTTTGCTGCAGTCTAATCCAAACTTTCCCCCTACCCTAACTCTCCTAGTGGTGCCTAACCATCGGAATCCACAATATGTTGACATTTGGCATGGTGACATTTTAGATGTTGACATTGGAACATGTTGACATTCTGAGGATATTGACATGGTGCCTGTACCATAATAATGTTGCCATTGTAGCATCAACATTATGAAGGTCTACATTGTTACTGTTGACCATCTGACCATTATTAGGGGGAGATGTTTCAAATCTTCTAAAGAGGAGAAGTTGAGATGTGTGGTTCAGTATTTCCAAAAACCAAACACCCCCTAATTTAGGGGATCCTAGTTCCGTGTCCTGGATCCAGTCTTCCCGACACACTTGGATCCCAGAACAAGGCAAAACCTAATTTTCCCAGTGTCAAATCTTCTGTGTTTTAGATTTCCTAGGAGTTGGATCTCCCGTGTTTGGCATTCCATATAAAAGTCATCCCCCCCCTCGTGATTGGGCGCTATTCCACACTGGAGAGTGTGGGATGGGGCTGAAAGTTGGAGCAGTTTGTAAAAAAAATGCCATTAGCACACCATCAGGGCACCATTTGGATGCTATTAGGACTGGAGTGGCCTCAGGGTATTACAGGTTGAGTCTCCCTTATCCAAAATGCTTGGAACCAGAGGTATTTTGGATATGGGATTTTTCCGTATTTTGGAATAATTGCATACCATAATGAGATATCATGGTGATGGGACCTAAATCTAAGCACAGAATACATTTATGTTACATATACACCTTATACACACAGCCTGAAGGTCATTTTAGCCAATATTTTTTTATAACTTTGTGCATTAAACAAAGTGTCTACATTCACACAATTCATTTATGTTTCATATACACCTTATACACACAGCCTGAAGGTCATTTAATACAATATTTTTAATAACTTTGTGTATTAAACAAAGTTTGTGTACATTGAGCCATCAAAAAACAAAGGTTTTACAATCTCACTCTCGCTCAAAAAAGTCCGTATTTCGGAATATTCCGTATTTCGGAATATTTGGATATGGGATACTCAACCTGTATTTATTTGTATAATACATACATACAAATACTAGTGGTGCCTGGGAACTGGGAAGGGTGACACACTCTGTCTGTCTGTCTGTCTGTCTGTATGTCTGTCTCTCTAATAATAGTAATAATAATAATAATTATTATTATTATTATTATTATTAATAAAAAGATCAATTGTTCCTTCTCTTTTAAAATGTAGGCAAACGACACAGCATATATCAGGCAATATATTATATTAGTTGGGTTGTGATACATGCTGGGTTCCTGCTTGATATGTACTACCTATTTGTCTCTAAAAATAATTATTATCATTATTGAAGAAGACCAATTGCTCCTGCTCTCTTAAAATTTAATCAAGTGACGTATCATATTAGCTGGGTTGTGCTATGTTCTGGGTCTTTGCCTGATACATACTGCCTATATGTCGGTACTACAAAATAATTCTTATTTTTACCTAAAAATAATTATTATAAATAAAAACCCAAGGGGAAACGAGCGACCTGCTAGATTGTGCCTGCATGCAGGCCAATCTAGAACCGGCGATAGCGGTGCGCGAGGGCCGCGCATCGCAATCGCTGTGGGGCATACACACGAGAGATCCATGCTTAAATTCTAAGCAATCTAGTCAGATTGTTTAGAATTTAATCACTGATCTCTCCATGTGTACCCCCCTTCAGAGTCCAATTCATATAAAACCTGCTGCAATCTGGGTTGTTTTTAAGAGAAGCAATAAATTGTTTAACAATGTTAGTATGTATTAATGTTAAACATAGCAACATTGTTCAACAATTTCTTCTCCTTTATAAAACAACATAAAATTGCAGCAGTTTCATATGAATTGGACTGTAACTATTGTCTAACCATTGGTACCTTAATCCATTTTCACAGTTTTCTGTATTTATTATTTATACCCAAACCCTGACAACATCTGTCAAAGCATCTGTATCATTTGTGTGGCCAAAGTTAGTAGAGGTAGAGATGTTTATACTTAGGCACATCATCCATGTTACATCATTTGCAGCGAGTTCATGCAAATTATTCATCAAAATCTGAAAAATCCTGTAAAATAACAAGCAGTCAGGGGTGTATCTAGAGAGGAGGAGGCCCTTGTGCAGGCTCCATCTGGACCCCCTCCTCTCTAGCCGGCAGTGCTGTATTTCTGGATACTAGGGTCGCAAGGGGACCCTAGCGCTGTCCCAAAGTCTACAGTGCATGCGCAGATCGCTGGAGAAATGGCACAATGGCCATTTTCCCAGTGATTTTCCTACTACGCATGAGCAAAACACCAGGATAATGCCATTGTGTCATTTTCCCAGTGATTTCTGCAGTGCTGCTGCTGTGTCGCCGGACTCCGGAGGGTAAATGTTAAAAATAATTAGTGCAGGGTCCACACACACTGAACCCATTATAAATACACCAGTGCAAGCAGTCCAGCATCAGCTACTAGCAGTTTGGGAACCTTGGGGCAGATGTATTAAACTGGAGAAGGCATAAGGAAGTGATAAACCAGTGATAGGTGCAAGGTGATAAACGCACCAGCCAAGCAGCTCCTAACTGTCAATTTGCATATAGGAGTTGATTGGCTGGTGCGTTTATCACCTTGCACCTTTCACTGGTTTTCACTTCCTTATGGCTTCTCCAGGTTAATACATCTGCCCCCTTGTGAGTGATCGGCGTAGGAGAGTACTTCCAAAATATCTGGAAAAACTGATGTTCATTAAAATTAATGATAAATTCTAGGAGGAATCCTGTGCCATCTATCTATCTACAGTATCTATCTATCTACAGTATCTATCTATCTATCTATTTATCTATCTATCTATCTATCTATCTATCTATCTATCACTTTTTATAGCTCCACCCCTAGACTCATAGTTTAAGAAAGATAGTACTGACTAGGGCATTATATGTGTCACAATATGAAGTGGAGGCACTAATATAAGCTCGGTGCACTGTATGTCATAATGTGAATTAGGCTTACCATGTTGTATAACTGGCAGCCCTACTATGTCACGTAATGTGAACTAGTGCACTACTATGGTTCAAAAATAAACTAGGGCACTACTATGGGGCATAGCATCAGTATTCTCTGGTCACGGAGTCCAAGGCACTCCAATGTCGAACCGCTGTCCGTAACTTTGCCAGGACCAGCACTCGCTTAACCCTGTGGGACGTGAGTCTGATTATCATAAAACATCCGCCTGGTCTGTCTACAACACTGGTTCTCAAACGCGGTCCGCATTACCCCAGTCAGTTCATGTTTTCCAGGCCGCCTATGGATTTCTAAAACGTGACAGTTGGGGACACATCTGTGTGCACCTGCCAGGTGACCTGGAAAACATGACCTGTTTGGGGTCCTGGGGACCGAGTTTGAGAACCACTGGTCTACAGAAATAATTACACGCCCCTGTTTCTCTCCCACTCACTGTTATGTTGTCTGCCACCACTTACATCTGCTCACTCCAAATAAGAAGCCTTAAAAGTACTCCCCTACAACTAAAATTAAGTTTAGACACAGAGAGAAGAAGAGTCTTTTTTTTGGGGGGAGGGGGGCTCTCTCTATAATTAAAACTTATATTTTAATAAACACTATCTAAAACTACAGATCTACAATGCTTTAAGTCTTATAAATTATAGTAAAAAAAGTTACTATTTAATTAGGGTGAGAGGTATGATGTCAATAAAATATGTCACGCGATCGTGAGATGTCAACCTATATAATCCGAGGCAGCATCTGTACATGTATGCAGGTCCAATGATGTACAAAAGGTACATAAGGGATTCATATAATAGTACTAACTATATGATAGATAAGAGATACACAGCTATATAACTCTATATGATAGATAAGAGACAACACATGCTCCTAAACTAACAAAGGGGGGCAGTGAACCAAACAGGAATAAAGAAATCTGCTCCCCCAACACAGAGGTATTGTTTCTGCAGGCAAAGGGAATAGGAAGCATATCCACAGCAACAGAAGATAATTCAGATCAAAACCAAATAAAAATAGGCAGAGAGAAGAACATAGCTAGGAACAGAAAAAGCACAAACAAAACTCTAAAAGCTATGTGTGCAAATGCTAGGAGCTTAGGTAATAAAATCCCAGAACTAACTGCAATAATGACAAGGGATGATCTAGACATTGTGGCAATTACAGAGTCATGGTACAATGAAAATCATGACTGGGACATAGCTATACCAGGATATACTTTATTTAGGAAGGACAGAAATGGAAAAATTGGAGGAGGGGTAGCAATGTATGTAAAAAAAACCATAAATACTACATTGATACAAAGTATTGAAGAAAAAACTGAGGCCCTTTGGGTGACCATAGAAACAGGGAAGAAGTTGATTATTCGTATTGGAGTGATATACAGGCCACCAGGTCAGGAAGAGGAACTCGACAAGAACCTATTGCAGGACATAACTAAAATGGCAATAAAAGGAGAGGTAATAATCATGGGAGACTTTAATCTTCCTGATGCAAACTGGGAGGTGTCTGTTGCTAGTTCCACTAGAAGTAGGGACATTTTAAATTCCCTTCAGGGAGCATCCCTCCACCAATTGGTGAGGGAGCCCACTCGGAAAGACACAATATTAGACTTAATACTTACAAATGGAGACAGATTATCTGAAGTAAAAGTGGGTGAAAACCTGGGATCCAGTGATCATCAAGCAGTATGGTTCAGCATTAAGACAGAGACTGACTCGTCCCATACAAAAACAAAGGTGTTGGATTTTAGGAAGGCTGATTTTGTATGGATGGGAAAATGTGTAAGCGATTCTTTGGCAGAGTGGAGGAACTTGGAAGCAGTGCAGGAGAGGTGGGAAACATTAAAATGTGCAATATTGAAGGCATCAGACCTTTGTATCAAAACTGTTAGGAAAAACAATAGGAAAAGGAAGCCAGTGTGGTTTGCAAAAGAAGTAGCAAATATTGTGAGAGCAAAGAAGATGGCTTTTAGGAAATATAAGCAGACACAAAACAATGAAGACAAAGAGATATATCTTGTTAGACAGAAGGAGACTAAGAAGGTAATCAGATGTGCAAAGGCACAAGCTGAGGAGAAAATGGCCCAATCAGTGGGTAAAGGAGGCAAAACTTTTTTTAGGTATATAAGCGAAAGGAGAAAAACAAAAGGCGGAATTATAAAACTAAAGACGGACACTGGGAGTCTTGTTGAAGGAGACAATTTAATAGCAGATCATCTTAATGATTATTTTTGCTCAGTATTTACTACTGAAAGAGAGGGAAAGGGGCCACAGTTAAGTTGCAGGGATATTCAGGAAAATGAAACAAGTACATTTACAGAGAAGGTCCTAACAGAACTCTCAAAGCTGAAAGTGGACAAATCTATGGGGCCAGATGGGATACATCCAAGGATACTAAAAGAACTTAAAGAGGTGCTGGTAGCACCATTGACAGAATTATTCAACCAGTCATTAGCTACAGGAGTAATTCCAGAGGACTGGAAAAGAGCAAACATAGTCCCACTGCACAAAAGTGGAAGCAAGGAAGAGGCAAACAACTACAGACCAGTGAGTCTTACATCAGTAGTAGGGAAATTGATGGAAACACTCTTAAAAGAAAGAGTTGTAGATTATCTCAAATCCGGCAATTTACAAGATCCAAAACAGCATGGATTCACTGGGGGGAGATCATGTCAAACAAATCTTATTGACTTTTTTGATTGTGTATACTAAAGTGATGGGTAAAGGTGGAGCCATGGATATAGCTTATCTAGACTTTAGTAAGGCTTTTGACACTGTTCCACTTCGCAGACTGCTAAATAAACTTGAACGTTTGGGATTGGATATTAGGATTATTGAATGGATAAGATCTTGGTTGAAGGACAGAAAACAGAGAGTTGTGGTAAATGTAGTGCATTCACAGGAGGGAAATGTTACCAGTGGTGTACCCCAGGGATCTGTACTTGGACCAGTGCTTTTTAATATCTTTATTGGTGACATTGCAAATGGCATTAAAGGGAAAGTATGCCTATTTGCAGATGACACAAAGGTATGCAACAGGGTAGACACACCAGGTGGGGTAAAACAAATTATTGAGGATCTAGGTAGACTAGAGGAATGGTCAAGAGTGTGGCAATTACAGTTTAATGCCAAAAAATGCAAAATCATGCACTTGGGTCTCAAAAATCCAAAGGCTAAATATAGTATTAATGGCACTATACTGGAAACTACTGAGGAGGAAAGGGATCTAGGAGTCACTATTTCAGATGACTTAAAGGCAGGTAAGCAATGTAACAAGGCAATGAGGAAGGCTAGTCAGATGCTTGGCTGCATTGGGAGAGGAATCAGCAGCAGAAAGAAAGAAGTAATAATGCCACTGTATTGGTCATTGGTACGGCCTCATCTAGAATACTGTATTCAGTTCTGGAGGCCATATCTTCAAAAGGATATTAATACATTAGAAACTGTACAAAGGAGGGCAACTAAAATGGTGCATGGCCTACATCACAAAACATACCCAGAAAGACTAAGAAATCTCAATATGTATAGTTTGGAGCAGAGAAGGGAAAGGGGGGACATGATAGAAACTTTCAAATATTTCAAGGGTTTTAACAAAGTCCAGGAGGGAAACATTCTCCAAATGAAGAGAAGCAATAGGACACGAGGACATGCACTGAGACTGGAGGAGGGGAGGTTCAGGGGAAATTTGCGGAAAAATGATTTCGCAGAAAGGGTAGTGGACAAGTGGACTAGCCTCCCATCAGAGGTGGTAGAGGTTAAGACAGTAGAGCAATTTAAACATGCATGGGATAGACATAAGGATATCCTTACAAAGAAATAAGGATCAAAGAAGGTAGAGATAAAAATAATGTAAAAAAAAAAAAAAAAAAAGGGGCAGACTAGATGGGCCAAGTGGTTCTTATCTGCCGACAAATTCTATATGTTTCTATGTTTCATAATATTAACTAAGGCTCTACTATGGTTCCAAAAATGAACTGGGGCACAATTATGGGGCAAAAAAATTAACAACTACTGCATAGAGGTGTCTCTCTAGAAGCATTGGGACAGGGGGCCCTAGAAAATGTTGCTATGGGGCCCACAAAGTTCTGGTTATGACCATGCCACCCAATACAACTGTGTGTGAATGCTTGCTGCAAGGTTTGCAGTTGCGGTAATGCCTGAAAAATATCACGTTTGTCTATCTATGCAGAATAGTCTTGTTCTATTTGTACTTTGGGGGATATTCAGAGGTGGATGCTACTTAGCAATAATCACAGATGGCCGTGTTTCGGCCCTCTGCCCATACGCAGCGCTCGCATAGTGTATGTGTGGACTTTCACTATGCGATTGTATCCTGGAAGGTTGCACTTGCATAGTTATTGACTGGCGGCGGTTGGATGGGGGCGGCAACGCAGCATTGGGGGTGAGTGGTACAGAAAACATAGGCACATCATGGTAATTTTCAGGGTGTCCGGATGATGTCGCCTGCATTTCTTGCGACGGGAAACATGGCGGCAGTTGACCTCTATTGCTGCTTTCTGCAATGCAATCACAATTGAATTGTGATCACACCGCTAGGCGGCCCTACACTTGATGGGCGGCCTTGCCAGGGCCGAAACTAGGATTTTTGTCACCCGGGGCAAGGTAGTCATTTGACACCCCCCCCCCGCAAAAAATAATAATTTATTTTACAATAAATAAATAAAAATAATAATAATTTTTTTTTTAAACTAAATAAATAAATGAATAAAAATATTATATATATATATATATATATATATATATATATATATATATATATCTTTCAGAACTTTTTTACCTGGAAAATTGCCTTTTCTAACATAAATTTCATATCCAGGAAAAAGTGTCCCCATTTTACACAGTACGACAGGCAAGTGTCCCCATTCCCCATTTTACACATTGCGGCAGACAGGTGACCCCATTTTACACATTGCGGCAGACAGGTGTCCCCATTTTACACATTGCGGCAGGAAAAAGTGTCCCCATTTTACACATTGCGGCAGGCACGTGTCCCCATTTTACACAGTACGCTGGCAAGTGTCCCCATTTTACACATTGCGGCAGGAAAAAGTGTCCCCATTTTACACATTGCGGCAGGAAAAAGTGTCACCATTTTACACATTGCGGCAGGAAAAAGTGTCCCCATTTTACACATTGCGGCAGGCACAGGTCCCCATTTTACACAGTACGCTGGCAAGTGTCCCCATTTTACACATTGCGGCAGGCACAGGTCCCCATTTTACACAGAACGCTGGCAAGTGTCCCATTTTACACATTGCGGCAGGCACAGGTCCCCATTTTACACAGTACACTGGCAAATGTCCCCATTTTACACATTGCGGCAGGAAAAAGTGTCCCCATTTTACACATTGCGGCAGGCACAGGTCCCCATTTTACACAGTACGCTGGCAAGTGTCCCCATTTTACACATTGCGGCAGGAAAAAGTGTCCCCATTTTACACATTGCGGCAGGCACAGGTCCCCATTTTACACATTGCGGCAGGTGGTGGAGGGAGAGAGAGAGAGAGAGAGGAAGGGAGAGGGGCTGACTTACATTTGAAGCGGTTCTCGGCGCTTTTCAGCCGCCTCTCCCTCCTCGTCTGCGCGGCTCCCCCTTCTCCCTCCTCCGGCGGGGTTTCGTGTAATGACGCGCTTGCGCAATCGCGTCATTCCGCGAAACCCCGCCCCCCGAGCTGGGCACTCGGGAGAAGGGGGTTTCAAAGTCTAAAAGTGCCGCGGCGGGTGTTAGGGGGTCTCGGCGCCCCCTCCAATCCGGCGCCCAGGTCGCCTGCCCCCCTAGCCCCCCCCCCTAGTTTCGGCCCTGGCCTTGCCCTATACTGGGTGGCTTTGCCCTGTGCTGGGCAGACCCATGCATGCAATTTTATCAGTAGCAGTTCTTGTTTTTTTTAGCAAAACTGCCCTTTATATGGGTTGGTATTTTGCCCTTTTCCTGTATCTGACAGTAAAGTCATGTTATCTAGCGGGTTACCATGGCATTCCTGATTAATCCATGAAAACATGGGTAAGTAAAGCTGTGACGTAAAATCATGCCAAATTGTTATACGGTTTTATGAATGTATTTTCAATAAAGCTACAAAGTAATCTATGATACTATTCTATTTTTTTTTATTTTTACTTTAATTATACAAATTTGTTATTTAAATGAAAGTTATATTTAACCTGTAATTATCAGCAAAGTGTTTGCAAGTTGGTTCGGGACTACCACATCAACAGAACTCCAATCAGCCTTTCTTAATTGTTTCACTCTTTTCTTGACATCTCTCCTAAGGTTTTACAATGACATTTAATTAAAGTCCATTTAATCTCTGAAAATCTGTATTAATATTAAATATGTGTAACAAGTCTGAAAATGCTAATTACTCACTGAATACATGCATGGGATAACAGTAAGCAACCAAGAAACGTACATAAAAGTCATAATGTTAAACATAATCTTTTTCATGAAAGAACAATTGCCTAGACCATACACACTAAGGGGCTGATTCAGGTTGCATCGGTATTGTGACCACATATCCCCACTACCAGGTGCGAATGAGCAGGTGCCATCCCACACGTGCGTGGCCCGGCCAATGCGATGCGATCACATTGGCTGTGAACACCTCTACCTGATTGACAGGTAGAGGTGTTCGCGGGTTGGGGGCGGCAACGGACCATTGAGGGAAATTGGAGCTTGTTGGTGGCGTTTTCGGGGCGGCTGCATTAGGTCACACGCAGCCGCTCTGATGGGAAAAATGGCGGCTGACTGTCTGCATACATAGCCTAGCTGCAGGGAGTCATCCACAATTGCTGCGACCGCTGGAGGAAACCAGTTAGTATACTGGGTGGCCTTGCTCTGCGATGAGCGCCCCCCAGAATGCTACAGAAGGGATTGCAGATTCTGCTTTTTACTAGAATCTGCTATCCGTGCTGAATAACCCCCTATGTATGAAGTGGAAGTCCTACAGAATTAGCAACATCATACTCTATCATGACTCTCTGAGAAGAATGCATTGCACACAAGTCAATACATTATTTTTCTCTCCTATCAGTAATTTGCTAATTACGTTTCTGTAATGCATTGTGGTTTAGCACAAATGACTACAGATTAGTGAAAGAATTAGACAAGGTTCACTGACATTTTGATGATTTGATAGTACTGAATCAACCTGTGAAAGCATTGATAGTAATTGTACTTTAAACAATTTATTGTATTTTTAACATTAGTTGTATAATAAAAAATGTTCATACTGTAGGTAACTTTTTTTTAACCTATGTTTAAAATACAACACATTGCTAAAAACAATTTGTTTTTTTCAGACCAAATTTATATTATTGTTCCAGCTACAGTACGTCATACAGTAATTCTCTGACTGATTGGGTACTGAACATGATTTGGTGACTCTTCTTTGGTTTATTGGTCAAAAGGGATGATTCCCAAACCTTGGAGTATGCCAGAAAAAGTGTAATTGACCTACAGATGGAGCCACGCTCATCTTGGCTTCTCTGCTGCGCCTAGATGCACCAAGGTTTATTAGCATAAGCCTTTCATCTATTGTTCTCAGCTGCAATACAGAGAGAACAATACAGCAGGGGATTAAGTCATTACAGCAGGGGATTAAGGGGGTCATTCTGACCCGTTCGCATGCAGTGGGGGGTCATTCTGACCCGTACTCATGCAGTGGTTGTTCGCTGCGGTGCGAACAGGTCAGTACTGAGCATGCGCGGCGTGCACATTGCACACGCACGCCGTTGCCCGGCAACGTATGTCGCCAGGCAACGGAGCGCGTAGCATGAAGAAAAGACGCAGTGCTGGACGTCAAGAAGATTGACAGCGGAGAGGCGGTCCGGGGCAGATACTCACCGTTGGAGGCCGTTTTCGGGGAGTGTTAAGACGAAAGCAGGTGTGTCCAGGCGAATGGAGGGCGGATGTCTGACGTCAGGACCAGGACCTTCATCGCTGGATCCATCGCACTCAGTAAGTAGCTGTAGGGCTGGTCTTGTTTTGCAGGAAAATTTTTATGCATAGCAGGGCTGCACAAGTGATTACAGCCCCGCTATGCTAAAATACACTCCCCCATAGGCGGGGATTAGTTGATCACAGCAGCAGCAAAAAGTTGCTGGCTGCTAATGACTCGGAATGACCCCATAAATCCGACTGTCCTGGCTCCATTAATTCTATTAAAGGCCAAGACGAGGAGGGCTCCATCTGTATATTGAAAAATATTGATGTAAGCCTTTGGTGTATTATCCCTATTGTTTTGGAAGTTAAATTTAAATTCCAGTCTACAACTTTCCTGCCTTACTCTGCTCATGATTAAACACATTTTCTACTGACATGAAAATTGATTTGCACTATTAGAAATGTAACCTTGACTAAAGGGGAACACGTAAATATTAAAAGAAACTTCTCAAAGGAAATCTAGTTTGTTAGTTGTGATTAATTGTATTAATACACCACTCTGCAGTTTCGTTTAAAGGTTTCATTTGTGTTTTGAAACAAATTGTGGTGGCAGTATTTGCTGTATCCATTCCTTTACAGTTATGCAGGTCATTTTTGTCAAAAAAGTTACAGAAGCAGAATGCTATTTCATTTGCCATCAAACCTTATCACTACTTAAAAGACAACCCCAAATTAAACTGAAAATCTAATTTTGGTTGGAGTTCTAAACTAAATAATGCATCTGGTTCTGTATGCACGGGTTTTGTGGACTTCTCTCAAACTTAAGGGGGGTACACATGGAGATATCTTTGTTTAAAATCTAAGCAATCTGACTAGATTGCTTAGATTATAAGAACGGATCTGTTGTGTGTATGCTCTCCAGCGATAGCGCTATCGCTGGTGCTAGATTGAGCCTGCATGCAGGCTCAATCTAGCGGGTCACTCACTTCAGCGCTGTGTGAAGTCAGCAGCCCCCCGTTGTTGTCTCCCCTCGCTCAGCACATTGCGCTGTGCTGAGCGGGGGGAGAGATGTGTGCTGAGCGGTCTGTGTTAAGATCGCTCAGTACGCATCTCTCCCGTCAGTACTGGCCTTTACAGTTGTTGTGCTGATGCCCTTCCCTATGAACTACTATTTACACCACAGGTTCTCAAACTCGGTCCTCAAGACCCCACACAGTACATGTTTTGTAGGTCTCCTCACAGAATCATAAGTGAAATAATTAGCTCCACCTGTGGACCTTTTAAAATGTGTCAGTAACTAATTAATACACCTGTGCATTTGCTGGGTTACCTCAGGGCCGGTGCAAGGTTTCTCGGCACCCTAGGCAAAACTTCTGCCTTCTGCCCCTTCCCCCTACCCACCCTTCAGATGAAAGGAATGCTGCTCTCACCCCCTCCCCCCTACTCTGTTAAATGTCTGCTGTTCTATCCCCCAAAAAATCTGTGTTCATGCTGCTGCTCATCCCCCCAGACTGTGTGCATGCCTGCTCCTTATCTCCCCCCCCCACCCCCTCACCACACCGCTGCTCTCGCCCTCTTTCCTTATCAATGCAGAGAATGCACTGTGCAGCCACCTTACCTGCAGGCTGCAGTGCAGAGTTGGAACTGAGTAGTCTGTGAAAGAGCCTGGAATGAAGAGCAGTGCTGAATGTCACCCGCAGCCAAGACTCCAGGAGCTGTCAAAGTTACTGCCTGTGCTGGCTGGAGGTGGAGCTGGAGGCTGCAATACGGGAGCTTAGCAGTCACGGCTACTGTAAGATATGCATTCAGGGGGATTGCAGTGGCTGTGAAAGGTAGGACTATGCTACCTTTTTAGGCAGCTGTAGCAGGCCGCCCCCTCAGGTCCCGGCGCCCCTAGGCAGCTGCCTAAAGCTGCCTAGTGGAAGCTCCGGCCCTGGGTTACCTGCAAAACATGCACTTTGTGGGGTCCTGAGGACCGAGTTTGAGAACCGCTGATTTACACTAATACCTTAAACAAGGCTAATGAAGTTTATTTACAGATAGTTGCTGTACTGTACGATTTTATTGATATAGCCTATTGGGAGTCACAATAGGTGTCAGACAAAGGGCCAGATGCATCATAGCTTGGAAAGTGATAAAATGAAGAGTGAAAAAGTACCAACCAATCAGCTCCTAACTGCCATTTTTCAAACAGGGCCTGTGATATGGCAGTTAGGACCTGATTGGCTGGCACTTTTTATTTCTCCATTTTATCACTCTCCAAGCAATGAGGCTTCTAGCCCATCATGTGAAAGTAGATGTTAGGCAACACAGATCTCCTTAATCAGGCTTACAGGTTTATTGGTAACAAAACTATACTGTATATCCGTAATGCAGGAGTTAATAATGGAAACAGTGGCAACATAATGATGATTGTGGTAGTGGAAACTCTCAGGGTTACATTAGAATGTGCAGGGTAACAAATAAGAGGAGCTAATTTATTGCTTTTGTGAATGGGAGGAAATCAGAACTCTCAGCATTTGTCTTAACCAGCATGTGGTATAGAAGTTGCAGCAGTTTAGCCCTCATGATCTCCATTGATTGCATAATCATGCTTGATTCTAAAGCCACCACCAAGATATGAAATTCAGGCATTAGATTCTGCAACATCACCATTACTACCTCTACTGAGATACTGATAACATCTTGTAAATGTATTCAAGCATGTCTCTGCATGGGGTGTAGTACGGTATGCCAGCACTCGGGCTCCCGGCGACCAGCATACCGGCGCCGGAATCCCGACCGCCGGCATACCAACAGCGTGGTGAAAGCAAAGGAGCCCCTTGCGGGCTCGCTGCGCTCACCACGCTGCGGGCACGGTGGCGCGCTACGCGCGCCACACTATTTTATTCTCCCTTCAGGGGGGTCGTGGACCCCCACGAGGGAGAATAGCTGTCGGTATGCCAGGTGTCGGGATTCCGGCGCCGGTATACTGTGCGCCGGGATCCCGACATTCGCAATACTGAAGACCACCCCTCTGCATGTACTCAGTTTGGCACCATACAGTGTACACCTCAGGTTTATCCTCCTCATGAGACCCTTGTCTTCATACGTACACATGTCATGTGCTGCACTTTCCTATGAAATCTGGAATATTCATGCTGCTCCACAGCTAGGCCAATAGTTCCCATGACTCGATCATCAGGACTTGGATTGTCACCTGGATTATTTGTGATCTTCCATAGCTTTTCCAGCTTCAGGTGCATCTCCTTAGTGAACATCCACGTGGCACAGTTCTCTGAAACCCTTAAACTTGCTGGCTGCTGCACTGTGCATTTCCTGTGTTCTAATCCAAAACACAGGACCTTTCTGTTTATTACACACTTGGGGGTGCCTGGATCTATAACCTATCGGGGGTCACAACAGAACACAGGCAAAAGTGAAAGTTGATGTTATGCCACACAGATCTCCTTAACCAGGCTTACTGGTAACAACATTATACAGATGCATGAGTAACAATGGTAACAAAAGTAACACAGTGATGTCTGTGATGTCTGTGATAGCGGTAACACTCAGGGTAACAGTGATATACAGCACCGTATAAACACATTGGAGTCTTGGGTGGACCAGTTTTATACCAAGTACAGTCAGTAGAACTATTTATCTTAAAACCTTGCTGTAGTCCACCCAAAATTGCTTATTAAGGTTTTCTTTGAAATAATATTTCTATACCATAAAGAGATTATGCACCAGTTGGTATATAAAACATATTGGTGGATTGTACAGGTATTTAGTATCAGTATTCAGAAAATATACAGTAAACCAAGACTGACCATAATAAAAAAAAAACTATTTTTTGTTCATTTTTTTAAACACAGAGTTCATTTGTCTATTTCTTCACATAATCCCCTCCTTTATGTAAGCATTTATGATATGTGCTAATGAGCTTTAGAATCCTCTTCTTGTATTCGGCTGCCTCCAGTCCATTGAACCAGTTGTTGACTGCAAGCTTCAATTCATCATCACTTCCAAAATGATTTTTGCCCAGGAACTGGTTGAGCTTAGTGAAAAGGTAAAAATCACTAGACACAAGTCTGGACCCAGGGTGGATTGATGAAAAACCTCCCACACAAAAATGATGGGCCTTTTGGCAAGTCTTCGTCATGTACTGTATGTTTGTTCATCCATTATTGAACATCTTACACCACTTTCTCTACCTGACACCTGCTCAAGTTAAGACTTTTTCTTAAATTAACTTGACTTAGAGACTAGTTGTGTCACTATTACAGGGATAGTAGATGGATGACTAGATTGGGAGCACCAGGGGTCAGATAAACATGTGCTGAGTCCTAATTAGAAGAGCTCAGCACATTCTTCTGACTCTCACTTGACATTAAAAGACCGCCACGGCTGCACTGCAACTGTATGCATATGTGCTTTACCTGCCAAACACCTTTATAGTCCTGGTCTGGAAGTAGTTGCAGACTTGTCATTTGTTGACAGCAGTGGCATAGCTAGTCATTTATTGGCATAGCAACATTTGTAAGGGTCCCATGTACCAGCCATTGGCAAAAAAACTCACACATGTGGAAACATGGGACAGGCAATGCAGACACCTCCCCCTCAGGTATGGGCCCCATAGCAGCTGTGCCCGCTGCTCCTATGCAACTGTAGTCATGCCCTTGTCTGGCAGTACACTCAGCAGCACCCCCAATATACTGTGTTCTAATCTGAAAGGGAAACAAAGGGAACATAAGAGAAAAACAGCTAACATGGAACAAGGGGAGAAAGCTTGGAAAACATTAGACATTAGGCAATGGAGCGCATGCAGGAAATAAGGGAAGGGCATAGAGAAGGGCACAGCAAAATAGAGGCTTTAAGGTTGGACAAGGCATAAGAGACTTGAAGCAGATAAGGCAACAAAGCATTTGGCAAACAAGACATGATAAAAATAACAATGAACCAACTTGAGGCATGGGGTCACATGCAGGGAAAAACAGACACAGGTTCAACAGACATAATTTATGTCTTAACTGACATGACACAAGACAAGAGGGTAAATGTGAGCGTGTTGGCAGCAATTAGAGATACCTCAAACTGCTGCAAATGTCTATAATTACTAATTACCTGCATGCACACTACATACAGACCAGAATATGCAGCTCTATATCCATCTCACACACTCGCAGTGCTCTCATTGGAAACTGCTCCTGGATGCTAGGACCCTTTCTATTAATAAAATAAAAGCTTTGCAATTCTGTGTGATGGCGGAATTCATGATTTCCACTTTAGTGATGCAGTTGGAGAATTGTGTTATGTCTAGAGATCAGTGCTGACAAGGAGATAGGCCAGATAGGGGCCATCTTTGGGCATCACCATTTACCACTGAGACAGGCAAGCAAGATTAATCTCCTAGACTTCTGTGAGTAAAATTATATTTAATATGCATTTTAAGCTCCCCTCCCTGATTTTAGGGGTCAATGTGTACTGTATGTGTGATGTTAGGGGCCCTGTTTATAGGGAAAAGTCTGTACAGAAGTGCTTTAAGAGAAGAGGGGCCCATTTGCAGTCTCCGATTGGGCCCTTTCCTTTCTGGAAGTGTAGCAGAATCTGGCATTGTGCTCGAGTCTATGTGTATGCACTGGCCTCCGCAAACTTAGCGCCCACACTGTGTTCACATGGGACACAGTGTCACATCTCTATTGCACATGCAGGATTCACCGGAAAATAGCTGAGGCAGACATTTTCCGAGTGATATTTGCCATAATGCAGCCAGCACTGGGTCGTCTGAGAGTCGAGTGCAGGGTGTGCTTTGTGGGGGCCCCCATGGTCCCTGGGGCCTGTATGTACTGCACACCTTGCACTCATTATAGATACGCCAGAGCGTCTGTATAGAGATCCAGGCATACCAGTTGTGTGATATTGGTGTGTCCTGTGCATAATGATTATTATGTGTCAAGTACAGTATGTCAGGAGTCAAAGTTGGCTGGAATGGGGCAGAACTGCATGCTGTCAGTTGTATTTGGATTTGGAACTGCCTCTGCCAGCCTATCTTGCCCGGCCACAGTACTGTAAAGAAACAGTGCTGCAGCGGCTTTAATGAATTGGGGGGGGGGGGGGGGTCCACATGAGGGAAGATAAGCTGCATGAGGCGGGGGGTTAGTTACAGGATGGAAATTAAACTGCATTAGGTGGGGAGTCGCATGAGGGAAGTAAATCTGCATTGGGGTCAGGAGCTGTGTGCAGTGGCGTAACGAGGGGTCCGCAGCCACTGCGATCGCTTGGAGGCGCACAGGGCTGCGTGGCACTCTAGCCACCTCCACTGATTCTGTTTTGGGAAGGAGGGACACGGAGGGCACAGCGCGCGCCTCTCCTGTGTGTCCCTTCTCGGGCTCAGGCGGCAGCGGCATGTCTGTTAAATGAAGTGCTTCATTTGATAGACACGCCGCTGCTGCCGAAGACGCAGGAGGGACACACAGGAGAGGTGCGCGCTGTGACCTCCGTGTCCCTCCTTCCCAAAACAGCCGGAAGGGGGGTGTACCTGGCACTGAGGGAGCATATTTGGCACTGGGGAAACATATTTGCCACTGGGGGGGGGGCATGCTTGGCACTGGGGGAGCATATTTGGCACTGGGGGTGCATGTTTGGCACTGGGGGAGCATATTTGGCACTAGCGGGGCATATTTGGCACTGGGAGAACATATTTGGCACTTGGGGGGCATGCTTGGCACTGGGAGAGCATATTTGGCAATGGGGGGCATGTTTGGCACTGGGGGAGCATTTTTGGCACTGGGGGCATATTTGGCACTGGGGGAGCATATTTGGCACTTGGGGGGGGCATATTTAGCACTGGGGGAGCATATTTGGCACGGGGGACATATTTGGCACTGGGGGCATATGTGTACCTAGCACTGTGGGGGAATATCTGGCACTGGGGGCATATGTGGCACTGGGAGCACAGCCCTAGCAACAAGCATTACCCCCTGGTTACAAGCACAACACCCAGCTCATGAAATCCCTGGCAACAAGCATTACCCCCTAGCAACGAGCATGACACCCAGTGCATGAAACCCCTGGCAACGAATATTACCACCTGGCAACAAGCTTGAAACCCAGCACATAATACCTCTGGCAACAAGCATAACACCTACCGGATGAAACCCCTGGCAACGAGCATGACACCATGAGCATGAAAACCACTGGCACCGTGCATGGAACCAAGAGCATGAAACTTCTGGCAACGAGCAGGTAATTTAAAAGTAATTAGAAGCCTTACTGTAGGACTTAATGTGTAATGGGCATTGCGGTGTGTGGCATAATGTATCACGGACATTGCGGTGTTTGTCATAATGAGTCACAGGCATTACGGTGTGTGGCATACTATATTACGGGCATTGTGGTATGTGGTCTAATGTCTCAGGGGCATTACAGTGGGTGGCATAATGTTTAACGGGCACTGCGGTGTGTGGCATAGGGTATAACGGGCATTGCGGTATGTGTCACAGGCATTACGGTGTGTGGTATACTATATCACGGGAATTGTGGTATGTGGTATAATGTTTCAGGGTCATTGCAGTGTGTGTCATAATGTATCACGGACATTGCGGTGTGTGTCATAATGTGTCAGGCATTACGGTGTGTTGTATACTATATCACGGGCATTGTGGTATGTGGTATAATGTCTCAGGGTCATTGCGGTGTGTGTCATAATGTGTCACAGACATTGTATGTGCTATAATGTATCAGGGGCATTGCAGTGTGTAGCATAATGAATAACGGGCATTGCGATTCCTGTCATAATGTGTCACAGGCATTACCGTGTGTGGCATAATGTGTCGGGGGCATTATGGTGTGTGGCATATTGTGTCATGAGCATTATTGTGTGTGGCATAATGTCTAAGGGCCATTGCAGTATGTGGCATAATGTATACTGGGCATTACTATACGGAGGAAAAATGACAAATAATGTAAGGGGCATGAATCAGGATTATTATTTTTTCCCTGTGGTGGCCAACGTCTGGGCGTGCTGGTTGCAAAACTGGGGTATAAGGTAGTCTTTTCCTGAAAAGCCACACCCCTTTATGCAAAGCCACACCAATTTCAACAAGGTCATGCCCTTTTTTGCGGTGCGCGCATTTGGCAGATTCATCACTTTACTGGTGCCAATTATGGGGGGGGCGCCAGAGAATTTTTTGGCTTGGGGAAGAAAAAATTCTAGGTACGCCACTGGCTGTGTGAGGAATAATCTGTGTCAGGGGGGAGAGCTGTGTGAGATAAAAGATGTGTGAGGGGTAGAGCATGCTATTTCATCAAAGGAATCCTGCGGATTCAGATTTTTTTCAAGCCTGGATTTGAAAAATGGGGCAGGATTCGTTTCCCTAGTGCAACCCCCTAAAGTTTTAATGGTCCCTAAAAATGGCAATAGAAAATCCTGGAACAAGGATTAGTGAGCCAAAAAGACATCTAGGCACTTTAGTAACCTAGACTATCACTCTGACAACTTTACAGTGCACAGACTGAGTTTAAATAGACAATCGAGGTATGAATTGATGAATGGATGCGAATTGGGGGTATGTTATGGCTAGGGCCTCGGTGTCATTCCCCATGCTGCTCCATCCTAGATGTGGCATGCACATAATACAAGTCTGGTTAGATTGCAGAGGCTTTTGGTGAGTTGTATGATCCAATCACACAGCAATGGTGGCCTTGGGTCAGCAGGGTGTGAAAGCGAAGAAAGACAAGATGTGTAAAATGATGTGTGGACTGTGTAGAGGGTATGTAATTGTGTAGGATAGGTTATGGAGGTTATGTACATGGTTCTGGAATATGATAAAGAGGTAGTTCCCAGGGAATGATTGAAGGTTTGGAGACTATAGGAAAGTCTTGTGCATGGGAGAGCATTGCACAGCGTAGGTTCTGCACGTAAAAAGTCCTGTAACCATGACTGGTAGCAGGTAATGAGTGTATATGAGAGACGCAGATCTTGTGCAGAATTAAAGGGTGAGCTGGGAGATATTGGGGGTCATTCCGAGTTGATCGCACGCTGCCGATTTTCGCGGTGCAGCGATCAGGCTACTACTGCGCATGCGAATGAACCGCAATGCGCACGCGCGTCGTACGGGTACAAACAGCATCTTTGCTGGGCAATGCTTCTAGCGACAAATCCATTTGCACAGGTGATTGCAAGGAGATTGACAGGAAGAGGGCATTCATGGGTGTCAACTGACCGTTTTCTGGGAGTGGTAGAGAAAACACAGGTGTGTCCAGGCGCTTGCAGGGCGGGCGTCTGACGTCAATTCCGGGACCGGACAGGCTGAAGTGATCGCAAGGGCTGAGTAAGTTCAGACCTACTCTGAAACTGCAAAAAACTCTTTCGTCCCGCTCGGCTGCACATGCGATCACACATTTGCAAAGTGAAAACACACTCCCCCGTGGGCGGCTACTATGCGTTTGCATGGCTGCAAGAAGTAGCTAGCGAGCGATCAACTTGGAATGAGGGCCATTGTGAGATAGGAGAAAAGATGAATATTGGTGTTTTTTTAATACAATTATGTGTCAGTAGAAGTATTTTTTCTGAAACTGACAAGAAAGGAGCAGCAGAATTTGTGAGGTGGTCACAGAGGGGAGGGACTAGCAGTATGGTATATGTCAGATGGGTAAGAAGTGGATGAGCTAGAGCCGAGGCACCCAGAAGGTGAAGACAGTTAGGGAGTTCCTCATGGGAGGGGATGCACTGTAGCGGGCACAAGTACTCGGCGTCTAATGGAAGCATCCTGGGAGGTGGAAGTATCAAAGGCATAGAACCTGATGAACATGTTCACTGAAGACCAAGCAGCTGCCTTGCACAATGGTTCAGTGAATGCGCCACGGCGGGCCACCCAAGAAGGTCCAACAGACCGAGTAGAATGGGCCTTGATAGCAGCAGGAGCTGGAAGTCCAGCCTGCGCATAAGCTTGTGCAATCACCATTCTAATCCATCTGGCCAAGGTCTGCTCATTCGCAGGCCAGCCACGTTTGTGAAAACCAAAAAGTACAAAAACAGAATCTGATCTCCTGATAGAGGCAGTCCTTTCTACATAGATACGGAGAGCCCGTACCACATCCAAAGACTGTTCTTTGGAGGACCAACCTGGAGAGATGAGGGCTGGAACCACAATCTCTTGGTTAAGGTGGAAAGATAACACCACCTTAGGTAGATAACCAGGGCGAGTTCTAAGAACTGCTCTACACGGTGAAAGACCAGAAAGGGTGGACGACAGGACAAAGTGCCTAAGTTTGACACCCTCCAAGCAGAGGCAATAGCCAAGAGAAAAATGACCTTAAGCGTAAGGCATTTAAGGTCCACAGACTCAAGAGGTTCAAATGGAGACTCTCGAAGGGCATTAAGAACAAAGACAGATCCCAAGGAGCCACAGGAGGGACATAGGGAGGCTGAATCCATAGTACGCCCTGAGTGAATGTATGAACGTCAGGAATAGATAAAAATTTTCACTGAAACCACACCTACAAGGCAGAAATGTGAACCTTGAGGGAGGCCAGGCGAAGTCCTAAATCCAGGCCTTCTTGCAAAAAAGCCAGAAGTCTGCAAGTACTAAACTTGTATGCATTGTAATTCTTAGCAGCACACCAGGTGAAGTAAGAAATCCAGACCCTATAATAAATCTGTGCAGAAGACGGTTTGCGGGCCTTTAACATAGTTTGATTAACCGCCTCAGAAAATCCTTTGGCCCTCAGGAGTGAATCTTGCTCTTTGTAAAGGCTTGTATTTTTTAAGTGCTGCTTGTATTTCTAAGTGTGAGTTGTAAACAGCAAAAAGGTAAGTTCTAATTAATCTCTGTCTATCCATATAGGGTTAGTAATATTGTGAGAGAAAGTTAATCTGAATCTGATTGTTTGTATCTATACTGTTTCTTGTTTGTTTTAATATATCTGTACAGGTTGAGTATCCCATATCCATATATTCCGAAATACGGAATATTCCGAAATACGGACTTTTTTGAGTGAGAGTGAGATAGTGAAACCTTTGTTTTTTGATGGCTCAATGTACACAAACTTTGTTTAATACACAAAGTTATTAAAAATACTGTATTAAATGACCTTCAGGCTGTGTATATAAGGTGTATATGAAACATAAATGAATTGTGTGAATGTAGACACACTTTGTTTAATGCACAAAGTTATAAAAAATATTGGCTAAAATTACCTTCAGGCTGTGTGTATAAGGTGTATATGTAACATAAATGCATTCTGTGCTTAGATTTAGGTCCCATCACCATGATATCTCATTATGTTATGCAATTATTCCAAAATACGGAAAAATCCGATATCCAAAATACCTCTGGTCCCAAGCATTTTGGATAAGGGATACTCAACCTGTACTGGGTTTTTTTGGAGGAAAAAAAAAAGTGTGAGGTGAAAAGCCAGAGGGGTTAACTCAGGTGTGAGTAATCAGGAGGAGGAGGGGCTGACTAAAGCAGCTAGCTGAGCCTATATAAGCAGTGATTAGACTCTTTGGAGCTTGCTCTGTGTAAATGCTTGTATTTTTTAAGTGCTGCTTGGATTTCTAAGTGTGAGTTGTAAACAGCAAAAAGGTGAGTTAGAATACAGAAAAAGGGGAGATTTATAATACACAATCAGGAACACACATTTGCAGTACCATTAAACTTCTGGTGAGGCCTTGCGAGTGAGTGAGAGGGTTTCTTACTTGGAGTAGCAGAGGGGCTGTGATTGTGCGTGTGTGAGGGGCATTTTTTTTTTAGCAGGAGCTGGAAGCCGAGTGAAAAGGAGGTGCAGTGAGCTGGAACAACTGCAACTGCTAAGTGGAGTATAGGTGCCGCAGGAGAGAGTACTACGGCTGCATAAAAGTGAAGGACCAAGAACCGCACAAAGATAGATAAGTATAAGCCAGCTTAATTATTGTATAAGTGAGATTGCTTGTCTTCTACTTTTTATTTTTGCTGCTTTTTCTTTGAGAGTAACAGGGAGTTAGACCTTACAAACAATATGGGAGGGGCTGTGATTGGGGACCTCACTCAGTGCATGTCGTGCAAGATGTATGCACACCTGGAGCTACTGGCCCAGTGTGATTACATCTGCACGAGGTGTGTGCGAACGGTTGCCCTGGAAACCCAGGTAACTGATCTAGAGCAAACCGTTACGCGACTGAGGGAGATTCACAATCTCGAGCGTAGTTTAGACAGAACGGTGGAGGAGTTGCGGGAGGGGTCACTGGTAGAAGAGGATGATGATCAGGTAGCCCGTTGGGTCACAGATAGAAGGAAGAAAAAGAGGGGGAGGCTCGACATCTCCGAACTATCAAACCCGAACAAATTTGCCCGATTGGACGAGGAATCGGAAGATGATAGTGAAGAAATGACGGTGCCGGAGGAGACTGCTCCCTCAAGCATCCAGAGGAGCGGTCCCTCTGGCGCGGTTGGGATAAAAGATAGTGAGGTAGCTAGCCAGATGGTGGTGGTAGGGGATTCTATCATCAGGAAGGCAGATAGGGCAATCTGCTACCGGGACCGTGATCGCCGTACAGTCTGTTGTCTCCCGGGTGCTCGGTTACGGCACATCACGGACCGGGTAGATAGATTGTTGGGAGGGGCTGGGAAAGACCCGGCGGCCTTGGTGCACGTTGGCACCAATGACAAAGTTAGCGGAAGGTGGGATGTCCTTAAGAAAGACTATAGGGACTTAGGAAAGAAACTGAAGGCAAGGACATCTAAGGTAATATTCTCGGAATTATTACCCGTGCCACGCGCTAGTCCAGGGAGGCAGAGGGAGATTAGGGAGGTAAATGTGTGGCTTAGGGATTGGTGCAGGAAAGAGGGGTTTGTGTTCCTGGAACACTGGGCGGACTTCTCAGTCAGGCGCCATCTCTTTTGTCCTGACGGATTGCACCTGACTGAGGAGGGGGCAGCGGTGCTGGGGGGAAGGATGGTTAGAAGGTTGGAGGAGATTTTAAACTAGGAGCCTGGGGGGAGGGTTTAGCTAGAAACTACGGGTCATGCAGTGAGAATAGTGGGAATGGCGGTAGTAAACGAAATGGGGGAGAAATTGGGGGGAGGGTAAGAGCAGGCGATAAGGTTACTAACATGGGTACTAAAAGAGATTTTACCAAAGCACTAACCAATGACGATTACAGGTCATCATTGCTACATAAAATGAAAGATGTCCCTAACGCAAGGGAAAATACTTATCTAAGTTGTATGTATGTAAACGCCAGAAGCATTACTGGTAAAAAGGGTGAACTAGAAATACTTGCAGCAAGCAAACAGTATGATATTATAGGCATTACTGAAACTTGGTGGGAGGAATCTCATGATTGGACAGTCAATCTAGAGGGCTATACACTGTTTAGGAGAGACAGACTAAATAAAAAGGGTGGAGGGGTGTGTCTTTACGTAAAGCCGTTTTTAAAACCTGATATACGGGAAGATATTCAGGAGGAGACTGTAGACACTGTCGAGGCATTATGGGTAGAAATTGCATGCGGGGAAAAAGGAATAAAAAAGTTAGTATTGGGTGTATGCTATAGGCCGCCTGGTATCAACGCATCTGATGAGGAATTGTTACTAAAGCAAATTGAAAGAGCAGCAGGAGTAGGAGACATAGTAGTGATGGGAGATTTTAACTATCCAGAGATAAACTGGAAAAACGATTCATGTGATACTGCTAGGGGCAATATGTTTTTAAACACACTTAATGATAACTACTTAGTCGAACTAATTGAGGAACCAACTAGGTACAATACAATCTTAGACCTGGTATTAACAAACAATGGGGATTTGGTATCAGGTATTATAGTAGGGGAACCCATAGGAAACAGCGACCACAATATGGTCACATTCAATATCAGTTTCCATAAACAGCCCTATACTGGCTCAACTAGGACTCTAAACTTTAGCAAAGCAAATTTTGAAAAGATGAGGGTATTTTTCAGGGATATTGAATGGGAAGGTTTGTTTTTAGGAAAAAATACTACAGAGAAATGGGAGGTGCTAAAATTCCTGCTAGCTAAAAATACACTCAAATTTATTCCTATGAGCAGCAAAAAAAGGAATAAAAATCATAAACCGATGTGGCTTAACAAAAAGATTAAGGAACTTATGGGCAAGAAAAGGCGAGCATTTAAAAAATACAAATCTGACGGGGAAGCAGAGTCATTTCAGCACTATAAGGAATGTAACAAAATTTGCAAAAAGGAAATAAGAGCGGCTAAAGTAGAAACTGAAAAACTAGTAGCAAAGGAAAGCAAAGCGAATCCCAAAAAATTATTTAAATACATTAATAGCAAGAGATTAAAGAAGGAGAGTATAGGCCCTTTAAAAGACAAGTTGGGAGTCTTAAGCAAAAATGATAATGACATAGCGGACACACTAAATGAGTTTTTGTCAACAGTATTCACTAGAGAGGACCCAATTCAGGGACTGACACACAATCTCAATAATGAGAATATCCCACTGATAGGTACTTATATAAGCGAGGGAGTAGTCTGTGACCGATTAAAACATTTAAAGATTAATAAATCTCCAGGACCCGATGGTATTCACCCAAGGGTTCTAATGGAGCTTCACTCTGAACTGGCAAAACCGCTATCTTTGATCTTTAAGGATTCAGTTATATCAGGTATGGTTCCCAAAGACTTGCGTATAGTGGAAGTAGTGCCTATATTCAAAAAGGGAAGTAAAGCTGAACAAGGTAATTATAGACCAGTTAGTCTTACATCTATAGTGGGGAAAGTATTGGAAGGTATTCTAAGAGATAGTATTCAGAAGTTCCTTGAAGTCAATAAGGTCATTAAAAGGAATCAACATGGGTTTATGAAGGAGAGATCCTGTCAAACCAACTTACTTGGCTTTTATGAAACAGTAAGCGCAAACCTAGATCAGGGTAAAGACGTGGATGTAATCTTTTTAGACTTTGCCAAAGCGTTCGATACTGTACCACACATGAGACTTATATACAAGCTACAAGAATCAGGGCTAGGAAGCACAATATGCACTTGGGTCAAAAACTGGTTAGATAATAGGGAGCAGCGCATTGTGGTTAATGGATCTTTTTCAACTTGGACTGAAGTGCTAAGTGGTGTGCCGCAAGGCTCAGTATTAGGACCGCTATTGTTCAATATTTTCATTAACGACCTAACAGAAGCTCTATAGAGCATGGTGTCTATTTTTGCAGATGATACCAAATTGTGTAAGGCTATAAATACAGAGGAGGATGCCGAGTCTCTTCAGAATGACTTAGTTAAATTAGAAGCATGGGCAGCCAAATGGAGAATGCGCTTCAACACAGACAAGTGTAAGGTAATGCACTGTGGTAACAAGAACAAAAATTACACCTACCTACTAAATGGGGTAAAATTAGGGGATTCTGTACTGGAAAAGGACTTAGGTGTCCTCATAGACAGCAAGCTAAGCAGTAGTACCCAAAGTAGGACTGCAGCAAAGAAGGCTAATAAGATATTAGCATGCATAAAATGGGGTATTGATGCTAGGGACGAGAGTATTATACTCCCGTTATATAAATCACTAGTGAGGCCACACCTTGAATACTGTGTACAATTCTGGGCACCGTACTACAAAAAGGATATCCTGGAGCTAGAAAAGTTACAGAGGAGGGCGACCAAACTAATTAAGGGCATGGAGACGATGGAATACAAGGAAAGGCTTGAAAGACTAGGCATGTTCACATTGGAAAAGCGGAGACTAAGAGGGGATATGATCAACATCTACAAATATATAAGGGGACAATACACAGAGCTTGCGCGGGACCTGTTTTTGGTTAGATCAACACAGAGGACTCGTGGACACTCGCTCAGGTTAGAGGAGAGGAGATTCCGCACAATACGGCGTAAAGGCTTTTTCACGGTAAGGACAATACGTGTTTGGAATTCCCTGCCTGAGGGAGTTGTAATGGCGGAATCTGTCAACACCTTTAAGAATGGGTTAGATAAATTCCTAATGGATAAGGATATCCAGGGGTATGGTGCATAGTCATGCATTATAGTTACTATAAATAGGGATAAAATGCAATGGCTGACAGCAGCATCAGTCAGAAATTTTAGTCAAATCATCATGCATAGGAGACCACAAATAGGTTGAACTAGTGGACAATTGTCTTTTTTCAACCTCAGATACTATGTTTCAAGAGCCACGCCTTCAAAGCCAGTCTTGCCAGGTCCTGGTAAACACAAGGGCCCTGAATGAGGAGGTCTGGGCATTGAGGAAGTAGAAGAGGACGCTCGATTGAGAGACCCTGCAGGTCTGAGAACCAATGCTGCCTGGGCCACGCTGGAGCGACTAGAAGCAGTATTGCTCCTTGCTTGAACTTCCGTAGTACCAAGGGTAAGAGTTACATTGGAGGGAACACGTATGGCAGTCGAAAGTTCCATGGAATTGCCAGTGCATCCATGAATGCTGCTTGAGGATCCCTTGTCCTTGCTTCGAAGACCGGAAACTTGTGATTGTGTCGACACGCCATCAGGTCTACATCTGGTAGACCTCACTTGTCCACAAGGAGTTGAAATACTTCCGGATGAATACTCCACTCCCCGGCGTGTACGTTCAGACGACTGAGGAAGTCCGCTTCCCATTTGAGGACCCACGGAATGAACACTGCCGATATGGCTGGCAGATGGCGTTCCGCCCATCAAATAATTTTTGGCACTTCCATCATTGCCATGTGGCTTCAAGTGCCGCCTTGATGATTTATGTACGCCACCGTGGTGGCGTTGTCTGATTGTACTTGCACAGGCCTGTTCTGTACTAAAGGCAGGGGGAGTGTCAACGCATTGAACACTGCCCGCAATTCCAGAATGTTTATTGGGAGGAGAGATTCCTCCCTGATCCACCAACCCTGGAAAGAGTATTGCTCCAACACCGTGCCCCAACCATGCAGACTGGAATCCGTCATTAGGAGGACCCAATTGGAGATCAAGAGGGGATGACCCCTGCTCAATTGTTGTTCCTGTAGCCACCAACTCAGTGACAGACGAACCTCCGGAGTCAAGGAGATCATTTGAGACCTGAACCGGTGAGGCAGGACATCCCACTTGGAAAGGATTAACCTCTGCAGAGGGTGGGAATGAAAATGAGCATACTCTACAATGTCAAAAGCCGATACCATGAGGCCTAGTACTTGCATCGCTGAGTGTATCAACACTCTTTGGCGAGAGAGGAAGCATCTGATTCTGTCCTGAAGTTTCAGGACCTTCTCTGGAGACAAGAACAAATGCTGGTTGTTTGTGTCCAGTTATGCCCCCAGGTGCACCATGCTCTGAGCAGGGTACAGTAAAGATTTCTTCCAGTTGATGAGCCACCTGTGGGCTTGTAGGAATTGGACTGTCAGTTCCAGATGACGGAGGAGAACCTCTGGGGAGTTCGCCAGGATCAACAAGTCGTCAAGATACGGCAGGATCCTGATACCCTGACGGCGGAGAAAGGCCGTCAGCCGTCATGAGTGCCATGACCTTGGTCAAGATCCGAGGAGCTGTGGTCAGTCCAAAACACAAGGCTTGGAACTGATAATGAAGGTTGCCAATAGCAAACCGTAGATATTGCTGAAGCGACTTGGCAATAGGTATGTGTAGGTTAGCATCCTGTATGTCCAGGGATACCATATAGTCCTTGGGTTCCAAAACCTGTACAATAGAGCGCAGAGTTTCCATACGGAATTTGGACACCCTCACAATCAAAGATTTGAGGTTGAGTATAGGCCGGGAGGATACATTCGGCTTCGGAACTAGAAACAGCGTCAAATAGCATCCCCTGCCTCTCTGAGTCAGAGGCACCGGCACTATCACTCCTGTATCCAAGAGGGATTGGACAACCAAATGTAGAGTTTGTGCTTTTAATGGATCCGAAGGGTTAACCATTGAGCAGAACTGGCGAGGGGGACGTCTCTTGAAAGAGATTGCGTACCCGTGAGAGACCACTTTCTGCACCCAGGCATCCGAAGTGGTCTTTAACCATACCTGGGTGAACTGCAGAAGTTGGCCTCCCACCCTGGGGTCCCCCAGGTGGAGGCCCGCCGCGCCATGCAGCAGGCTTGTCCGGTTTGGAAGCAGGCTGACGGGTGGCCCAAGAACGTTTAGGTTTGGGCTTAGAGGATTTGGGAGTGCGAGCCTGTCTCGGATACGCCTGACCCTTTGCTTTACCTGGAGGTCAAAAGGAACGAAAAGTGGTACTGTTAGCCTTCGGAACCAAAGGATTAGTTCTTGGGAGAAACGCAGTCTTGGCCGATGCCAAATCGGTCACAATCTTGTTCAGATCATCTCCAAATAGTATATCTCCCTTAAAAGGGAGTACCTCCATGGTCTTCTTAGAGTTCAGGTCCACTGACCAGGACCGTAACCACAGAATCCGGCGAGCCAGGATAGATATAGTAGATGCCTTGGCCGCCATAACGCCTGTATCAGAGGCCGCCTCCTGAATATAGTGGCAGGCTGTGGGAATATAGAACAGATATTGTCTGGCAGTGTCAGAAAAATTCAGAGGTGGCTCTTCCTCAATTGCTTGAACCTATGCTTCAATGCATTTTGCAGCCCAAGAGGCTGCCATAGTGGGTCTATGTACAGCACCTGTAAGAGTGTAAATAGACTTCAAGCAACCCTCCACACGCTTATCCGTCGGTTCCTTCAAAGATGTGATGGTGGTGACAGGCAGAGTATATGACACCACAAGACGGGCTACATGTGAGTGCACTGGTGGCGGGGTTTCCCACTTGTTACTCAACTCCACAGAGATAGGATAACGAGCTAGTATCTTTTTAGACAGAGATAATTTATTTCTTGGAGAAGACTAGGATTCCTGACATATATCAATTAAATGGTCAGAATGTGATAAGACTAATTTAGTAACCTTCTGACGTTTGAACTTATTAGGATTCTTAGACATATCAGGAGGGTCAATCTCATCATCAGTCTGAAGAATCAGCTTGATAGCCTCCACTAGGTCAGGAACATCAACCTCTGTTGTAAAATCTTCATCAGAAGCAGCAGTATCAGCATCTGATGGATCAGTATATTCCCCATCCGAATCGGAAGAATCATCCGAAATATTAGTGGATTGTGAGGAAGAAATGGCCCGCTTAGATGACACTTTGGTCCCAGTAGGGCGAGGGTTAGGATTTTTTTAACCAAGGACTCATTTAATTGCTGTAACTGGGTTGACAGAGTATCCGCCCAGGGTGGATTAACTACAGGGACAATATGTGGCTGTAATGGCACAGGAGGTCCCACAGGGGGGTGTAAGTCTTGTTACAAGCGTAGTCAGCATATTTGAAAATGCAGCCCAAGGTGTATGTACCACAGGTGCAGTGGGCTGACTAGCGGGTGCAGAACACTCAGGGGCAGATTTATTAAGCTCAGTGAAGTGATAAATTGGAAGGTGATAAATGACCTGCCAGTCAGCTCCTAACTGACATTTTTCAAACCCAGCCTGTAACATGGAAGTTAGGATCTGATTGGCTTGTCCTTTATCACCTTCCACTTTATCACTTCACCGAGCTTAATAAATCTGCCCCTCAGTACCTGAACCCTCAGCAGAAATCATTTCCTCAGGTAAATCCGTGGAGCCAGCACTGCATGATGCAGGAGCTTCTCCGGATTTCCCGCCCTGTGTAGCAGGGAATGTAGCCTTAGGGCGTATCAGTACAATATAGCCAGACAAACACAATACCTGACAAAAAACCCCTAAGATATGTGACCGCAATTGCAGAGCACAAACAGAGGATTTAAGTGGTATGAGGTACTGAAACACACAGTGAAAAATACAAAACAGTATATCCTGTGTACCACTATATAGTATATGAAACCCTGACGCACTTAGACCCCCAGGGCACAGAATATAGTGATAGCAATATGTGTGATACACAGAATAGAATACATACAGCATCTATAGGCACACACAGTCACAGGTACAATGCAGAAATTATTACATATAAAAAATAAAAGTGCCCTGGACTAGTAATACTACATATAGAAATGTATGTACAGTATACCGGTATAACAATGCACAGTAAACACTGGATATATATCACAGAATACTTGTACTAAATATTCATATAGAGTACACTTGTTCTTAACTAACGCTGTCTAAACGACATGTAGATTACTTAAGTGTCCTGTAAATGCACAGCGCTGATGAGACAGGCGGCTTTACAGAGGAGACAGTGCCCAGCAGTCCCAGGATCAGCGCAGCTCTGTGAAATGGCTCCCAAATGCTGACAGGGAGTGAGGGAGAGAGAGAGATGCAGCTCCAGGGCAGGAATACCTGCTGTAGATGGCGCCTGGAGCTGGGGGAGGGGATACAGGTCAGCGCCTTATCCCCTCTGCTTGACTTCACCACCGCGTACTATGGAGCATATAATAAATGGATTTTAGTAAATCCGACCTGTGCTCCCTGCCCTTGTGGATATAGTGGGGTCCCTGCACAGCCACAGTGTCCACGCCAGCGGTGCGGTCCATCTCCTGGGACTGCGACCAGATCGCGATTTTATCGGGTCCCACCTGGGGACCCTCTTACCTCCTCCCTGAAGTGCGGACACGTGATCCAGGAGAGCAGCAGCGGTGATGTGTGCCTGATGACCGGAGCGACTCCGCTGCAAATACCCGGCAACCAGGGTGCGGGAGTATGCAGCACCGCTGGGGGAGGTGATGGAGCTGCAGCACAGAATATCAGGATGACATACATATCATCCAGTGTCTGTGCTGCGGCCCTTGAAGTCTTCTTTCTTCTTAAAAAGCTCTTATTAGGGCTGCCTAGCGCAGCCTCCCCTGTTAGTGACCTGCACTGCAGGCACCAACTTACAAACTGAGCTCCAGTGCCTGGAGGCGGAGCTATAGAGGAGGCAGTGCAGTGCATCCTGGAAACAGGCTTTAGCCTGTTGGTGCCTTGGATCAAGATCCAACTCTACACCCCGATGTTATTCCCTGTGGAATACCACTATACCCCGCTGCAGAAATGTATCATACTGTAGCTTATGAGCTTATTAAAGTCACACAGCTTATGAGTGATAGACTATAATTACTTTTATATAGATAGAAGATGATAGGTTGATAAAAGTCATTATCTTTGCACAGAAAAGCAGCAGCAATGACACTCTAGGGGGGTAATTCAGACCTGATCACTCACTAGCGTTTTATTTTTTGTAGCGCTGCAATCAGGTCAGAACTGCGCATGTGTATTCCCCGCAATGCGCAGGCATGTCGCACAGGTACAAAGCTGATTGCCGCTCAGCAATGGGTTTGTGTAAATAATCCATTCGCACGGCCGTTCGCAAGGAGATTGACAGGAAGAAGGCGTTTGTGGGTAGCAACTGACCGTTTTCAGGGAGTGGTTGGAAAAACGCAGGCGTGTCCAAGCGTTTGCAGGGAGGATTCCTGACGTCAATTCCAGCCTTGAACAGGCTGATGTGATTGCAGCGGCTGAGTGAGTCCTGAGCTGTGCAGAGACTGCACAAGATCTTTTCATACAGCTCTGCTACACCTGCGATCGCACACTTGCAAAGCAAAAATACACTCCCCTATGGGCGGAGACTATCTGTTCGCAGCAGTGCAGAAATCCCCTAGCGAGCGATCAGGTCTGAATTAGGCCCTAGATTCTCTACTCTTTGTGCAGAGAGTATACTGCGTTACATCACACCGATATGTGAAACACATTGCTTTTATTTGCCATTTATGGCCCTCATTCCGAGTCGTTCGCTCTGTATTTTTCATCGCATCGCAGTGAAATTCCGCTTAGTGCGCATGCGCAATATTCGCACTGCGACTGCGCCAAGTATCTTTGCTATGAAGAAAGTATTTTTACTCACGGCTTTTTCATCGCTCCGGCGATCGTAATGTGATTGACAGGAAATGGGTGTAACTGGGCGGAAACACGGCGTTTTATGGGCGTGTGGCTGAAAACGCTACCGTTTCCGGAAAAAACGCAGGAGAGGCCGGAGAAACGGGGGAGTGGTTGGGCGAACGCTGGGTGTGTTTGTGACGTCAAACCAGGAACGACAAGCACTGAACTGATCGCACAGGCAGAGTAAGTGTGGAGCTACTCTAAAACTGCTAAGTAGTTTGTGATCGCAATATTGCGAATACATCGGTCGCAATTTTAAGATGCTAAGATACACTCCCAGTAGGCGGCGGCTTAGCGTGTGTAACTCTGCTAAATTCGCCTTGCGACCGATCAACTCGGAATGAGGGCCTATATTTCTCTCATCGTGTAGGCTTCTCTCAGACTGATATAATTATTAGTTGGCAGTGATGTACTGGAGGCAACAGGCTTTAACATATGTTCTACTTGTCTAACAAAACCGCTCAGCCCTATATATTATTGTGGAACTATAATTTATACGTGCAATACCAATCATATTTAAGTACAATGGAGTTATTTGGTATTCTAGCTTCAGATTACTCTCATTATTCGGGTTGTACATGCCATTCTGAAACATTTACTACCTTTTGCATTCTTGCCTGTCTTTAGGGATTTTCAGCATTGTGTTGTTTATACAATGAGGCTTTTACAGTATGTTTCTATGACTTACAATACAAAGTTACTGTATGTATTGTTTGTTTCCAATATAGAGCTCAACAGAACTATGCCACAAAACAGGTCAGCACAAATAAACATCTATTATATTTGTTAAAGAAACACTAGTGAAGTGTATGCAGGTGTGTATGATTGTCATAGTTTTTTTTATCATAGTGACTTTTGTTTGATATTAGAATGGTGTGTTTTTATTTTACCCTGTAGCTAATTGGGCTCCTGGAGGGAATCTATACAATATGCCGGTGGATGGGATGCTGGCGGTCATATGACCAACACCGGCATCCCGATGCAGGGAATCCCGACAGGGGTCGGGTAAGTATGTTTACTCTCCCTTCCTACCCCCCTAACCCTCCCTTCCCGCAACCTAACCCTAACCTTCTCCCCCCGCAGCCTAACCCTAACCCTCCCCGGTGGTGCCGAAACCTAATCCCCGTCTAAGCCTAACATTTCCTTCCCTGCAGTCTAACCCTCCCCAGGGGTGCCTTACCCCCCCCCCCCCCTCATGCAGCTTAATCCTAACCCGCCCTTTGCAGCCTAAACCTAACACTCCCCCCCTCGCCTGTAGTTTACCAGTGCGGAGAGCCAACAGAAGTCGATCGGTAGTTCCGGAGTTCAGGATCCCAGCAACGGCAATTCAATCCATGTCGGGATGCCGGCATTGGCATTCCGAACAGTTTCGGGATTCTGGTGTCTGTATTCTGACACCGGTGTCCTGAATGGATCACTCCTGGTGTGCATTGAGGAAAGGTATTGGGCCTCTGTTTGATAAGGTCCCCGTCACCCGGCTCCATAGCAGTGCATGCTAATGTAGACGAGATTGTCCATATTGGCCTGCATGCATAAGAGGACCGGGGCACCAACGGTGAATGAGCGTGGGGCCGCGCATCGTTCATCGCTGGTGCCTACACATTGAAAGATATGAACAATATCTCATTCATTAATGAACGAGGTTGTTCATATCTTTCAGTGATATTGCCTAATGTGTAGGGCCTATAAAGGTTCACATACATTTGCCACTCACAGATAAGTCATATTGGATCATTTTTCTCAATAAAAAAATGTGCATGTCCAATTTTTTGTCTCATTTGTTTGATTTTGTTCTCTTTACTTCTAAAAGATAAAAATCTGAGGTAGTTTTATGCCACATTTCAGCAGAAACATAGGCCCTCATTCCGAGTTGATCGCTCGCAAGGCGAATTTAGCAGAGTTGCTCAGGCTAAGCCTACGCCTACTGGGAGTGAATCTTAGCTTCTTAAAATTGCGACCGATGTATTCGCAATATTGCGATTACAAACTACTTAGCAGTTTCAGAGTAGCTCCACACTTACTCTGCATCTGCGATCAGTTCAGTGCTTGTCGTTCCTGGTTTGACGTCATAAACACACCCAGCGTTCGCCCAGACACTCCCCCGTTTCTCCGGCCACTCCTGCGTTTTTTCCGGAAACGGTAGCGTTTTTATCCACACGCCCCGAAAACGCTGTGTTTCCGCCCAGTAACACCCATTTCCTGTCAATCACACTACGATCGCCGGAGCGAAGAAAAAGCCGTGAGTAAAAATACTATCTTCATTGTAAAATTACTTGGCGCAGTCGCAGTGCGATTATTGCGCATGCGTACTAAGCGGAATTTCACTGCGATGCGATGAAAATTACCGAGCGAACGACTCGGAATGAGGGCCATAGAAATTTCTGAAGGGTTCACAAACTTTCAAGTACCACTGTATATAATGTATAGATAACTATAGCTTTGATCTGGATTTCTTGTTATAAACAGAAATAAAATTCATCCCTGGCCATTTTAATAATGCTAGTTTACACAACAAGTGTTGAGATTTCATTTGTGGCACCCGATTAGAGCTGCCACAAACTGTAGTGTGACTTTTGTGTCCCTTCCCCTGCTGAATGCATTTCTTGCTGGACACTATGGGGTCTGTTTACTAAGCTGTGGATGGAGATAAAGTACCAGCCCATCAGTGTCTAACGGCCATGTCACAGGTTGGGTTTAAAAATGACAGTTAAGAGCTGATTAGCTGTCACTGTATCTCTGTCCATGGCTTAGTAAATAGACCCCATTATTAAACTTAAAGCAGAGAAAGGGTTAGCTGTGCCATGAGCTCTGCTCATGGCACTAGAACACTGACCAGTCAGCAAGAGGCGTATGGATTCCAGGGAGAGAGTCGGCTTGTGTTGTGGCAGTTACAGCTGGGTTCCGGGACAGTTGGTAGTTGGGTGGTGGCTATATTAGGGAGTTGGACTGACAGGAGGCGCTGTGAGATAAGGCCACCACTGCAGCTGTTATTCATAGCCAGGGAGGCAGGACAGAGATGCTGCTCCCTGGAGTACGGACCCTGGGAGGTTGCAGAACCTCAGTTACCCCAGGAGGTGGTGTTGGAGGTGACTGAGTGGAGTCACTGGTCCATAACCGCCACACTAATTAGAGACACACAGCTGCCAGCAAGGAGGTGTTAAAGGCAGCAGATGATCCCTAGAGGCATTGCTCATTGTGAGGAGTGACCAGACGGAGCTGAACCAAATGCACTCATTGGAAAAGGTCTTTGAAAACTGCACACCTCTTCACACATCAGATGACCGGCATCCTTACTACTACAGAGCCAATCTACATTCAGACAATCCTTCTGCAAAGAATGTGCTGCTTAAAAAAACAGTTATATTATACATTTAATTTGTGACAAGCACCTGAGCTTGGTGAAAGCAGCTTGTTAAAACAGAGGGAACATTCGGTCACACACAGTGTCCTCTTGAGACTAGCCTAACCCTTGTATCCTAGGTTAGTAGTACTGCTGCACTAACCATGCACCACAAGCTTCTTCAGAGACAGAGAGGTGTATTTAATAAGTCGAAGCTGCCGTCTTGTCGGAAAGACGGCAGCTTCTGACTGATTGAGGTCGGAAGAGGTTCCGACCTATTCAGTACCGGCAGCTTTTTCCGACAAGTGGGCTTTCTAGCTCTCTCCCCGCTGCCGGCATTCTGGCAGCCAAGATCCCGGGATCGGTATTCTGACTGCCGGGATCCCGACTGCCGGGATTCCATGTCCCACCACATGAAACAAACTGACAATCAATAAACAAAAATCATTATTTAGTCATCATTAATATATCATTAATATAACAGACTTCAAATATATGCACATAATACAACAATTTAATCTGTACAAACTGGACCGTACCAGTTAGTCATGTTAAACACACACGATTGTTTTTCTCTTCTTGGTTCAGTAGCGTATGAAACAAACAGAAAACTCACATATGAACCACTGATTTGAAGACATTGGGCAATATTTACTAATATTCGTGTTTGAGTCGGTTTGTGTAGTGTTTAAACTCGTTTTGTATCGGGTGCATTTTCATGCAACTTTTTGAATCCATGGCCCTCATTCCGAGTTGTTCGCTCGCAAGCTGCTTTTAGCAGCTTTACACACGCTAAGCCGCCGCCAACTGGGAGTGAATCTTAGTTTCTTAAAATTGCGAACGAAAGATTCTCAAAATTGCGATTACACACCTCTTAGCAGTTTCTGAGTAGCTTCAAACTTACTCGGCATCTGCGATCAGTTCAGTGCTTGTCATTCCTGGTTTGACGTCACAAACACACCCAGCGTTCGCCCAGACACTCCTCCGTTTCTCCAGCCACTCCCGCGTTTTTCCCAGAAACGGTAGCGTTTTTTCACACACTCCCATAAAACGGCCAGTTTCCGCCCAGAAACACCCACTTCCTGTCAATCACATTACGATCACCAGAACGAAGAAAAAACCGTGAGTAAAATTCCTAACTGCATAGCAAATTTACTTGGCGCAGTCGCACTGCGGACATTGCGCATGCGCACTAAGCGAAAAATCGCTGCGATGCAAAAAAATTTACAGAGCGAACAACTCGGAATGAGGGCCCATATACGCAAAGTTACGAAGCAGTCGACTTTATGGTTTTCGTGTTTTCCAATGTCGATGCCAGTCGTTTTTTTTGGCACATTTACGGCCGTCATTGTCGTTTGCGTACGTGTTTTTGTTGTATTTGCTGGTTTTTATCCTAAGTTAAACGCGGCAGGGTTTTTTTTTCCCACGGCCGCATTTTCACTTTCAGTTTCGATTTTCATCCCCGTTCGTGATTGGTTGTGTTTCAGATGGTAGGAGTGTCTGTGCGCAACCATATAAATATGCCCCAAACCGTCCGCACCTCGTGGGTTTAGTTATTGGTGAGGAGGAGGGAGGTTGTGCTGTGGAGGTAGGTGAATTTGTGGTTTGAAGAGGAGTGGTGGTAGCGATATCTGAGTGTGGTATTGTGTTTGAAAGTCGTCTTGTCATTGTTGTTGTCTTGTATTTTGTGGTTTTGTCTCATTTTTAGTCCAAGTTATTTTTCTTTATAGTCCCTTGTCAGTGTTTGTGTGTGTGTGTGTGTGTGTGTGTGTGTGTGTGTGTGTGTGTGTGTGTGTGTTGTCTAGTGGTAGTGGAGGAGTGTGTTGTTTGTTTGTTTTTTTTCCCTGTGTTAACTGTTTAGACACACAATTATGTGTGACTCAGAGGTGGAGGGTGTGAGTGAGGGGGAGGAGGTTGGTCAGGTGGAGGAGGTGAGTGTTAGTGAGGTTAGTGAGGTGGAGGAGGTGGGTGAGGTTGCTGCAGCAGCCTCAAGTGATAGTGACAGTCAGAGTGCTCCGCAGCCACGCACCACTACTAAGACTGGGCGGAATTTTAAGTTTAGTTTTGCTGAAAATGTGGCATTGGTGCGTGAGCTGATGAAGTATCAGAGGCAGCTATTTGGCCCTGAGTCCGCCAAGGTGCCAACACGGAGGAAGACGGTGTTGTGGGCGAAAGTAGTTGCTGCTGTCAATAGTGAGGGGGTGGTCAAGCGGACGGAGGACACATGCCGCAAATGGTACTATGACATAAAGCGACGTGTCAAGTCCAAAATGGCCAAGGAGGCCAAGTCGGCTCAGAAAACCGGTGGTGGGCAGCCCTATATTGCAAGTTATCTGGAGTATGAGGAGCCCATGCGGAGTGTAATACCTCCAGAAGTTATCTCTGCAACCCATGTCCGGGATTCAGATAGGCCCAGGAAGAATGGTGAGCATGTGTATTTGCATTTACTTTTTTTTTTGTAATGTGTGTCATGTGACGTTGCATATTACTCCCATCTTCAAGTGTGTGTCAGCAAATACATTGTTTTGGTTAATGTTTTATATAAAAGCCAATGTAACATCTTACTTTATTGTATGTCATGTGTTTTTCAGACAGATATTTTGCATGTGTAGTTTGGACTTGGTGTGTCTCTGAATTGTCCTGCAATAATGTTTTCCTTTTGGCCGTTTAAAAAAAAAAAAATGTGACTATGTTTTATATATAAGTGATCCATGTTGAATTTATTATAAAAAGTCGTTGTCATGTTAGAGGCTGGAGTACTGGAAAGTGCTTTGGAAACCACTTACATGTGTAATGTCATCTTTAGATAATGTTATTTCTCTGGCTGGGTCCACAGGATTATCCACAGGATAACATTGGGATATTGTCGAGCGACAGCGAAAATGGCACCAACACGGTCACGAGCTTTCTGGCCTCCCAGGATGCATTGGGGCCTCCACTATATAGTCCCGCCCACTGACTCAGTCAGATCAGTTTTTTGCTTGGTGCGGCAGGAAGCCGCATGGTCACAGGGCTGCTGTGAAAGCAGCCTCAAGTTTTCATTACTTTATTTTTATAGACTTACTATATTTTTAGAGCAACTTCTCTTAACGGTGTCTTAAACGCATATTAGAAAGAGTTGCTCCAACAACTCCCCACCGGGTCGCAACAACGCTTACCTCCGCGGTACAGTGCTGTCTCGATGGGCATCTGTGTCAGATGTTCTAGCAGGTCCAGCAGACGTTACCAGGCTGTGGCCGGAGCATGGGGAGACGGTGAGTCTATGGACTTCCTCATACTAGAGGGGTCACGACACAGCTACACTGATTGAGACTACAAACAGTGTGTTAATGCGCCAAACATCCCGGTGTGACAGCGCTACGCTCTGGGGATCATAGGCGCCAGGACTAGGTGAGGCCGCGATCCTGGGAGTTTAAGTCAACAGGGGGTTTCAGACGATCTCCTGGCTGTCCCTCCACCGAGTTCATGGCCAGTTCCCGCGTGTCTCTCGTTTCATGAACGGAATGACCTCATTTCCGGCTCAGACGCTACCAACGAGGGTACTCGGTCGCAGCTTAGACGCTGCGGTTGTGTACACTGGATATAAACCCGCCCAGACCGAGTCGCAGGCCTTTAGCGTCTGCATGCACGTGGAGTTGCTCAGCGTCCGTGTCCGTTGGTGAGCGTCCGTGTCCGATATCAGTTACCAAGAGCGGCAGTGTACACCAGTAGCGTCTGAATCCACTCAGCGTCTTACGAGCGTCTTTGCTTGGATATGGAAGTGTGGTGAGTCTCCCTGTATCCCGCTCTCTGGAGGCAGGGTATACAGTACTAAAAATTCCTTTCTACTCCTTAGTATGCATTGTTAATTTTTAGTACCTATTGCATATGAGACCTGTATATTACTGTGTTTTCTGCATGTTATGTTGAAAAAAGAACCAGTTAAACAGAAGTACAATTTTCCTACTTATGTTTAAGTTATTATGGAGGTTGTATTCTCATATAACAATGTCTAATGCTTTAACATGTGACTGACTGCTAGTATGCGTGCTGACTTTTCTGTGTAATGTCAGTCCTGTTCTGACCCTCAAATCAGGTGCACTGTGGTCAGATTGATTTCACCTCTATATACTGATTATAGGGTGTTTTTCAGTCACAAAATTGTGTAGTCAATATCAGATAAAATGTCTGTGAGCGGCAAAAGTGATGAGGAGAATTTGTCAAGCACTCCCATAACCCTAACATGCTTATCTTGTAAGTCAGGGGTAATTGATATGAATCAATTGGTCACTTATGAGGGTTTGTGTGCAAACTGTTTCGCTTTTCAGCGAAGTAAAAAACAGGAGTTAGTTCAGCCTCCAGTAGAGCCACCATGGAATATGTTCGCAAAGACTCTGTCTTCAATAGCGGACAGGTTAGCTCCGGTAGCACCACCTCAAGGGTTAGGTTACACTATGAACCCATACATGCAGCTCCCTTCCTATGGTTTGGTTCCAGTAGCTTCTACAAGCAACCAAGGGGCAGGTAAGACTAAGATAGATATGTCTGTATGGCAGACTACACAAGATGATACATCGGATGATGATGCGGAAACAATAAAGTCAACTCCGTATGATGATCAGTCGCAGAGCTTTAGTTCAGATGATGTAGCTGAACTCATTAATGCAGTGAAGGCTGTGCTTTCTCTGGAAGAACCAGCCAAGACAGCGTTAAAAGCAAAAGCACCTGTATTCAAACGAACAAAGTCAGTGAAGGCTGAATTTCCAGCGTCAGATGAGTTGACGGAAATGATGGATGAGTCTTGGGCAGCGCCCAGTAAAAAGTATAAGATTCCTAAGAGATGGGATTCTTATTATCCATTTCCTGCTGGAGATTGTTCGAAGAGAGAAGTTCCTCCAAAATTAGATGCACATGTTCTGCGACTCGTGCATAAATCTGCTTTACCACTGTCATCTACCTCTTTGAATGATGTCACAGACAGAAGGGTAGAGAGCCTATTGAAAAATATTTTTTCTCTTGTAGGTGCAGTGGTAAGACCTGCTATGGCTTCGGCCTGGGTAGCAAAGGCAATGGGCGAATGGATAGAGGAACTAGAGAATGACATCCCCTCTCCTACTAGGGAGCAAGAGGATCGTCTTTGCCGTTTAAGACAATCTGCCCAGTATTTAGAAGAAGCAGCTATTGATGTTGGCACTGTTGCTTCTAAAGCTTCAGCCCTGGCAGTAGTCGCTCGCAGAGCAGTTTGGCTACGGACCTGGAAGGCAGATGCGGAGTTCAAGAAAGAATTGGAAGCATTGCCTTTCGTGGGTAATATATTATTTGGAAAACCCTTATCGGATATCCTAGAGTCAGAGGCTGAATCAAAAAAGGTCAGATTTCCGGCTACCTATAACCCTAAGTCCAAGGGTTTAAAATTTCGCTCATTTCGCTGGCAAAGCAAAGCGAAAGCTAAAGAGGAGCCTAAACAACCCCAGTTTAAATCCAGGGGTAGGAAGCAGTGGGCTAGCAAAAAGCCAGATTCCAAACCTGAACAGAAACCCTCAGCAGGAAGAGACGGGCCTCCGCCTGGAGGATTCCAGGGTTGGGGGCCGACTCCTGCAATTTGCACACATATGGCAACAGTCAACAACAGATGCCTGGGTGCAGAAGGTAGTATCTCAGGGGTATGGGTTCCCATTCAGGAGGCAGCCTCCTCAAAGATTTTTTTGCACCAGCCCGTCTCGTATAGAGTCGAAGGCCAATGCCCTGCAAGAAGCAGTCCAAAAATTACTGCAGTCAGGGGTGATTGTCCCAGTACCTCCATCACAAAAGGGACAGGGGTATTACTCCAATCTGTTTCTAATCCAGAAACCAAATGGGTCATATCGACCAATTCTAAATCTGAAGATGTTGAACAACTACATATGGATCCCGAAGTTCCACATGGAGACGTTACGCTCCATAATGTTGGCTATGGAACCGGGGGACTATATGGTATCTCTGGATGTACGGGATGCTTACCTGCATGTACCTTTTGCACTATCACATCAGTGTTACCTCAGGTTTGCCATCCTCAAGGAACACTTCCAGTTCCATGCTCTGCCCTTCGGGCTAGCTACAGCACCCAGGGTGTTTACCAAGATCATGGTGGTTATGGCAGCTTGTCTGCGCAAGCAAGGGATGAGAATATTCCCATACCTAGACGACCTATTAATCTTAGCACAGTCGCAAGATTTACTGTTGAGCCATCTCCAACAGACGATAGTTTGTTTACAGAGACACGGGTGGCTCATAAATTGGGAGAAGTTGTCCCTGAATCCGTCACAGCGGATGGTTCATTTGGGAGCCATATTGGATTCAGACCTACATAGAGTTCTCTTACCAGAGAAAAAATAGTCAAGGTGCAGGTCATGGCTCAGGAAGCGTTGCAAGCCCAGACAATGTCAGTCCATGCAGCAATGCGACTGTTGGGTCTGATGGTATCAACGTTCAGACTGTTGCAGCATCTCATTTTGACCAAATGGAACGGAAATCATCAAACGATAAAAAAGCAGATGATAAAGATTCCAGTAAATGTAAAAAGGTCTCTAGCATGGTGGCTACAGACAGACCATTTAAACAAGGGGAGACCCTTTTGGATAAAAGAGTGGCAAGTCCTGACGACAGATGCCAGCCTGCAAGGCTGGGGGGGCGGTACTCAGAAGCCTATGGTTCCAGGGAAAATGGACCGCAAGGGAAAGTCGCCTGCCGATAAATCTGTTAGAAATAAGAGCCATTTACTTGGCCCTAGTTCAGGCAAAGGAAAATCTACAAGGAAGACCAGTCCAGATCCGCTCAGACAATACGACGGCAGTAGCATACCTCAATCATCAAGGAGGAACTCACAGCAAGTCTGATGGAGGAAGTAACTCCCATTCTAAAATGGGCGGAACTCCATCTCCCGGCATTGTCAGCAGTATTTGTCCCGGGTGTACTAAATTGGGAAGCGGATTTTCTCAGTCGGCACACCATTCAGGAAACCGAATGGGCACTACACCCAGAAGTGTTTCAGACACTGGTGAACAGATGGGGTCTACCGGAGATAGACCTTATGGCGTCTCGTCTAAACAACAAAGTTCCGAGGTACGGATCAATAACAAGGGACCCAGGAGTGGTCCTGGTAGACGCACTGTCAGTAGAATGGAGGTTTCAGCTGGCATATCTGTTCCCTCCAATATCTCTGTTACCCAGAGTAGTGAGAAAGATAAAACAGGCAAAAGGAGCAATCATTCTAATAGCTCCAGCTTGGCCAAGAAGGCATTGGTACACAGATCTGTTGAGAATGTCCGTGGAAGCACCAATACTGCTCCCTCAACGTCCGGATCTGTTAATGCAGGGTCCTTGTTGTCACAGTCATCTGGATCGCCTGTCTTTGACGGTGTGGCTCTTGAAACCTCTATCTTAGAGGCTAAAGGATTTTCAAAGCAAGTAATCCAAACCATGCTTAGAGCAAGAAAGCCTTCTTCGGCCCGTGTGTATCATAGAATATGGCAAGCCTATATTCATTGGTGTTCTGGAAAAAATTACAATCCGAGATCCTTTAAAGTAGCTAAAATTTTGGATTTCCTGCTGGCAGGATTGGATAAAGGGTTGAAGGTTGCTTCCTTGAGGGTGCAAGTCTCAGCATTGACTGTATGGTTTCAGCAGAAGATTGCTGACCTACAGGATGTACGTACGTTTTTCCAAGGAGTAGTACATATTCAACCTCCATTTGTTCCTCCTGCAGCTCCCTGGGATTTGAATTTAGTTCTTAAATTTCTCCAGGGTCCTTTGTTTGAACCACTTGAGAGAGCAGATCTTAAGTGGTTAACGGTTAAAGTTCTTTTTTTACTGGCAATGGCGTCAGCCAGAAGAGTGTCAGATTTGGGAGCATTATCATGTAAGTCTCCTTTCCTAAGTTTTTTTTCCAGACAGAGCAGTTCTCAGAACGAGATCTAGCTATCTTCCAAAGGTGGTATCAAAATTTCACCTGAGTGAAGAGATTATAGTCCCCGCTTTTCAGATATCGGGACTATCTGCGGGAGAAGCGTCGCTGGAAGTGGTCCGGGCTTTAAAAATCTACATAGATTGTACTAGTGCCATCAGGAAAACAGATTCCCTCTTCATCCTCTACGGATTCCATAGAAGAGGATGGCCTGCTAGTAAACAGACGCTGGCGAGATGGCTCCGAATGGTAATATCAGAAGCTTATTCTCATGCAGATCTCCCTATTCCGGCTAATGTCTCTGCACACTCTACACGTAAGGTAGGTCCTTCTTGGGCAGCACAACAGGGTGCATCAGCAGAACAGATATGTAGGGCAGCCACATGGTCTTCCATAAACACATTCATTAGACATTATGCCTTGGATACTTTTGCCTCTCATGACGCAGACTTCGGGCGAAAGGTCCTCTTGTGCAATCAGGAGCGTCCCCACTACTAAAATGGCTTTGGGAATCCCAATGTTATCCTGTGGATAATCCTGTGGACCCAGCCAGAGAAATGAACGTTATGGTAAGAACTTACAGTTGATAACGTGATTTCTCTTATGTCCACAGGTATCCACAGGGATACCACCCTGACGCATCTGATTTGAGGATCTAGACAATCACTAACCCGCTTCCTTCTTGTATGGAAGGGTGTGCATGTGTGTTCTTATCGCCTGTACAGGTCTCTACCTAATGTTCCTGCCTAAAATCGCTGTGGAAAGAACTGATCTGACTGAGTCAGTGGGCGGGACTATATAGTGGAGGCCCCAATGCATCCTGGGAGGCCAGAAAGCTCGTGACCGTGTTGGTGCCATTTTCGCTGTCGCTCGACAATATCCCAGTGTTATCCTGTGGATACCTGTGGACATAAGAGAAATCACGTTATCAACGGTAAGTTCTTACCATAGCGTTCATTTATTTAATTTATAAAATAATTTAATTTTATTTTTTTGCTTGTATTTGTACCGTGACACCACACTGCAGTGTAATTTTTTTTATAAATTGCTGGATTTTGTTTTTGCTCATATAGTGGTAATGTGTCTTTGGAGTGCCACATCACAGAGCAAATTAGATATTGCATCTGTAATATTTTTCCTTCCAATACAAAATGAAGTTGTGTGTGTTTTTTTTTTTTTTACTTTTCCTTGAACTTGTGGCCTATGTCAGTGTCCTGTACATGTTTTCCTGTGTTGATGTTGCCATAGTGCATATGTGTTTTGGTCATTGTTTTTTTTTTTCAGGTCCTTATGTTTGTTTTAAATAAAAACCAAGCATTTCTAAAAGAATAAATGTTTATAAGCATAATGGGTGGATGTATACACAATAGCATGATTTTTAAATATAATTAATTTTATACAGTGTCTGAAAAAAGCAGTACTACTCGTCGGCCAGTAACTCCTATCACATCTGATGATGATGATGATGATGACGCTGCAGAAGCATGTAAAGTGTCCATTGTAGTATAGGGTATGCTTGTAAAGGAATGGGCATAACAACATTGCACTTTCATTAAAAGGTCCATCAAAAGAAGTATGGAGCAGCAGAAGTGGCACTTCTGTAAGACATCACCACAAAAAACCTGTGGCCGAAAAGAAAGCAAGGTCGTATGTCCCGGCACAAACACAGCAGGCTACCCCGCCATGAAGATTATCGTCCATATGTTCTGTACCCTTACTCCAAATTTTGGACACTCCCCTCATCTTGATTGTGAGTATCAAACTGAAAAAAATGTGTAAAATGTCAGAACATAATCAAAATCAGTCATAACCGCATTAAGTCAAAACACATCCAAAACTAAAATACTTACCGCAGTAAGTTAAAGCTGAAATGGAATCCAAACTAAATGGCCTTGTCCACATCCAGTAAAGATATGTATGTCCACTTGAGCCATACAGTATGACATTGGGTATAAGATGCTGCAACAAAAAAGCATGTTGGTTTGCTTGCAAAAAGTAAGTTTGTTTTTCCAAAAATCTCATGTGTGCTTGAGGTAACATTGCAAAATACATATAAAAACATTACTATGTTTGTTTGAACAAAGCTATAAGGTAACACATTATGTATTCCAATGTGTTTTTATGGTGGAGTATGTGTGAGCTACAATAAAACTAAAGTGTTTGCTTTCACAATTAAGTAACCAGACACATTTGCCTCAAACAGGCATATGTATGTATTTAAGCTATGAGTGATGATGTTGCTAGCCAGAATAGTTGAAAGTAACAGTGAATGACATGTGTTCCATGTGTAGTGATTTGTTTACATTTCTCAAACATATGAATAGCTAACGGAGATTTGTTTAACATTTCAGCTTCTAGTCCTGGGAACAGCATCCCTCCGCAACAACAGCAACACAGTGACATGGAGGAGACAAACATCTTAGAAATGCAGCCATTAATGCAAGGAATGAGCCCCCCAGCACCTGTGAGTACACCACCACAGCAAAGCACACCACCACCACAACACAGCCCAACAACACCAGGAACACAAGGCCCTGATCAGATGTTTTGGACTATTTGGGCTAGACAGCAGGCCACTAATGAAGATTACCTGCGTAAGCAGACACAAATGTTTGCAAGCCTACCATCTCACCTCAGAAGAATATCAAGAAATCTGAGTAGACAAAATGAGCAAACAACCAGAATAGGCAATACCATGGAACTCATGCGTACAGACATTACACAGGTCATGGGCAACTTACAGTGCATAATGGAAGAACAGCACAGACAACAGCAAAGTTATATGAGCATTTTTCAAAACAATCAAAAGATTACTGAAAGTTTATTCCGAATAGTAGACAATCAAAATGCTGCTACATGTGAACTCAATGCCACCCTCACTAACCTGAATGAAACACTCAGATGCATGCACCAACAGCAAACAAGCAGCAGTTCTAGTACGACTACTCCAAATATCACGCCAGTCTCATCACAACCAAGATGGTCGACCAGAGCAAGCCAACATGACAGTGCTAAAGGCAAAGGGCAGGACAAGCAGCCACCCAAAAAAACGTGAAAAAAAACAAGTTAGACATTTGTGATAAGTAACTCAAAATAGTTAGCAAGTGTTTTTGTTGCTTAAAAAAATATAACACTTAGCTCCTTGACCCTTTTTTCAACATCATTAATTATAAGTGGGCCAAAAAAAAAAAAAAATTAGTACGCACATTTATTCATTAACATTTTTTTTTTTTGGTATTGGAGGAGGGAAATGTTGATGGAGCCACACATACATGTTAGCAGGAAGTAAACTGACCACTTCATTTTTTTCTAATCATTACTCTTTCTAGATTCCAATCATTGTCTTTGCCTGAAGATACAATAATTGCCAGCCAGGCAGAATGTCTTTAGCAGGAAGTAAACTGACCACTTGATTTTTTTCTAATCATTACTCTTTCTAGATTCCAATCATTCTCTTTGCCTGCAGACAATCCAAATTACAATGTTAGTGATACATATCTTAGCTATCTTATCTATACAACATTACAAGAAGAACACAATTGAGTTGCGTAAAAAGCTTGTAATATGTTGCCTTTGTTTTGTTTGAAAAACATTGTCCAAATGAATGTCAGTATTGTTTGGACATGTTTGTGTGTGTTTAAAATTATTAAGCATGTTTTTACACATGATGCTGAAACAAACAAATATGTACTTTTACAACAAAAAACAAAAACTGTGTATAATAATGTATATGTGTGGCAAACTGTGTATTTACTTACACATCATCAAGTTTACAGCATCAAACATTAGGAATTAATTTTTTCCTGATTACAGTAAGTTTGTGAGTCTTAAATATTATGGTGCATCACACATAGGGACACATGTATTCCTCAAGGCTAACATATTATATTTTGAGGAGTGTTTTTTGGGAACACAGGTTCTCAAACTCGGCCCTCAGGAACCCACACAGTGCATGTTTTGCAGGTCTACTCACAGAATCACAAGTGACATAATTAGCTCCACCTGTGAACCTTTTAATATATGTCTGTGAGTAATTCATACACCTGTGCTTCTACTGGGTTAAGAGAAAAACATGCACTGTGTGTGGTCCTGAGGGCCGAGTTTGTGAACCTGTGCATTAGGACGTTACACACAATGATAAAGTGAAATACTAAATGGATGATGTGGGCTTGTAAGAAATTAGCACTGCAAGTTTTCGATCACTTATCCAGGCTTAATGCATGCCACTCATAATCTGTTGTTTTGAGATTAAAAATACACACAATACACATGCAACATTTGTTTTTCATATAGCGAGGGTATGTTTGTATGTGTCAAGGAGACAGACACATTCTGAGTAATGATTTTTGGAAAAAAAGGCAAAACATCTATTTATGATTACACAACAAATGAAATAAGCAAACCAAGCTTACCTTAGAAATAGCGATTGATGATCTGTTGCCTAACCTGCCTCCCTACATCAGTACTCCAAGTATCACCAGATGTCTCTAATTCCTCTGCTTGCTGGCTGCTTTCTTCCTCCTCCTCCTCCTCCTCAACATGTGGCAGATGTGGTTGCAAACACATGTTATGAAGAAAGCAGCAGCAGAACACAATTTGAGACACCTTGGAGGGACTATACAACAAAAGGCCACCAGACTTATCCAGACACCGAAACCTAGATTTCAGCACACCAAAACATCTTTCTATCACATTCCGCGTGGACTTATGTGCATTATTGTAATTGTGTTCAGCAGGGGTATCAGTTCGGGACAATGGAGTTAGAAGCCAAGAGAAACAGCCATATCCTCCATCACCTAAAAGACATATATAGTAACGTGATTCATGTTAAGATACAGCAACACATAAGTAACACACTGTGGGGCAGATGTATTAACCTGTAGAAGGCATAAGGTAGTTAAAAACCAGTGATATGTGCAAGGTAATAAAGGCAGCAGACAATCTGTTCCTAAATGTTAATTTACATATTGGAGCAGATTGGCTGGTGCCTTTATCACCTTGCACAGATCACTGGTTTCTCACTTCCTTATGCCTTCTACAGGTTAATACATCTGCACCTGTATTTGGACAAAGTATACGCAGGCCTACACATATCAAATTACATACCCAGCAGCCATCCATCTGGCATTTGTCCATCCTCAAACTTATCAAAGAGGGATGACTGACTGAGGATGAAGGAGTCATGGCAGCCCCCAGGGTAACCAGCAACAACACTCATTATTTTGAGATTTGCATCACAAACCACCTGCACATTTGTGGAGTGTTCGAAATGGCGGTTTGTATATATGTGCTGCCTGCCCCTAGGTGGTCTCAGCTGAATGTGTGTGCAATCTATGGCTCCAAGCACATTGGGCATGCCAGCCAGCTCATAGAAATCTACCCTGACGTCATGCCACTGAGACTCCTGGGTAGGGAAGCAGATTGAGGCCTCGATGCAAAACAGCCAACACCTGTGTGAACATTTTAAAGAACAATAAACATGAGATTTTAGGACAGAACTGGCCACCGAGAAATTAAAACAAACACAAAACAGAAGAGGTCGTTAGGTATACATCACCTGTGTTAAGATTCTTGAAAATGAGGGCTGTGAGATTCCTATGACATCCCCAGACACAGCCTGAAAGCTGCCAGTAGCCATAAAGTGCAACACAGCCAGGAGTTTGTGCAGGCGCCTGAGACAGGGCGAGAGCGTGCTGTCTCCGGGTCTAGGCCCAGTTTGACAAGGTCATACAGACGGAAAATGTTGTTACGATTTAGACGGAACATCTGTATGACCTTATCATCGGACAATGCGTTCAAGTTTAAACGCCCCCTAAAAAAACGAGGCCTGCGCAGCCTCCGTGGAACCTGTACAACCTGCTGACCATGTTCAGTTTCTTGGCCCTGGGTACTTACAGGCTGATGTCTGAGTCTGAGGAATCCCACAGCACACAAAAGATTACTGGCCCACAGTCCTGCTACCATTTCTGAGTGTAGGTGTATTGAAATGGGCCTAACATCCTTTTATAGGCATCCTAATTCAGGTGTGAGTGATTTTTTATTTGCCACAAATGTAAACACGACTGAAAAAAGCAGGTCTATTTTTTTGCCGCTTTTTTTAACGAATCGCAAAAAAATACGACCGCATTTGAGCACTCAGAGACTAACACCCAAATACGAATGAATAGTGAATTCCCGTATTCTATGAAATAACAGCCGCGTTTGACCGATGGTCTATTCATTCGTATTTCGGAACGTTGTCATTCAAACCATTACGAATAGACCAGACACTGCCGAGATTGGTGCTTAGTGAATTCCCGGATTGGGACTTAGAAAAAAAAAACACAAATCGGCCAAACTCGGATTTTTAGTAAATACTGGCCATTGTTCCCTGATAGTTGTGTTATGTAGAGATCACATGAAGCGGGGTTGGGCCTGGGCACTGTTGGGAGGCGTGGCCATGCCCGTACCTAAAAAAATCAGGTAAAAACAGTATGCATGGTGCTGCTTTGTCCCACCGCGAGCTGCACATGGGGGCATCATGCGCCCCTCACCTAGGGGCAGATCCAAAGGGGGGCAATGAGTGTAATCACTTCCTCCCCCACAAATCATGCAGACAGAGGAGACTCAGACTCAGGCCCTGCTGGGCCTAGCCAACAGGATGGGATAATTAGTATCAGCCCCTCCTTTTGGCACCCCTTCATATGTATGCAGCAAGCATGTTCATGTCCCTTCTAATTGTGAATTTATCCAACAACATTGTGACTATAAAACACTGTCCTTTTACTCTTGAAGACTTTCTGGTTATTTACAATAGAAATACAACACAATTCTTAGAATTATTACAGAAAACTCACACACTGATGCCAGTGGATACATACAGCTCTGAAGGTTCAGTGTTTGTAATAGAAATCATAACTCGACCAATAGTTTCTGCCGCTTGGATTTTCTCCCTTAAGAAATGACATAAGACCTTGGAGGACGTGTGCACAGCGATCCTCAGATCTGCTGCAGAATCACTGCTGTCACAAAGCTCTGTGGATCACGGATTAAATTACTTTCTGAGCAAAAGGAGTGTGCCCCAGTAATTCACCCATCATTAAAGGACACCTGTCATACATTTGATATGCTTTCCCACTTGCCTTGAGCCAGAGACTGCAATCATAGAAGAATTAATAGCATCATATCTATTTCTTGGAAGGCAAAAGTGTGCTATTTTATTTGTAGGAATCGGGATGCCGGATATGAACTGAAGATATAGCCTTAAAAAGTGAGAAATAAGGTCAGTGTCTGGAATTGTAATTTAAATAAATCACTTTGTGAATCTAATATATCTGCAATCCAAGTTAAATTACTGCAGACAGGTAAAAATGTCTTATCTCTAAATTGTAAGTACCACGTATGATTATAATGTCATATAATGCCATTATACATTTGTATGTCCTGGACAAGATATATTGGGATAATGTCAAATAAAATCTGAAGGTATTTTTCATTCCAGTTTTTGCATTAATAATAAAGTGTAGATAGGTGCAATGAATAGTGTAGGCTAACCCTTTATATATTGTTTTTTTCCCTAATTTTAGAGGGATTGAAACAGATCCTAATGAAAAACCTCCCTGCCAACAACCATGACTGTAAAACTCCCTATATCGGTAGAGATCTGTGCAGGTGCGTCTATGTATCACCTGAACACATACAAAAAAGTGTGTTCTGTAAAACTAATGGGCAGTAATTAAAAATTATATATCGCACCCATAGTAATCTGGTTTAGCTGCATAAAGGGTTGTGTGCCTCACTATTCCGGGAGGTAGCGAACCGAAATTATGATACCACGCCCATCAGTAGAAACAGAACGGGTGTGGAAGTGGGCGGAAAGAATTGAATCCCGGCCTAAGAATCACTTTTTAGCTTGAATTATTTTTTCATTTAAGAAAATTTATAATCTAAACAATAATATACAGTATGTAGTGATTATTTTCCTGTTATTTTCACAGAAGGAAGCTAAAAATCCATTTACAGATAAAGAATTTCTTGTATCCCCATTGTTTTTCCCCAACCACCGAAATAAGCCAACAAAGTAGCCAACCGCACTGTCTCTTCACACTCACATACTCCATGTTAGACTGTTGGAGGCTGTCTCTCAATAAGGTGTATCTGAAGAGACTTTATTGTCTTTTATTACAGTATTTTTATTCCAAAACACATATCATTAAATTTATGATGAAGATATAACAGAGTATGATGCTATCAGATGCAAGCTACATGCTCTTATTCCAAAGTTACAATACCTACATACAGTAACTTCATAAGCTATCCTACCTAATTACATCCCCTCTATACAGTCCACACATAACTTTAAATACTGTATTTTATCGTTCTTCACTTTCACATTCTGCTACGCCTTGGCCAACATTCCTGTGTGACTGGATTATACAGCCTACCAAGAGCCTCTGCAATCTGACTGGACCAATATACAGTAGGTAGCGTCTATCCTTGTGTATCAAATCCCTATTTCCCTATAGACTGTATGTGAGCAGGTCCCTCTTATCTCTATGTCTGTTATACTCAGTCTTGTCTTATAACTGTTTGTACCCAATTGTGACGTGTAAGGGAATATGCTGAGCTTTATACGGTATGTAACTGATAATAAACAAATTAATGAACGTACTTAACAAGGGTGGATTATGTCGTCCTGAGATGTTAATTCAATAATGTTAAACTGTTATTTATTCCAGTTATTATCGTTCATTATTTCAAATTACAATCTCATCCTCATATTCATATGCTAAACAAAGCCCTATGGTACCCTTTGGCTAATGGACTTTAGCTAACATCCGTTAATGTGGCTAGGTTAGTTTTCAAATAAACTACACCTGAGAGACTGTTGAGTTTGTTCTTCTTTTTCTATATTACTGCCCTTTCAAAAATGTATATAAGCAACTCATATGATTTGATATATTACACAATTCATTAATCAAGTTATCATATCATGACTACATTAAGCTATGATTCATATTTTGTATGGATTTTGGGCCTAATTCAGACCTGATCGCAAAAGAAAAATATTCTTCTAATGGGCAAAACTATGTGCAATGCAGGTGGGGCATAATTAACATGCAGATTGAGTTAGATTTGGGAGGGGTGTGTCCTAACTGAAATTTAAATTGCACTGTAAGAATAAAGCAGCCAGTATTTACCCTGCACAGAAACAAATCTAATTCTCTCTGCACATGTTACATCTGCCCCACCTGCAGTGCACATGGTTTTGCCCATTAGAGAAAAATGTTGCTGTTGCGATCAGATCTGAATTAGGCCCTATGTCACTTCCCATCAATTCATACTGAAAAATCAAGAGAATTAGTCCACAACACCAATGTTTCAAAGCAGCACTATGGGGGTAATTCCAAGTTGATCGCAGAAGGAATTTTTTTAGCAGTTGGGCAAAACCATGTGGGGGTCCATATACTGTATGTTGTGACAATATTTAGAGGCATCTGGCTCTCTGCACCTGCAGCTGGATTTGGCATTACTGACGGCTTGGAATATCAGCAATGCCAATTATATGTGCAGGTGTGGGTGCCAAGAACAAAGTGCTAAACATTGTCCTACTGCTGCCAACTTTATCAACACCAGTAGGCAAAACCTATAGGTGTTGATATAGGTCACAGTAGTGTTTGGTGGAGGTCAGTCCACATGATGTCTTACTCACCTACTCCACATAGGAGAGACACACAATGGAATGCTCTTCCACAATGGAGGATAGGTGTAATTCGGAAGATGCAGTAACTCAGGACATTGCACTACTAAGGGGTAAAAAAACAGGCTCAGTTTAAGTATTTAAACTATTTTAAACTATTTTAATATATTTTAAACTATTTAGTGCCAAGTATTTGTTTTCCAATTTTTGTTTTGTTACAGGAATTACATAAACTAAACATAAATCAAGGTTACAAATAAACAGTAATAAATAAACATACTGGGAGAGATTCAAATGTTTGAAAAGTCGGTTGGGTGTCTGTCTTTTCCTGTCTATTAGATTTGGTTATGACTATGTTGACTGCAGCTGATTGTCTTTAATGTTTTTTTATACACCCATGTTATTACCATTCAATTAATACATTTTGGTTGGATTTTATACTACTAATTATGTTGTGTCTTTTTTAAGTTGGATAAAATAGGTTGAGGGGTTTTACATGGTACATAGGGGGTAATTCAGACTTGATCGTAGATGTGCTAAATTTAGCACATCTACGATCACTTTAACAGATATGCGGGGGGACGCCCAGCACAGGGTAAGTCTGCCCCCCCCCCCCCCCCGCACAGGTACAAAAGCATTGCATGGCGGCTATGCTTTTGTACATGAAGAGTAGCTCCTTACCAGCGCAGCTGCTGCGCACACTAGCAGGGAGCTACCCATCGCTCCCGGGTCGCAGCGGCTGTGCGTGATGTCATGCAGCTGCCGCGGCCCGACCCCCGCACGGTCCGAGCACGCCTGCATTGCCCGGACTGCGCCCCCAAAATGGCGGCCCAATGCCGCTATCCTGTCCAGCGAATGCCTCTGCCTGTCAATCAGGCAGAGGCAATCGCTGGGCTGAGATGCCGATTGCATCTCTGGCATGCGCCGGCGCATTGCGGTGCCTGCGCATGTGCAGTTCAGACCTGATTGCCCGCTGTGCAAAAATGCACAGCAGCGATCAGGTCTGAATTAGCCCCATAGTCAAAACCATCAATCACTAGGTAACTTGTGTTATTATTTCTGACCAGCAAACATATTAAGACAGATGCCAATTTGTGTATGTTAACAGTTGTGTCTTCTTAAAGGAAAACTAATTGCATGTGAATGATTGTAGACATCTCTTCATCAGTGCTTTTATTGAGGACTTTGATCTTAATTTAGTGGCCTTTATGTTAATTCACTGTGATTGCAATGGTTGGTTAAAAAATGTAGGACACCAGTTTTAGTTATAAACAAGGAGCCAAAGAAAAGTTAATCTACAATTATCATTCATTCATTCATTCATTCATTCATTCATTCATTCATTCATTCATTCATTCATTCATTCATTCAATAGACAAGAAATACTGTACACATCTGGTTAAATATTGAGGGTAACAATGCAATTGAATGCAGTACGTGCTGAGTAGACAGCAGGAGAACAGTCAATGATAAATACATTTAGAAACAAAAGTGTTAAGGTAATTGTCCTGCTGCACTTCTCATATGAGATCAACCACAACTCTTCTACAAAAGATCTGTAAGTGCATGAAAACCTAAAAACATATATTAGGTTTTCATGTACTTACAGATCTTCTGTAGAAGGGTTTTGGTTGATACACAAAAAACACATACAAAAAAGTCTAGCAAGAGCAAGACACACAAAACACAACTAATCAATATTGGTTATTTGTGCTTTGTTTGTCTTGCTCTTGCTAGACATTTTTTATGCATAGGCACAAGCACAGTTAAAGGTGACTGAATTCCAATTTGTCCATGTCTGAAAACTACTAGATCTCTAATTTCACTCAACATCGCACCCCACCAAGCCAATCCCCCAAATCGTTGTGCTGTGAAACTATTATGTATCTGCCAGGAAACATTTGGAAAACAACAAAAATATGGAAATTATTGGCCCTCATTCCGAGTTGTTCGCTCGCAAGGCGATTTTAGCAGAGTTACACACGCTAAGCCGCCGCCTACTGGGAGTGAATCTTAGCTTCTTAAAATTGCGAACGATGTATTCGCAATATTGCGATTACAAACTACTTAGCAGTTTCTGAGTAGCTTCAACCTTACTCGGCATCTGCGATCAGTTCAGTGCTTGTCGTTCCTGGTTTGACGTCACAAACACACCCAGCTTTCGCCCAGACACTCCTCCGTTTCTCCAGCCACTCCCGCGTTTTTTCCGGAAACGGTAGCGTTTTTATCCACACGCCCATAAAACGCTGTGTTTCCGCCCAGTAACACCCATTTCCTGTCAATCACACTACGATCGCCGGAGCGAAGAAAAAGCCGTGAGTAAAAATACTATCTTCATAGCAAAATTACTTGGCGCAGTCGCAGTGCGAACATTGCGCATGCGTACTAAGCAGAAAAACGCTGCGATGCGAAGAAAAATATATATTGTGTAAACTGTAAGGATATATGTCAGCTAGGACCATTTGACAAGTAAATCAGAATCCTCTTTTTAAGTTTGGAAATGCAGTGGTTTTTGATCATCTACTTACATCAGTAATTAGCCTGTTTGTTGTCTGTAAAAAGAATGGACAAGCCACTGCATTCACATAAATGAATGTGAATTTAAGAACAAAGCAATATAATTAGCAGATAAAAATGAGATGAATAGACCAATGTTTTTTTGACTGTTGATTTGCTCAGCCACCTCCGCTATTATATATTTCTGATTTCTACAGTAATTTCTATCACTTCCTGGTGACTGATGTCAGCGGCATCAGTTTAGTCATGATTACAGCCACGGTATATAACTCACTAGTCTCCTTCTTACTGTATCTCATATGCTCCGCAAAAGGATGGACACACATAGGAACTTATAATAAAATATGTTGTGCTCTGTGAATTTGTAGAGTCTGAGCAAAAAACAACAATTTCATTAAAAAATGTGACATTTTTAATTAATCTTTATTTCTAATTAAAGATTATATATTCTGGACACATGTTTAAAAAATACTGTTTTCTTCAGATGACCTAATAGCGAAAGGGTTCCTTGATCTGCTCCTATTTTCAGTACCACGAACAGCTCCATTTTAAACCCAGCATCAACAGCACAAATCATTCCAACTCAACTTCAGTGTCATCTTCAGAAACAACAATCATTTAAACGTGATATTAGAATAAAGGAGTTCTCCTGTCTCAACATCAGCATAAACTCTGACCCTAAGGTGACATCAGCAATGAGATCAGTGCTATCGCCTAACCATCAACAGAAACAGTTCACGGTGAAACTCAAACTGCTGCAAAGTTGGTGGAATTACATGCATGGAACTAAGGGCATAATTCAGACCTGATTGCAGCAGTAAAATCTTTAACTAATGGCCAAAAAATCATGTGCACTGCAGGTGGGGCAGATGTAACATGTGCAGAGAGAGTTAGATGTGGGTGGGTTATGTTGTTTCTGAGCAGGGTAAATACTGGCTGCTTTATTTTTACACTGCAATTTAGATTTCAGTTTGAACACGCCCCACCCAAATCTAACTCTCTCTGCACATGTTATATCTGCCCCACCTGCACTGCACATGGTTTTGCCCATTAGAGAAAAATGGTGCTGCTGTGATCAGGTCTGAATTAGGCCCTAAATATAGGCATACACTTATATTTAGTTGTATACACCTTTGTGGCCTAACCACCCCTGACTATTGGTTTGATACCTGCCAACATTATTAGTGCTCACTTGTACCAGACCTACAATATACTAGGTACAAAAGATTAATCTGAAGACAGATGTATTTATGATTATGGTCAACTCTACATAGCCTACAGTTCAGTCACCATGGCTCCAGTGAACATTTCTTATGTGAGAATGTTTAATTACAGCCCAGTTATGGTGGTCATTCTGAGTTGTTCGCTCGCTAGCAGTTTTTAGCAGCCGTGCAAACGCTATGCCGCCGCCCACTGGTAGTGTATTTTAGCTTAGCAGAAGTGCAAATGAAAGGATCGCAGAGTGATGGCAAACTTTTTTTGTGCAGTTTTAGAGTAGCTCAATACCTACTCAGCGCTTGCGATCACTTCAGACTATTCAGTTCCTGTTTTGACGTCATGAACACGCCATGCGTTCGCCCAGCCACGCCTGCGTTTTTCCGAACACTCCCTGAAAACGGTCAGTTGACACCCAAAAATGCCCTCTTTCTGTCAATCACTCTGCGACCAGCAGTGTGACTGAAAAGCTTTGCTAGACCCTGTGTGAAACTACATCGTTCGTTGCAATTATACAACGCGGGTGCGCATTGCGCCGCATACGAATAAGCAGAAGTGCCGTTTTTTCGCCTCATCACTGCACAGCGAACGAATGTAGCTAGCGATCAACTTGGAATGACCTCCGGCTCTATGCCCCTTCCATCACAAGTGAAAATGCAGTCAGTTTGCATAAGACTCTGCATCTTCTATAGTTGTGTACATTTGGTACCGTAGTATGATGAGACCAAAAACATGCAAGACATGCTCTGAAATGCAATAGTACTTGCATTCAAATTTGCATCAGCACTGTAGTGTCATCGGGATAGCATCCATTCTAATGCTCAGCTTGGAAACACCTTGGCCCTCATTCCGAGTTGATCGCTCGCTAGCTACTTTTAGCAGCCGTGCAAATGCATAGTTACCGCCCACAGGGCAGTGTATTTTTGCTTTGCAAGTGTGCGATCGTATGTGCAGCCCAGCGGTACAAAAACATTTTGTGCAAAACAAGACCAGCCCTGTAGTTACTTATCCTGTGTGATGATTCTAGCATCGGAGGTCCCGGAATTGACGTCAGATACCTGCCCTGCAAACGTCTGGTCATGCCTGCGTTTTCCCTACCACTCCCAGAAAACGGTCAGTTGACACCCATTAATGTCCTCCTCCTGTCAATCTCCTTGCAATCGGCTGTGCGAATGGAATCGTCACTAGAAGCAATGCACAGCAACGATGCTGTTTGTACCCATACGACGCATGTGCGCATTGCGGTGCATACGCATGCGCAGTTTTGCCGTTTTTTTACCTGATCGCTGCACTGCGAAAATCGGCAGCGTGTGATCAACTCGGAATGACCCCCCTTGTCCTCAAAACCAACACCAGCAACAGTTCCTGCTATAAGCCACAGAAACAGTTTTATATTTCATATATCAATATCTGTATCAACAACAGGAATAGCTCTGGCCTGAACACCAACATTATGAGCACTGGACCAACCTCAATACCAGCTTTACCTTCAGAACACAGCTCTGAACTTAACACATTAGGAGCAGTATAACCCATTCCTGTTTGAATGGTTAGCGTAGGGACAGCTCTTGCATATGCAATCTAAAATACAAACAGTTCCTAATCTATATTAAGAACAGTCACGGCTGGCATTTCCTGCATATATCCTCTTGATCTTGCGCACTGTGGAGTAGAAAGCACATTCATACTGTACATCTGTGGCTACCAGTCCACAATGTCCATGCATTTTTGGGGATTCTTAAGACATAAGTTGGTGTTTTTGCATTTCTGGCATTGAACTATTGTCACAACATCAGTGTCATAATGCTAAGTGGATACACCAAGAGGATGACCGCAATGTGCGATTCAAAATTGATTGATGATCTAGGTAAATTAAAGGAATGGTTGACAGTGTGCCAACTACAGTGACTACAGTCTCAAAAATCCAAAGGCTGAATACAGTAATGATACAAAGTTGCAATTACTGAACAGTCTCTATCTCAGGTGATGCAAAGGTAGCCAGGCAATGTAGCAAGAAAATGAACCAGTCAAATGCTACAGTATGCTCCAACAAGAAGTATTAGTAGCATGAGTAGATGCCATTACAGTATATACACTGTAGTACTGTAGGTCATTGGTGAGTCCACACCTAGAAAACTGAGGTTATTCCTCCAGAAGAACATCGGTTAGAGCTTGTGTGCAAAGAAGGGCTACTAAAATTGTATCCTCATAAAATTTATCAAGAGAAAAATGAGAAAGTGAAAGCTGTGAAAACATTTTTGTAAAGAAAGAAAAGTATAAGATCAATAAGGCATGAATTAACCCAGGAGCATTGCAGGCTTGAGGAATAATTATTTTACTGAGAGGGTAGTAGATAGGTGCAGTAGCATTCCAACAGAGGTTATAGAGGCTCCTAAAAAACAAAGCACTGTTGTCTAAAGCTTCATGATAATTGTCCTTTAAATAAAAAAAGTCCCAGGAACAACTTGCTTTCCATTATCACAAGTTCCTTCAGCAGCAGTACCATGAACAAAATCAATAAGTACATCAGTCCCTACATCCCAGAGGGACAACTAAAGGTCTCATCTAGTAAATAATCAGGGCTGTTGTAATAGTATGACCCCTTCCCCCCCTCCACCTCTTCCCTGTACAACTAAAATTCCCAACATACTATACTGTACAATCCCCTTACTGTGTATTCTTTCTTTCACTGAAACCTTGGTCTGTAAACTAAATATTTCAATTACAATTCTCTGTTTCAAATATTCTGAAATAAGATGATGAACTCCATCCTCACCTGTCATCTCCCAGAATCTGAGGCCCATGCAGACCTCAACAGAAATTGCATCTACTGTTTATTGCAGTGAAAAATGCGCCCTGGAAAATGCACCATTCTGCTTTACATGCAGGCCATGTACACCTGATGTGATCAGTTTAGCAAAGCTAGAAAAAGCATTCCCTTTATATAGTACAGTAGTTTAGCCGCTTGGCTCACACCTGTTGTGATGTGGCTTCATGGTGCTAATAAGTGGTTTGTACAGAGACACCCAATGACGGTGTCTCTGGTCTGCCGATTGCATGCAAAGACACAACTTTGGTCGTACATTGGTCCCATCACAAGTACAGTAAGCTGCCAGAGTCATTACAGCTGGTATGGATTTGCTGTCGCTGGCTATGATGCATGCACAAAACACACAAAACGTCTCCATATTTGACATGCCACCTCACCCCCCTGTTGTGGCATACCTTATCCTGGCATATGTTTTTACATAAATAAAATAAATGATAAATGGCAATAATATTGAACAACAGTAACTTAAATACTACTTTACTAAATAGACTGCTTAGATAGTGCGTCTTTTAGAGCCTTTCAAAAATAACACAGTTGTGAAGTGTTTTGAGTTTTCATTTATTAAAAATAGATGTGATATCTTAATATTATGTAATGGCTACAGTTCTATGCACTGATGTGAAGTTATTTCTTTCCCGTGTGGTATAATTCTGTAGGTCCCTCTGCTCTCTATGCAAACCAGTAAATACTGCATCCCCCTTCTCATCACTTTAATAGAGTTATCAGTTGTCGTTAATGATGGATGTAGTCTGTAATCTCCTATCCGCCTCTGACATTTCCCTTGACCTTTTAAATTTTCTGAATTTAGGCTTTTATCCAATTTACCTTTCCCTGCAGTTTGGGCTGCTGGGACCTGAGTATGGAAAAGCCATGTTAAATTAAACATTATGAAGGTCAGGTCTGTATGGCTCTCTCTGCTTTGTGTCATGTCACATTAAAGAAAATTTCTCCATAAGCTGGGGAAATTTCACTTGATATGAACAACTTCACAGAATTACTATTTATCCATCCTGATTTATATTCATTCTACTTCTTCTGTCATGCTATTAATTTCTAAATAACTAATGAAATCTTCACTGTTTCTCTTTTGAAGTCCCATTTCCTTATTAAAGCATCACATGACACCAGATTAAAGTGCCTTTGCCCACAGAGTTATCGCATGTGCCATTGGTTGTAGAATCTTGTACTCAATCTAGTCCTTTAAAGTCCTTGAATTTGGAATAAACTTTATTTGACTAAAATGAATTTGCCACTGTAGAGTAGTTATAAACTCCGCAAGACATACGGAGGCGATAATAGATAACTTCCCCTGAAAAATCATTACCATATCTGTGTTAATGATGTGACTGGAGAGCCCTTTGGAAATGGCCCTAGAGGATACGGAAAAGGCTCAGAAAGTACAGATATGCCTGCATGCATATTACCTGCGAACGGGTTGTGGGTGCGAATTGCCACAATTGCAGGCTTGGACTGGCCCGCAGGGGTTCAGGGGAAACCACCTGTGGGCCCCACTGCCTGGGGGCCCACCTCCTGCTCTAAGGATCAGGTTCTAGACTGTGCACTTGAATTATACATTATACATATGTTACCTTATACAGGACTAAGGTATATTTTCTGCAGTGCATTGCTGTTATTAATCTGTTATTAATCTGGACATTATCATGCATGCAGCAGCTGAATTTTCTGTATATATTTATGAAGGGGCCCAGACGTTGCACTCTCTAATGGTTAGTCAAACCAATGAGGTGGCAGGCCACACCCCCTCTGCAGACTGGACACCCCCCTAAACATGGGCCCCTACCACTGCATCCCCCCGGTGGGCCCCACATGCCCCAGTCCGACACTGCACAATTGTGACTATTCATGCCAGCCTGCAACCCCTGTGCAGGTGTGTACGCACCACGCAATTATATGCACTGTGGATGCGAGCACAGTGGATGCACACATCTGCGGGCATGTTATTGGGGGAAACGACCTGTGTTTGCCACGATTAGCTTGTAAGCTATCAGGATTGGGCCTGCTGATGAAAATGAGGCAGCCTGTTATGTTTTTCATATTGTAAGACTTTTGTACCAAGGGTGTTGACAGTTTGGGGGCAAACTTAAGTGTCTGTCCAGCTGAATGCAATATTTAGGATATTTAGGAAAACAAGGGATAAAATGTAACATTTTTGTTAGAGATGAGCGGATTCGGTTTTACTCGGTTTTACTCGGTTCTCAAAACCGAATCTTATTGGCTCACGGATGTCACGTGTTTTGGATAGCCAATAAGATTCGGTTTTGAGAACCGAGTAAAACCGAGTAAAACCGAATCCGCTCATCTCTAATTTTTGTAAGCTGTAGTGTATATTAGATTATGGAGTGACTTCTGGGACTGTTGTCCTTGGTCCAGACCCTCAGGCACAGATGGGGTCCGCCCACTGTCTGCTCTTACCACCGGTTCCAGAAATACCAGCAGCCTCCACCACTGGCTCCTACAGTCGGCTGTTGTGCTATGCCCGCTGTCTGCTCCTACCGCTGGCTCCGGTCCTACCACCATCTGCTGCTGCTGGCTCCTACCATCCACTGCTGCCATCCCTGTACAATATTTTTTTTTCTGCTTCTCCACATGTGACATCATGGCGTCATGTCCTGCTGCTGTAAGAGAGAGGAGACACACTGCATAAAGAGCAGCCAAAAGGCAGGTGTAAGAGATGTATCATGAGGGGTCTGGCTGGGGCTGCACAGTGCAGGGCTAGAGAGACAGAAGTGTGTAGGGATAAGTTAAACAGAAAGGGGTCGGGCTGATGGCAGCCCTGTAGATATAGATATACTGTACTATTTTCCTATATATACTATTTTCTACTGTAGGTTGTATTCTTGCTTTGCTTTCCCTTAGGAACATAGTAGGGAGAACTCTTATCTGTATGGTCTACAATTGTTACTGTATTGTGATAATAATGATTAAATGCTTTTCTGATTACAGTAATAACGTGTGTCCGTTGTTCAACTGTGTCTGCATTTATTAACATAAACATATGAAAGTAAATTATGTGTGTATATGTTTGAATAGGAGAAATTCTGTTTCATTCAGCATCTGTATTATCCTGAGGTCTTCTCAGTTAACAATGTAAACCTCAAAGATCTTAGGGGGTCATTCCGAGTTGATCGCATGTAGCAACTTTTTGCTGGTTGTGCAATCAACTTGATGCCACCTATGGGGGAGTGTATTTTCGCATAGCAGGGCTGTGAGCGCTTGTGCAGCCCTGCTATGCTAAAAAGGTTTCCTGCAAAACAAGACCAGGCTCAGACTTACTTACCCTGTGCGAAGGATCCAGCGACGAAGGTCCCGGGATTGACGTCAGACATCCGCCCTCCAAACGCCTGGAAACGCCTGTGTTCGGATCTCCACGCCCGGAAAACGATGATTACCCGCCCCGGAACGCCTCCCCGCTGTCAATCTTCTTGCGATCACTCTCTTCTCTCTTCTGGTCATTGCCCGGCGACGGCTGTCGCTGGGCAATGAGGCACGTGCGCATTGCGGGTGCCATGCATGCGCAGTTCTGACCCGTTCGCACCGCAGCGAAGAACCGCTGCGTGCAAACGGGTCGGAATTACCCCCTTAGTCAAGTGACTTTTCAGTCCTTTGATGACCCTTTGGATATTGTGTGATCTTTTGGGGTGGGGGTCCTCATGGGTTAGATAGATGTGGAATCCACCTTTCAGCGGTCTCCCTTGCACCCTAACTCTTCACTGGAGTTTTGGGTGGAAGACAGATTCTGTCTGTATAGATTTGGTTGCTTGATGTCACCTGCATACTATGAGAGATTCAGTATGTTTTTACATTAGAACGTAGCTCATTATTTAGATGATTTTTTTATTGGCTGGTCCTCTGGATTTTCTTTGTTGCACATGGCTCCTTTCAGATTGTTTGCGGAATTCAGTGTCCCCATCACCTGCAATAAAACTCAAGGTAATAATCTGCGTGCTGTCTTATTTGGGCATCGAGATCAATACCTTGGAATGCATTTGCTGTCTTTTGCTCGATAAGGTAATATTCTTAGTAAAGCATAAAATAGGGCTTTGGCATCTGTTAAAGTCACTTTATGTCAGGCGGAATCATTGCTGGGTCTCTTGAACTGCGCCTTCTGGATTAATGCCATGGGCTGGATTTTTTGCAGTAAATAAAGAGCTGTTGTGGGGGCTTACAGACTGTGCCATTATTTTCACCTTTCTGCAGAAATTAAGAGGAACCACAGAGTTTGTGAGGAATTATTGTCATATTTTGAAGGAACATGCATTTGGGTTGCCCTAAAGAGCCCAGTTGTGTTCTCCAGTTGTTTACTGAATCATCTAATGTCAAAGAATGCATCATGCATGTCACTTCCCTCCCAGCCCTTCATGTATTGGCCTAAATAGTTTTACTTTTTTGAAGTTATCATATACCTTGGTCTGAATGGTGGCAGCTTACGAACTGCAGCAAGAATAGAGGTAAGAGCAGTCATAATTTCATTCTTACCTTTGATTGGAATATGTATGAGGTAGGGAGATCCAGGGAGATGGCTGCTAGGATTATGTCCGAGCTACAGTATCTAATTTTTTCCTAATTAAGAATTTGGAGGACCTTACCAAACGTTGGGTTAACATGGGTTAGGCTGATTCTACCCTACTGCTGTCAAAAGCATCACAGGTCCTTGTGGGCCTTTTATGTCATTGGGATTTCAGTTGGATACCTTGCGTTGTAGTGATGAGCTGGCAATTGACCCCCCATCTAGGCCTAAGTGGAGTTTGTGTTCAGATGGTGATACTGCTTAGTGGGCCATTAATTCATCACCTTCATAGTTTATCTGTTGTCTTTTCCCTCTTCCCATCTACGTAATTATAAGTAAAGCTGATCTTGTTTTTCCCCCATAAATATGCCTCTGTGCTAGTATTTTATGGTTATTATTATATTTTTTTACTTGCATTCAGCAATAGTTTGAGATTAAACAATAGGGTGTTTAATGTATTTTTTTGCTGTCGCTGACCTCAGAATACACTTCCACAAAATACCTGTGATAGAGATATGGTCAATCTATAGAGGCTCATTGCGTAAAAGTGTAAACATCTCATTAAAGACCAACCTCCAACCTCTTTAGTAATAGCAATATAATTAAAATAAATGTTTCAGTCCACTGAACAGTTTGGCTTTATATATGGCTGAAATTATTGTGAGAATGAAAAGACATCAGACATGTCTTTACTACATGGTACACTTTTGTGTTTGGTTTGAAAATTTGATTGCCATTAGATAAAGTGGACCTCTTAGAGATGTGTAGTACGGTGTAATTGAAAAACCGAACACACCTGAACTTTGGGTATCTGAGTAGAACAGAGTCCTGGCTCTGATCAATTTTGGGGATCCGAGTTGGGTCTTCCCTTATTTCACAGTGTATAATGAGGTGTGCAAAATTCACTGGAAATTAATGTCAGTAATACTATAAAGGGACAGCTTTGCTGATAGGCAGCCTGGGGGCTTGCCTGGCCTCAGGTGGCCCATGGACAGGCCCCGTGAAATCCGGCCCTGATTTCACTGTGTCCCTGGGGGTGCTGCCTGCTGGACGGGGAGGGGGGGATTTGGGGAATCTGTAGGCTGATGCTTTTGCATGGTCAGATCTGGTGGGGTATGATTCTACCTTTCACTCACCCCTTCTAGGCTCCCCCTCCCCTAATGCTGTTTACTGGCCACCAGTCTTCTTCCTCCTTCTAAATCACTTAATAACATAAATTTAAAGGATTATGGAGATTATATATATACCAGCAGTATTTAATTTCCTTATTCATACATTCTTCTTTTTGTGGCGTATGGGTAACATCCTTTTGGGCTACTATCTCTCTAGGACTTAGGTGAAGCTTATCCTTCTGGATTGAGTTTTTATGGTTTGGTATTCTATATCCTTTTGGTCTTTTTTGTTGTTATAGGGCTGGGTCCAAGTTCAAAACAAGTGTATATAACTTTTATTGACTGGTTTAGGGGAGCAGGATTTGGCATACATTGATTGAGTGTGGATAGGGATGTCCATAAGTGTGATTACCATTGCTGGCTATACGGCAAGTGGCCATTGATGATTGCCAACTATGCAATGGAGGTCACTGATGGTCATCCCTGTTCTTTGACTAACTGGCCTGTGGGCCAAATAGAACCTGGTGGCGGGGCTATGCTCCATGTCATAGAACCTTGTAAAAAAACAAAAACATTTGGTTATGCTGTACCATCGATGGAGGTAAACCATCTGATTCTCCCCCATTGATGGCAAAAGCATTCGACAACGGCCATAAACCATCAATGATTACGACTAATTGATGGTCAATGGTCATTCCTAATTGTGGGAGGGGCCCCAGATCAATGTCTTGCCTAGTTGCAGCATAAGGTCAAAATCAACCTCTGATACTACATGAACAAAAACAACAAAAACAGGTCCAAGTTACAGTACATGGTTTTAGCGGTTTGTATTGATTATTTTTTAATTGAGTTTTAAAGAAATCCAGATCCAAGACTGGACCCAAAACACTTGACAGGTGTTTTGAAAAACAAAAAAGCAGTGATGGTTTAGAGCCAAAACCAAAACATGGGGGTCTGTGCACATCTCCAGTCTAAATGTGCTTCTTCACTTAAATGAAGTAGGAAGGTGCACAATGCATCCTATTAAAATTAGAGTATAGGAAGAGATTTGATCTATGCTAGCTCAGAATCAATGCAAAAATGTGGAATTTTAAAACCACCCTATTAGCACATTTCAGATGGGACCAGAATGCAGGTTACATAACATTTCTAACAAGGGCCCTCATTCCGAGTGGTTCGCTCGCTAGCTGCTTTTAGCAGCATTGCACACGCTAAGCCGCCGCCCTCTGGGAGTGTATCTTAGCATAGCAGAATTGCGAACGAAAGATTAGCAGATTTGCGAATAGAAAATTCTTAGCAGTTTCTGAGTAGCTCCAGACTTACTCAGCCATTGCGATCAGTTCAACACACAAACTGCAACCAGGCGCTTAATAGATAATTAAATTCAATTAATATATAATCAATTAATTGTTTTCAAGCTGCAATACAGAGCTACTGACTTGGGGTCTTCAAGTCAGAATAATTAGCACAGGTGGTCCCTGTGCTGATTCTCAAAGCTACTTTACCAATTAGCTCTCTGCGCTATTTATTATGGTATGGCTGATATTCAAATGATCAAACTACAAAATTTTACTGTATTTCATATGTTTTAATACACATAAAAAATTAGACCGGTCTAAAATATCATGAACAATGTAAAATAATAACAATCAGTATTAAAAAATACTATAGACTTAACACAAGGAGGTGGAGCCAAGCTACTCTATGCCCAGTTATGGACAAATTGTATTAACTATATTTCAGTCCGCATAATAAACTTATTAGAATGCACATTCATTTGTTTCTGTAACCCATATAGGGATATAAGTTCCTTAGATGCTTTTTATAGGTAAACAATGTTCCATATTCGACTGCTCGTCAGCAAAGATAGAAATAAAGCATGACAATGCGCTCCTGGACAGAGCCTTATGTGTAGTAACCGTCCGTGCTGTGTATCGCAAACTGAAGCCCCAAAGGTCTGTGTCGCGGTCCCGGTTTGCTGGTGTCTGTTACTCCCGTTAACTGCATGCCCTTTACTTTATATTGTGGGAGCTAAATGCTCTGCCCTCCAGTCTGATGTGTCCGAAAGTCACGCTGCACTGATGTTTCATATAGAAATAGCACAACGCAACTTACTGACCACGTTACAGTGCTAGATGGCAGGGGAATTTTACGGTATGGACTGACTAGGAAATAAAGTGTGGGGAGAACACTGCCCATGTTATGTCCCTGCAGACACCTGGGGTTTGCACAGGGACAAGGGACACACACAGGATGGCAGGGTCCCCCTCCCCCATGTGCACAAGCAGTATAGGTGATGTCAGGTTCTGTGAAGCAGTCTTCCAAAATACACAGTGTGTGTGTATGTGTGTATCTCAGTATGAGTGTCAGTGTGTGTGTTTGTGTGTGTCTCAATATCAGTGTGTTTGTGCCTCTGCCTCAGTATGAGTGTCAGTGTGTGTTTGTGTGTGTCTGAGTATCAGTGTGTGTGTCTCAGTATGAGTGTCAGTGTGTGTGTGTTTGTGTGTCTCAGTATCAGTGTGTGTGTGTGTGTGTGTGTGTGTGTGTGTGTCTCAGTGTGTGTGTTTGTGTGTGTGTCTCAGTATCAGTGTGTGTGCCTCTGCCTCAGTATGAGTGTCAGTGTTTGTGTGTGTCTCAATATCTGTGTGTGTGTGCCTCTGCCTCAGTATGCATGTTAGTGTGTGTGTGTGTGTGTGTGTGTGTGTGTGTGTTGTGTCTCAGTATCAGTGTGTGTGCCTCAGTATGAGTGTCAGTGTGTGTTTGTCTCAGTATGAGTGTCTGTGTGAGTCTGCCTCAGTATGAGTGTCAGTTTGTGTGTGCCTCAGTGTGAGTGTCTGTGTGCATCTAACTCAGTTTGAGTGTCAGTGTGTGAGCCTCAGTATGAGTGTGTGTGTGTGTGTGTGTGTGTACATCTGGCTCAGTATGAGTGTCAGTGGGTTTGTCTCAGTATGAGTGTTTATGTGCCTCAGTATGATTGTGTGTGTGTGCCTCTGCCTCAGTATGAGTGTGTGTGTGCCTCTGCCTCAGTATGAGTGTCATTGTGAGTGTGTGTGTGTGTGTGTGTGTGTGTGTGTGTGTGTGTGTGTGTGTGTGTGTGTCTGCCTCAATGTGGCCAATAGGGGGTGGGTTTTTTTTGTTGCTTTATTTATTTTTTTGCCGGGGGGTGAGGGGGGGGGGGGGGGGGGCTGAAGTTTTGTCTGGGGTGCCTAGAAAGCTTGCACCAGCCCTGACTGTAGGTGCCTATGTTGTACTTTGCAGGAAACAACTCTGCTTTGTTCAACTCCTCCTACTCTCCAGCTAGTTCACAGTTAAAAGATGTCTTTATATAATGGTCCAACTGGAACTTTAAAATAAATAAGGTAACATACAGTACTGTAGTTACATAACATTTCCCAGAAAAATTTGACATTGAAATTCTTAGTCTCTGCTTTGTGAACTGTTACAAAGTAATTTAATTGGTTTGTGTATATTTTTAACATTTCATTCATTTTTAGTACTTCTAAGAATTCCTTATTTTGTATCATGTTCATGTACAGAAAGTACATTAACACAGTCACTCTTCCTGAGTGTGTTAGTCATACGAAGCAATAGCTAGTTCAGAGTCATAGCAATGGCTATGTAAATCAGCTTTCCAGACAACCCAGTGCTTTTAGCGAGACATAAGATCTATTTCCCAAGTTCACACATGGAACTCCAGGCTCGAGAGGAATGGGCCAGAGATTGTCCATCTATTCATGCATTCTATTGAACTTCAAAGAAACTCCAGAAAGACACTACATCAAAGGCTAGAGGAATAGCTCTGCATTATTATCAGCTTCCAGCAAACCTCACCTGCTAGGTGATAAAAGGAGCCAGATATGTGAAGTTTGCAGAAAAAAAAAAGAAATGTAGTAAAATTCAAGGGCTTTGCAGAATGACCAGGTGCTGGCTGCTCTTGTATTAAAAAGTAGTTAGGGTTAAAGATTAATTGTACCCTACACAAAAATGTACAGGTTTAAAATAGCATAATGCAAAAATGGAATCTGCTACAGAAATGTCAACAGAACAGCTAGTTTCCAGGTAACAAGCATTACATGCAAAGTAAGAACACTGCAAGATTTGTATTACTGAGGTTCAGGGTTGGGAAAAAGCAGCAACGGTGATAAGCCATATATAGTGATCAACTGATGATAGGCTGGCTTAGGGGTAGATTGGGACGGAAAACCAGCCCGGGAAATTCATGGAATCAGCCCTAATGGGGGTGCAGTCTGATGAGGGGAAGGGATCTGTTGAGGGGGGCAGGATACCTCCTCATAGGATTAGGAACTAAAAGTGACCCTGTAAAATTTAGTAGAAGTGGCCCAATATGGGCAGCACAAGTGGTATAACGTACCGTGTATCCATGGCAGCATCACTGGATGGCAGAGTTGCTGTACTGCAGAGATGGAATAACAGAATGAATGAGGACAATGCAGTGTACTGTACTGAGTGAGTGGGCTGCCTGTCATGTGAGTGGTGGGGCCATATGAAAACACACAAAACAGGCCCCACAGACACATCAGCCTACCAGGAATCTTTCTAGTGAGTCCTATTGCCAATCTACCTCTGGGCTGTACTGTAGATGCACACTGCTACTCTCTTTTGCAATATAACAGTGCATTAACAATTGTGCTATATTATTGTCCATTACATTTTAGGCGCATGCTGACAGGATCATGTATCAAGGGCCGGATTAAGGGCCACATGGGACTGAAAATGTTCAATGACCTATTGTGAGAAGCAGAGGAGCTGTGACCAGGGCTGTGTGGGTGTGGCCAGAGCCATGTGGGTGTGTACAATCCTTACCCTATCAGCACAATGTCTCCCTAAGTACATCAAAATCGAAAAATGTGATAATTTTGTGAGAACAGAATTACAGTTTTAATACTTATGAGTTATGGCAGACTATATAGCCAGCTGGGTAGCTGGTCATTATCATTCTACCTTGATGATGTGCCCATTGTTATATGGAGGCCTGGAGCTATAGGGGTATATGCAATTGCGGTCGAATTCCCGAAATTGTCGAATTTCGGGTCATTTTCGACCAAAAAAAAAAATCTCCTATGCAATTCAGTGCTTTCCGACCAAAAAACGGACTTTCAAAATTCGACTTTTTGAAATTCGAATTTTTGCAAATTCGACTTTTCTGCAATGATACAAGTGCTGCAATTCGACCAAAGCATATTCAATTCAAGTTTGGAAATTCGACAGCAGGGCTTTTAGACAGCAAATTCGTCATTTTCAATCCGCCACACTTTGGAGGGTGAAAACAAATAAAAAAATTTTAAACATGTTTTTTTTTGTGTTTTTTTGGGGGGGAATAGCAGATCTATTTATATTAGAAGGGATTAGGTACTTTTTTTTTTTTTTTTGGAGGCACAAATATTATTTATATATTTTTTAAAATATTATTTTTTTAATTTTTTTTTTTTAATGCTGGAACGGTAAAATCATAAAAAAAATGGCGTGGGGTCCCCCCTCCAAAGCATAACCAGCCTCGGGCTCTTCGAGCTGGTCCTGGTTCTAAACATGCGGGGAAAAAATTGACAGGGGATCCCCCGTATTTTTAAAACCAGCACCGGGCTCTGCGCCTGGTGCTGGTGCCAAAAATACGGGGGACAAAAAGAGTAGGGGTCCCCCGTATTTTTAACACCAGCATCGGGCTCCACTAGCTGGACAGATAATGCCACAGCCGGGGGTCACTTTTATGCCGTGCCCTGCGGCCGTGGCATTAAATATCCAACTAGTCACCCATGGCCGGGGTACCCTGGGGGAGTGGGGACCCCTTCAATCAAGGGGTCCCCCCCCCAGCCACCCAAGGGCCAGGAGTGAAGCCCGAGGCTGTCCCCCCCCATCCAATGGGCTGCGGATGGGGGGGCTGATAGCCTTTTGTGATAATAAAAAGATATTGTTTTTTCCAGTAGTACTACAAGTCCCAGCAAGCCTCCCCCGCAAGCTGGTACTTGGAGAACCACAAGTACCAGCATGCGGGAGAAAAACGGGCCCGCTGGTACCTGTAGTACTACTGGGAAAAAAATACCCAAATAAAAACAGGACACACACACCGTCGACAGTAAAACTTTATTACACACTACCGACACACACATACTTACCTATGTTCACACGCCGACATCGGTCCTCTTCTCCATGTAGAATCCACGGATACCTGAAAAGAAAAGATCAATATACTCACTTCAGCCATGGTCCAGAGATACATCCACGTACTTGGCAAAAAAACAAACCGCAAATACCCGACCACCGGACTGAAAGGGGTCCCATGCTGACACATGGGACACCTTTCCACGAATGAGACCTGTCAGTGACAGCTGTCACAGACAGGTCTCTAAGCCAATCAGGAAGCGCAACTTCGTTGCGCTCACCTGATTGGCTGAGCGCTGTCTGTACTGTGACAGCGCATCGCACAGCTCCCTCCATTATATTCAATGGTGGGAACTTAGCGGCTAGCGGTAAGGTCACCCGCCGGTCAGCGGCTGACCGGCGGGTGACCCCACCGCTACCCGCAAAGTTCCCACCATTGAAAGTAATGGAGCGGCTTTGCGATGTGCTGTCACAGTACAGACAGCGCACAGCCAATCAGGTGAGCGCCACGGAAGTAGCGCTTCCTGATTGGCTGAAGGGACGTCAGTGACAGGAGTCACGTGATGTCCCGGCATTCGGGAGAAAGGGGTCTGATGTGAAAACATTGGACCCCTTTCATTAGTCCGCTGGATCGGTGTTCGTTTTTTTTTTTTGCCAAGTACGTGGATTATCTCTCTGGACGTGGATGTACCTCTGGACGCTGGAAGGTGAGTATAATTTTTTTACAGGTACCTCGGATCGTCGGAGACCGTGGCAGTCGGCGTGTCAACATAGGTAAGTATGTGTGTGTCGGCGTATGAAATAAAGTTTTACTATCAAGGTGTGTGTCTCCTGTTTTTATTTGGGTATTTTTTCCCCAGTAGTACTACAGGTACCAGCGGGCCCGTTTTTCTCCCGCATGCTGGTACTTGTGGTTCTCCAAGTACCAGCTTGCGGGGGAGGCTTGCTGGGACTTGTAGTACTACTGGAAAAAACAATATCTTTTTATTATCACAAAAGGCTATCAGCCCCCCCATCCGCAGCCCATTGGATGGGGGGGGACAGCCTCGGGCTTCACCCCTGGCCCTTGGGTGGCTGGGGGGGGGGACCCCTTGATTGAAGGGGTCCCCACTCCCCCAGGGTACCCCGGCCAGGGGTGACTAGTTGGATATTTAATGCCACGGCCGCAGGGCGCTGTATAAAAGTGACCCCCGGCTGTGGCATTATCTGTCCAGCTAGTGGAGCCCGATGCTGGTGTTAAAAATACGGGGGACCCCTACTCTTTTTGTCCCCCGTATTTTTGGCACCAGCACCAGGCGCAGAGCCCGGTGCTGGTTTTAAAAATACGGGGGATCCCTGCCCAATTTTTCCCCTGCATTTTTAGAACCAGGACCAGCTCGAAGAGCCCGAGGCTGGTTATGCTTTGGAGGGGGGACCCCACGCCATTTTTTTTCCGGGTTTTTCCCGTTTTTTCCCGTTTTTTAAAATCGCGGCAAAATCCGCCAAATCGGCCGATTTTCGCCCGCGACTCTGGCGAATCCGTTTTTTATTGAATATGGTGAATTCCGGAAGCCACCTTCCGGAATTCACCTGGCGAATTTGGTCGAATTAAAAAACGGCGAAAATTGCCGCGAATTCGACCGCAATTGCATATACCCCATAGTCCATCCATTCCATTATTAATCTGGCCCTGCATGAATCAACTCTATAGTTGAGCAAAATACACTAGTCCTCCTGGAATGTAATTTTTGGATCCAGCAACGAACTGACCAGCTGTGTGCTTTGGCAGAATGACCATCTAGCAGACCAGTTTTGACATCTATGCTGAACACTACAGGAAGTTATTTTTCCACTTATTAGAAAGCAATGTAGAGCATACTTACCTTTCAGTTTCTCCTCTCCGGGAGAAGCCAGGAGAGGAGACAATGTAGGAGACTTCAGGGGCGGGGCTGGGAAGTGATATCATCAAGCCCCACCCCAGATTGGGAAAATGCTGCAATTTGCGGGTCCGCGGGAAGGGGGCAGGGCTAAAATGACACGTGAGACCTGCCTACTCTTCCGGGGGTGCGGGGGAGTACCGCAAAAAATGGGAGCCTCCCGCAGCTTCCGGGAGAGTAGGCAAGTATGATGTAGAGTAGATAAGAGTGTCTTGATCTTGTATCTCTTGAGTTAGAAGCAGTTGTGTAACAATAGGAGTTTCTGCAGCTACCAGCCACAATTTCCATGTACAGTACACTGAGCAGTACTTGTGGGCAGGTGCTTCAACCGCTGGTGCTGCAGTTCATAAATTAAAAAGCCAAGAGCACACAGTACAGTTATAATAACTGCTTACAACAAACTATGTCATTGGTTATTAATGATAGCATTTATTACTGTTGAATAAATTCCGGTAGATCACTAAAGAAACTAAACTGCTGCAGTGATAATTGATAATAGGGAATATGTAAGAGATGTGTTAGCTGACGTGGTTGCATAATATGATTGTAGTAAAACCAAAGGTTCCCCATGTAATTACGGGTTTGGTATGATATCCTGCCGCACAGGATGCTGATTGTCAGTATACCCACATTGGCATCCCTAGCGGTAGAATGGTGGCAGAGGGGCAACCGAAACAAAGCCCCTTTGCGGGCTCGATGGCGAGCTACGTTCGCCACAGGTTCTATTCTACCTCTATGGGTGTCATGGGCACCCATACAGGGGGAAACACCTACCTCGCCAGTGTACCTGTCAGGATCTCGGTGTCGGTATTGTGACAGCCGGGATCCCGATGAGCGGTATGCTACCCGCATAACATACTTACTACCCTCATGCCTGATGTCATGTGATTGGAGTGTGCCTGCTAAAATCCAGTTGACACCACGGCAGCATTGCAATTGAAATATTCTAGGTTACATTGGATTGAGTTTAAGCATGATGCCCCAAGGATTGGCTTTAAAAGACAGTTAATTTTTGTAGTGTTCCCTTTAGGTTACAATGTTTTACAGTATGACTGCTTAACTGTTTTTTAAAAGGACTACAGCATGGTTTGCGACCATTTTTTTTAAATAACATATTTCTTTATTCACAGTAGACACTGTATTAGCCTGGTGCAAACATACTTTCCTACACCGATGGCATTAAAACAGTCTATAAGCTGAAAGATTTCCTGACAAGTGCTGACTTGCTATTTATCTCCAGGTAACTCTCCGCCATTGGTTCAGTTATGGTAGATGACCTGCAGGTGCCGTGGAATCAAGACAATAAGAGCTTCAGTGGTTTATTCCTAAACACCATTAAAGCCTTATAACCTGTATCTATGATTAACCAACTGAAACCAGTTATTTACTTATACGGAACCACTTATTGTTAAACCACTTTCAGACAAGGTGCACATACTTAAATTTGCGGATGACATTGCCATCATAGGGCTTATTAGTTGGAATGACGACTCAGAATTCATATTCGAAGTAAGTAGGCTAGAGAAATGGAGCCAGGATAATCATTAAATTCTTAACGTTACAAAGACAAAAGAGATGATCTTGGACTTTAGGACAACCCATCGGTACATTTACAGTCCTTTGGTTCTGGACAAGCAAGACGTCGAGACAGTGACATCCTTTAAATTCTTGGGTATGATCATATCTAATGATTTGTCATGGTATTGCCATATTGACAATGCCATAAAGAAAGCTCAACAACGGTTATATTTTTTAAGGAAACTGCGTTCTGCAGGAATATCTGAGCCAATTTTAGTCAACTTTTACTCTTGTACTATTGAGAGTGTGCATACTTACGGAATTTCCGTTTGGTATGGAAATTGTAATGTAGCAGAGCGTAAATCGCTTGATAGAATTGTTAAAACTGCGGGAAGAATAGTCGGTTTATCATTGCCAAATATCCAGACCATTTATGAAAAGAGGCTCCTTAAGAAGGCCAGGAGTATACTGAGTGATGAAACTCATCCCAATCACAGGGTATTTACCCTACTTCCTTCTAAATTACGTTATAGGTCTTTGTTGTGTAAGACTAGTAGACTGAAATGTAGTTTTTTTCTTAAAGCGATTAGTATGCTAAACGGTTTTGAGGGTAGATAGGAGTTGTACCTGCTTACGTGTCCACTTGTGTTCTTATGGGTTTTAAAAATATTTTTTGGTGTTTTATTGGCATTTGTATTCTTGTGATATCTGCTTGTTCATTCGGAAATCTCATTGTTTGTTCACATGTGAATATCTAATGATAATAAACTAAACTCAAACTCAAACTTTAAACACAGGTACTTAAGGGAAGACTTAACACTATAACTAACGACACTGGCACAATAAATGAGACTGACACATAAAACGGCTTGGCTTAAAGGTCACAGCTATTTATTCCAATTGCAATTAACCTGATGAGGTAAAGGTGGCCAGGAGACGCTGCAATCTCAATACCAGCCTTAAATAGTGTATCACACCCTATGGGACGACTAACACGTCCCCCTCACCACGCCTCCTGGGCCAAGACTGAGCGCTCCCGCGCGAAGAACGCCCAGGTCCCCCGCACAAAGCAGGACAAACTTGCCAAGTAATCAGAGGGTAGGTTCCCCACAATGACATCTTGCGCCACAGAAGGCCATGAGACTGCAGCGTTCTCCCGCCAAGCTGCTCCTTCCCTGAATGGAAAAGAAGCAACAACAAGCAGTGACAACATGGTATTGGGCGGGCGGGTATTACTCTGAATGCAGAAAAAATAGGTTGTCCTAAGAGACCACGCCCCTTAAATAACCCTAACCAGAAACACCTCTCTTTCAATGCCAATAGGTTGCCAACTTTTGACTGACAGTCAACACCAGAACTCTAATTCTGCCCAGCAACAAGGCTGTCACACTCAACCAATAGAAAAAAAAACCTAGGATTCTTATACATCCTCATTGCTATGCAGAATTTGTCTGCTTTACAGTACTTTACATGTGTAAAAAACATTGCTCTTTAGGGTTATAGCACATACAGGTTGTATAAGGAAAGGTAAATTGTCTGTGCTAATAAACCTGAAATAATTTAATCAGTGTGTAAGAATAATAATTTATTTAATAGAATATTACATACAGTATATAAGAAATTAAAATATTTGTTCTAACAAGTATTCCCACTTTAGAATGCATCCATCATAATGAACACAAAAACATTGTAGCAAGACATTTCTTTAAAAGTAACAATGTATTACTGTCAATCAGGCAGAGGCGATCGCTGGGCGGGAGGGGGGCGGCGACAGGGAAACGGAGGTGGGGTGTGTGGTGTGGGCGTGATTGAGTGGCTGCATGATGTCACATGACGTCACATGCAGCCGCTGCGATTATAAAGATGGCGGTGGCCCTCCTGCCGTCGCTACCAGGCTGCGCCGAGAGGAGGTAGCCATATTTTCTGCGATCATTCTGAAATTACGGTGCAAGTGCAATTTCAGCATGGTAACGGTGGGCAGCGTGGTTAGCATGCTGGGCAGCCTTGCCCTGTGATGGGCGGCACCAAGCATGTGAGCAAAAGGATTGCAAATTCTGCTAAATTACCAATTTCCCCTACTGCCTGGATGTTTAAGACCTGGTGGCATCCTAAGTAGCGGTGTGTGTATAAAATACTAAGAGAACAATGGGTCGTTCTTATAGGCAGAAGACCCTTCCTAGTGGCTCTAGGGTTCTTTTGTAATCATGCAGGAATTCTATAACAGACCGCTAGTATGGATGTCACTGCTTTGCTCTACTGGACTGAAAGATGTGATTGCTGGGAGAAGTATTACAGTTGTAGAAGGCAATCGCCTTTTAGTGGTCTGACTTCTTATAAGGCAAGGTAGTAGATTAATCAGCAAAGAAAGGCATCAGTAGTGGTGGAATCATGGGGTACTTTTATGTTTGGTTAAGGTTCAATACACAAAGAGCATTTTATTTTTATACCTAATATCTTTATGAATTTAAATATGAAAACTTACAGATTTCTAGTTGGATTTGTGTTTACCAATGAGGTAATTCATTGAAAACTGAGAGAGTATGTGACAGAGAGAAGAGTGAAAGAGGAAAGTGAGAGAGAGTATTAGAGACAGGAAGATGAAAGTGAAGGAGAATTAAAGAGCGAGAGGGAGAATGAGATTGTGTGAGAGCGTAAGAGTGAGAGAGGAATGTGAAACATGACCACAGAGAGAGCTAGTGTGTCTGTGCATGTGTGTCTGTGCATATGTGTGCGTGTGTGTGTGTGTGTGTGTGTGTGTGTGTGTGTGTGTGTGTGTGTGTGTGTGCTATATTAGAAAATTTAGACAATAGACCACAAGCGCTCCACAAATAGAACCAGTTCACCCTCTGTTCACCACAGATAGAGATAGAATCAAAAAAAGGAGAATAATACCGTCCTTGTTATGAGGTATCAACTTCACAATTGATTGAAGGTATATTCAAAATATTTCTTTAAGGTGTACCATCTGTAATAAACTGTGTCCCCTTTATATAATCTGAGAGCTGGTTGGTTTTTGCTCATAAAGGGGAACACATTAAAAACATGGATAGTGCAAATTATCGTTTTAAAAACACACAGGTTTTAATGACAATGACACACTTACAAACATAGAAGATAAAAGCGCATATCACAGAATTCCCTCTCAGGCAATAGCAGCAGTTTTGTGGAAAGTCCTCATCTATCCCAGATGGAGTTTTGGGTTGTCTGTACCGAGCTCCGGAACAAGGAAACAGCAGGATCTCCAGAAAACAGCACTGAGATGGGGTGATGACAAGTGGGAGAGCAGCACGCTTAACGCGTTTTAGACATCATCGTCCTTCGTCAGAAGCGTATCCTGCTGCTCTCCTTATTCTCCCTTTATACCCTATACTAATACAGAGATCACCTGTACTAAATCACCGCTAATCGGCTGACTGATCACGGCGCCGGTGTAGTCCTCAGCCGCCCGTCACTTCCGAGTCAGCTGTGCGTTCCATTTGCTTCCTGGTGCGCTCCGCCGACCGGAAGTGGTCATCACGATCCGGAAGTGGTGCTCCGTCATTTATTTTTGCGTTCCACTCTTTAGCTGGAGTATTCAGGCGGCGATCAGACCTTCCCTCCTTTAGATAGGGACAATCTAATTCCATGGGCTACACAACTTTCACTTCATGATCATTAATAACAGTGTGCCTCAAAAACCAAAAAAGTATAATTATACATACAGTAAAATATAATTCATATAAGATTCCTATGATTAAAATATAGATTAAAACATGTACATAAAGAAGAACATACAAGTGAAGAAGAAATTCCCTGATAAAAGAATGCCATGAGTGATGAGGGAAAACAATCTATATCTCAGGTTAAGAAACATTTTAATTCAAAATCCCCATTCAGACCCCTGGGGACCAGGGTATCTAGATGGTAGACCCATCTCATCTCTGCTTGAGATAGGCGTTTCTCCACATTCCTATTTTTCCAATGGGGTAGGATTAACTGAATTCCCCAAAAGCCCTTTATTCTACATTCATTGGACTCATGGCACTCCCCAGGGGTCAGGCTGACGAGATCACAGTGCAACACTGCGATGTGGACCTTTTTGCCCAGCTTTCTCTGCCTGGCAGTGTGATCAGCTATGTGTGTCCGATGGACACACAAGCTGATCACTGCTTAAAAAAAAAGAAAAAAAATAAGAATTTACTCACCGGTAATTCTATTTCTCGTAGTCCGTAGTGGATGCTGGGAACTCCGTAAGGACCATGGGGAATAGACGGGCTCCGCAGGAGACTGGGCACTCTAAAAGAAAGATTAGGTACTATCTGGTGTGCACTGGCTCCTCCCTCTATGCCCCTCCTCCAGACCTCAGTTAAGGAAACTGTGCCCGGAAGAGCTGACACAACAAGGAAAGGATTTGGAATCCAGGGTAAGACTCATACCAGCCACACCAATCACACCGTACAACTTGTGATAACCATACCCAGTTAACAGTATGAACAACAACTGAGCCTCATTTAATGGATGGCTCATAACAATAACCCTTTAGTTAAGCAATAACTATATACATGTATTGCAGAGAGTCCGCACTTGGGACGGGCGCCCAGCATCCACTACGGACTACGAGAAATAGAATTACCGGTGAGTAAATTCTTATTTTCTCTGACGTCCTAGTGGATGCTGGGAACTCCGTAAGGACCATGGGGATTATACCAAAGCTCCCAAACGGGCGGGAGAGTGCGGATGACTCTGCAGCACCGCATGAGCAAACTCAAGGTCCTCCTCAGCCAGGGTATCAAACTTGTAGAACTTAGCAAACTTGTTTGACCCGACCAAGTAGCAGCTCGGCAAAGCTGTAAAGCCGAGACCCCTCGGGCAGCCGCCCAAGAAGAGCCCACCTTCCTTGTGGAATGGGCTTTCACCATTTTGGATGCGGCACTCCAGCCGCAGAGTGAACCAGCTGAATCGTGCTATAGATCCAGCGAACAATAGTCTGCTTCGAAGCAGGAGCGCCAACCTTGTTGGCTGCATACAGAATAAACAGCGAGTCAGACTTTCTGACTCCCGCCTTTCTGGAAACATAAATTTTCAAAGCCCGGACTACGTCCAGCAACTTGGAATCCTCCAAGTCCCTAGTAGCCGCAGGCACCACAATAGGCTGGTTCAAAGGAAACGATGATACCACCCTAGGAAGAAATTGGGGACGAGTCCTCAATTCTGCCCTGTCCATATGGAAGATCAGATAAGGGTTTTTACATGACAAAACCGCCAATACTGACACACGCCTAGCCGAAGCTAAGGCCAATAGCATGACCACTTTCCACGTGAGATATTTTAGCTCCATGGTCTTAAGTGGCTCAAACCAGTGGGATTTCAGGAAATCCAACACAACGTTAAGATCCCAAGGTGCCATCGGTGGCACAAAAGGAGGCTGAATATGCAGCACCCCCGGAACAACGTCTGAACTTCAGGCAGTGAAGCCAGTTCATGTTTAGAGAAAATGTATAGGGCCGAAATCTTGACCTTTATGGATACTAATTTTAGGCCCATAGTCACTCCTGACTGTAGGAAGTGCAGGAATCGACCCCGCTGGAATTCCTCTGTAGGGCCTTCCCGGCCTCACACCAAGCAACCTATTTTCGCCATATACAGTGAAAAAGTCTTGCTGTCACGTCTTTCCTAGCCTTTATCAGCATAGGAATAACTGCATCTGGAATGCCCTTTTCCGCTAGGATCCGGCGTTCAACCGCCATGCCGTCAAATGCAGCCGCGGTAAATTTTGGAACAGACAGGGCCCCTGTTGCAACATGTCCTGTCTGAGAGGCAGAAGCCCTGATTCCTCTGAGAGCATTTCCTGCAGCTCCGGGTACCGAGTCCTTCTTGGCCAATTCGGAGCAAAGAATATTGTTTTCACTCCTCCTTTTATTACAATCCTCAGCCCTTGGGTATGAGAGGAAGAGGAGGGAATACAGAGACCGACTGGAACACCCACGGTGTTACTAGTGCGACCACAGCTATCACCTGAGGGTCCCTTGACCCGGCGTAAAACCTTTTTTAGCTTTTTATTGAGGTGGGACGCCATCTAGTCCACCTTAGGCAGTTCCCATCAATTTGCAAACTGCGTGAAGACTTCCTGATGAAGTCCCCACTTTCCCAGGTGGAGGTCGTGCCTGCTGAGGAAGTCTGCTTCCCAGATGTCCACTCCCGGGAACGAACACTGCTGACAGTGCGCTTACTTGATTCTCCGCCCAGCGAAGAATTCTGGTGGCTTCTACCCTCGCCACCCTGCTCCTTGTGCCGCCTTGGCGGTTTACATGAACCCCTGCGGTCTGACTGGATCAGAACCGGTTGGTCGCGAAGCAGGATCTCCGCTTGACTTAGGGCATTGTATATGGCCCTTAGTTCCAGGATATTGATGTGAAGGCAAGTCAGTTGACTTGACCACAGACCTTGGAAATTTCTTCCCTGTGTAACTGCCCCCCACCCTCGGAGGCTTGCATCCGTGGTCACCAGGATCCAGTCCTGAATGCTGAATCTGCGGCCCTCGAGAAGGTGAGCACTGTGCAGCCACCACAGGAGAGACACCCTGGCCCTGGGGGATAGGGTGATTAACCGATGCCTCTGAAGAGGTGATCCGGACCACTTGTCCAGTAAGTCCCAGTGGAAGGTCCTCGCATGGAACCTGCCTAAGGGGATGGCCTCGTATGATGTCACCATCTTTCCCAGGACTTGAGTGCAGTGATGCACTGACACCTGTTTTGGTTTTAATAGATTCCTGACCAGTGTCATGAGCTCCTGAGCTCTCTCTATCGGGAGATAACCCTTTTCTGGTCTGTGCCTAGGGTCGTGCCTAGGAGAGGCAGATGAGCTATAGGAAACAACTGCGACTTTGGAACATATAGAATCCAGCCGTGTTGCCGTTACACTTCCAGAGAAAGTGATACGCTGTTCAGCAACTGCTCTCTTGATCTCGCTTTTATGAGGAGATCCTCCAAGTACGTGATAATAGTGACACCTTGCTTCCGCAGGAGCACAATCATATCCGCCATTACCATGGTGAATATTCTCGAGGCCATGAAGAGACCAAACGGCAACATCTGAAATTGGTAATGACCATCCCGTACCGCAATTCTGAGGTACGCCTAATGAGGTGGATAAATGGGGACCTGAAGGCATGCATCCCTTATGTCCCGATTCACAATAAAGTCTCCCCCATTTTAGGCTTGCACTGACCGCTCTTAGCGATTCCATCTTGAACTTGAACCTTCTCAGGTATATGTTCAGGGATTTTTAATTCAATATGGGTCTAACCGAACCATCTGGTTTCGGGATTACAACATGGTCTAATAATAATACCCTCTTGTTGAAGGAGGGGACCCTTGACCACCACCTGTTAAAGATACAATTTGTGAATTGCAGATAACACTGGCTCCCTCTCTTGGAGGGAAGCCCGCAGGGCCATCGGTAAGGGGGCATCTTCTCACAGTCCAGCTTGTATCCCTGAGACACAATATCTATTGCCCAGGGATCGAACAGGGAGTGAACCCACTTGTGGCTGAACTTACGAAGGCGTGTCCCCACCGGGCCTAGCTCCGCCTGTGGAGCCCCAGCGACATTGGTGGATTTTTGTAGGGGCCGGGGAGGACTTCTGTTCCTGGGAACTAGCTGCCCGGCTCTGACAAGAAAGGACGCCCAGAGACCAGGCCCGAGAACCCTTCTCCACACAATCCTCAGCCTTCCATATGCCTCTTAAGTCGGCATCATCTGTCCAATGCATATTCCACAGGACACGTCAAGCAGAGATCGACATAGCTTTGACTCTAGGACCCAGTATACTCATGTCTCTTTGGGCATGCTTTATAACTATATATCTATCACTTAAGACAGCATCTTTAATATATTTATATTGCATACTAGGGTCTCATCTCTGCTGATAAGGTACCTGTCCACGCTGCCACAGCGCTATAAACCCATGCCGACCCAATCGCCGGTCTGGGTAGTATACTAGAATGTGCATGCTATCTGCAGGATCCCTGAGAATAGCAAGTGCTACCATCTGTGCAAACAGGACACCCCGGGGGAAGATTCTCAACATATCCTGGCCCTAGTGGGGAAAGGATATAGCCTGAGAATTCTCTAGTGGGAAGCTGCCATCTCTTGTCTGGAAATTCCCGCTCTTTTTCCTCATGAGAGGAGGGAAATTTACCTCAGCATTCTTCCCCTTAAACATGTGTACTCTCGTGTCAGGGACAGATGAGTCATCAGTGATATGCAAATCATCTATTATTTCAATAATCATATATTGAATACCTTATAGCCATCTTGGCTGTAACTTTGCATTATCGTAGTCGACAGTGGAGTTAAACTCCATGTCGATACCAGTGTTTGTTATTATGGATAGTGAGTATTTAGAGACTCTGAAGGTCTCTGTGACATAGGGACAGATATGGTTAGATTTCCTGTCTGTTCCCTATCCTTTTGTGCAATAAATTCACCTTAGCACTTACACATATCCAAACAGGTGTCTGCATTGTCGACGGAGACACCCTCTCACACACATATCCGCTCTATCACGTCCTTAGAGGAGCCTTTTACCTCAGACATGTCGACACACGCGTACCGACACACCACACACACAGGGGATGCTCTTTTTGAGGACAGTTCCCCCACATAGCCCTTTGGAGAGACAGAGAGAGAGTATGCCAGCACACACCCCAGCGCTATATAACCCAGGGATTACACTACAACTCAGTGTTTACCCAGTAGCTGCTGTATATAAAAAATTTTGCGCCTAAATTTATGTGCCCCCCCTCTCTTTTCACCCTTTGTGTACCGGGATACTGCCGGGGAGAGCCTGGGGAGCTTCCTTCCAGCGGAGCTGTGAAGAGAAAATGGCGCTTGTGTGCTGAGGAAGAAGGCCCGGCCCCCTCAGCGGCGGGCTTCTGTCCTGTTTCTGACTAAAAATGGCGGGGGTTTTACACATATACAGTTTTCCAGACTGTATTATGTGTATATATTGCCAAAAGGTATACTTATTGCTGCCCAGGGCGCCCCCCAGCGCCCTGCACCCTACAGTGACCGGAGTGTGTGGTGTGCAGTGGGAGCAATGGCGCACAGCTGCAGTGCTGTGCGCTACCTTAATGAAGACCGGAGTCTTCTGCCGCCGATTTTATCTCCTTCTTCGGTCTTCTGGCTCTGCAAGGGGGACGGCGGCGCGGCTCCGGGAACGGACGATCGAGGTCAGGCCCTGTGTTCGAACCCTCTGGAGCTAATGGTGTCCAGTAGCCTAAGAAGCACAAGCTAGCTGCACGCAGGTAGGTTTGCTTCTCTCGTCTCAGTCCTACGTAGCAGTGAGTCTGTTGTCAGCAGATCTCACTGAAAATAAAAAACCTAACAAATACTTTCTTTCTAGCAAGCTCAGGAGAGCCCACTAGGTGCATCCAGCTCTGGCCGGGCACAGATTCTAACTGAGGTCTGGAGGAGGGGCATAGAGGGAGGAGCCAGTGCACACCAGATAGTACCTAATCTTTCTTTTAGAGTGCCCAGTCTCCTGCGGAGCCCGTCTATTCCCCATGGTCCTTACGGAGTTCCCAGCATCCACTAGGACGTCAGAGAAAAGTAAAACAAACCCCCAAAACACATACTCCCCTGTCCAGGAGCCGGTGTCCGCTGCTCCGGTGAGCGCTGCTGGGCACTGGGTCCACCATATGTTGTGCTGTGACCCCGGTGCAGTAAAGTGACGCTGCAATGTGGCAGGACACTGTACAGCACCGGGGGTCACAGCGCAGAAGAAGAACCTGGCGCCCAGCAGTCTCCTGAAGCACCAGACACTGGCTCCTGAAGTGGTAAGTATAAAATCCGGGGTGAGGGGGCTCTTTTGCGAACAGGAGTAGTCGCGACGGGGGAAGGGAACCCGGTGGCGGTGACATCGGGGTATTTTTTTGGAAAAATACCCTAATGATGCTGCGGAGAGGCATCGCAGGGACAGAGCTTGACCTGAAACTCTGTACTTGCATACGATAATTCATACATCCATGCAATGTACGCAATTATCACAGTGCGAGTTGGGTCGAGTTTATCACCTGTCACCCGCACCATCAGATGAGGATGGTGATAAATAGACCCCTTAGAGAGAGAAGACTGAGAGGGAAGTAAAAGATAATGAGAAATAGAGAGATAGGGGGAGAGAGAGAGAGAGAAGAGAAAGAAAGAAAAAGAAAGAAAAATAAAAAAGAGAGGGAGAGTGAATTAAAAAAAAAAGTGTACAGGGTTAATTATTATCCCATTATCAAAAGACCTAATAAATTGTGGAACAGATTACATGAATAAAAGATCAATAAAATTGTTGGGCACTAATATAAGATGGTAAATTTATGATGACTAATTAAATGTAACTTCTCTTCCTTCATAGTTTCATAGATGGAGTTATGTGCAATTTTTCCCTTTCCTTTTTATGAGCGTGCTGTATAATTTATTATGGACGTAAACTAATACAAATGCACCCACAGAGCACGATTCAAACAGAATTGTACTTTTATATTTGTAGTGTTCAAGAAATGTGTGAGAACATACCTAGCACATTTAAAATGAAGGCATGGTGCGGAATAGAAAGCTCTTGGCAGGAAACTGGTACCTCAGAAAATTTAAAGGGCACCTGTCACCTTCACGCAGTAGACGCAGCCATTATAAGGGAGGCACCAAAATGAGTGATAATGTTATTATCATATTTGTTATTTTTGTCTGTCCCTAAAATGATATTGCTTGGTACCGGAGCATTCACAGTGTGTAAGTATGTCAGATTCACTCCGCAATTGGGCATATTGTCAACACTGGCTTAGGCACATGGGCATAACTATCATGGTTGCAGGGTCTGCTGTGCACACAGTCCCCTGACAGCACTGCATACTGTTCACCCAAAAATGATAAATATTTACCTTTTCGTTGGCTATGCAGAAATTACCTGTAAAATGGTATGGCTCCATACTCCCGTAGATCAGCACTTGCATAGAATACTAGACTGGCACAGTTCAAAAGTCTGCTCACATCCAGATAAAAAGGGGGGGAGGGGGCTCCCAACCAGAGCAGAGCAGTGGTGAGCAATGGTAAATGGACACCCCTTTCATGCAGTGCTCGGAGTAGGCTAGGGGGTAGTGAGAGCAGCACTATGCCAAAGTGCTGGGTTGTCCCAGTGTGACAAAGAAAGGGGACATGGCAAGCGGTCACACCTTCTAAAATGACACACATGAGGCCACACTCCCTTTCTACAAGACTCTGCCTCTTTTTCAGATTCCTGATTTCCCATTATGAAAAGTTGGAAGGTATGCTATATACATCCCTGATCAGACCCGTAATCTGTATTGAGACAGTTCTAGTGTGTGTTTTTGCTGGCCTGTCCATTTTTCGGGTTTTTGGTTTTGTTTGTTTTATCGTGTTGTGTTTTGTTTTTACATTGGTTTTGCCAAAACTGCCCTCATGTGTTTTGGTTTTGTTTCTAATAAAAAAAAGAAATCATTAAAACAGCTAAAATCACAGAATTTGGGTCTGTTTTTTCCCCTACAGTATTATTAAACTTAATAACATTCAGTTCCACTCATTTCCAGTCTATTTTGAACACCTCACAGCTCATAATATTTTTTTTAATCCAATTTAGGCCAAAAGGTTGCACCGCCGTAGCTGGATGACTAAGCTAAGCGACAGAAGTGGGTGGCACAAACACCTGGCCCAGCTAGGAGTGGCACTGCAGTGGCAGACAGTATGGCAGTTTTATAAACTATGCCCAAAAAATGCTTCAAAGAGCACATAACGCAAAAAAAAAATGTTGTATATATTAAACAGGACAAACCGTATAGCAAACCAATCATTTCAGCGTCAGGGACCATCACTTGTGGCTGAAATGATTGTTTTTTTTGGGCACACACAAAACTATTTTTTAGAAGGACTTCCTCCGTTAAGTAATTACTCTGAGGATGTTGATGATGAGGTGTTAATTACATTATAATCTTGTACAATAAATTTCATGTCTTCGCCGCAAATGATGTAACGTTCCGACCTCTACTAAATTTGGCCTCACAAATGGAGCAGATGTTTTTATAAACATTGTCAGGGTTGGGGTTAAAATAATCCCACACCCAAGAGGTGGCTCTTTTGGTCTTATGCCCAGGCATCGCAATGGCTTTCTTCTTATCACGGTCAACAACTGCAGCCACCAGTGGCTCACTTACACAAACATCATCATCAACATCCTCACTGTCAGATAGTACACACATACTGTATCCCCCTCATCCTGTCCCACTTCCACACACGAACCCTTCATTTGTATTATGTCCTCCTCATCAGATTCATCACCCTCCTCATCAGATTTATTACCATCTTTACCTGTACTTCTCCCAACATGTGCAGATGGTTCAGAAATGGTGCAAGTAGGTGAAAGAGGCTTCTCTATAACGACAGTGTGAGAAATGTCAGCTGATGTGGACACCCCTAAACGTTCCTCAAGAATGCCTGGTTCTGAATGCACAGTTTGTCTTACTGCCTCTGCAGCTAACTTTCCTTTTGATTTTTTTTTCTTTACCACTCTAAAATTAAAAGATTTGATATACCCTTGCGTAAGTCCTCTTTGCCCCTGGGCATGTGCCTCAGCAGATGACGCTGACAGACTTGCATTGTCAATGTCATGACTAGTAGCAGCAGCTCCAACAGTAGTAATAGCTTCCATTTCTATCAACAAAAACTGGGGTTGACCTTCACCGACAGCGTTGCATAGATAAGTCAGAAATATATCTAATAAATAATTACACACTGCGGTTGACTTCATCGACAGCGTCGCACAAAAGAGTCAGAAATGTATCTAATTAATAATTACAAACTGCGGTTGACTTCACCGACAGCGTCGCACAATACGTATATGAGTAGGAAATAATATTCTTTGGTGTGACCAGCAGTGTCACAGTACTTATGAAAATAAAACAATAATTGTATAGTACACTTCGGTACAGCACAAACAAAAAAACATTTTTTTATAATTATAATTTTAGGCTTTTTGTTTTTAACTTTTATTACTTTCATTTCACATTGGGGCAGAGCCCCTGGATGGATGGACAGATCACCCCTTTCAGATACAGAAGACAGAGAGCAACCGTTTTTCAGATACAGCTGACAGAGAAAGCACCTCTTTTTCAGATACAGCTGACAGAGAGATAGCAACCCTTTCAAATACAGCAGACAGAGCACCCCTTTTTCAGATACAGCACACATGGCACCCCCACCCGCCGCATGCCATGCCACGCAGTACTGATACGGACACATCCGTCCAGTACACTCTCCAATGCCAGAGTGTAGAAGGCACTGATGCACGGGGACTATAGAATCCAAAACCCGCGAGAATCCAACAGCAGGATGATGACGTTTTGCCTCAATGACATAATCAAGGCACACAGGAAAACCTGGCCCGGGCTCGGATCGCAAAGTTCAAGGGGGTTCGGTTCCTGGGGAACTGAACCCGCTCATCTCTGGTTTTTACTCAGTTTAAAATTTTCAATGAATTAAAACTGCCAGTAAAAGATTATGAGGAACATCTGTATACAGAAAGGTTCCTGGTTTGCATGTATGATGCAAACCAGGTGTGCCTGTGCGAAAACGCAGAACCTTCATATGTATTGCTTTACAAAAAAACAGTCCTCTGGCACTGGTAGTAGTTCAAAGATAAATTGACTGTCTAAGTATTGTACATTAAAAGAATTATCTTATGGTTACAAAATATTCAGTACTTGTCTAACATTTAGATTTCACTGCGGCACTGACCTAAATAATTAATGATAATAGATAGGATTACAAGAAGCTATAGCACTTCATTTTTAAATTACAGGAACATGTTTTATGAATGTCATCCAGGAGTGAATGGACTGACCATGTACAAGCTGGGTAACTAGGAATTACATGTGCTGCATGACTGCACTGTAATTATTACACATGCATGATACGTGGCTTTAGATCTTACTGCATGCATGTGAACTCAAGTGCAATTGGCATGTATCTGTGACCAATTTTACCTTACATAAAGAATTCTACAAAATGTGAATTTACAAATACAGGTGCGATGCAGAGTGGAAAATATTATTATTTTGTTTTTAAGTCATGACATCAAATGCAAAAAGAAAAAAGTGACTAGAAAAGTGACACTTCAACATCATAGTATTTAGAGTAGTGAAAGACACAAAGCGTAAACGTAAAACAAAGGCGATAAGTTCAAAGTATCAAATCAATTAACAAGCATAACACACAGTAGTATGTATGGTGACATAAATGACATGCATGATTCATGAGGGTATATTACATGTACGTGTTTTACACTGTACATGCTAATTGTGGGGTCCGGGACTGACAGAATAGGCCGCCCCCCCAAAAAAAAAAAAAAAAAAAAAATAAGAATATATAAAAATAAATTCTATGCTCATATGGAACAACACCATATTATGTCCCTTGCACTATATTAAGTCCCCACAGTAATGCCCCTGACAACGTTTATGCCCCCACATTACTGCCCTTGTCACCATATGATGCACATACAGTAATTATGCCAGTATCTGCTCGCTGACAGGGATTCTGCTCGTTGTCAGGGGATTGCCCCCCCTCCCGGCCACCAATGCCGCTGCGGGTCCGCCGTCCCGGCAGTGGATGCTGTTCGCGCCTGCCTGCTTCAAACTACTGAATATGTCCCTCACAAAACGGCCACCACCTCAGAGGAGACAGGTAATAAAGATACTAGAGCCTCCTCTAGTATCTTTCATAACTGTCTCTACTGAGGCGCTGGCCATTTTGAGAGGGACGTTTTCAATAGAGCAATACAGGAGTATGGCGGTGGACGGATGGGTACAGATGGCAGCACGTGGACGGTGACATGAACAGCCTGGGCCCTCTCCTCTCCGTCAGTGAGGTCGGTCCTGGGACAGCTGTGGCCCAGTACACCCCAGATGGCAGCCATGCCGATATGGTAGCGTCTAGTTTCCCTTTGTGGAGAGGACCTTTCCCATAAGCCCCTGGGTCACAAACTATTTGGAATAGTAACCCGTGGTGAGCAAAGTGGGACAACGAGCCCGCAGGGTCCAATGATGAATAGGAAAAAAAAATTAACCTCAAACGAACAGAGAACGGAGAAAACATTTAGGTGCTGTAAGGGCGGAAGTTCTCTCCTGCCCTCTGGTTATGTCCCTTCCAGGTCCTGATCACGAAGGTAACATAGACACAACCATGCCAATACCAAACACATGTGAGTCATAAGCATTCCAGTCTTACCTGCACTTGTGACTCAGTATATGTAAGTAATACCCCTTTCAGACTGACATAAATTTCCCAAGTTATTGCACATGAACGTGCATCAACCCGAGAATTTGCTCAGTGTGAAAGGGTACCAAAAGAATATCTCGACCAGGGTTGAATCCGGGATCGTCCCGGGATGCGCGCAGTGTGAACGGGTATGCCGGGTCAAGGCGACCCGGCACCCGTTCTCTGCATAGGAGGAAGCGGTGCTTGGAGATGATTATCTCCAAGCACAGCCTCCGGTAGCATCAGTGGTGACGTCACCAACCTGGCAATATGCTGGGTCAGGCCGCAAGTCTGAAGGGGTCTCAAGCCGTGTCGCAGCCGTGTAAAAGATTCCCGGTTGCGACCCGGCTATTGTCAGTCTGAAAGGGGTATTAGAAGGTGTTTTTCTCACAAGTGCAAACTAATCTCACCACAGAAATATGCTGAACTCTTCAAAATATACACATTATTTTTCATGAATAAAAAGCAGGAGCATTTGCTGCTGCTTTGTATTCCACTCTGCATAGTCCCCAAGGAAGAAATGTTAAACTTAAATTGGAGCACAAATATTGTATACCTGAAATCACACCTCTATAAAGTAAATAATGCAAAACTTAATCCAAGCAAAGTTCCCCAGACACTGTGCCATACTTAGCTACTGTACTTTCCAGTCTTAGGTGGTTCTGCTGGGCTCAAGAAAAGGGTATGCAAGTCAACTGCCAAAAACCTGTTGCTATCCACTGCTGCTCAATTGTCAGCAGTCCAGGAAGCTTGATGATGCACCACTTATCCACGCCCCCCACAAGGGTGGGCAGCCCAAATGTTGGCAAGTATGCGTTGTGCTCATTTTCAGCGTAAAATATATTTTTTGTACATTTTTGCCACTGAACTTGGAGCAACAACTTAATGCAATTGAGTATAAAGTATTCAGATGTTAGGGCACAGGGCTGACTAACTCCCAGATACACCGCACACTATTGTACAACACATTCTGTTTAGTCAGATGATGACAAACAAAACCTGTCAAGTTGCCAAGCATTTTACAGTAAAACAAACGGAAAGCATATGCACAAACCATTGTTCTGTTTATCTCACAAGGGGGTATTGTAAGCTGTTCATCTAATAATTATCTGTTCCCACTCCCACTATCTAACATAGAAAAAACGTCATCCACTGATTACAAAAAGACTTTAATTAAATGTCTAAAAAAATAAAAAATAATTAAGAAGATGGTTGGGGAGCCCTGGGAAGGATGAGCTGAGAATAATAGAGCCCTATGAAAGCATTTATCCTAAAGTCTTTTTGTACAGTATTTTTATACCATGTACCCTTTGGGTTTTTTTTAAAATATGATTGAAATATTTTATTATTTGTTTTACTATTTTCCAAATCGCTATCATTTTCTAAAATAATTGACTTAAAAAACACTAGCCAATATGCAGAAGTAATAAGAGGGCCATTGTACCTGCTAAATGAAAGTTGAGAGGTACAAAAGATATAACCTATCCGTGTTCTTGAAGGAGATGTTCTCCAATTAATACTATTATTTTCAGATCATTGCTGTTATATTGTTGGCTGCCATTAGTCTGTGATGTTTAAATGTGCTCTAAGGCTTAAATATGTTCCAATTTAAAATCATTGTAGGTGAACAGCTCTCGGTGATAATAGCCGTCTTCCAGCAAAGGTGTTTTGTAATAAAGTGAGTCAGACCTATTAGGAGGGAGAGATACTGTGAGGGAATAAAATAGTTTATTGGGAAATTCACTTGTTAAAAATGTTTAACACTAAGAATAAGCATGGCAGGCATACAGTAAGTGCTGTACATGTTTAAACCAAAATGAATCATTTGAAAATCACCTTGTTACTGTATATGTATCAAGATATGAATGGCATTTTATAAGAACTAAGTTGCCATCAAAATATACACACAAAAAACAATTGGCCTGTTTCAGAGGTACATGCATTTGCATTTGTAACTGTAATATCAGATGCAATGGATTTGCAAAAATATGCTAATGGCTCAGCCACAGTCTTGTGTACTGAGATACTTCTCAGATCTGCCGCTTACTTATACAAGATGCGACATAGTGAAGATCGTGTCTCAGAATGTTGTCACCGCAACTAAGATGCAAGCACCAGTCCAAGTGCAATTGAATTTGCAGTGGCTATCTAGGAACAACCTGAAAATAGTAGCAACATGCAGGCATTTTTGTCTTGTCACTCTGTCCCCCAAATACCTCCTCCAAACATTCACTACCTGTCACTCACTTTGTAAAAAAATCCTCACTGCGTTCGCCATTGCTAATAAATTCCCGCTTGTGCACAGTGCGACTGTAAGAGGGAAATTTACACTCTGGGTTACCCTCTGACATACTTGAGGCCGGATGTGATGACGCCCAAGTTTGGCAGCCGTGCGGGATACCGGCCGAACGCAGATTTTTTTTTAAAAGGGGCAGTCAGGTTTTGCCTTGTAAGTGATTGCCCCTTTAAAAAAGTCAGAGTTTGTCGGGCATCCCGCACGGCCGCCAAACTAGTGCGTCATTACATTTGGCCCTTAGGGTTAATAGTGACAATATTAGGCTATGTTATTTGTATGTATTTTTTACAAATCTAATTATGCCAAGAAAGTTACCCAAGTGAAAATTCCAGAAGCAAAAAAAAAAAGATTTTACTCACCGGTAAATCTATTTCTCGTAGTCCGTAGTGGATGCTGGGACTCCGTAAGGACCATGGGAATAGCGGCTCCGCAGGAGACTGGGCACAACTAAAGAAAGCTTTAGGACTACCTGGTGTGCACTGGCTCCTCCCACTATGACCCTCCTTCAGACCTCAGTTAGGATACTGTGCCCGGAAGAGCTGACACAAATAAGGAAGGATTTTGAATCCCGGGTAAGACTCATACCAGCCACACCAATCACACCGTATAACTCGTGATACTATACCCAGTTAACAGTATGAAATATAACTGAGCATCTCAACAGATGGCTCAACAATAACCCTTTAGTTAGGCAATAACTATAAACAAGTATTGCAGACAATCCGCACTTGGGATGGGCGCCCAGCATCCACTACGGACTACGAGAAAGAGATTTACCGGTGAGTAAAATCTTATTTTCTCTGATGTCCTAAGTGGATGCTGGGACTCCGTAAGGACCATGGGGATTATACCAAAGCTCCCAAACGGGCGGGAGAGTGCGGATGACTCTGCAGCACCGAATGAGCAAACTCTAGATCCTCCTCAGCCAGGGTATCAAACTTGTAGACTCTTGCAAAAATGTTTGAACCCGACCAAGGAACAGCTCGGCAAATTTGTAAAGCCGAGACCCCTCGGGCAGCCGCCCAAGAAGAGCCCACTTTCCTCGTGGAATGGGCTTTTACAGATTTAGGGTGCAGCAGTCCAGCCGCAGAATGTGCAAGTTGAATCGTGCTACAGATCCAGCGAGCAATAGTCTGCTTAGAAGCAGGAGCACCCAGCTTGTTGGGTGCATACAGGATAAATAGCGAGTCAGTTTTCCAGACTCCAGCCGTCCTGGAAACATATACTTTTCAGGGCCCTGACTACGTCCAGTAACTTGGAATCCTCCAAGTCCCAAGTAGCCGCAGGCACCACAATAGGTTGGTTCACATGAAAAACTGATACCACCATAGGAAGGAATTGGGAACGAGTCCTCAATTCCGCCTTATCCATATAAAAAATCAGATAAGGGCTTTTGCATGACAAAGCCGCCAATTCTGATACACGCCTGGCCGACGCCAAGGCCAACAGCATGACCACTTTCCACGTGAGGTATTGTAGTTCCACGGATTTAAGTGGCTCAACCCAATGCGACTTCAGGAAATCCAACACCACGTTGCGATCCCACGGTGCCACTGGAGGCACAAACGGGGGCTGACTATGCAGCACTCCCTTAACAAAAGTCTGAACTTCAGGCAGTGAAGCCAGTTCTATTTTGGAAGAAAATCGATAGAGCCGAAATCTGGACCTTAATGGTACCCAATTTTAGGCCCATAGTCACCCCTGACTGTAGGAAGTGCAGAAATCGACCTAGCTGAAATCCCTCCTTTGGGGCCTTCCTGGCCTCACAGCACGCAACATATTTCCGCCATATGCGGTGATAATGGTTTGCGTTCACGTCTTTCCTAGCTTTAATTAGCGTAGGGATAACTTCCTCCGGAATGCCCTTTTCCTTCAGGATCCGGCGTTCAACCGCCATGCCATCAAACGCAGCCGTGGTACATCTTGGAACAGACAGGCCCCCTGCTGCAGCAGGTCCTGTCTGAGCGGCAGAGGCCATGGGTCCTCTGAGATCATTTCTTGGAGTTCTGGGTATTAAGCTCTTCTTGGCCAATCCGGAACAATGAGTATAGTTCTTACTCCTCTCCTTCTTATTATTCTCATTACCCTGGGTAAGAGAGGCAGAGAAGGGAACACATACACCGACTGGTACACCCACGGTGTTACCAGAGCGTCCACAGCTATCGCCTGAGGGTCCCTTGACCTGGCGCAATATCTTTGTAGCTTTTTGTTGAGGCGGGACGCCATCATGTCCACCTGTGGCCTTTCCCAACGGTGTACAATCATTTGGAAGACTTCTGGATGAAGTCCCCACTCTCCCGGGTGGAGGTCGTGTCTGCTGAGAAAGTCTGCTTCCCAGTTGTCCACTCCGGGAATGAACACTGCTGACAGTGCTAACACATGATTTTCCGCCCATCTGAGAATCCTTGTGGCTTCTGCCATCGCCATCCTGCTTCTTGTGCCGCCCTGTCGGTTTACATGAGCGACCGCCGTGATGTTGTCTAACTGGATCAGCACCGGCCGGTGTTGAAGCAGGGGTCTAGCCTGACTTAGGGCATTGTAAATGGCCCTTAGTTCCAGAATATTTATGTGTAGGGAAGTCTCCTGACTTTTCCATAGTCCTTGGAAGTTTCTTCCCTGTGTGACTGCCCCTCAGCCTCGAAGGCTGGCATCCGTGGTCACCAGGACCCAGTCCTGTATTCCGAATCTGCGGCCCCCTAGAAGATGAGCACTCTGCAGCCACCACAACAGCGACACCCCGGCCCTTGGAGACAGGGTTATCCGCCGATGCATCTGAAGATGCGACCCGGACAACTTGTCCAACAGATCCCACTGGAAGATCCTTGCATGGGACCTGGCGAATGGAATTTCTTCGTAAGAAGCTACCATCTTTCCCCGGGCTCGCGTGCATTGATGCACCGACACCTGTATTTGTATTAGGAGGTCTCTGTCTAGAGACGACAACTCCTTGGACTTCTCCTCCGGGAGAAACCCTTTTTATCCTGTTCTGTGTCCAGAACCATACCCAGGAACAGTAGACGCGTCGAAGGAACCAGCTGCGACTTTGGAATATTCAGAATCCAGCTGTGCTGTTGTAGCACTTCCCGAGATAGTGCTACTCCGACGAACAACTGCTCCCTGGACCTCGCCTTATATAAGGAGATCGTCCAAGTACGGGATAATTATTTCGGCCATTACCTTGGTAAATACCCTCGGTGCCGGGGACAGACCAACGGCAACGTCTGGAATTGGTAATGACAATCCTGTACCACAATTTTGAGGTACTCCTGGTGAAGAGGGTAAATAGGGACATGCAGGTAAGCATCCTTGATGTCCAGTGATACCATGAAATTCTCGAGGCTTGCAATAATCGCACTGAGCGATTCCATTTTGAACTTGAACCTTCGCATATAAGTGTTCAAGGATTTCAATTTTAGAATGGGTGTCACCGAACCGTCTGGTTTCGGTACCACAACATTTTGGAATAGTAACCCCGGCCTTGTTGAAGGAGGGGTACCTTGATTTCACCTGCTGGAAGTACAGCTTGTGAATTGCCGCCAGTACTACCTCCCTTTCTCCGAGGGAAGCCGGCAAGGCTGATGCGAGGTAATGGCGAGGGGGAGTCGCCTCGAACTCCAGCCTGTATCCCTGTGATACTACTTGCAGAACCTAGGGATCCACCTGTGAGCAAGCCCACTGGTCCCTGAAGTTCCCGAGACGCGCCCCCACCGCACCTGTCTCCACCTGTGGAGCCCCAGCATCATGCGGTGGACTCAGAGGAAGCGGGGGAAGATTTTTGATCCTGGGAACTGGCTGTCTGGTGCAGCTTTTTCCTTCTTCCCTTGTCTCTGTGCAGAAAGGAAGCGCCTTTGACCCGCTTGCTTTTCTGAAGCCGAAAGGACTGTACCTGAATATACGGTGCTTTCTTAGGCTGTGAGGAAACCTGAGGTAAAAAAATTTCTTCCCAGCTGTTGCTGTGGATACGAGGTCCCAGAGACCATCCCCAAACAATTCCTCACCCTTATAAGGCAGAATCTCCATGTGCCTTTTAAAGGCAGCATCACCTGTCCACTGCCGGGTCTCTAATACCCTCCTGGCAGAATGGACATTGCATTAATTCTGGATGCCAGCCGGCAAATATCCCTCTGTGCATCCTTCATATATAAGACGACGTCTTTAATATGCTCTATGTTAGCAAAATATTATCCCTGTCTTGGGCAATTAATATTATCTGACAGGGTATCAGACCACAATGCAGCAGCACTATTTATGCTGAGGCAAATGCAGGTCTCAGTATAGTACCTGAGTGTGTATATACAGACTTCAGGATAGCCTCCTGCTTTTTATCAGCAGGCTCCTTCAAAGTGGCCGTATCCCAAGACGGCAGTGCCACCTTTTTTGACAATCGTGTGAGCGCCTTATCCACCCTAGGGGATATCTCCCAACGTGACCTATCCTCTGGCGGGAAAGGGTACGCCAGCAGTAACTTTTTAGAAATTACCATTTTCTTATCGGGGGAACCCACGCTCTTTACACACTTCATTCACTCATCTGATGGGGGAACAAAACACTGGCTGCTTTTTCTCCCCAAACATAAAACCCCTTTTATGTGGTACATGGGTTCATGTCAGAAATGTGTAACACATTTTTCATTGCCGAGATCATGCAACGGATGTTCCTAATGGATTGTGTATATGTCTCAACCTCGTCGACACTGGAGTCAGACTCCGTGCCGACATCTGTGTCTGTCATCTGAGGTAACGGGCGTGTTTTGAGCCCCTGATGGCCTTTGAGACGCCTGGGCAGGCGCGGGCTGAGAAGCCGGCTGTCCCACAGCTGTTACGTCATCCAGCCTTTTATGTAAGGAGTTGACACTGTCGGTTAATACCTTCCACCTATCCATCCACTCTGATGTCGGCCCCACAGGGGGCGACATCCCATTTATCGGCCTCTGCTCCGCCTCCACGTAACCTTCCTCATCCAACATGTCGACACAGCCGTACCGACACACCGCACACACACAGGGAATGCTCTGACTGAGGACAGGACCCCACAAAATCCTTTGGGGAGACAGAGAGAGAGTATGCCAGCACACACCAGAGCGCTATATAATGCAGGGATTAACACTATAACTGAGTGATTTTTCCCCCAATAGCTGCTTGTATACACATATTGCGCCTAAATTTAGTGCCCCCCCTCTCTTTTTAACCCTTTGAGCCTGAAAACTACAGGGGAGAGCCTGGGGAGCTGTCTTCCAGCTGCACTGTGAAGAAAAAATGGCGCCAGTGTGCTGAGGGAGATAGCCCCTTTTTCGGCTGACTTTTCTCCCGCTTTTTTTTATGGATTCTGGCAGGGGTAATTTATCACATATATAGCCCTGGGACTATATATTGGGATGATTTGCCAGCCAAGGTGTATTATATTGCCCTCAGGGCGCCCCCCCCCAGCGCCCTGCACCCATCAGTGACCGGAGTGTGAGGTGTGCATGAGGAGCAATGGCGCACAGCTGCAGTGCTGTGCGCTACCTTGTTGAAGACAGAAGTCTTCTGCCGCCGATTTTCCTGAACACTTCTTGCTTCTGGCTCTGTAAGGGGGCCGGCGGCGCGGCTCCGGGACCGAACATCGAGGTCGGGTCCTGTGGTCGATCCCTCTGGAGCTAATGGTGTCCAGTAGCCTAAGAAGCCCAAGCTACCACCAGTTAGGTAGGTTCGCTTCTTCTCCCCTTAGTCCCTCGCTGCAGTGAGTCTGTTGCCAGCAGATCTCACTGTAAAATAAAAAACCTAAAATATACTTTCTTTCTAGGAGCTCAGGAGAGCCCCTAGTGTGCATCCAGCTCAGCCGGGCACAAGATTCTAACTGAGGTCTGGAGGAGGGTCATAGTGGGAGGAGCCAGTACACACCAGGTAGTCCTAAAGCTTTCTTTAGTTGTGCCCAGTCTCCTGCGGAGCCGCTATTCCCATGGTCCTTACGGAGTCCCAGCATCCACTTAGGACGTCAGAGAAAGGATAAATACCCATTACTTTGCACAATACATGTAAACCATACGGTGTACCTTTTGATTTTAAGTTGGGAACTGATAGTAGTTTCCAATGTCATTGTCGTTGTCATCGTCATCATCATCATCATCATCATCATCATCATCATTAATTTATACATCTAAACATTATAGCCAAATGAGGGGCATCTCATAGAAGAGGTACAAAAGTACAGCTGCCATGTGTACAATGTATGTATGTATGTATGTATGTATGTATGTATGTATGCATACATACTGTACTGTATATCGGCCTCTAAGCTTTGTTCCATATTTGTGAACATTCAGAGAGAACAGCTGACATAAAAGCCCAGTTGTGCTGCTTATAGAGCTGAAAACCATTGATAAAATATACCAAAGACATGTTTCAGGACCCCTGTAGATATCTCACTATGGGGTATAGTCCAAGCTAGATAAAAGGAATGGAAGTACTCTTTAATGATCATTTTCCTGTAAGCAATGCACGAAGAATCTTTTCTTGGAGAACTCTTTATTATGCAAGACTACTATGCTATGAGTCATGTGCCTAGGATTATTACTCATACAGGCAAATATACAATGCTCTACATGGTTCATTAAAGAAATTACAGTAATATTTGTCAGCATTAAGAACAAAAGCCATACTGTACTTTGCAATCTAGAGAAATCTGCCAACGTCAAGCATATACAATTTTACTGCCATGCAAAGACTCATGCATACATTATACAGCAAATCAATTCTAAACTAATAAAAACAAAATGAAGACACTTATTAAATCAATGTCCCCACTCGGTATGTGGGTACTTTACAAGGTGGCTGTAATACTGGTTGGACCTCTTACCCTCCATCAGACACTACCACATAAGCCACAGTGCATACTGCAGCTAACCACACTTCTAGGCATGGGGGTATAATCAAAGGGAACTCTACTACAGACATGGACACAGAGGTGCTCTTTTTCTGTTGGCCAGCTTTCTCACTACAGGCACAATGCTGGACTCTGTAGTGCTTTTCATCTGTCACACTCTGCTGGAAATGATAGTAGGCGTACTCTCTCCTCCTCTCAGCTACTTCTGCAGGCTCTTCTCATTAGGAAGCCTCTTTCTGAATATTGAAGGCAACTTCTCCAATCAAGGCCATAGAGAGTGTATGCAAGCATTGCCATCACTCAGGGTGCAGGGCCCTGGAGGCAGTATCGTAGTTGTCCCACGGCGCCTCCATCTGGATGCAGTTTGCCTGGCATGGCATTCTGAAGCCAGTAGCACTGCTGCATTTCTTCTCCAAGTGTCCAAAAGATGCTCCGGGGCATGCACCCAGCAGTGTTGAGAACCACCTGTTTGGACAGCTCTATACTTCCTCCGGCTGGTGGCCCTGCTTACTTGCATGATTTCACATGCTTAAGGATAGCACAGGGTTTCTAGAAGCCCTGCTCTAGTGCTGACTACTTGCTTGAGTGGGCTCCCCATGTCTTCCATGCACTCCGTTGGACCATGGCATTGTCACTCACCCTCCAGAAACCATTTACTTGGGACCTTCACTACAGTATCCCAGGTCTGGCTACAAGTGTGACCTCCACTAAGTCAAGAGAAACCCACACTTTTATACAGTAGATACAGGTACCCACATGACCTACAATAGCCACGGATGGAGCATGCACCACATCTAACAAGCCCACATCACTACTTTCCCTCACTGAAAGCCTTCTGGTTACTCCCACTAGAAAACAGAATATATGAGCCATTGCCCCAGCTCTATTTGTTGCCAATACATCCAGCAAAATGTGTATATATAGCTTGAGGAAGAAGTGTATCCAAGCTCAGAGATAGATAAAGTACCAGCCAATCAGCTAATAACTGCCATTTTTCAAACACAATGACAGTTAGATGCTGATCGGTTGGTACTTAAACTCTCTCCACTTTATCTTTCTCCAAGGTTTGATAGATCTACGCAACAGAGCCTTATGCAAAGATGAAACTGAACATACTGTATGCCAGCACAGGTAATGCAAAGTTGTTTGAATTTCAATCACATCTCCACTGATGTCTCAAGATGTACAGTATAACTGAGCTGCAATGGGTCACTCTCACGTAAGCAAAGATCAGTGAGGGAGTGCTGGCGTATATGCGGGCTGTGCAGTGTTATCCATAAGCACAACTATGACTGTCTTTAGAATATGATGCATTTAGTACAGGCTGGTACAAATGTGTATTGATGATGATGACTAGTATCAAACCAATCAGATGGAGAGAGGATACACATGACTTTGCATATGGGCATATATACTTTCCATGCACGCGGTGCGGGAGCATAAATTCAGATTTCTGTCCAACTTCAAAAACAGATCTCAAAGGTTATACCGAAACTTTGCAACCCTACACAAAGGCCAGAGCTGCCTCAAAACTCAATTCACAATAACTTTTGCAACAGTTTCTCTCCTCTCAAGTTGTTATACTGAGCTGTTTCAAAACTTTCACGAAATAATCTCCATGATACAGTAATTGCCATCAATGCTAGTACAAGATCGCTGCATAACATTTTTTAGCTGCAAATGAGTCATTGCTTGGAACATAGTTACCCACTAGTTTCCCACTGACATAAATCAATCTGTCTGCTTTTTATATAAATTAATGGAAGAAAATTACATGGCAGGTTATGCAAACAAATTCTTTTAACAGCATTGACTGGGCTGCTCTTGTCACTGAATTACATCATAATTAGATTGTGTGACGTCACTAAGCTTAGTTATGTAAGTGCATCATTAATGTTGATGTTGCATGCAGTGGAGCAATTATTTGCCACTGCACCCACTCCAAAGCCGCACTGTGGCCCTAATTCCGAGTTGTTCGCTCGTTGCCGAATTTCGCTATATTGCGATTAGTCGCTTACTGTGCATGCGCAATGTTCGAAGAGCGCATGCGCTTAGTTATTTTACTCAAAAGTTAGGTATTTTACTCACGGCATTACGAGGATTTTTCTTCGTTCTGGTGATCGGAGTGTGATTGACAGGAAGTGGGTGTTTCTGTGCAGAAATTGGCCGTTTTATGGGTGTGTGAAAAAACGCTGCCGTTTCTGGGAAAAACGCGGGAGTGGCTGGAGAAACGGGGGAGTGGCTGGGCGAACGCTGGGTGTGTTTGTGACATCAAACCAGGAACGAAACTGACTAACTGATCGCAGTGGCAGAGTAAGTGTCGAGCTACTCAGAAACTGATAAGAAATTTCTATTCGCAATTTTGCGAATCTTTTGTTCGCAATTCTGCTAAGCTAAGATACACTCCCAGAGGGCGGCGGCTTAGCGTGTGCAATGCTGCTAAAAGCAGCTAGCGAGCAAACAACTCGGAATGAGGGCCTGTATTTGCGCAGTGATTGATTTGCAACAGTGCATGCACAGGGGACTTATTAGTAAAATGAGTGACAGGCAGACTGTGTTTGGGGAGCTGCAGTTACAGGGGGTGGTAAGAGAAACGCAGGAGTATCGGGACTATTTCTGACAAGTTTCTTGCCAAGTCAAAATCAGCAACTGTGAACTTGCTCGCAGCTGGAGGTGCCTTGGCTCAGATATTACTCAGAAGTTTTATTTTTGACTGATCTTGCTTCCGATGTTTCTTCTTTTGTACATAAGCAGCAGATATTAGACAAAGGCGTCGCCTGGTGTGGTAACACCACCCGCCACCAAAAAAGGGGAATGGCCTTGCAGCATGCCCCCCGTTTTCATTACTCCCAGGGTGTGTCCAGCATTCCCGGAGGTGCTAGACTGCCGCTGGAAACTTTGATGGCAATACCGGCTCATTCTCAGAGAAAGGAGCCAGTCACTGCATATACTGTCACTGTGCAGCACCCAGCACCCTGTCACTGTGGAGGAGCCGACATTTTGGTGTCACCCACTTTGAAAGTGATACCTGGGTGCAATCCGCACCTCCCGGACCCCCATAGTGATGCCTGTGATGTTAGATGCCGACAGTGAGCATTTCTGTGCAAAAGATGGCGTCTGAGTCTTTAGCACATTTTCTCTATCGTCCTAAGTGGATGCTGGGGTTCCTGAAAGGACCATGGGGAATAGCGGCTCCGCAGGAGACAGGGCACAAAAAAGTAAAGCTTTACTAGGTCAGGTGGTGTGCACTGGCTCCTCCCCCTATGACCCTCCTCCAGACTCCAGTTAGATTTTGTGCCCGAACGAGAAGGGTGCAATCTAGGTGGCTCTCCTAAAGAGCTGCTTAGAGAAAGTTTAGTTTAGGTTTTTTTCTTTACAGTGAGTCCTGCTGGCAACAGGATCACTGCAACGTGGGACTTAGGGGGAAAGTAGTAAACTCACCTGCATGCAGAGTGGATTTGCTGCTTGGCTACTGGACACCATTAGCTCCAGAGGGATCGAACACAGGCCCAGCCGTGGAGTCCGGTCCCGGAGCCGCGCCGCCGACCCCCTTGCAGATGCTGAAGCGTGAAGAGGTCCGGAAACCGGCGGCTGAAGACTCCTCAGTCTTCATAAGGTAGCGCACAGCACTGCAGCTGTGCGCCATTTTCCTCTCAGCACACTTCACTGGGCAGTCACTGAGGGTGCAGAGCGCTGGGGGGGGGCGCTCTGAGAGGCAAATATAAACCTTATACAAGGCTAAAAATACCTCACATATAGCCCATAGGGGCTATATGGAGATATTTAACCCCTGCCTGACTGGAAAAATAGCGGGAGAAGAACCCGCCGAAAAAGGGGCGGGGCCTATCTCCTCAGCACACGGCGCCATTTTCTGTCACAGCTCCGCTGGTCAGAACGGCTCCCAGGTCTCTCCCCTGCACTGCACTACAGAAACAGGGTAAAACAGAGAGGGGGGGCACATTAATGGCTATATATATATATATTAAAGCAGCTATAAGGGAGCACTTAATATAAGGATATCCCTTGTATATATAGCGCTTTGTGGTGTGTGCTGGCAGACTCTCCCTCTGTCTCCCCAAAAGGGCTAGTGGGTCCTGTCTTCATTAGAGCATTCCCTGTGAGTTTGCGGTGTGTGTCGGTACGTGGTGTCGACATGTATGAGGACGATATTGGTGTGGAGGCGGAGCAATTGCCAAATATGCAGATGTCACCCCCCAGGGAGTCGACACCAGAATGGATGCCTTTATTTGTGGAATTACGTGATGGTTTATCTTCCCTTAAACAGTCAGTTGAGGACATGAGGCGGCCGGACAATCAATTAATGCCTGTCCAGGCGCCTCAAACACCGTCAGGGGCTGTAAAACGCCCTTTGCCTCAGTCGGTCGACACAGACCCAGACACGGGCACTGATTCCAGTGACGACGGTAGAAATTCAAACGTATTTTCCAGTAGGGCCACACGTTATATGATTTTGGCAATGAAGGAGACGTTACATTTAGCTGATACTACAGATACCGTAAAACAGGGTATTATGTATGGTGTGAAAAAACTACAAACAGTTTTTCCTGAATCAGAAGAATTAAATGACGTGTGTGATGAAGCGTGGGTTGCTCCTGATAAAAAGTTGATAATTTCAAAAAAGTTATTGGCATTATACCCTTTCCCGCCAGAGGTTAGGGCGCGCTGGGAAACACCCCCTAAGGTGGACAAGGCGCTCACACGCTTATCCAAACAAGTGGCGTTACCCTCTCCTGAGACGGCCGCACTTAAGGATCCATCAGATAGAAAGATGGAAGTTATTCAAAAGAATATATACACACATGCAGGTGTTATACTACGACCAGCTATAGCAACTGCCTGGATGTGCAGTGCTGGAGTAGTTTGGTCAGAATCCCTGATTGAAAATATTGATACCCTAGATAGGGACAATGTTTTACTGTCGTTAGAACAAATAAAGGATGCATTTATCTATATGCGTGATGCACAGAGGGATATTTGCACACTGGCATCTCGGATGAGTGCTATGTCCATTTCAGCCAGAAGAGCCTTATGGACACGACAGTGGACAGGCGATGCGGATTCAAAACGTCACATGGAGGTTTTGCCGTATAAAGGGGAGGAGTTATTTGGAGTTGGTCTATCAGACTTGGTGGCCACGGCTACTGCCGGGAAATCCACTTTTTTACCTCAAGTCACTCCCCAACAGAGAAAGGCACCGACCTTTCAACCGCAGCCTTTTCGCTCCTACAAAAATAAGAGAGCAAAGGGCTTGTCGTACCTGCCACGAGGCAGAGGAAGAGGGAAGAGACACCAACAGGCAGCTCCTTCCCAGGAACAGAAGCCCTCCCCGGCTCCTGCAAAAACCTCAGCATGACGCTGGGGCCTCTCAAGCGGACTCGGGGACAGTGGGGGGCCGTCTCAAAAATTACAGCGCGCAGTGGGCTCACTCGCAGGTAGACCCCTGGATCCTGCAGATAATATCTCAGGGGTACAGGTTGGAATTAGAGACGGATCCTCCTCATCGTTTCCTGAAGTCTGCCTTACCAACCGTCTCTTCCGAAAGGGAGAGGGTGTTGGAAGCCATTCACAAGCTGTACGCTCAGCAGGTGATAGTCAAAGTACCCCTATTACAACAAGGAAAGGGGTATTATTCCACTCTATTTGTGGTACCGAAGCCGGATGGCTCGGTAAGGCCTATTCTAAATCTGAAGTCCTTGAACCTCTACATAAAAAAGTTCAAGTTCAAGATGGAGTCACTCAGAGCAGTGATAGCGAACCTGGAAGAAGGGGACTTTATGGTATCCTTGGACATCAAGGATGCGTATCTACACGTTCCGATTTACCCCGCACACCAGGGGTACCTCAGGTTCATTGTTCAAAACTGTCACTATCAGTTTCAGACGCTGCCGTTCGGATTGTCCACGGCGCCTCGGGTCTTTACCAAGGTAATGGCCGAGATGATGATTCTTCTTCGAAGAAAAGGCGTATTAGTTATCCCATACTTGGACGATCTCCTAATAAGGGCAAGGTCCAGAGAACAGCTGGAGACAGCTTTAGCACTATCTCAAGAGGTGCTAAGACAACACGGGTGGATTCTGAATATTCCAAAATCCCATTTAATCCCGACAACTCGTCTGCTGTTCCTAGGAATGATTCTGGACACGGTTCAGAAAAAGGTTTTCCTTCCAGAGGAAAAAGCCAAGGAGTTATCCGATCTGGTCAGGAACCTCCTAAAACCAGGAAAAGTGTCAGTACATCAATGCACAAGAGTCCTGGGAAAAATGGTGGCTTCTTACGAAGCAATTCCATTCGGCAGATTCCATGCAAGAATATTCCAAAGGGATCTGTTGGACAAATGGTCAGGGTCGCATCTGCAGATGCACCTGCGAATAACCCTGTCACCAAAGACAAGGGTGTCACTTCTGTGGTGGTTGCAGAAGGCTCACCTATTAGAAGGCCGCAGATTCGGCATTCAGGATTGGATCCTGGTGACCACGGACGCCAGCCTGAGAGGCTGGGGAGCAGTCACACAAGGAAGAAACTTCCAGGGAGTATGGACGAGTCTGGAAAAGTCTCTTCACATAAACATTCTGGAACTAAGAGCAATCTACAATGCTCTAAGCCAGGCGGAACTTCTCCTGCAAGGAAAGCCGGTGTTGATTCAGTCGGACAACATCACGGCGGTCGCCCATGTAAACAGGCAGGGCGGCACAAGAAGCAGGAGTGCAATGGCAGAAGCTGCCAAGATTCTTCGCTGGGCGGAGAATCACGTGATAGCACTGTCAGCAGTGTTCATCCCGGGCGTGGACAACTGGGAAGCAGACTTCCTCAGCAGACACGATCTTCATCCGGGAGAGTGGGGTCTACATCCAGAAGTCTTCAACATGTTAATAGACCGTTGGGAAAGACCAATTGTAGACATGATGGCGTCTCGCCTCAACAAGAAACTGGACAAATATTGCGCCAGGTCAAGAGATCCACAGGCAATAGCTGTGGACGCACTGGTAACTCCTTGGGTGTACCAGTCAGTGTATGTGTTTCCTCCTCTGCCGCTCATACCAAAGGTATTGAAGATCATACGGCAAAGAAGAGTAAGAACAATACTAGTGGTTCCGGATTGGCCGAGAAGGACTTGGTATCCGGAACTTCAAGAGATGCTCACGGACGAACCGTGGCCTCTACCTCTGAGAAGGGACCTGCTACAGCAGGGTCCCTGTCTTTTTCAAGACTTACCGCGGCTGCGTTTGACGGCATGGCGGTTGAACGCCAGATCCTAAAAGGGAAAGGCATTCCAGAAGAAGTCATTCCTACCTTGATTAAGGCACGGAAGGAAGTCACCGTGAAACATTATCACCGCATTTGGCGAAAATATGTAGCGTGGTGCGAGGATCGGAGGGTTCCGACGGAGGAATTCCAACTGGGTCGTTTCCTACATTTCCTGCAATCAGGATTATCTATGGGTCTCAAATTGGGATCCATTAAGGTTCAAATTTCGGCCCTGTCAATATTCTTCCAAAAAGAATTGGCCTCTGTCCCTGAGGTCCAGACTTTTGTCAAGGGAGTACTGCATATACAGCCTCCTGTGGTGCCTCCGGTGGCACCGTGGGATCTAAATGTAGTTTTAGATTTCCTCAAATCCCATTGGTTTGAACCATTGAAAAAGGTGGATTTGAAATATCTCACATTGAAAGTGACTATGTTACTAGCCCTGGCCTCTGCCAGGAGAGTATCTGAATTGGCGGCTTTATCTTATAAAAGTCCTTATCTAATCTTCCATTCGGATAGGGCAGAACTGCGGACTCGTCCGCATTTTCTCCTTAAAGTGGTATCAACATTTCATCTGAACCAACCTATTGTGGTGCCTGCGGCCACTAGCGACTTGGAGGACTCCAAGTTGTTGGACGTTGTCAGAGCCTTAAAAATATACATTGCAAGGACGGCTGGAGTCAGAAAATCTGACTCGCTGTTTATATTGTATGCACCCAACAAGTTGGGCGCACCTGCTTCTAAGCAGTCGATTGCTCGTTGGATTTGTAACACAATTCAACTTGCACATTCTGTGGCAGGCCTGCCACAGCCTAAAACTGTAAAAGCCCACTCCACAAGGAAGGTGGGCTCATCTTGGGCGGCTGCCCGAGGGGTCTCGGCATTACAACTCTGCCGAGCAGCTACGTGGTCGGGGGAGAACACGTTTGTAAAATTTTACAAATTTGATACCCTGGCAAAGGAGGACCTGGAGTTCTCTCATTCGGTGCTGCAGAGTCATCCGCACTCTCCCGCCCGTTTGGGAGCTTTGGTATAATCCCCATGGTCCTTTCAGGAACCCCAGCATCCACTTAGGACGATAGAGAAAATAAGAATTTACTTACCGATAATTCTATTTCTCGGAGTCCGTAGTGGATGCTGGGCGCCCATCCCAAGTGCGGATTATCTGCAATACTTGTACATAGTTATTGTTAACTAATTCGGGTTATTGTTAAGGAGCCATCTTTAAGAGGCCCTTTCTGTTGTCATACTGTTAACTGGGTTTAGATCACAAGTTGTACGGTGTGATTGGTGTGGCTGGTATGAGTCTTACCCGGGATTCAAAATGCCTCCCTTATTGTGTATGCTCGTCCGGGCACAGTACCTAACTGGAGTCTGGAGGAGGGTCATAGGGGGAGGAGCCAGTGCACACCACCTGACCTAGTAAAGCTTTACTTTTTTGTGCCCTGTCTCCTGCGGAGCCGCTATTCCCCATGGTCCTTTCAGGAACCCCAGCATCCACTACGGACTCCGAGAAATAGAATTATCGGTAAGTAAATTCTTATTTTTGCAATTGCACAGTGAGAGATTATGGGGAACATGTAATACTCTGCGAAATGCAGACATCGCTGCAATTTTGGCGAAATAGACAGGTTTTTTTTAAGCAGGAATAATTTAGAAGGCAAAACCCATTTTAGCAGGAAACACTGTAAAGCTTCTACCTATAGTACCTATCAAATTGTAGGCTCTGAAACTGGAAAAATGGAGACAGTTTTCTACAGTATTTAACAAGGAACTCTGGATGGCGATAGCACAGGCAATTAATAGGAAAATCCTTTATTTATGTAAATACAGTTTTTCTCTCTATTCCTGAGGGCTTCCAAATTAATTAAGTTTCTTTTTAATACTTTGTTTAAAAAAAAAAAAAAAAAGTTAACTTGGAAGCATTCCTTTTATGCACTTAATCTTTTCAAATGGTAATGCAGCCTTATTGGCATACCATTTCCCAATGGTAAATTTACTGTATCAGTTTAATAACATAAATAACTGCTTTTGCAATAAGGGTGTTTATTCAGGGGGAAATTCAATGCCATGTTTGATGTGCCCTTCCAGAATATCACATCATGTCCATCCACGTTGCACAGTAAGCTTTCTTTTGCACCCTAAAGAAGAGTGCAACAAGGAAACATGTAACGTACTGTAACTGACTGTTACTGTATGTGTAACTGAACTGACTCCATATAGTACACAGTACAGATCTCTGTCACATATAAATAAAACCAGGCAAGCACCACCGCAAGGTTGACTCCATAAAAATCTCCTCTAAACCAGGTGCAATATGTACATCAAAGATATATACTGTACACCAAAGTACAGTATTAATCTATATATCCAAAGATCAGAAAACGCATAAATGCTACAGTATATTGAGCAGGTATTGAAATTAGAAATGTGTGCCAGACCATTTTTGCTGGATTTGACTCTGATTTGTCATCCAACTTTGGATTTGGATTTGCCACTGCCGTGGATTTGGAATATTTTTTTCAAAAATTGACAGAAAAAGCTAAAATCACATAATTTGGGACTTTTTTCCCTAGAGTATTAATAACCTCAATAACATTAATTTCCAGTCATTTCCAGTCAATTTGACCACCTCACAGCTCACAATATTGTGGGTAATTCCAAGTTGATCGCAGCAGGAAATTTTTTAGCAGTTGGGCAAAACCATGTGCACTGCAGGGGGGAGGTGGGGGGGGCAGATATAACATGTGCAGATAGAGTTAGATTTGGGTGGGTTATTTTATTTCTGTGCAGGGTAAATACTGGCTGCTTTATTTTTACACTGCAATTTAGATTGCAGATTGAACACACCACACCCAAATCTAAATCTCTCTGCACATGTTATATCTGCCTCCCCTGCAGTGCACATGGTTTTGCCCAACTGCTAAAAAAATTCCTGCTGTGATCAACTTGGAATTACCCCCATTGTTTTCACCAATGTTGGCCAAAGGCTGCAGCGAGCTTGCTGGTTACCAAGTGATAGAGCAGTGGGACAAACACAGGGCAGTTTATAGTACATCTATGAAAAATTGCCACACAGCTGTGGCAGAAATGATAAGTGGTGCATGATGGGATTGTCCTTGGACTTTCTCACCTACCCTTTTGTTGGACATTAAAAATTACATACACAGTTTAACAAACCAAGCACTTCAGAAATAAGGGACTGCCGCATCTGTGACTGAAGAGCTTGGTTTGGAAAGACAGTAATGAGGAGGTTGATGATGCAGGTGTTGATTACGTTATAATTTTGTAAAATAAATTTATGAACTTGCCACAAATGAATTAGCATGAAAGAGGTGCCTAGATGGCTAACATCACTACCTCTACTAATTTTGGCATCACAAATTGAGCTTCACAAATATTGTCAGGATTTAGGTAAAAATAATTCCAGACCCAAGAGATGGCTTTTTTGGTCTTATGCCGAGGCATAACAATGCTTCCTTTTTATAACAGACAAGAACTGCATCCACTGGTGGCTGACTTACACAAACAACATCATCAACATCTTCATCCTCAATGTCAGATAGAAGTAGTACACACATACTGTACTGTACAGTATCTCCTTCATCCTGTTCCACTTCCAATCAAGCATCCTCAGTTTCTCTTATATCCTCATCATCTTTACTTGTACTGTTCCCCACATGTGCAAATGGTGCAGAAATGGTGGAAGGAGGCAAGAGAGTCTTCTCTATGAGGACAATGTGAGAAATGTCAGACTTACACAAGGACACCCCTAGACTCTCCTCAGGGATGTCTGATGGTTCTGAACACACAGGTTTTTCTACTGCCTTAGTGGTTTTAAGTTTTTTTACACCTCTTCTAGACTCTGAGTGAAAAGGTCTTGCATCATCATGAGAGCCTGAAGAAGATGCCTCACTGACAGTTGCAGAACTATCACTTATAAGTAAAGGTCAAGGACTGAGGCTTTCCTTGCCACTGTGTGTGGTGAATGGATGTCATGAACCTGACTAGATTCTCATATGTTGTAGTAACCAGCCCTGTGTCTTACCTCAGTTTCCTGTCCTGTGGGCCAGGATTTCTTGCAGTATCCTAAAGTTAACTCAGCTTTGCTCCTGAATTCCTTATTTCATGTTCTGACTCCAGTATCTGCTGTGCATACTAGTTTCCAAACTGCATCACCTTCCCAGGCTGATTGCATAGGTGCACAGATTCCAGATTGCAGCAGAGTTTCTCAGACCAGCTCTTAACTATTTGTGTGCCTGAGGTTTATTCAAGCTCCTGCGTGCATTCTATGATATTCTCTGACATTGCTGCATTCCATGATTTCCAGCTGATCTCCACTTCACCAACCTAAATCTCAGTCCGGCCAGCCAGTTACCATACAGCCAATCACAGTCTGGCAGGGGCTTTAAAGGAAGTCTAGCTGCAACATTTTGAGCCTATGCAACTAGTTACATAGTTAGTATGACAAGTGAACCTACTTTGCTTCTATGTAGCAATATCAGGCCCAGCATATCCTCAGCTGATGAAACAGCCATGGACACTAAGCTGAGAAACGCGTCATTTAGCTTCTTTCCCCTCAACTGACATCAGCAGGAGTTTGCCAGGCACCAGTTTTGACCCTGAGCAGTTTTGTGGATCCAGAGCACTGCTCCGCTGTGACTACACTGGCCGGCCAGCCACACACAGGAGCAGGAGAGTCCACATTAAGGACGGGCTAGAATGAGAGAGGATTCCTGGAGGCCATCATACTAGCCCCAGATGGAAAGACCGTGACACCAGTTGGGCTGCAGCCCCGGTCAATAGACATACATACCTCTCGGGATGACTCAACCCCCAGCAGAGTGGTGCTACAGTTATACCTGTATTTCTCACCTGGTCAGTTTACTCATTAACATTTTAATATATGTATGACTGAATGGATAAGGCACTTTTTTCTACTGCTGACCAAGAAAAATACTTTTTATTTGATTAAAGCTGATTATGGCTATCCATTGGATCAATATTGAGCATTTCCACACTAATTATCCCATTTATCAGCGACGTATTATATCCACTAGTGGACAATCATTTTAAGTGTGGTCTATTTAGGAAAATGACTTTTATAACTAACTATTTGCATTAATATTGATTGCAGTATTGATCTTTTGTGTTTTATATTTATGTGTAGTTTATAATTTATGTTTTGAGATGAAACTGATCATCATGTGGAACAATATATAATAAATACTACTATATGTATGGATATAAGGTATGATTGCGCAATGTCCACCCTTTTTGACATCAAAGTCGACTCTCCAAATGATGTGAGTGCAGGCACCTCTCAAACAGTTTAAACCACTGACTGTAGCTCCAAAGCATGTAAAGTAAAAGAAAATAAGGGTGCACCAGTGAGATATAGTATCAATTTAGTTTTATGAAAAATATCAAGCTCACATACATCTTAGTTTAAAAACATCAGCATATGGACATTTCACCAGCGCCTCCGGATAGCAGCTAGCAGCCCGATCCATGTAGCTTAATGCGGTGATCTCCACTCAGCTTCTTAGCTCCACGGACCTGGCGCTGGACAACAGCGTTTCAGTCATGTCCTCCAAAGCCACACCCAACGCGTTTCGTTACACACCCCCATGCAAAGTCCAAAGCTAAGTAAAACGGGCTGCTAGCTGCTATCCGGAGGTGCTGGTGAAACGTCCATATGCTGATGTTTTTAAACTAAGATGTATGTGAGCTTGATAGTTTTAGTAAAACTAAATTAATACTATATATCACTGGGTGCGCCCTCATTTTCTTCAACTCTACTACTATATGTATATTGATGTTGGACAGCGCTTCCTTCTATCGAAATTTTCTCTTAAAAGGTTTGTTCTGAGAGTAGCATCTCAGTTTTAAGGAATCAGCAGCCCTATTTCATATCCATATATTGATTCAAGAGGTTTATAGGGATCTCTATTAGCACCACCCCATCCCTTTTTTTCTTACTATTGTAACCAGTCTGGTCCTGTATAGCCTCAGCAGGTGACCAGTCCGGTCCTGCATATCCTCAACCAGTAGCCAGTCCAGTCCATCTGTATTCCTCAGCCGATAGCCAGTCCAGGCCAAGCAGCATCTCTTCAGCCAGTAGCCAGTCCGGTCAGCTGAATTCCTCAACCGGTAGCCAGTCCGGTCCAGAAGCATCTCTTCAGCTGGTAGCCAGTCCAGTCCAGCTGTATTCCTCCACCGGTAGCCAATCAGGTTCAGCAGCATCTTTTCAGCTGGTAGCCAGTCCAGTCCAGCTGTATTCCTCAGCCTGTAACCAGTCCAGTCCAGCTTACTTCAGCCGGTAACGAGTCCGGTACATTACTACTGTGTGTTTCATAACCTTGTACTCATATCAAATGCAGTTCTCACTGCTACCCAAATCCCATGCGAAAGAGCTATATTCAGCCTCGACTCCAGCTCCAAGCCTCAGACCCTGGAAGTCGGTCATCACCTGACACAGGTAACCTTGTGCACAAAACCATGACAATGGAATGTTGACAATTTTGTTTTTCTGCATCAAACCTTCCATTTATAAAAGGTGTATTTTTCGTTAACACTGTATAATGGGTTTTTGGTTTTAGATGCCCGGACTTAGACCCACTATACTCTTGAGCATCTGCTTTAGTAGATGACAAACTGAACTAGAGTTGTCATCATGATTGGTGGTAGCATCCTTAGAATGACTGGTGGCAGCAGCTGCTGCACTAGTATTTGATTGCTCTTCTCGAAACTGATCATTATCCATTTTTAAATTCGCACATCACTGGGCTTATAGATGCAAGTGAACAAAGCGCACTAGGGTTAAGTGCACCACACAGTACAAACAATAGATTTTTTACAAAAATGTTTGTTTGTAAACTTGCTGACCAGTTCAAACTGTGTGGTTCACATTGATGTACGTGAACAAAGTGCATTGGAGTAACATGCACTAAACATTAAAAACAAATAGATATATATTTTTCTGTTTTTTTAACTTGCAGCTTGGTCCAAACTGTGCGGATCACAGGGCTTATAGATACACGTGAACAAAGCACACTAGTTTAAAGTACACCAAACAGTACAAACAAAAGATATATATTTATATTTATACACACACTGCTCAAAAAAATAAAGGGAACACCTAAACAACACAATGTAACTCCAAGTCAATCACACTTCTGTGAAATTAAACTGTCCACTTAAGAAGCAACACTGATTGACAATCAATTTCACATGCTGTTGTGCAAATGGAATAGACAACAGGTGGGAATTATAGGCAATTAGCAAGACACCCCCAATAAAGGAGTTGTTCTGCAGGTGGTGACCACAGACCACTTCTCAGCTCCTTTGCTTTCTGGCTGATGTTTTGGTCACTTTTGAAAGCTGGTGGTGCTTTCACTCTAGTGGTAGCATGAGACGGAGTCTACAACCCACACAAGTGGCTCAGGTAGTGCAGCTCATCCAGGATGGCACATCAATGCGAGCTGTGGCAAGTTGGTTTGCTGTGTCTGTCAGCGTAGTGTCCAGAGCATGGAGGCGCTACCAGGAGACAGGCCAGTACACCAGAAGACATGGAGGAGGCCGTAGGAGGGCAACAACCCAGCAGTAGGACCGCTACCTCCGCCTTTGTGCAAGGAGGAACAGGAGGAGCACTGCCAGAGCCCTGCAAAATGACCTCCAGTAAGCCACAAATGTGCATGTGTCTACTCAAAGAATCAGAAACAGACTCTATGAGGGTGGTATGAGGGCCCGACGTTCACAGGTGGGGGTTGTGCTTACAGCTCAACAGTGTACAGGACGTTTGGCATTTGCCAGAGAACACCATGATTGGAAAATTCGCCACTGGCGCCCTGTGCTCTTCACAGATGAAAGCAGGTTCTCACTGAGCACATGTGACAGACGTGACAGAGTCTCTGGAGATGCCAAGGAGAACGTTCTGCTGCCTGCAACATCCTCCAGCATGACCGGTTTGGCAGTGGGTCAGTAATGGTGTGGGGTGGCATTTCTTTGGGGGGCTGCACAGCTCTCCATGTGCTCGCCAGAGGTAGCCTGACTGCCATTAGGTACCGAGATGAGATCCTCAGACCCATTGTGAGACCATATGCTGGTGCGGTTGGCCCTCCTAATGCAAGACAATGCTAGACCTCATGTGGCTGGAGTGTGTCAGCAGTTCCTGCAAGACAAAGGCATTGATGCTATGGACTGGCCCGCCCGTTCCCCAAACGTGAATCCAATTGAGCACATCTGGGACATCATGTCTCGCTCCATCCACCAACGCCACGTTGCACTACAGACTGTCCAGGAGTTGGCAGATGCTTTAGTCCAGGTCTGGGAGGAGATACCTCTGGAAACCATCCGCCACCTCATCAGGAGCATGCCCAGGCATTGTATGGAGGTCATACAGGCACGTGGAGGCCACACACACTAGTGAGCCTCATTTTGACTTGTTTTAAGGACATTACATCAAAGTTGGATAAGCCTGTAGTGCGTTTTTCCACTTTAATTTTGAGTGTGACTCCAAATCCAGACCTCCATGGGTTAATACATTTGATTTCCATTGATAATTTTTGTGTGATTTTGTTCTCAGCACATTCAACTATGTAAAGAACAAAGTATTTTATAAGAATATTTTATTCATTCAGATCTAGGATGTGTTATTTTTAGTGTTCCCTTTATTTTGAGATTTTGAGCAGTGTGTATATATATATCTCACTATGTATCTCACTGTAGACCTATTTTCTCATCTTCACAAAACTTTACAAGAGACAGTAACATCTCATGTATTTGACTGAGCAGGAAACAAGACAAGTTATCTGGCCAGTGGCTACAGGACAAGTAGAAGTCAGCACAGATAAATCTCCATTGCCCACAGGGTCCCCAGTATGAACCTCAGGAGAAGAACTCTCTAAAGATACTTCTACATGCAAGCATTGCAAGTCCTGAGGGTACTTATTTTTATACTACCTTAGGCGGTGGGCACTTCACATGGTCTTCAATTGTGACAATGGGTGCACCATTTAATTAAAGGCATAACCACTAATCACATCGGAAATTTTGATATATGCACACCTTTACATATGTTGGCAATACTACACTATTTTTTGTTACTTTTCTAATTTTCTTACGGTCCATCTACGGAGTCAGTGGGAAAGCTAGAAGACCGGCATCAGGAGAAACACGGTTTACACTACATGCCTGATATATACATGGGATGCGGTACGCATATTATTATTTAATTCTCACTTGGAATTCGTTTAACACAGATGGCACTGGGTTCTACCATTTTATACATATACATATATATATATATACATATATATATATACATTTTTTTTTTTTTAATCTACTTTTAAACTTGCAGCTAGGTGCAAACTGGGCAGATCACAGGTCTTATAGATGCACTTGAACAAACTGCTCCAAGGTAAAGCACACCAAATTGTACAATTTAGCGCAGGTGTACAGCACAGCATGCCCCTATACACAGTCACTATACAGAGCACAATCACTATTGAGCCTGAAGGCTCCGGACACAGCACAGCCAAAACAGCAGTGCATAGGGCAGAGTGCAGCATGCCCTTATATATACTGTCACTGTACTGCAGTGCACAGCCACTTAGTGAAGTGTGGAGTCTCTGGAGTCTGGACATAGCACAGCCAAAACAGCAGAGTATAGTGCAGCAAACAGCAGCATGCGTTAAGTGAAATGGCGCCAAGTCCCGGCAGCGGCACCATATATGGAATCCAAGTCCCACAAGAATCCGATGCCGGGAGGATGACGTTGGCCTAAACGTGGGATCGGGGTCTGGCAGGAACACCCAAGCCACAGTTCAGGTTGACTTGGAACCCCAGTGTGTGGAGCAGCCCAGATTGAAAGGAATCTGAACCACTCATCTCTAATTTAAATATCACGTTCATATTAAGCAGCTTTATTGACGTTAAGCAGCCTATAAGTCCCTGTATGGTGAGCTGATGTAAACCTACTATATAACAGTGTATCAGGGTATATTAAATCATTTGTTTGGCCCTCGGGCTTAGGTGTCTATGCTGTGTTTGCAATGATTGTTTCAGAAAAAAACTGTACTGTATTCCATACAAAAAGTACAGTATCTTATTTTATATGGTTAGAATCTTCAGTCAGAAAGTCTCAATAGACCCTAATAAACATTGCTGTTATTCAATAAATTGCAAACACACATATATGACCATCAGAGTGATAGCCAGTAAAGATCCTTGGAAGAGTACTCCAGCATGGCCAATTTATACTGTCTTGTGATGATTTCTTAATGGCCATAATCCCATTGAGTTATCAGACTCACCAACCAATGTGTTTAAGTTAAACTTACTAGTATTATGATACTCTGCAACTGGGAGGTATCACTTTATTTTGTGTGTGAGCTGCACTGCTGCAGGAGACTATAGCCCCCACAAAGCTGCCTCATCCTGTGAGACTATAGCCCCCACAAAACTGCCTCATCCAGTGCCATCGTGTAAAGAGGGGAGGTGAAATCTTGAGGACAGCAGCAAAGAATAGAACCGCTTTCAGGCTTAGAAATCCTGAAAGAGAGAGAGAGGGAGAGAGAGAGGGAGACAGCTGTCGCAATCTTGGAGATATAAGTGAGAGAAAGAGGTGATCGACATCTTGCAGGGAAGTCATAAACGGCAGAAGTTTGGCAAACCAGCTGTTTTCCTGCTGAGGCTGTAATCAGTGGAAAAGATATCCTTGCTACACCTTGCTTGGTAAGATAGTTCCTGTTACAATGGGGCATATGTATGAAGCCTGGGGAAGTGATAAAGTGGAAGGTGATAACGCACCAGCCAGTAAACTCCTAACTGTCATTTTTGAAACACAGCCTGTAACATGACAGTTAGGAGCGGATTGGCTGGTGCGTTATCACCTCCCACTTTATAATTTCTCCAGGCTTAATACATCTGCCCTTATATTACGTGTCCAATCTCCACATAGTCATCTACAATTCATAGACACTAACTCCTAACTAACTACTATCCAAGGATCCCATTACTAATTGACTAAGTATCCCTTAATGCATTTCACTGCAAACTGCAGCTTTTTCAGGAGGCAACCGCGAATGCTACTAATAATAGACCCGCCAAAGTGGGTGAAAGTTAAATTAGCCCCTTGGCGGTGTCAGGCAGCAGGGAAGAGAAAGTAGAGCGACTCACCTCTTTCAGTTTACTGTAGAGCTGCTGCAGCAGTGAGATTTTTTTTAGTAATAACTTTATTGACAGCTGGCCAAGGTGACAGCTCACTTCCTGCTTCTCCAATGAGGGGAAGCAGGTACAGGAGGCAATATCAGTGTTGGGAAGAAACCAGATGGTAAGTGATCCATCCTCTGAGTAACACCTGGAACACTTAGCTCTGCCATAGGTGCCTATGGCAGCACTAGTGTCCCAGGTGCAGTGCCGATATTCTACAGATGTGTCCTCATATATCTTGCTTCAATATGACATGCAGCAGGAGATACCTGGGGTGAGTTAGCTGGCAGCTCCTGGCTCTGCTAATGTCAGGCATCTTTTTTTGCTGAAAATGCATCTTATTTGCATCGCTATGTGACTAGAATGCACAAGCAGCTTCTGCTGATTAAAATGATATGCAGCACGCCTATATTCTGTGTGCGACTGTGGCTGTATCTGCATACAAAATGATACATTACAGTGAGTTCCAAATGCAAACTCATCGCAAAAACAGACTAAAAGGACAAATCTGTATTCTAATTCTATACAAACCCCTTATTGATAAAACTATGTTCCAAGTGTACTATATAATTTTATTTATATCATCACTGGTTTAGGTCCTAAACAAGATCATGGAATAAACAGTGTTATTCTTTTGCATCATATTTGTGTCCTTATCTCTGCTGACCTGGGGGAAAACCTTGCCTCTCTGCTGGGGTGAGGTTCAGCAGGAAATTATTTCCAGAAGAGGACCATTCTACTGTACATCAAGGTACCTACACTCTGTATGCACTGCACTCACTTCACCTCACCAGTCACTAGGTTACCACAGAATGATGTACTTTCCATAATTATATACAGTAATGTTGGTCAAACTAACAATAACATGGGGAAAAAAAACAAGATTACACTATCGAGCAGTGCAATGTGCTGCTAATACGGGGTGCTGTATGTTAGGTCAACAGTTATGTCGACTTGCATAATGTCGACATAATAGGCCTAATGCAGATTTGTTTGCTCGCTAGCTATTTTTTTGCAGCGCTGCGAACAGATAGACGCCACCTATAGGGGAGTGTATTTTAGCTCTGCAAGTGTGCAACGCGTGTGCCTCCACCCTGTACAAAAACAGCTTGTGCAATTTCTGAGTAGCTCTGACCTTACTCAGCTGCTGCGATCACTTCAGCCTATTCGAGCCCAGAATTGACATCAGACAACCGCCCTGCAAACGCATCGACACGCCTGCGTTTTTCCAACCACTCCCAGAAAACGGTCAGTTGCCACCCACAAACGCCGTCTTCCTGTCAATCTCCTTGCGATCAGCTGAGCGAATAGATTCTTCACTAGAACCAGTGCACAGCAACAATCTGCTTTGTACCCGTACGACGTGCCTGTGCATTGCGGTGCATACGCATGCGCAGTAGTTACCTAATCGCTGCGCAGCGAAAAACGCTAGCGACCGAACAGATCTGAGTTAGGCCCCATAACTCTGGTTGCCCAGTAGTCACTTATATGGTACCAGTGGCAGTGGTGTTAACATTCTTGGAGCATAGGCAAGTTCTGTATAATCTAAATTAAGGCCACCAGCAATATATGAAGACAATGGATGCTTTTCATGTTACAGTTGCTGATCCGCTAAGTCTGTGTATTCACACAAGGAGACTGAGATATGTGACTCTGCAATCTCCTCTCCAGGTCTATGTGGAAATAGGACATAAGTTAAGTGTGATTTGACAAGCCAAGAAATGCTGGATTTAATTGAAAAATTTTAATCTTTGTCTATTAAGACACTCTTGAGAAGCCCTAAACACCATGGCTGTATAATACAGATATATCTTATGAAGAGCATTTGTCTGGATAAGAAATATATCAGAATTACCTGCTCAGTTACATTTCTGAATACAGAGAAGGATCAAGCACTGCGTGACAAGGTACTCTTTAAGAAGTGCTACATATAATGAATGTCATTTTCTTAAAATGATGTGTCAGCTAGCCAATATTTATTTGGCTCATACTGGTAAATGCTTTTCTTTTTCATTTAGTTATCCGCTGTAATTCCCTCTGATGTCAAGTTCATTTGCAGCTTTGTTTGAGGACATTATAAAGCTGAGAATGCATTTTTGCAAACGGTGTCATACTGTAATAGTATCCTTGGTCACTAATGACATCAACAATGCTATATAGTAAATGGAACTTGTTAACTATTTCATAGAAAGTGTGATTAAAAAAATAAATACATAGTAGCACAGTATGTAAAAAAAAAATACTGTCAACATAGTGAACCTGTACCATCCATGTATGCCAAAAATTCATGCATCTTCAGATGGAAGACCATCCAGCACACTGATTTTATGTCCACAGCGGTCATCAGTAGTGTTGTTGGTTGCAGCCATCCAAAGCCCAATCTGCATCCGCACGCTGCAAATGAAACTGACGTGAGACAGATGAATTTTCTGCATCCGTACTATCGCTGCCCAGTTACCAACGAGAATGCGTCGTCAACAGAAGGATCAATCATTGCAAGCTTGAAAACTCTGTCCATTGGCACTCAGTACTGTATGTCTGATCTGAGGCATGCATACTCAACAATTTCTTTTTGAGGTTAGTGCCAGATTAAGGTCCACGTGGGCCTGGAGCTGAAATATATGAAGGGCCTATTGTGTGCTGCCACAGGGGGTGTGACCAACACATGCAGGGGTGTGGCTAGTGATGAGGGGTGGGGGGGTCTATGCAGGGTGTGTGGCTAGCACCATGAAGGACATATCTACAGCCTACCTCCAAACACCTCAATCTGTCCCTTTTACATCACCTTTTTTTTTTTTTTTACTGTCAAAAGAATATTAAAAAAATGCAAATGTAACTGAAAGTTTGTGTAAAATCTTGCACACTATTAGGTGCCTTGTCCTCCTTTGTTTTTTTATATATATATATATATATACACACACACACACATATATATATATATATATATGTGTATATATATATATATATATATATATATATATATATATACTGTTTATACTGTATAAAATTATTTGTACTCAACAAATAATAAACCAAACATGGGGCTTTATCATCGTTACAGTCTTTACCACTATCTTCAGGATATAATAGAACAATATCAAAGTTTTTAACCTTATATACCTAATAGCACCCTGTGAATAGCCACTCTGGAGTTCGGGACTGTACACCCTCCCGGAGTCCATGGCTGATGACATCATAACATTCAGCAACAGCGCTGGGAGAATGACCTTATGTGATCCATGACTACCAAAAGTATGTAGATACTTGTAGTTGATACTTTATATTATGTATGTTTTTGTTTATGTTTACAGTGTCTGTGTATGTTATGGTAATGGATCACATAATATCATGCTCCCGGTGCTGTTGCTGGATGGGATGTGTTCTCTAATGGCTTAATTATGTATTAATATTCTGAAATATCACCTAGTAGGAGATGACCGTGTGGATGGTGAGTTAGATCCTCCCTCACCTTAGCAAGGTGTGAGCTTAAAAGGGAGAATCTTCACAGTCTGGATTGATAACTCATAGCTGACAACGTATGGACCAATGATCATAAAGCTATCTTAATGAGTCTTTTTTCTTTCTTTAAAAAACCAATCAGTGTTTTTAATCACAAAAACTTGTGATGAAGTTCATCCAAAATGATCGTACAGATGTCCTTAAAAACACCTGCATAGGTTAAAGGACTTATAATCCAACTCATTTATATGAAAAAAATCTCATACTGTATATCAAGTTTTATCATAGTAGTACAACAGAAGTTAAAAAGTGTGTCGACAATGGAAACCTCCACAGTGAGATTCACAAATATATCAGACGTGCTTGTGCAGCAAACAAGTGGAGATTTTCTGAGATTCTCCCTTTCGAGCTCACACCTTGCTAAGCTGAGGGAGGATCTAACTCACCATCCACACGTTCTGGATACTTCTCAGTAATATACTAATTTTATTCTTGTACAACATTTTTAATGTGTATGTCAAAAATGGTGTTAATAAACCAATAATTGCTACTAATTGGCCTCTCTGGCCTTTTGTTTGGGTGATTTTTCGGGTGAGGGGATATCTGTTTCGGGATCCCGTGTGATTAAACGTTTTAAGAATTCTCCAATCTACAGTCTGCACCCACACACTCACCATGATTACCTCATTAATCAGCACAACCATGGCACGTCTTCATCTCCTGCCTGCCTTCTCCTGGGCCTGGCTCCTTTCAGAACAATGTGCACGCAGCGTTCAGTGTGTTGTTTCAACACTGACACAAGCCTGCAGGTGCACTGGGAAGCGTAACAGAGAGCCCTAGTTTGCATTCCGTGCCCTTCAATTGAAATGCTGCAGCTCCCCACCGGCCCGCGCCCCCTGCCCGCCCGTCATCGGGACACAGGGTGCGTGGAAGGCAGTGATACACTATTCAGTGCATGGGAGGGGGGGATTAAGCCGCCATTTATATTTGGCACCTTACGTGGACTGTTGGCCAGGGGGTGTATATGGTCTAGCGAGATTCTAGTGGGCAGGCTTGGAGCGGCTGATTCCTATGCTGCTGGAGAAAGTACGTAAAATATATTTTTTCTATCTTCAGCAACACAGCAAGCCTGTGGGCCTTTTTTGATGAGGGGCCTGGAGCTTAATCCGGCCCTGTTTGAGGTGCATGTACATATACACAGGATCCGTCCACATTTCCACTTACATCCGCCTTGGAATCAGGCCTACAGTATGGAAGAATAAGGCCTACTGCACATTATACAGTAGTACTAAGAATGGACTAAGAATCAATGGGGTCAGTGTTTTTCATTAAAAATATTGCAACTGTTTTTACATAAAATGTCCTCATAAATATATTTATATGAAATAAAATAAATAAATATTTTCAACACATTTTATATTTTACAAAAAAAAAACTTATGAAAAATAAAAAACAAAAAAAGAAAACCTTATGCATGTTACTATAACATTTCATAACATAATGGATAAACTTTCAACCTACTGTACTGTAGTTTACTTCACTCAGTGCTCTTTGAGACCCCTGCCTAAACCCTATTTCTTTAAGCACCTCTCCAATTCGCCAAATACTCCCTCCATCCCTATATCCTCCTCCTAAACCTGCGCCAAAATCCTTTCGAATCTCCAAACACCCACCCATTCATACACCCTCCACCATCATGCATCCCCACGTTGACACCCATTCTCCCACCCATTCATTCCCATACACCCTCCTTTCATATTAGGACAAACCAATATTAAATGAAGAAATTAATAAGGGATACAGGGAAGGACACTTTTCAGAGAGACCTGACACTGTGCATTCCATAGGTGACACCTAACCGCTAAACTAAGAATATGGTGCTTAACTCAAAATGGGGATTTGCGCTATGCAATAGCAGAATTGTATTTTCTCTGACGTCCTAGTGGATGCTGGGAACTCCGTTAGGACCATGGGGAATAGCGGCTCCGCAGGAGACTGGGCACAACTAAAGAAAGCTTTAGGTCACCTGGTGTGCACTGGCTCCTCCCACTATGACCCTCCTCCAAGCCTCAGTTAGATTTTGTGCCCGGCCGAGGTTGGATGCACACTAGGGGCTCTCCTGAGCTTCTAGAAAGAAAGTATAGAATTAGGTTTTTTATTTTCAGTGAGACCTGCTGGCAACAGGCTCACTGCAGCGAGGGACTAAGGGGAGAAGAAGCGAACCTGCCTGCTTGCAGCCAGCTTGGGCTTCTTAGGCTACTGGACACCATTAGCTCCAGAGGGATCGACCGCAGGCCCAGCCTTGGTGTTCGGTCCCGGAGCCGCGCCGCCGTCCCCCTTACAGAGCCAGAAGCAAGAAGAGGTCCGGAAAATCGGCGACAGAAGACATCAGTCTTCACCAAGGTAGCGCACAGCACTGCAGCTGTGCGCCATTGCTCCTCATACACACTTCACACTCCGGTCACTGAGGGTGCAGGGCGCTTGGGGGGGGCGCCCTGAGCAGCAATAAAAACACCTTGGCTGGCAAAAATGCCACAATATATAGCCCCAGAGGCTATATATGTGGTAAATACCCCTGCCAGAATCCAGAAAAAAGCGGGAGAAAAGTCCGCGAAAAAGGGGCGGAGCTATCTCCCTCAGACACACTGGCGCCATTTTCTCTTCACAGTGCAGCTGGAAGAAAGCTCCCCAGGCTCTCCCCTGTAGTTTTCAGGCTCAAAGGGTTAAAAAGAGAGGGGGGGCACTAAATTTAGGCGCAATATTATATATGCAAGCAGCTATTGGGGAAATTTCACTCAGTTATAGTGTTAATCCCCACATTATATAGCGCTCTGGTGTGTGCTGGCATACTCTCTCTCTCTGTCTCCCCAAAGGGCTTTGTGGGGTCCTGTCCTCAGTCAGAGCATTCCCTGTGTGTGTGCGGTGTGTCGGTACGGCTGTCGACATGTTTAATGAGGAGGCTTATATGGTGACGGAGCAGATGCCGATAAATGTGATGTCGCCCCCTGTGGGGCCGACACCAGAGTGGATGGTTAGGTAAAAGGTATTAACCGACAGTGTCAACTCCTTACATAAAAGGGTGGATGACGTAACAGCTGTGGGACAGCCGGCTTCTCAGTCCGCGCCTGCCCAGGCGTCTCAAAGGCCATCAGGGGCTCAAAAACGCCCGCTCACTCAGATGGCAGACACAGATGTCGACACGGAGTCTGACTCCAGTGTCGACAAGGTTGAGACATATACACAATCCACTAGGAACATCCGTGACTTGATCCCGGCAATAAAAAAAAAAAAAAAAAAAATGTGTTACACATTTCTGACATTAACCCTCTAAAAATGGGTTTTTATGTTGGGGAGAAAAAGCAGGCAGTGTTTGTTCCCCCATCAGATGAATGAATGAAGTGTGTGAAAAGCGTGGGTTCCCCCCGATAAGAAACTGGTAATTTCTAAAAAGTTACTGATGGCGTACCCTTTCCCGCCAGAGGATAAGTTACGCTGGGAGATATCCCCTAGGGTGGATAAGGCGCTCACACGGTTGTCAAAAAAGGTGGCACTGCCGTTTTAGGAACGACCACTTTGAAGGTACCTGTTGATAAAAAGCAGGAGGCTACCTGAAGTCTGTATTTACACACTCAGGTACTAGACTGAGACCTGCAGATCGTGCTGCTGCAGCGTGGTCGGTGACCCTGTCAAACATGAGAACATATTAAAAACGTCGTCTTATATATGAGGGATGCACAGAGGGATATTTTGCCGGCTGGCATCCAAAATGAATGTAATGTCCATTCTGTCAGGAGGGTATTAGAGACCTGTCACTGGACAGGTGATGCTGACTTTAAAAGGCGCATAGAGATTCTGCCTTATAAGGGTGAGGAATTATTTGGGGATGGTCTCTGGGACCTCGTATCCACAGCAACAGCTGGGAAGAAATATTTTACCTCAGGTTTCCTCACAGACTAAGAAAGCACTGTATTATCAGGTACAGTCCTTTCGGCTTCAGAAAAGCAAGCGGGTCAAAGGCGCTTCCTTTCTGTATAGAGACATGGGAAGAGGGAAAAAGCTGCACCAGTCAGCCTGTTCCCAGAATCAAAATTCTTCTCTCGCTTCCTCTGAGTCCACAGCATGACGCGGGGGCTCCACAGGTGTAGCCAGGTACGGTGGGGGGCCGTCTCAAAAATTTCAGCGATCAGTGGGCTCGCTCACAGGTGGATCCCTGTTTCATTCAAGTAGTATTTCAGGGGTACAAGCTGGAATTCGAGATGTCTCCCCCCCCGCCGTTTCCTCAAATATGCCTTGCCGGCAACTCCCTCAGGCAGGGAGGCTGCGCTAGAGGCAATTAATAAGCTGTATTCCCAGCAGGTAATACTCAAGGTGCCCCTACTTCAACAAGGACGGGGTTACTATTCCACACGGTTTGGGGTACCGAAACCGCATGGTTCGGTGTGACCCATTTTATATTTAAAATCCTTGAACACATACATAAAAAAATTCAAGTTCAAGATGGAATCGCTCAGGGCGGTTATTGCAAGCCTGGACGAGGGGGATTACATGGGATCCCGGGACATCAAGGATGCTTACCTGCATGTCCGCATTTACCATCCTCGCCAGGAGTACCTCAGATTTGTGGTACAGGATTACCATTACCAAGTCCAGACACTGCCGTTTGGACTGTACATGGCACCGAGGGTGTTTACCAAGGTAATGGCCGAAATGATGATACTCCTTCGAAAAAAGGGAGTTTTAATTATCCCGTACTTGGACAATCTCCTTATAAGGGCAAGGTCCAAGGAGCAGTTGCTAGTCGGTGTAGCACTATTTTGGAAAGTGCTACAACAGCACGGTTGGATTCTAAACAGTCCAAAGTCACAGCTGGTTCCTACGACACGTCTACTGTTCCTGGGGATGGTTCTGGACACAGAACAGAAATAAGTGTTTCTCCCGGAGGAGAAATCCAAGGAGCTGTCATCTCTAGTCAGAGACCTCCTGAAGCCAAAACAGGTATCGGTGCATCATTGCACGCGAGTCCTGGGAAAAATGGTAGCTTCCTACGAAGCAATCCCATTCGGCAGGTTCCATGCAAGAACTTTTCAGTGGGACCTGTTGGACAAGTGGTCCGGATCACATCTTCAGATGCATCGGCTGATAACCCTGTCTTCAAGGACCAGGGTATCTCTACTGTGGTGGCTGCAGAGTGCCCATCTTCAAGAGGGCCGCAGGTTCGGCATACAGGACTAGGTCCTAGTGACCATGGATGCCAGCCTTTGAGGCTGGGGGGCAGTCACACAGGGAAGAAACTTCCAGGGACTTTGGTCAAGTCAGGTGACTTCCCTACACATAAATATCCTGGAACTGAGGGCCATTTACAATGCCCTGAGTCAGGCAAGGCCTCTGCTTCAAAACCAGCCGGTACTGATCCAATCAGACAACATCACGGCAGTCGCCCATGTAAACCAACGGGGCAGCACAAGAAGCAGGATGGCGATGGCAGAAGCCACAAGGATTCTCCGATGGGCGGAAAATCATGTGTTAACACTGTCAGCAGTGTTCATTCCCGGAGTGGACGACTGGGAAGCAGATCTTCTCAGCAGACACGACCTCCACCCGGGAGAGTGGGGATTTCATCCAGAAGTCTTCCAAAGGATTGTACACCATTGGGAAAGGCCACAGGTGGACATGATGGCGTCCCGCCTCAACAAAAAGCTATAAAAGATATTGCGCCAGGTCAAGGGACCCTCAGGCGATAGCTGTGGACGCTCTGGTAACACTGTGGATGTACCAGTCGGTTTATGTGTTCCCTCCTCTGCCTCTCATACAAAAGGTACTGAGAATAATAGGAAGGCGAGGAGTAAGAACGATACTCGTGGTTCCGGATTGGCCAAGAAGAGCTTGGTACCCAGAACTTCAAGAAATTATATCAGAGGACCCATGGCCTCTGCCGCTCAGACAGGACCTGCGGCAGCAGGGGCCCTGTCTGTTCCAAGACTTACCGCGGCTATGTTTTGACGGCATGGCGGTTGAACGCCGGATCCTAAAGGAAAAGGGCATTCCGGAGGAAGTCATTCCTACGCTGATTCAAGCCAGGAAAGATGTAAATGCAAAACATTATCACCGCATATGGCGAAAATATGTTGCTTGGTGTGAGGCCAAAAAAGGCCCCAACAGAGGAATTTCAACTAGGTCGATTTCTGCATTTCCTACAAGCAGGAGTGTCTATGGGCCTAAAATTAGGCTCCATTAAGGTACAGATCTCGGCTCTGTCGATTTTCTTCCAGAAAGAACTAGCTTCAGTACCTGAAGTTCAGACATTGTAAAAGGAGTGCTGCATATTCAGCCCCCGGTTGTGCCTCCAGTGGCACCTTGGGTTCTCAACGTGGTGTTGAGTTTCTTAAAATCACATTGGTGTGAGCCACTAAAAACCGTGGATCTAAAATATCTCACGCGGAAAGTGGTCATGTTATTGGCCTTGGCTTCGACCAGGCGTGTCTCAGAATTGGCGGCTTTGTCATATAAAAGTCCTTATCTGATTTTCCATATGGATAGGGCAGAATTGAGGACTCGTCCCCAGTTTCTCCCTAAGGTGGTATCAGCTTTTCACTTGAACCAACCTATTGTAGTGCCTGCGGCTACTAGGGACTTGGAGGATTCCAAGTTACTGGACGTAGTCAGGGCCTTGAAAAATTATGTTTCCAGGACGGCTAGAGTCAGGAGAATTGACTCGCTGTTTATCCTGTATGCACCCAGCAAACTGGGTGCTCCTGCTTCTAAGCAGACTATTGCTCGCTGGATTTGTAGCACAATTCAGCTGGCGCATTCTGCGGCTGGACTACCGCAGCCAAAATCTGTAAAAGCCCATTCCACAAGGAAGGTGGGCTCATCTTGGGCAGCTGCCCGAGGGGTCTCGGCTTTCCAACTTTGCCGAGCTGCAACTTGGTCAGGGGCAAACACGTTTGCTAAATTCTACAAAATTGATACCCTGGCTGGGGAGGACCTGGAGTTCTCTCATTCGGTGCTGCAGAGTCATCCGCACTCTCCCGCCCGTTTGGGAGCTTTGGTATAATCCCCATGGTCCTTACGGAGTTCCCAGCATCCACTAGGACGTCAGAGAAAATAAGATTTTACTCACCGGTAAATCTATTTCTCGTAGTCCGTAGTGGATGCTGGGCGCCCATCCCAAGTGCGGATTGTCTGCAATACTTGTATATAGTTATTGCCTAACTAAAGGGTTATTGTTGAGCCATCTGTTGAGAGGCTCAGTTATATTCATACTGTTAACTGGGTATAGTATCACGAGTTATACGGTGTGATTGGTGTGGCTGGTATGAGTCTTACCCGGGATTCAAAATCCTTCCTTATTATGTCAGCTCGTCCGGGCACAGTGTCCTAACTGAGGCTTGGAGGAGGGTCATAGTGGGAGGAGCCAGTGCACACCAGGTGACCTAAAGCTTTCTTTAGTTGTGCCCAGTCTCCTGCGGAGCCGCTATTCCCCATGGTCCTTACGGAGTTCCCAGCATCCACTACGGACTACGAGAAATAGATTTACCGGTGAGTAAAATCTTATTTTTTCCTATGTGAAAAATGAGGCAGGGGCAGAAAACACGTGGATCGGCGAATCCACGTGTTTACGTTGAAACCGCAGGCCATTTTTGCAGATTTTGAGGCATTTTTCACCAATGCCTTTTCACTTAGAAAAAAAGGTGAAAAGGCATTGTCAAAAATGCCTTAAAAATGGATGAAAACTGCCCACAATTGAATACTCAGTGGAGCGATTTCATTAGCTCTGAAATTAGCTGATTGCATACCCTGTATGCTTATGGAAACTTGTTACTGTACTTCCATTTTCCATAGTTAATGTTACCTACATTACATGTAAGCTACATTGTTACCTACGGTACATTTTCAGTATTGTCCAACTACCCAATTTATTATAATAAAATGCTAAGTTCCTTATATGCACTGTATACATGTTTTATACATGAATACTAATATAAAATGGCAAAACACATAATAAATTGTCAGACTATATTGTTCTAGCCCTAAAATAGTTGTCATCTCACTGCACAGATAGATTGTATCTGTTGGGAACTGAACAAATTGTTCTACAGCAGCAATCCTGTAAGCAGATGTTTCGCACTATGCCTGCCCAATATACATAAATATCATGCATGATCATAACAGAATTGTATTAGATTTCATATTTTGTGCAACATTCGATTAAAATAAAATGTGTAAACACAAAATATAAAGATTACATTGTTTTAAAACTGGTCTGAGTATTCCCATAATTGCTTGTTACAATATCTTGTTTGTAGTCAGCATGAAGATGAAATTGTTATAATTCTATTAATGTACAGTATAGGCTGCAGAAACTCAACTTGTAAAGTGTGGACAGATTCCGGCAAAAACATATAATCCGAGACGCTTGGCTCTTCGGAATATGGGACACACTTTGGGATGGAGCATGGTCAAGTCGTTATGACTGCGAGCTGCATCATGATGGTACCCCTAATGATCTCCATCCAGTGGCATATGTATAATGTGTGCAGGGTGTGTGGTGCGCACGGGCCCCTTGTTGGCCCACATCGCACAACCTCAGCTCTCCATAGTACTGCATTGGCAGCTCCAGCGCTTCACAAATCACTGTGAAAATTACACGGCGCCCATTTCATGGCATTTTGAGCATGTACAGTAGATAAATCTCTGAGAAAATGGCACAGAAGCATTATCCCAGAAACCTGGGAGTCTACTTGAACTCAATCACTAACGTGCTACCAGTGCCGGCTAGAGAGGAGTTGACCGGGATGGAGACTGCACATGTGCCCCTTTCTCTCTTAGTACACCCCTCCTTCCATCGCTTTACTTCCAGACATTTGGATTTTACTGTGCATCCCTATGGTGCTGGCACAATTTCCCCATGTGCAGCCGATCTGAGTGGCTTCCAGATGCTATGGGCAGTGCTACAATTTCCAATGCAGGTTACCACACCCTTTATGCGCAGCGTCGTCAGTCATGCGGACATGGAGCAATGCCGGCACAGGGCGCTGTGCGGTATGGAAGTCCATTGGTGCACCAACCATTGATGGTGAAAGTGTAAGAGACCATCAATAGTAGCAAACTATGCCATGGTGAACCACCAATGGTCATCTATGGTCTTTCGTCATCTATGGGGACGAATCGGCCTATAGACGGGAAGTAGACCGGCTGGCCCAGTGGTGCATCCACAACAACCTTGACCTCAACCCCCTCAAAACTGTCGAGATGATAGTGGACTTCAGGAAGAAGTCATCTAGTGCACCTCCGCTAACGATTGCTGACAGTGTGGTATCGCTAGTGGACTCCTTCAAGTTTCTTGGGACCACAATCTCCAGGGACCTTAAATGGGGGTCCAACACTGACGCCACTGTTGGGAAAGCGCAGCAGAGGTTGTTCTTCCTCAGGCAACTAAGGAAGTTCAACATCCCACAGAAGCTCCTGCTCCTCTTCTACTCCGCGATTGTGGAGTCGGTACTGTGCTCCTCGATACTCGTATGGTACAGCTCCGCCAGCGCGAGGGACATATGCAGGCTCCAAAAGGTGGTCAGAACCGCAGAGAAGATCATCGGGGCCGACCTTCCCTCAGTCCAGGACCTGTACTTGTCCAGAGCTAAAAAGCGGGCAATGAAGATAGTAAAAGACCAGCTACACCCCGGCCACAGCATGTTTAACTTGCTTCCTTCAGGCAGGCGTTACAGGGCTGTCCCCGCCAGATCCACCAGAAGCCTCAAAAGTTTCTTTCCCCAAGCTGTCCGCCTGCTGAACTCCTGAACATTGACTGACTAGACGTACATGTAACTCACTTGTGTCCCTACGGTATACCTATCTGTATAACTTTACTTGCCCCCCCCCCCACACACACACACACACACACACACACACACACACACACACACCTGCTTACCTGTTACCTACTTGGCTGTTGTATAGCAAACCGAAGACAAATTCATAGTATACGTAAGTATACCTGGCCAATAAAGCTGATTCTGATTCTGATTCTACTCACTAGCCTGTGAGCCGATCAGAGAATGGAGCTGGACTTCATGTAAGTTCAAAAAGCTAGAATGTGGGCATACTATAGTACTGTTCCTTGTTATCTGCAAGGTGGATTTATAAGTGCAATAACTATAGCACAAAAAATAAAAAAAATATTGCATGAGCACATTTCTCTGATTTGTAAATTATTTCCTTTGTTTTCAAGAAAGATGAGTTGGTGGCATTGGTGTTTGTATAATGAGTGAAATGCACGTGGTGCACACTAGCCCATGCCACACACACTGCACCCATGTTCTAATACTTACCTTTTCAGAGTCCCGAGTCGGACCTTTAGCCGCAGTAATAAAGTCACCAGCAAAATGGCTGCCGCGCATGTGCTGCAGACTCTGGCACATTGCAGGGAGGAAGGGGCCCACCCGGTCTCAACATGGGCCCCTTCCTCTGTTAAAATGCCCATGGTTGGTGCATTTGTCTTCATACTGAGAGATTGTATGCTATGGTTTACTGATGTTTCATATAATGTGTTCTGCTCAGGCCTCTAGACAATCACCCCTGTTAGACTTTAAGTCTATTGGACTGGCATCTCTCTTATTGCCATGTAGAATTTAATTTCAGTGAGATGCAGTGTGAAAATTCAGGTTTAATGTGAAATTGCATGAGTTTTCTTTGTCCAAGCCTTTCCTAATACTATATTTGCACTGTGGGTTCCTCATTTAGCTCTGTCTCACTGTATTTCTCATACAGGCAACACAGGGATAATTCCAGGATATGAGACTTGGGATCCCGTGCAGGGTGAAAGTATTAATGGCTTTCATATTTTTTATGACAACCCCAATATTATTTGACCCAGTCACTGCAGAAAGAAATAGACTGCATAAATCTTATTTATGCCACTTCAGCACTTTGTGTCAGCTTTAGTGTAATAGTCATAAATACGCTTTGAGTCAGCACCTGTGGAGGAGAAAGACTAGCGTGTAACAGGGGATTTGTGCATTTAAAACATGGAACGTGATCTCAGTTTGTGTTAATGTCTTGCAAATGCTTTATAATCTTGTACAGATTAGTGTACAACACCAAGAAAGAATTGAATAGTATTGCACAAAACAAAGAAAGGTGTTAAATTCTCTTCCAGTTACACTTTGATCATACTGGGTCATTATTGTGCCCCAAATCAAGTGAATGCTGACACTTGATCTTTGTTATAAGAAATGATAAACAGAATACTCGCACTGGCAAAGAATCATCTCTGAACATCACACCTGCTCAAAATTAGTCAAAATTCAATAAATGACATTTCTGGGACATGTCTATAAGATATGAGTGATGTTGCAGCCAGGGCACAAACTGCAGTACTTGTTGGGTAGTATGGCACATGGGCCCTCATTCCGAGTTGTTCGCTCGCAAGGCGATTATAGCAGAGTTACACACGCTAAGCCGCCGCCTACTGGGAGTGAATCTAAACATCTTAAATGTGCGACCGATGTATTCGCAATATTGCGATCAAAACCGAGTTAGCAGTTTCTGAGTAACTCCAGACTTACTCTGCCTGTGCGATCAATTCAGTGCTTTTCGGTCCCGGCTGACGTCATAAACACACCCAGCGTTCGCCCAAGCACTCCCACCGTTTCTCCAGACACGCCTGCGTTTTTTCCGGAAACGGTAGCGTTTCCTGCCACACGCCCCTAAAACGCCGTACATCCGCCCAGTAACACCCATTTCCTGTCAATCACAATGCGTTCTCCGGAGCGACGAAAAAGCCGTGAGTAAAATTACTTTCTTCTTAGTAAAGTTACTTGACGCATGCGCAGTGCGAACATTACGCATGCGCACTAAGAGAATTCTCACTGCGATGCGATGAAAAATACCGAGCGAACAACTCGGAATGAGGGCCATGATACAGGTGTCAGTTGTGAAGGTAGGGGGCACTCGGCTGCCCACAGAGTTTCAACTCTGAGGGACACCCAAGGCCACATAAGGCTCTCCAAAAAGTTCCCCAGTCTTGCCTTTTGGTCTGAGCTATTGGCTCTGTGCTCTATCATGGAATTCATGATGTTGTGGCCCTGAAGGGCAGCATGTACAATGCCAGGACCCCTAGATATGCTACTGGCTATTATACTGTCACATCCCGGTGCTCCAAACCCAATTACTCATTACAGCACTGCTACTTGCTGCTCTCTACAGCATCCTCCAGTGCCCAGTGTTCTTGTGTGGCCTTTCCTGCAGCCTGCGATGTCAGCTCTTATGATTAGAAGCTGACGACATTGCCACGTGGAAGATGCCATTTTGGATATGTCAGCTGATTGACATCCCTCCAATGGCTGACTATTTTCATTCAGCTTATGTCAGTGATCAGGAGACAGGAGACCCTATTTAAACTCCTGTGGACAGCTGCCAGTACAATATCACTCGTGCAGCTGCCCTCCTGCAGCACTCTTCTCTGTGTTCTTTGCACTTAGCAGTTTCCTGCATTCAAGGCTCACTGCTCCAGCATCTTTGTGCAGACCTTCTAGTCCATTTTCTGTCTCTGCCATTGTCCTAAGCTGTTCATCCGGCTACACCCCGGTCCTAGTTCATGTCCAAGCCTGCTATATGTAGATTCTGGTCTGGTCCCAAGATTGCAATATTCTGGTTCCAACCAGGCTCCAAGCCAGCTATTCTCCAGTTCCAATTTGGTTTCAAGCCTGCAAAATTCCAGTTTGATTCCAAGCAAGCTACATTCTGGTTCCTGTTTGGTTCAAAGACTGCTATACACCAGTCCCAGTCTGGCTACAAGCCAACTATAATCTGGTTCCAGTCCTGTTCCTAGCCACTTAAATTCTAGTTCCAATCCAGTTCCAAGCAAGTAATTATCTATCACTGATTCAGTTACTTTCCAGATACTCTGTAGCTCATCTCTGGTCCAAGTACTCTCACATATCTGAAACCAGTCACAGTGTTGTATCCGATGGGCTTTCAGGGTCCACCAATCGGTTCCCAATTACCTGCATCCTTATGCAGAGATCATAATAAGGCCTCTCAGCTTCCTACATATGGTTCCCAGCTCCATAGAACCCTTGGGTTTGTCATCTGGTACAGAAAATCTCCAGTCCTGACATACTACATATCACAAAAATATGGGAATACACAATGTAACTATGAAAAATACATACTATGTAATGTAGCAAAGGCAAGGTTAATTACAGATCATTGAGCCATTTGATGTACTTGGAGTACACCTTGGAAATCTGTGGAATAGAATAATTACTATGGAGTATGCAGCAAGAGAACAACACTTTAATCATTACCTAACCACAAATACTATTACACAGTTCTTTTCGGGTCTTATTTATCATTATGGCCATGATCATCTCCTAGCAAGACTGGCCTGCATAGATTAACATGTCAACTTCAGCCAAACTGAAAGGGGTAATTCTTTACAGTGTACAGTAAGCTCCGGCTAGCAGGACTCTCAGTATTCTTGTTTCATGTCTTAGGCTATAATTAAAACGATAAGTACAGTATACACCTGTACAGTAATTTACATATACAGATGTAATTATGCATACTGTATGGATTCTGATCACCATGTAACTGTTTTACTTTGCTTATCCTGCATTTATCACTGATCTACAGTATATTGCGCTGTAGAACTTTGTGGAACACTATAAATACAGGAAAAATTATGATGGGCCTTCAGATCCTTTCTGATGGGCCTGCAAATCCCTTTCCACGATGATGGGCCTGAAAACCCTTTCCACTAATGATGGGTCAGCAAATTCTTACCAATAATAATAATAGGCCTGCAAACCCTTTCCAATAATGATGGGCATGTAAACCTTTTTCAATGATGATGGGACTGCAAAACCTTTCCAATGATGATGGGCCTTCTAATCCTTCCCAATGATGATAGCTCTGGAAATCCTTTATAATAATGATGGGCCTGCAAATCCCTTCCATTGATAATGGGCCTGCACATCCTTTCCAATGAAAAGAAAACTGCAACAAATAAAGTTCTGGATAATAAATAATAAGCAGGCAGTAGCTTAGAGTCCAGAGTGAAAATAATTGCAGAGACAAATAAAGTCCCAGATAATTAAATGCACAAAGAATGGAAACCTGGTAGGTAGTCAGAAGTAAATCTGCTTGCAGATACACAGGGGTCACAGCAACACAGGTCAAGAGATAATTGATAATCCAGCACTGAGTGTTGGATCAGAAAGCCCCAAGTAGCCAGGAGTCAAGTGTATCCATGCTGGTGATTTGGCAATTACCTAACACCTGACCATTGAACAGAGCCAGATTGCACAATGAAGCTGGTGACCCCTGGTTGCATATCTAGAATACAAATTATAGTATTCTCATGCTTAAAGAACAAACCACCAGAAGACCTGAATTCAGGGACAGACAGAGATAGATCTCTCTACTTTTTCCTCTGCTTGCAGTAGAAGATGGAGATCTAAACTCCCTGAAAACTGCTGCAACACTCTGGCTGACTGAAAACCACTGGGAAACTGTTCCAAACACAAAGAAAAGATCACATACAGTGCGCCAGACCAGAGCAGCCTGAAAATATGAGTGGTAATGAAGTGTCACCAACACTTCCAATACATATGCAAATTCCAATAGTTACCACCCTTTATTCCAGGGTGGTAACTATTGGAATTTGCACTGGGAAACTGGGCTGGCTGGATAAACTCAGAATCTTGGCTGACTGGATGACATTCAGATCCTTGACTGAATGGTAACATTGGGAACCTTGGCTGATTTAATAACACTGGGAACCTGGGCTGACTGGATAACACTGAGAAACTTGGCTGACAGGCTACCACTCAAGGCACGGGTGGCAAGGGTGGACGGACCTTTTGCCCAAAGGCAAGGGCAACAAGTTGAAGGCACTGCACCCTCATAGGAACTGCCAGACAAGAGTACTGACTACGACTGACAGGAGTCCCCAACTGGTGCTAGCAAACATCAGTCCCTGACTGGAACTGTGGCACTACAGAGTCTTCCTTATGTTGGACACTTAGACATCCCTCCTGGGGATTGAAAACTCAGACACCCCCTGGGGATTGGAAACACAGACACCCCTCCTGGAGCTGAAAACTCAGACACCCCTCCTGGGGATGGAAACTCAGACACCCTTCCTGGGGCTAGAAACTCAGATAACCCTCTTAGGGTTGTGGCACTGTTAATCAACACCTGTCATTCCCCAGATCAAACCTGGCCCTGAAAATAGGCAGAAGAGCAAAAAACAAAACACTGAGTGTTGGATCAGATGGCCCTAAAAAGTCAGGAATCCATGCTGATGGTTAGGTAGTAAGCTAACACCTGCCCTCTGAATAGAAGTCAGATTGCACATGGAAGCTGGTGAACCCTGGTGGTGGGTGATCGATACTGCTTAGATTTGTGACAGTGTAAATTAATCCAATGATGATGGACCTGCAAATTTTTCCCACTGCTGATGAGCCTGACAATTCCTTCCATGATGATGGGCTGCAAAACTGTTCCAATGATGAAGGGTCTGCAAATTTTTTTACCATGGTACTGGAAGTGGGTGACAAGCTGAAAAATATCCCGGCAAGTGCAGACATGGTGTGGAAGTCACTGCTCATTAATTCTCTGCCAGCCATTGTTGGCACGTAGATTGTGGACACACTGATGTTATGACAATCAGAACTTTTGAACATTTAGAAAGGACCCTTTATGTATGATTTCTACCATTAGCTCTTTCTAAATTTAAAACATCACGTTTGTTACCAATCTGCACAATTATTTATAATCCATTGCAATATCAAAAACTTTTCTTTGGAAAGTGCTATCATTTTTTAAGCACTTTTTTTTTTTTTATCTTCCTAGTGCTGAAAGTTTCATGCAGACTCTGCCCAATAATTCCTGATAAGCAGTGACATAGTAACAGAGGTTACAGTACTTGTACAAAATGCCCAGACATGTTGATCTCTCTGGGGAGTTATCTGCTTCAGACAACAACACAAGTAGAGTGGATAGGAATTAGTAGGGATAGCTTCTAGGGATTGGGGCAGGTAATGAGGTGAAAACAAAGAATCCTTGGAGGGAACAGCTGTGTGTTCATGAGCCATGACAGGAATAACTGCAAGGTGTGCCTAGCCTGAAGTAAAACTGGGATTCCAGTTAGCTCCACCATGTAACTGTGAATTCAGCGGTTTATTCATGAGATTCATAAGCTGTAAAAGTGTTGCCAAAAATATCAGCCTTGTTTTATGCAAATTAACAATTCGAAAATGTTTGTCTGGTGGTATTTATGGGTCTGTTATGTCCTAAGTTGAAAGAGGCTGACCTTACTAGCCCTTTAAACTGGGACACTCATGAATTACACAGGTTCTGTGGCTGGCTGACTTCAAGCCTGCATGTCACTTGGTTTTAATCAGCCACAGAACCTGTCTAATTCATGAGTGTCCCAGTTTAAAGGGCTAGTATGGTCAGCCTAATTGAAAGTAAGAGAGGACAGAATGTTAAACTTTGTAAAGCATAGGTCTTCAACCTGCGGCCCTCCAGCTGCTGTGGGACTGAACATTCCAGCATGCCCTGCCACAGTTTTGCTATTAAGGCATGCTAAAATGTGTAGTTCTACAACAGCTGGAGGGTCACAGATTGAAGACCCATGGTGTAAAGATAGTAAATTATTCAAGAGAAATACAGCCACCTGTAGATGGCACCATTATTAGACATAATTACCATCTGTGCCCCAAGGAAAAAACATTTTAACTCTTTTTTACCTGAAGATCAATTCATGTTTTTCTAAAATTGCCCATACTTGCCTACCTGACCCCCTCCATGAGTGAGAAAATGCTCTGTTCCTGGACTTTCCTGGTAATGTATGATTGCCATCACCTGTGGTGAAACAACTTTCTTATCAATTAACTAGCTCACCACGGGTGATGGCAATCATACATTACCAGGAAAGTCCAGGAACAGAGCATTTTCTCCCTCATGGAGGGGGTCAGGTAGGCAAGTATGAAATTGCCTCCAATAGGGGGCCCTGCCAGAAAGCAGAACTATTGCATTCTCTGTTACATTAACAGGTTAGTATCAACTACTGTTTGGTGAAACATATTGCAAAAGAGGCCTAACAGGTGGTGGATCATTCCAACATTTGCAGAGCACCAATAACTAACTGCAGATCATATCTTTACAAAAATGACAAAACTCAGCAAAGTTGGAGGTGTTAATGGGGGATGGCTAGAAAACCGCAGACGTCTCATGGTCATTTTCAGGGCATGTATCTGCCATCAGCTGTGAGCTTGTATGTGCCAAAACATGGCACCTGATCACAATTCTGATGCTGGAATCACACACGGTGGTACCGGAATACTGGCAACGGAATACCGGCGAGACAGGCTATTATCCCTCTGTGGGTGTCCACGACATCCATAGAGGAAGAATATAATCTGTGGTGAGCATAGCGTGCCACCGTGCCTGCAGCATGGCGAACGCAGCGAGCCCACAAGGGGCTTAGTAGCGCTTGCCCCGCTGCTAGCATACTGGTGGCCAGGATGCAGTTGTCGGTATACTGACGGCCAGCATCCGGGACATCAGTATTTCATACTAAACCCGTCTGCATAGCCATGAGCCCCTACCCTTAGTCTTGATGTTCCCCGTATTTGCATATAGGATTGAAAATGGCAATTGCATTTGCATAAAAACATGAATTAGGCCATTGACACTGCTAGAATAGTTTTACTCCTCTCTACGTGTAACATTTGTTAAGTTATTTGACTTTGGCTTTGACTACAGTGTTCACACATGATTTATACAGAGAAGATGTATTAGTATTGTACATACAGAATCTATTTCGTGCTTCAACAAAGAGACACTTGATTTTATATTTACCCATTACCCTGTTTCTCTATTACACCCCGCTGCATGGTTATTTGATACATGAAAGTTTTACTTGTAATTTTGGTGTAAACCTTTGAAAATTTACATTGCAATATTTTTTTTACATCAGCATCTGTCTTATCAATGGTATTATCAAAGTGATATCTGGGCTCGCACTCAAGGATGGGCTTACATGTCAGAACTGTTTTGATGATGCCCAAACCAATACTTTTGCCACTAATAGGGATCAGTGTTATGGGCCCTACACACTTGGCGATGTTTCTGATTTGGACGATGTTCATTTTCAACGATTAACGGCCATCGTCCAAATTGGCTTGCTGTGCTCGAGGGAAGACCAACAATGAACAACCGCGGGGACGCGCATCGTTTACCGTTAATGCATGCACACTGAGCGATATGAACGATGTTTCCTTCATAACTAAACCAGATCGTTCATATTGCACATACACATGGGCAAGTGAGTAGGGCCCATAAGTTTACACTGCCATAGTCCATCCCGGCAGGGTTACTAACTAAGCACACTGTGGGGGCTTCAGGAGGTGGACACAAAAGGATGCATAATCGAACTTTGGACCCTCTTTCAATTGGTAGAAATAGGCTAATACCATCTGAAGATAACATTAGTTCCTGCAGCTGTCAAAAGCTTGATAAAGAAGATCTGGGGGTTAGGTAACCTGATATCTTTCAAGAGTGATATGTTTGGCATTCAGATCTTCAAAAATAGCACTCATTACTCACTAACAAAGTTAAAAGAAAGACACCAATCTCCTATATATTAGCCCTGTGACTCTGTGCCTGCATTTCTAACGTTGGGTGGAGTCATAGCGGTGGGCGGAGTCACAGAGCCCGCCCACCACATGTGTAGCAAGCCTCTGCTCCTCCTCACCCCCCCCCCCCCGCCATCAGCCACTCCGACTCCCCGGCCGCGGTGCAGAGCGAACAACAACTGCTGCTGCTGCCACAGGCATAGACATTAGGAGGGTGGTGCAGGAGAAGGCTTCATAGCCCTCCCTGCCCCGTGTACACAGACCCGCCGCCTCCTCCACGCACATCCAGCTGTCCGCTCTCCTGCTGTGACAGGAGCCGAGTGCTGCAGTGACGTCATCTCCTGCAGCACTCGCCTCCTGTCACACAGCCGCCACACACACTCCAGTCTCCGGGGGCTGCCAGCATCTACAGGCAAGCTGGAAACACCCCCGGAGCGAGAGAGAAAAGACCCACGAGGCCATGCCCCTTTTGCATTATGCCATGCCCCTTTTCATCCACTGCGCAGCACGAGCAGGGGGGGAATGTGTGTAATAGTAGCACAGACTGCCTCTGAACACAGTACTGTTAACCAGCCTGCAGCAGCCGCCCACAGCCCCAACGGTGAGTCCCTCCGGCCATCCTACCCACTGATTCTATGTGTGGGCGCCACTTTGCAAATGTCTCCGCTAATGGTGTCCACCCTCTCCACTACTCCCCCGCCTCTCTCTTCATCAGCTTCCTCACTGGGGACCCTCCCTACCGCCCCGCATCTCTCTCTGTCCCCTCCCTACCGCCCCACATCTCTCTATCCCCTCCCTACCGCCCCGCGTCTCTCTATCCCCTCCCTACCGCCCCGCGTCTCTCTATCCCCTCCCTACTGCCTAGCGTCTCTGCATCCCCTCCCTACCGCCCCGCGTCTCTGCGTCCCCTCCCTACCACCCCGCGTCTCTGCGTCCCCTCCCTACCGCCCCGCATCTCTGTGTCCCCTCCCTACCACCCCACGTCTCTGTATCCCCTCCTCCCTACGCCTCTGTATCCCTACCCTACCGCCCCGCTTCTCTCTATCCCCTCCCTACCGCACCACGTCTCTGTATCCCCTCCCTACCGCCCCACATCTCTCTATCCCCTCCCTACCGCCCCACGTCTCTCTATCCCCTCCCTACTGCCCTGCGTCTCTCTATCCCCTCCCTACCGCACCACGTCTCTGTATCCCCTCCCTACCGCCCCACGTCTCTCTATCCCCTCCGTACCGCCCTGCGTCTCTGTGTCCCCTCCCTACCGCCCCACGTCTCTGTATCCCCTCCTCCCTATGCCTCTGTATCCCCACCCTACCGCCCCACTTCTCTCTATCCCCTCCCTACCGACCCGCGTCTCTGTATCCCCTCCTCCCTATGCCTCTGTATCCCCACCCTACCGCCCCGCTTCTCTCTATCCCCTCCCTACCGTCCCACGTCTCTGTATCCCCTCCCTACCGCCCCACGTCTCTCTATCCCCTCCGTACCACCCGCGTCTCTCTGTGTCCCCTCCCTATCGCCCCACGTCTCTGTATCCCCTCCTCCCTACGCCTCTGTATCCCCACCCTACCGCCCCGCTTCTCTCTATCCCCTCGCTACCGACCCGCGTCTCTGTATCCCCTTCCTACCGCCCTGCCTCTCTGTATCCCCTCCCTACCGCCCTGTGCCGCTGTATCCCCTCCCTACCGCCCTGCGTCTCTCTATCCCCTCCCTACCGCCCTGTGTCTCTGCGTCCCCTCCGTACCTCCCCGCGTCTCTCTATCCCCTCCCTACCGCCCCGCGTCTCTGCGTCCCCTCCCTACCGCCATACGTCTCTCTATCCCCTCCCTACCGCCCCACGTCTCTGTGTCTCCTCCCTACCGCCCCACGTCTCTGTATCCCCTCCTCCCTACGCCTTTGTATCCCCACCCTACTTCCCGCTTCTCTCTATCCCCTCCCTACCGACCCGCGTATCTGTATCACCTCCTCCCTACGCCTCTGTATCCCCACCCTACTGCCCGCGTCTCTCTATCCCCTCCCTACCGCCCTGCCTCTCTGTATCCCCTCCCTACCGCCCTGCCTCTCTGTATCCCCTCCCTACCGCCCTGCCTCTCTGTATCCCCTCCCTACCGCCCTGTGCTGCTGTATCCCCTCCTTACCGACCCGTGTCTCTGTATCCCCTCCCTACCGCCCCCCGCGTCTCTGCATCCCCTCCCTACCGCCCCACTTCTCTCTAGCCCCTCCCTGCCGCCCACGTCTCTCTATCCCCTCCCTACCGCCCCGCGTCTCTCTATCCCCTCCCTACCGCCCTGCGTCTCTGCATCCCATCCCTACCGCCCGCGTCTCTGTATCCCCTCCCTACCGCCCCGCGTCTCTCTATCCCCTCCCTACCGCCCCGCGTCTCTGTGTCCCCTCCCTACCCCACTGTGTCCCATACAGGGTCCATACCACCGGCTCCTGGATAACTCCCTGACAAACCCTCACCAGGAGGACAGGAGCAATAACCCCCTGCGGTGCCCCCCGTAGCTACTGGTATATCGGTGATGCTTCGCTGTGCCGCCTCCTCCCTATCCCTCACACAGCACCTGAGGGGGGCGCGCACATAGCGCATGCAGATGGGACTGGTGCACCTGCGGCCGCGTGGAGACATTGCGTGCGCAACATGTCCGCATTGCTACACCTGAAGGATGGTACGGTGTAGAGAGAGGACACAGCTGCCCGTGTTCCTCATTGTACCAGCACTCCCCTCTGTGTCTAATGACACCATATACCTCTTCATGCGGGTATGTCTATATCACATACATCCTTATCCGTGTCCTATATATTGTTACACATAACATCACATAGTTATAGGTCCCGCACCCCCCCCACCTGCATCCACCCCCCCTCCACCCGCAGCATCTACATACTCCCTGCCTCATCCGCGATCCCCCCCCCGCACCCGCTACATTCTGTACATCGTGCCCTGCAGGCACTGTTCACGCCGTCGCAAGGGGCTACACCCCCTTCACCATCGGAAGCCCTTTCGTCTTGCAATATTTAACCACTAACAAACCTAGGAATGCAGGTAATACTCCATATAATACAAATATTGAACCCCAGCAAGGCGTGCAGGAGTTAAGGGGGCGTAGCCCCTTTCGACGGTGTGAGGAGCGCCCGTAGGGCGCGATGAAGCACCTAGTATGTAATAAAAATCAACAGGAATTTTACTGAGAGATGAATGAGTTTTATAATCAAACAAATCTGAAAATGTAATATAATGTCAGGGTGACTTTATTTTTCACCAGTTTCAAGAAGTTAGGTGCAGGGCTGGAAAAGACAATTCCAGTGTTGATACAGTTGATAGACCATGGAATGTTTTTGTAGTAAGGAAAGACAACTTTGCAGCAGAAGCCACTGACCCTAAATCAGGCTCTGATCATAATGTGTTCAGCTGCAGGCAGCCACACAGTATACCTATGACAAGGGGCATAGCCAGAACTTTGTGGGCCTCATAGCAACATTTTTAAGGGGCCCCGTCCCAATTCTTCTAGAGAGACACTTCTCTGACCCTATGTCACATTTCAGAGCTGCCAGTACACATTATGCCGCACAGTACCCCCAATTCACATTCCTATAGTGCTCCCCAGAGCCGGACCTAGCCAATTTGATGCCCTAGGCAAAATTTTGGCTGGTACCCCCTGGCACCACTGCTAGTTCTGCATCTGACCCAGCAACACTCAGGCAGTGGGGCCCACCGGGGGGGGGGGGGGGGTTACCCTGTGCCCCTGTGGGCCAGTTCAATGCCCCACAGCAATGCCCATAATACACATAATTCCACAGAGAAATGCACCTTACACATATAGTATGCCCCACATTTGTAATGCTAGGAGGTTTTTTTTTTCATAATACTTACTTTTACTTGCTGGTTTGCTTGCAGTTAGTGTGTGTGCCCATGCAGCTCCCTAGATCCGTGGCTGCATTTTGTGAGATAGGGGTGGCAGGATGGGTGAGTGCTTGTGCTTGCACCCCTTAAAGGGGCACCTGTACAAGGAGTGCCGTCTTTTGCAAGAATCATCCTTTATTTTAGCTTGCTGGTTGGACACAGATGTCAGCAAAGTCCAGATCCTGTCATACTTGCTGGTTATACAAAAAGACCAGTATCAAACATGTAGCAACTGTCACTGTTCAGTGTGTTTGCTGGTGTCTGTTACTCCCGGCAACTGCATGCCCTTTATTTTATACTGTGGGAGCAATATGCTCTGCTCTCTAGTCTGACGCATCTGAAAGTCACGCTGCACTGACATTTCATATAGAAATAGCGCAATGCAACTCACTGACCATGTTACAGTGCTGGATGGCAAAGGGATTTTACGGCATGAACTGACTGAGAAATAAAGTGTGGAAAGAACACTGCCCTGCAGCCCCCTGGGGTTTGCACAGGGATAAGGGACACAGGATAGCAGGGTCCCCCTCCCCCATGTGCCCAAGCAGTATAGGTGATGTCAGATTTATGTGGAGCCGTCTTCCACAATACACATGTGGAATCAAAAGGAGCCATCCAGTAATAACCTTATAAAGTCAGTCAAAATGTCACAGGTCCAGGAATTGCAGTTACTGAGCTTCTGCTGTCTAGGGTCTCACAAATCAGGGCCATTCAAGCATGTCGGAGGGAGTTCAAGGGACAGTGTGCATTCTATTTGACAAATGTAAACAGCAGTACATACAAGTACTGATTGAATGCATTTAGAAAGTAACAGATAGTTTGAAGATTGTCCCCCCCATTATGAGATACTGCAGGGACATACTTAGATGCCCCTAGACATGATTGGATGCCCTAGGCAAATGCCTAGCCTGCCTATAGCTAAGGTCGGCTCTGGTGCTCCCCGTTCTTATTGTGCCTCATTACAGTGCCCCAGTTCATATTATATAACATTAACCACTTAACTAACGATTTATTTTGCAAAAAAACGCTCCAAAATTGTCAGGTTTTTTTTATGAGTGAATTAGGTGAAGAACATGAAGTTAACCCTATCCCAAATGATTTTAGTGAAAAAAAAAGGAAAAAAAAAAAAATTTCCCCCCAAACATTGAAACATCGATCAGGAACATTGCGACCATCAAAACATCGGGTACATCGCAACCATTGCGGCTTTCATTTTGAAAGCAAGACAGCCTCGATGTATGCAGGGGGGGTCTGGGGGCAGCTAGGGAGGGTTTATTTACACTCCCCAGCGGCTGCCATTGTCTGCAGCCGCTGTATGGGACAGATCCTGCCGTGCTGACCGATCAGCAGTGATTAGCAGCACGGCAGACACGGGGAGAGTGCAGGGAGGCAGAGGGACCTTCCGGTCCCTCTGACAGCAGCAGCGGAGGGAAGTTTCTCTTCCCTGCCGCTGCTAACTCTCTCTATCTGACTGGTCCCATCCTGTGCGACCAGGTCAGATAGAGCACTTGCAGGCATGGTCGCATCTGATGCGACCATGCCAGGCAAGTGGTTAAAATTCCCTCCAGTTCATTTTATACCACACTACAATAGGCTTGCACTGGGGCATACCTAGATATATTGCAGGCCCCAAGGAAAAAGTTTGAAAGGACCCCTATGTACCACCCAATGGCGAAAAATGTATATAACACATGTAACTTTGCCAGGGAAGGTGGGTCCTTCTCAGCTCTGGGCCCCATAGCAGCTGCACTGCCTGCACCTATGGTAGCTACGCCCTTGCCTATGACATCACAATACACTCAGCTGAAGGCAATTAGAGAGTTCATCTGTGACATAACAATGCATTCAGCTGAAGGCAGCAAGGTTTTGGGACATCACAATGCATTCAGCTGCATGCTGCTAGAGAGTACCTCTGTGAATTACAAAGTACAAACCATTCAGCTGAAGGCAATTAGAGAGTATATCTGTGACATCACAAAGTATTCAACTGCAGGCTGCAAGACTCCACGACATCACAGTAACTATGAGATCACAATGCATTCAATTTAGCTGCAGGCAGCTATACAGTAACTCTCTGACATCAAATTAAAATCGGCTGCAGGCAGATAGACAGTATCTCTGTAACATCACAATGCATTCAGCTGCAGGCAGAAAGACAATACCTCTGTGACATCACAAAGCATTCAGCTGCAGGAAGACATATGGGGGGTCATTCCGAGTTGTTCGCTCGGTATTTTTTTCTCGCAACGGAGCGATTAGTCGCTAATGCGCATGCGCAATGCCCGCAGTGCGACTGCGCCAAGTAAATTTGCTATGCAGTTAGGTATTTTACTCACGGCATTACGAGGTTTTTTCTTCGTTCTGGTGATCGTAATGTGATTGACAGGAAGTGGGTGTTTCTGGGCGGAAACTGGACGTTTTATGGGTGTGTGCGAAAAAACGCTACCGTTTCTTGGAAAAATGCGGGAGTGGCTGGAGAAACGGAGGAGTGTCTGGGCGAACGCTGGGTGTGTTTGTGACGTCAAACCAGGAACGACAAGCACTGAACTGATCGCAGATGCCGAGTAAGTGTGGAGCTACTCAGAAACTGCTAAGAAGTGTCTATTCGCTATATTGCTAACCTTTCGTTCGCAATTTTGATAAGCTAAGATTCACTCCCAGTAGGCGGCGGCTTAGCGTGTGCAAAGCTGCTAAAAGCAGCTTGCGAGCGAACAACTCGGAATGACCCCCATGGTACCTCTGTAACATCACAAAGCATTTAGCTGTAGGCTGCCAGACAGTACCTCTGTGACATAACAATACATTCACCTACAGGCAGCTACACAGTACCTTTGTGACATCACAATGCATTTAGCTGCTGGTAGCCAGACAGTAACTCTGTGACATCACAATGCATTCAGTTAAAGGCAATTTGAGAGTTTAACTGTGATATCACAAAGCATTCAGCTGCAGGAAGCCAGACAGTTCCTCTGTGACATCACAATGCATTCAGTTAAAGGCAATTCGAGAGTATAACTGTGATATCACAAAGCATTCAGCTGCAGGCAACAAGGCTTTCTGACATCACAATTCATTCAACTGTATGAAGTTAGAATGTACCTCTGTGACATCACAATGCATTTATCTGTAGGCAGACAGAGAGTATATCTGTGACATCAAAATGCATTCAGCTGCAGGCAGCCAGATGGTGCCTACAGTATGTGACATCACAATGCATTCAGATGCAGGTAGCAAGATAGTACCTCTGTGACATCACAATGCATTCAGCTGCAGTCAGCAAGACAGTACCTCTGTGACATCACAATTCCTTCAGCTGCATTCAGTTAGATAGTACATCTGCAAAATCATAATGCTTTCAGATGCAGGCCGCTAGAGAGTACTTCTCTGACATTAGAATCCATTCACATGCAGGCAGCCATATGGTACCTCTGTGATAACACAATGCATTCAGCTGCATGTAGCTAGACAGTAACTCTATGACATCACAATGCATTCATGTGCAGACAGACAGTATCTCTGTGACATCACATTTCATTCAGCTGCACGTAGCTAGACAGTAACTTTGTGACATCACAATGCATTCAGCTGCAGACAGACAGTACCTCTGTGACATCACAATGCATTCAGCTGCAGGCAGTTAGACAGTATCTCTGTGACATCATATTGCATTCATCTGCAGGCAGCCAGACAGTATATATGTGACCTCACAATGCTTTATACTGCAGGCAGCCAAATAGTACCTCTGTGACAATACATCTGTGACATCACAAAGCCTTCAGATGCAGGCTGCAAGACAATGTGACATTACAGTGCATTCAGTTGTATGTAGCTAGAGAGAGTACCTCTGTGACATCACAATGCATTCAGCTGCAGGCAGGAAGACATTACCTCTGTGACATCACAACGCATGTAGCTGCAGGAAGCCATATGATACCTCTGTGACATCACAAATCATTCAGCTGCAGGCTGCAAGACAGTACCTCTGTGACATCACAACGCATAATCTTGCAGCCAGCCTCACAGTACCTCTGTGACATCACAATACATTAAGCTGCAGGCAGTCAGACAGTACATCTGTGACATCACAATGCATTCAACTGAAGGCAATTCAAGAATACATTTGGGACATCACAAAGCATTCAGCTACAGGCAGCAAGACTTCGTGACATCACAATGCTTCCATTTGCATGCAGCTATATGCTACCTTTGTGACATCACAATGTATTCTGCTGCATCCATCAAGACAGTATTTATGTGACATCACAATGTGCAGGCAGCCATATGGTACAACTATGACATCACAATGCATTCAGCTGCGGGCAGCCAGACAGTATATCTGTGACATCACAAAGTAGTCAGCTGAAGGCAATTAGAGAGTACAGATGGGTCCTCCGTTATCTTGGCTGGCTGAGGTGTTAGTCACGATTGGGCATACACAGCGTGCCTGAGCACAGGAAGGCGCGCCTAGTCGTAGGGAGGCGCGCCTAGTCGTAGGGAGGCGCACAGAGTGTTTGCCGTTACCTTTAAGTGTAATACCTGTGATCATCCACCAGATGTCGCTTTTTACAATCACCACTGCGCATGCGTGTAGTCTCCCGTAAAATACAATACTGAAATACATAGTAAGAATTACTTTACTAGTGCGTCTCATTACGCTACATTATTTCTTACAGTATATAACAGTATATACAGTACAGACGCAAATAGCAAAGCATATACAGATGCAAATGAACGTGATAAAACCACAGTATGGTCCATTTACAGTACTTTAGGAATATGTGAGCGTCCAAGGGTATCCGTTCACATGGTCGACCATGTTATGGTCGACAGTCATTCAGTCGACCACTATTGGTCGACATTGACATGGTCGACATGGACACATGGTCGACACATGAAAATGGTCGACACATGAAAGGTCGACACATGAAAAGGTCGACATGAGTTTTTTAACTTTTGTTTTCTTTTGGGGAACTTTTCCATACATTACGATCCACATGGACTACGATTGGAACGGTAAAGTGTGCTGAGCGAAGCGGTAGCGGAGCGAAGGCACCATGCCCGAAGCATGGCGAGCGAAGCGAGCCATGCGAGGGGATGCGGTGCACTTGTTTGGGTTCCCAGTCACTTTACGCAAAAAACGACACAAAAAAAAGTAAAAAAACTCATGTCGACCTTTTCATATGTCGACCTTTCATGTGTCGACCATTTTCATGTGTCGACCATGTGTCCATGTCGACCATGTCAATGTCGACCAATAGTGGTCGACCTAATGACTGTCGACCATAACATGGTCGACCATTCATACCGGAACCGCATCCAAGTCCTGCAGACAAATCAACATAAAACCAGAAGTGTGCACAGACGCAAATGGAGGTGTTAAAAGTACATTGTTGCCTACTGATGTTAGGGATATTGTATGTTAGTGTCCTAATCCCGTAGCCATTATGGCATAATCAAAACCAATGGGCTTATTCATCTGCCAGCGACAAAGTGTCCGAGTGGTGAAGTGTTCAGCTTCCCATGCTTAGAGTCCCGGGTTCAATTCCTAAAGTACGAATGCATGTTAGTTTCTTCCAGACACTTTATTATTTTTTTTAATTTTGGATCTATCGTACTGTAGTATACTTTCACATTCAATACAAGTGTGCACACAAGTTTTACATAAAGCAGGGCAAAGCTACAGGAGCGTTTCTACTGTTAAGGTTCTATGCACCGTACGGTACACATACAATTCTGTAGCAGGGCAGACTGTGGGGAAAAAAAATAACAGTACCGTGAGTGAAGCTGTCAATTTGTAACAAGTACTGTACAGTATCCAGGACAGATGTACAGTAGTGTAACGATGACAGTTGCACCAGAATTCTCGTTACACAATACCACTGTGAAGCAAGGCAGAAATCAGAGAGTAGTGTGATTACCGGCTGCGCTGGTGCCTGGCGCCTCATCACCAGCCAGGGCCTGTGGTGGGTGCGAGTGGGCAGGTGGCGATGGTACTGTTGGGGAAAAAAAACAGTACCGTAAGTGAAGCTGTCAATTTGTACTGTACAGTATCCAGTGTTAAGTTTGATTAAATCACAAGAGAAAGCAATACATATGCACACTGTGGTCTGAACTGTTATGGCCGCTAATCATATACATATAACCGCTAAGTTGTGTATATAAGTTGGTATACATGCCGGCACATTATGCGCACAGTATAGCGATACGCGTGGCTGAATACCCTTTTCCCCAAACAGGAATGGAATGTGACACCAGTAGTTAAATGTAATGTTGTGGTCTAACGCATCAACAGTATTTACTTGAAAATATACAGGTAAAAGATACAACAATATACAGAGAAGAGCTACAACCAATAATACATACGTTTAGACGTGAGCGCTCCTGGATCCAGGACTCAGTCAGTCTTGGCAAGATGACCTCAGAGTATAGGGACTGAAGCCTGGATCAGGAGACCTCTCTTTTATACTGTGTGTCCAAATACAGTACAATGGGAAATGTAAGCTTTTCTTTCATAGGTCAGAGGGCAAGTTATTTACAGTACATGAGGGGGTCATAGGTTAGATTGAATCAGTGGACGATGCTTGGTCCAGGGTGCCCGCCAAATATCAAGAGTACAGTATAATAGCAGTTTGCGAATATTACAATTCTGCGTATATCTATATGCAGAAACATGCGCTATACTGGAAATTGCCACCGGAATGTAGAACATAAAATACTGCACATCTGAGAACCAAACACTGAGTCCTAATACTGCCCCATCCCCTCACACCATGTAGAGCTGAATATCTCCGTTGCTTTACCTTTAACGTGTATGCAAGTCGCTGACAATGTCTATGGAGACTATGGGGGTCATTCCGACCCGTTCGCACACAGTGGTTTGTCGCTGTGGTGAGAACGGGTCCAGAATGTGTATGCGCGGCAGCTGCACTGCACGTGCGCGACGTTGCCCGGCGGCAGGGGTCGCCGGGTTACGTCCAGGAGAACGAAGAAAGCGGTCACACAGCTGACCGCAAGAAGATTGACAGAAAGAAGGCGTACATGGGTGTCACCGGACTGCTGGAGACCATTTTCGGGGAGTGGAGAAGAAAACGCAGACGTGTCCAGCAGATTGGAGGGCGTATATCTGACGTCAAAGCCGGCTCCAGCATCGCAGAGATCATCGCACAGGGTAAATATGAACAGGGCTATTCTTCTTTTACCTTAAATTTTTTTCGCTTAGCAGGGCTGCATAAGCGATCGCAGCCCTGCTAAGCTAAAATACACTCTCCCATAGGCGTGGACTAGTTGATCGCAGCAGCAGCAAAAAGTTGATGGCTGGGATCAACTCGGAATGACTACCTATGTTTAAATTATGCACTATATGAATAAGATATTAAATATGTCTTTGTGGCTTTTCGGTGCGAATGTGTATGCTACCGTATATACTCTTGTCATGCATTCATAATCAAGGCACGTGAACCTGTACACGTAACGTGCGTATATGTGTACGCACGGTGGTAACGCGCACGAACAGAGGCCACTCTGTTTGGAGTTTGTATGTTGTGTATATGTAATATTTTTGACTTTGACAGTCCACCCTTTGATAGTCAACTAAAACTCTCACTAAACAATTATTCATCTTTAATTTTTCATATGCACAACATTTGAGAATCTACCTTAGAAGGGGAGGAAGAGTTGTAGGTGGGAATATATCTAATTTTGTATGGCCTAATGGGATAGTTAAAGCGTGTATGTATGGGTGTGTGTTTGAGGGGAATGTATCTTCGTGCCGTATAAGTCTTGGTTCTACAAAAGCTTCAAGGTCATGCAAAGTATTAATTTAATCCTTCTCATCCCATATTAAGGGTCTGTAAATGGTCCAACAAACATTAACCAAGCTCTTTCTTGACAAGGGCTTTTCTAGCTGCCCCCATCGTGTTTGGCTTATTAATAAATGGGAAGCACATTTACCTGAAGATTCATTTGGGGAGATGTATGTGTATGCCATTATGTGTGGATAATGTTCCTGCATCGGCTATGTGTATTATTAACTGGGGATTACAGAAATGAAGGTAAGACAACATTTATAAGGACCTATACATATACCTAGCAGGATACACTGATGTCATATCCGGTTGAAGATTTCTGGGTTGAGGGGGAAACACAAACAGATGGTGAAAGAAGCAGACCATGAAATTCATTTACATTCTTATCACAGTTTCTATCATTGGATCGTATACCATATCTGCTGCATTTACAATGCACCCGCTCCTTAGACTCATCAAATTTGCATGGTGATTTGTCCCTTTTTGCTGAGTCAAAATCTGAACACATTTAAATATCAGACCGAAAATTATGACGACTTCCAGGATACAGAGAAGAAGCTTTCCCAAATTTGCGATCTTCCCTTGTGCCCACTCTCCTAACCCAGAGAACCATTTGAGTGGGTTCAACCATGAGGCCCATCCGGTCAATTCATTACCCACAGCTGCTAAAGTGAGATTGTGTTTCTTTGTAAACTCCCATTTTAACGGCAATATCTCATCCATCTTTCTCATCCATCTTTAGATCAATGATCTCTTTTGGATCCCCAGTATTGTTTGTAATATATGTACAGCACTTCACACGAAACTGAGTTGCTAAAGTAACACAATACCCACCCGTCACAGCTGTGACGTAATTGAAGACCATTCTGTGTTGTTCCAGTTCCTTTTTGTAGGCCTGTAGTTCCCTACCGTATACCTGAAGGTGTCGTCATACATCTCAGTGATATTGTCTATCAAGTTCACTAGCGCATGGATATACCTATAATTTATGATTCCTCTGGCAGTATGGGTGATGTCTAATGCGAGAAGAATCTGAATCCCGGTGGATTCATGAATCAAATAAGAGGCCGCTGGCTCTCCCCTGTCTATGAGGTGTCTCTTAATAACGTGTTCGTAGTGGGTGCAAGTATAAGGAGGCGGAGCGTTGCGGTGAATGTCCTTCATTTGGTCATGTGCAATGGTCATGATGCCTGGTAGTACTCTGCCTATGTAACATAACCCTTCAGAGCTTGGAGTCAGGCACTTGTACGCCTTTCTTCCAAATATGAAATAAGCATCATCTGGGAGAACATAGGGGACAAAATGCATTAATATCATGTCACAGATAATTCTCACAAAGAAACCTGTCCCCAGTTTTTCCATCTGCTTGACACAAGTATCTGGTTGGATGATGTGTGAACAATATCCCTGTGATACTTTTCCAGCCCACGTAGTTTTGGTTCCACGTGTATACTTGTATCGGAAGTACCTCCCACTTGTGGCTATCCATTGAACAAGTTCAGAGTTGATGGGCTCTTCGTCAGCCCTGTGTGAGAAGGTCATTGTCTGATTATTCCAAGTCACTTCCCAACTTCCTGGTTTCCAGAAATTGGTTACATTGAAACAAAGTAGGGATCTGTCTACGTGGTACTGGTGGAGCTATAGGCTATGGGGGTCTAGATATATTGTATTTTCTGTCCACCGGTCTCCCCCCCATACAATTTGAGTACCTCATTTACTGTTAATGGGTATGGCACTAATCCCGATTTACTCTGTCCTTGAGGTACTTGTGAGCACACCCAGCATTCTGTTTGGTTTAAGACCGTACCCACTAGTGAGTGATAGTCACTCAAAGGATGTTTGTCAATATCGATATTATTGTTTGACTGACATCTCTGGATGCACTCATCTTCAATTATGGGGTTGCAGTACTTGCATATGCAGGATTCATCAGACAACAACCCCTCACATTGTCTCCGAGCTCCGTGAATGCCAGATCTCTTACTTTGACCAAAGTGATGGACTGATCCTCTTCATCAGAACCCATTCCAGATCCTTGTTCAACTTCTCGGGGTCCCTTGCAAAAATAAATTGTCCTGATCAAAAATAGAGTCACAATCAAAATCCGGAATAGGGATAACACGGTCTCTCGCCTCAATGCAAATCCATTTCGAAAAAGGTGGGGGTGGGGTGGTGTTGGAGAGGAGAGAGAAAAAAATAATAATAAGACAACAGTCGTTGATCTTGTTTTTCACCATGCTCAGGTACAGTTCGACAGTTCTGCCTTTCAGCTTTCCCGGGAACAGATTCTCCAGTGATATTAGGGTTTCTTCACCTTTCTCTTTCTCACGAGCTTTCTCCGGGTTAGCGACCTTCTTGCAATGGGATGAGTGGACCCAAGTGTCTCTTTTGGCAACCTTCAGTGATGTCGTACTGGTCAACAAAACTTGATGCGGTCCTTCCCACCTGTCTATTAGGCAAGCTGAGTGTAGAAAATTATGAATCATCACATAGTCCCCAGGTTCAATTTCATGACAGTTACTGTTTGGTAGGTCAGGAATCGCCAGTTTCAAATTCCTTTGTTGATTTCTCAATTGCTGGCTCATCCAAACCAAGTATTGCACAGTCATCTCATTATTGCATTTCAAATCATCCTGGGGATCTATCATTACATGGGGTTGTCGTCCAAAAAGAATGTCAAAGGGTGATAGGTTAAGCGGTGACCTGGGAGTGGTTCTGATGCTGTACAACACTAGTGGCAGCGCCTCTGGCCACAACAGTCCAGTTTCAGCCATCACTTTGCTCAGCTTGTTTTTAATAGTGCTGTTCATTCTCTCCACCTTCACACTGGCCTGTGGTCGGTAGGGAGTATGAAGTTTGCTATTAATAACCATTATTTTGCACATAACCTAAAAGACTTCACCTGTAAAATGGGTACCCCTATAACTCTCAATGATCTTAGGAATACCATATCTACACACAAATTCCTGCACAATTTTCTTTACGATAAACACAGCAGTATTTGTCGTGGCAGGAAATGCCTCTACCCAGTTTGAGGAATCATCAGTGCATACCAATACATACTTCAAATTCCTACAGGGTGGTAGCTGTATAAAATCAATTTGTATTACCTGGAAGGGTCCATCTGTAGGAGGGATGTGGGATGGCTCCGTTGGTATTGTCTTACCAATGTTCTTCCTCAAGCAAGTAAGACATGTCATTGCTTTCTTGCTTGTTTGAGAAGAGAACCCTGGTGCACTCCAGTAAGCTCTTACCAATTTGCACATACCTTCCTTGCCCAGATGAGTCAGACCATGTGCCACTTCAGATAGGCTTGGGAGATATGCCCTGGGGGCCACTGGCTTACCTTGTCCATCTCTCCAGAGTCCTGAGGACTCCTGACCATACCCCTTCACCTTCCAGACTGCCTTCTCCTGTAGGGAACACAAATCTTGCATCTCATTTAACTGTTTTTTATTTACTGTATTGAATGTCATCAGTTGTGTGGTGGTAATTTGTGTAGTGTTGATTGCTGCCCATTTAGCAGCTACGTCCGCCCGGCTGTTACCAAGTGAAATTGGGTCTTGGTTGTAAGTGTGTGCTTTACACTTGATGACAGCCACCCTGTCAGGTTCTTGTATGGCTGTCAGCAGTCTTTTGATGTGTGACGCATGCGCCACAGGCGTGCCAGCTGCCATCATGAAATTTCTGAGGCGCCACAGGGCCCCAAAATCATGCACTACTTTGAAAGCATATCTACAGTCCGTGTATATATTAGCTAACTTACCCTTTGCCAACTCACGTGCTCTGGTCAGTGCCACCAGCTCAGCGACTTGTGCTGAGTGAGGCGGGCCAAGGGGTTCAGCTTCTATAATACCATCATCATCTACAACTGCGTATCCGGTGCACAGGTCTCCTGACTCCATCTGTCTGTGACAACTACCGTCTGTGTAAAAGGTAAGGTCTACATCTTCTAGTGTGTTGTCACTGATGTCAGGTCTCGCAGTGAAAGTCTGGTTCAAGTATTCCATACAGTCATGCATATCAATGTCTGCACTAAATCCTCCTTTACCATCGTTCTCATCCTCCACCCTTTGCGCATGACAAGGCACACTTGGCAAATACGTTGCAGGATTTAGGGTGTTACACCTTTTTATGGTGATGTTTACAGGGGCCATCAGTGACAGTTCCCATTTTGTAAACCGAGCGGATGAGACATGTCTGGTTTGGGCAGAGTTTGGCAAGACTGACACTGCATGAGGTGTATGGATCGTCAAGTCATGCCCTAACACTACGTCTTCACTCTTACTTACCAACAGAGCTATTGCGGCAACACTTTGTAGGCAAGTGGGGAGAGACCATGCTACAGTGTCCAACTGTGTACTGTAGTAGGCTACCGGTCTGCTGGCATCACCATGTTTCTGTGTTAGGACCCCTGCCGCGCACTCAGCACTTTCCGTATCATATAATTCAAAAGGTTTCTCATAATCTGGCATCCCCAATGCTGGTGCTTTTGACAAGCACTCTTTCAAGCTATCAAACGCCAGTTCAGACTCCTCAGTATGAGAAACCCGTTCTGGTTTGCTTGAAGAGACCATCTCTTGCAGTAGTAGTGCCAAAATAGAGTAACCTGGAATCCAGTTCCGACAATATCCACACATTCCTAGAAATGTGTGAATTTGTTGCTTAGTCTGCGGCAGAGTTATGTCACAGATGGCCTGTATACTTTCTGTGGTCAGGTGTCTTAGTCCTTGTGTCAAGCAGTGTCCCAAATATTTAACCCTTGTGAAACAGAAGCTGTTTAGTATCTGCCAGGGATGACTGAAATGAATCAGAGCATAACAACAAGTCATCCAGATATTGTATCAGCACGACCCATTCTCAGGCTGAAAGGATTGCAAGCAGTCATGTAGGGCCTGGGAGAAAATACTTTGGCTGTCGATGAAACCTTGGGAGAGACGGGTCCATGTGTACTGTACTCCCCTGTAAGAGAAAGCAAAGAGGTACTGGCTGTTGGGGTGAAGAGGAACAGAAAAGAAAGCCGAGCAGAGGTCGATTACAGTGAAGTAGGTAGCGGTAGAGGGAATCTGCATGAGAATGACAGCTGGATTGGGCACTACGGGGAATTGGCTCTTGACTATTTTGTTTATACCCCTTAAATCCTGCACTAGCCTGTAACCACTTCCCCCACTCTTTTTCACAGGGAAGATGAGACTATTGGCTGTGCTGGATATCCTGACTAGGATGCTCTGCTGTAGCAGCCGTTTTATTACAGGGTATACTCCTAATTCCACCTCTGGCTTCAGAGGGTACTGGGAGATTTTTGGAGCTATCCTGACATCTTTTATTTGCACAACTACTGGGGCTACGTTTGCCATCAATCCAGTGTCCGGTCCATCTTTAGTCCATAGGGAACCTGGTATTTGTGAGATCTTTTCCTCTACCTGCGGTGGACATGTGTCTAGAGTGCAACATTAGCCTTTGAGGGGTGTCTAACATATCTTGTACTTCCTGTGCATGGTTTTCAGGGATATCTAAAAACACACCCTCAGGGGTACAATATATAACACACTGCATTTTACATAAAAAGTCTCTGCCAAGTAGATTAGTCGGGGCTGATGCAGCCAACAATAAAGAAGGTTTGGTATGCAAGGGCCCTATCATAATCTGCCAGTCTAGTCAAAGGATACTGCTGCACTTTTCCCGTTACTTCCATTGCCAAAATAGTTTTACCCATGGTCATTATTCCGTTTGAAGAGGTTAATACTGATCTGGCCACCCCTGTATCTACATGAAGGGTTGTCTTGTGCCAGCTACATTGACCATGGCCTCAGGTTTGTATCTGAGGTCATTAGTCAACCGCACTGGTTGCAGGATACAGGTGCGACCCCCTTCCTATTGCCTGTATTGTTGGTTTCCCCGGAAGGCATTGGCGGCTATCATATGTGAGGGAATTAACTGTGATGAGTTGAAGGTCTGCCCTTCCCTCCTTGGGGGAAATCTATGTGTTTCCCCTCTATATGGCTCAAAATCCCTCTTATATGTCCCTTGGTCCCGTCTATGTGCTGAGTGATTTTGTGTACGTGGCTCGTGTCTAGGGACTTGTGCCTTTCCCTGGACAATTCCTGGAGAAATGTCCCTCCCTTCTACAAGTGTAACACCTGTTTACTCTCCTTCTCGGTTCTTCTAATACCTGGGGAATAGGTTGTGTGGTTTGAGCCTGTGGTTTGAGCCTGTATACTCACCATCATCAACCTCTCCCCCTGTAATTCCTTTTGTTTAAAAATATTCCTGTCATGCTCAATAGCAGACTCTTTCAGAGCATCTACAGTGACCCGCCTCCAATTGGGCAAAGAAGTCTGTACCCTAACTTTCAATGCCTCTTTGACTCCGTCCATCAGTACAGAGACAGCCACTTCCCTGTGGTTCACATCATCCTTTATATCCCTTATCCCAGTGTACAGTATTTAGCCATATCTTGTAAAGCGCTATGAAAATATTCGGATGCCAGTTCACTTTCTTTCTGTTTGATAGTGAAAATTTTATTCCACTTCACAACTGTGGGGAAATAAAATCCTAATTGCACATTGATTTGTTTTACGTTCTCCTGGTTATATTCATCAGTCAGAGGGCTGTCTTCCTCTAACTTACAATTCGTTATAAATTTTTGGGTGTCAATGTTAGGGGGTAGACATGCTCTTAACACTGTCCGCCAATCTTTGTTTGTGGGTTCATGGGCATTACCCAGATCTTTAATAAACTTCTGGCACCCTGCTAAATCTCTCCTGGGATCGGGGAATTCTGAAATGATTGACCGCAATTCCGATCTTGTCCACGGGCAATACATTGCAATATTCCTGATGGGGTTTACTCTCTGACTATCGGTCCTCCCATTGGGAACTGCTATTACCCGGACAGGGTGTAACCCAACCACTCCATTCCTATCTGACTCACTGTGGTGAGCTACTTTCTCTGCATAATGAACAGTCCCATACTTACCGGTGGCTATGATCTCACCCCTCCTTCCTGTGGAAGACACATCAACCGCTCTTACCGGTTGGGCTGTGCCCACCTGGGTTTCCCGCATGGTTGCTGCCTGGGAGAGGGCTGAGATCAGGCTAGGTTCGTCATCCTCCTCTGAACTACAGTATGATCCTTGAAAGTACTTAGGACAGGGTACAATTTGCAAGGGTTAGGGTTAATACATTTTCCAATTTCATTTTTATCATTTCCTAGTATGCTATTGATTGTAGCAGCCTTTTCTCCATCGACATATGGCGGTGGTGGTGCACTCGCATTCACATTCCTGTCTGGTTTTGACCTCCCCTTTGCGTTTCTCCTTCTTGTTGCCATATGTTTAAACAGTCGTTATGTCTGATCCTCCGTTTCCTGGATTTGATCAGGTATATTCTATTTCTAACAATTTGTTGCACCTCTGGGTCAAAACTACCAATCCTAGGAAATTATGCTCTATCTTCAAAAGTAATTTGTACCCATTCATCACAAAAAGCCTCTGTATAAGGACCATACTTCCTACACATTATATAACCAGCAGACCCTTTCAGCCCCTGCTCCTCAGCCTGAACCCTCGCGTGCACACCTAGCTCCCATTGTGGACTGTTTAAACACAAGCACTAAATGGCCAACGCAAGACGACGGTGAAAAGTCCTCTGAGCGCTTTTCACCCGCTCCGTCTCCTCTGGACAGTACCATGGCCCACACCAGTTGTGATTTCCTGCGTACCCAGCGAGGACCCTACCAGACCCCTCAGCACTGGAAGAATGGAGTATTAACAGCAATAAATTAATACCCCGCCTTTTTCAGTGGAGGTTAAAAGCCTGATATTTTTGGTTTCTTTCCATAGGAATTCCGCTTGGGAAACGTCACCAAGCCTTCCTATGGAGTTCCACCAGGAATATTTCCTGAGAGAGTCAGTGAAAATTCCTTCTCTTTACACAAATCACACCTGTGTATGCTAACACAGCGCGTATGATGCCGCAATTGCATGAAATTATGCAAATGGTATCACGTTGCGCCGCATATCACATACACACACGTGCGGTCCAATCGCACGGCTTATAGATACTTGTTATCTATACGCCCTACGATCACGGGAGTCGAATTCACTAGCTGCGCTCCAAAGCCGGAGCGTAACACCAGAAATCACGCTCCTCCGCACGTTTTAGACACAGAGATTGGAGCCAACCCACACACAGCACTTTTAATATAAAGGGAGACTCCCTATCAGCGCTGACTGTGCACTTTAATAGGTTACACAGTTGTTTTGCAGCCTCCCTACCCTTCTACAACCCCCTGGTACCGTGATAGATAGCTGGAGTTGCTGTGGAGGGACTTGCTCTTCACTGACAGCGCTGTGCAGGCAGGAAAATGGCGCTGAACGCTGCTGGGTCTGCTCTGAGGAGAAGCTCTGCCCTCAAAATGGCGCTGTCTTCCCGCTCTTCACAGTGTTATACTGGCCTGAGGATTCATGCTGGCTGAGATCCCAGGACCCCGACAGGCTGTGTGACCAGTGTAGGGTGTAGGCGCTGGCTCAGTGCGCTGGCTCACAGCGGCACACTATGTACCGATGAGCCTCCTGGAGCGCAGTTCATACTGCGCTCCTACCCTGATGCCGCCATCTTCACACTGGCTCTCCGCTTGCCAGGGGGGTCGGTGACTCACTTGCCTCAATCTTCAGCTCTGTAAGGGGGTGGCGGCATGCTGCTGGTGTGAGCGATCCCCTGCGTCAGGGAACGATCTATCCCCTCTGGAGCTCAGTGTCCAGTCAACGGAGACAGTGGCTCAGGCCCTGCAGGGCGGACACTGCTCCCCTCCTTAGTCCCTTGCTGCAGGGAAGCTGTTGCCAGCAGCCTCCCTTTAAAATAATAAACTCTAAAAATAAACTTTACCAAGGAAACCCTGTAGACCTCCCCTAGCTGTGACCGGCTCCTCCGGGCACATTTTCTAAACTGAGTCTGGTAGGAGGGGCATAGAGGGAGGAGCCAGCCCACACTCTCAAACTCTTAAAGTGCCAATGGCTCCTGGTGGACCCATCTAGGACGTAAGAGAAAGCTAGATAGTACCTCTGTGACATCACAATGCATTCCGCTGCATACATCAAGATAGTATCTCTGTGACATCATAATGCATTCAGCTGCAGGCAGCCATACGGTACCTCTGTGACATCACAGGGCATTCAGCTGCAGGCAGCCAGATAGTATATCTGTGACATCACAATGCATTCAACTGCAGGCAATTATAGAATACATCTGTGACATCACAATGCATTCAGCTGCATGCAGCTAGAGAGTGCCTCTCTGACATCACAATGCATTCTGCTGCAGGCAAACTTATGATACCTCTTTGACATCACAATGCATTCAGCTGCAGCCAGTTAGTCAGTACTGTATCTCTGTGACATAACAATGCTTTCAGCTACAGGCAATTATAGAATACATTTGTGACATCATAATGCATTCAGCTGCATACAGCTAGAGAGTGCCTCTCTGACATCACGATGCATTCAGCTGCAGGCAACCTTATGGTACCTCTTTGACATCACAATGCATTCAGCTGTAGGCAGCTAGACAGTACATCTGTGTCCTCACAAAGCATTTATCTGCAGTCAATAAGACAATACCTCTGTGACAACACAATGAATTCAGCTGCAGGCAGCCACACAGTACCTCTGTACAGGGTTGCTGTTTTGGTGTGGTGTCCTGTGCTGTTTAGGGTGCTGCAGTCCTGTGCTGTACAGGGACACTCTTCTGTGTGCTGAAAAAATAAAGAGGCACTGTTCTGTGTGTTGTAAAAATAAAGTGGTGCAGTAAAAATAAAGGGGCACTGTTTTGTGTTCTGTAAAAAAAGGGGTGCTGTGGCCCTGTCTTGTGTGCTGTAACCATAAAGGGAACTGTTCTGTGTGCTGTAAAAATAAAGGGGAGCTGTGGTCCTGACCGTGTGATGTAAAAATAAAGGGACACTGTTCTGTGTGCTATAAAAATATTGGGGTGCTGTAAAAATAAAGGGGCAATGTTCTGTGTGCTGTAAAAATAAAGGGGTCCTGTGGCCCTGTACTGTGTTCAGTAAAAATAAAGAGGTACTGTTTGGTGTGCCGTAAAAACAAAGGGGTGCAGTAAAAATAAAGGGGCACTGTTCTGTGTGCTGTAAAAATAAAGGGGTGCTGTGACCCTGTCCTGTGTGCTGTAAAAATAAAGGGGCACTGTTCTGTGATCTGTAAAAATAAAGAGGTGCAGTAAAAATAAAGGGGTACTGTTCTGTGTTTTGTAAAAATAACACACAGTGTGGCCCTGTCCTGTGTGCTGTAAAAATAAAGGGGTGCTGTGGCCCTGTTCAGTGTACTGTAAAAATAAAGGGGCCCTGTCCTGTATGCTGTAAAAATAAAGATGCACTGTTCTATGTGCCGTAAAACTGAAGGGGCACCGTTCTGTGCTGTAAAAATAAAGGGGTGTTGTTGCCCTGTCCTGTGTGCTGTAAAAATAAAGGGGCACTGTTCTGTGTGCTGTAAATTAAAGGGGTGCTGTCAAAGGGGCACTGTCCTGTAAAATGGAGAACAAAAATGTGGAGGAAAAAATAGTGAAAGATCAGGAACCACAGTACTAGTGCTGAAGCTGCTGCCACCAGTCATGACATTGATGATTCAATTCCATCAACGTTGTCTGCTAAGGCCGATGCCCAATGTCATAGAGGGCATGTAAAATCCAAGAAGCAAAAATTAATAACTTTAAAAAAAATATATCTGATGAGAAATGTAAAATTGGTAATATGCCTGTCATGACACGAAGTGGCAAGGAAATGCTAAGGCCTTGGCCTATGCTCATGGCTAGTGGTTCAGCTTCTCATGAAGATGTAAGCCCTCCTCGCACTTGAAATAAATAAAAATAAAGCTTGTTAAAGCACAGGAATCAACTGTGCATTCAGATATCACAAATTCCCAGGAAGAGTCCAAGTGTGTCCGCGGTTGCAATGTTTAGGCCTGACCTTCTCAAGACTATATGGAGAGAGGAGGCTCCTACCACAATTTGCATGCCCTCTGCAAGTGCTAGGAGGAGCAACACCAGTCCAGTTGCTGATATTGAGATTAAGGATGTCACTGTAGAAGTACACCAGGATAAGGTGGATATTGGTGTAGCTGACGCTGAGGAGGAAGTTGATGATGAGGAATCTAATGGTGATGTGGTTTGTTTGAATAAGGCACCAGTGGAGACAGTTGTTTCCCATGAGATGAAAAAGCCCATTGTCATGCCTCGGCAAAATATAAAAAAATCCACCTGTTTGGTGTGGAATTATTTTTCTGTGAGGATGAGGATGTAAACACTGAAGGGGGTGAGGAATCAGAAGATGAGAATGACATCTTGCCTCTGTAGAGCCAGTTTGTGCAAGGAGAGATGAATTGCTTCTTTTTTTGTGAGGGCCCAAACAAACCAATCATTTCAGCCACAGTCATGTGGCAGACCCTGTCGCTGAAATGATTGGTTTGTTAAAGTGTGCATGTCCTGTTTATACAACATAATGGTGGGTGGGTGGGAGGGCCAAAGGACAATTCCATCTTGCACATCTTTTCTTTGTCTGCCATATCATTCCAGGTGTGCTGCCCTATATGGGGTGCTGCCCCTCTGCCCTATCAGTCCAGGGGTGCTGCCCCTCTGCCCTATCAGTCCAGGGGTGCTATATGGGGTGCTGCCCCTCTGCCATTTAAGTCCAGGGGTGCTGCTGTCTGTCTGCTGTGCTGTGTAATGCTGCCTATGCTGTATAAGTCCAGAGGTGTTGCCTATCTGTTGTATAATTCCAGAGGCGCTGCTGTGTAATTCCAAGAGTGCTGCTGTATATGATCCTATATTTAAACTAAAGCCTAGAGCAGAATATTAAACAATAATAATTAATAATAATAATAATAATTTTATTTATATAGCGCTCTTTCTCCAATAGGACTCAAGGTGCTTCAACTTCAGCTTCAACATCACAACCAGATTTGTGAAAGCATATAACCGCAAAGGTGGAAATGGAAATTCTAAGTGTGATGAAGTGTTTTCCAATAAAGTGGGGAGAGACTACATTTGTGGCCAAAGTCAGTCAGACTCAGAAGAAAAATCATAATCCAGTGGAATGTGACATGGCAACATCTCCTAGTTCATTTTCTCTGGCAACTGCCGGAGAAAACTAGCTTTTCCAAACACACCTATGTCTATATGTCTGCCAAATAATTCCAGGGGTGCCCTGTCTGATCCTGGTCATCTCTAGTAGATATATCTTCTAGAGTGCACTGTGTACCCAGCTTTAGAGAGAGGTTCTTCTCAATTATTTCATGTTAGGGATTCAAATTAATGGCTCCAAATAGTCAACCTTAATTTTGATTTATTAATGTTCCAGATTTTGGGATTGTTTTACAAGATGTGCATTTGTTGTACAGGGTTCTTTTCCTTTATTTTGTAAATGTTTTCTCCTTAATAATTGTACAATGTTAGGGCTGTATAGGGTTATTGCAAGACCTTGCGGTGTTAGAAGAACAGAGTTTCAGTGATCTTGCATTGTATCAGTTTTCCATTGCACTGCAGCACTAGATGGGCCAGGAGCTCCTTTGAGGCACAAACAGTTACTGAATAAGGGACCAGAATGGAGTCTCATGGTGGCTTACAGCTAGGACGCTGTCTGGCTTGCCAGGCTGAGGCATGCTGGTGGCACAGAGGTTAGCATTACTTCCTCCCACAGTCCTACTTGTAATGAAATGAGTTTGGACTGTAAAGTGGTAAGCTCCACTAGGGCAGTGGCTCAATAACATAAAATTCACTGTGCAGCCCTGATTAGAACTGTACCCAACCCACCCAAACTCAACTTACCCGATCTGGGGCTACTGTGGGGGCTCACAAGGGGCTGCTAAAACATTGAAGAGGTTGCTTTATTTAAAAATAAAATATGAATAAAATAAACAAGACACACAGCTATGTTCACATGCATGTAAGTGGGACACACAGGTATGCACACATGCATGTAACTGGGAGCTGTGAAAAGTGAAAATAAGGCATCTGCCACAAAATATGTAAATAAAAAAGCAATTAAAAAATAGGAAAAATAGAAACCCACAAGATTTTCACAAAATAAGTCTCCATATTCCGTGGAGCGGTAAATATCCTATCTTGATCCTGTGGTATATACCAGTTTATTTGCATCCCATCTTTACATCTGAGATTATCGTAATCCCTGAGAATGGAAAAAGGGGTACAAATTCGGAGGCTTTGGCCCCTAGTTTTTCAATTTGTCCAGTAATGTGGCAATTATATATTTGCTTGGTTAAAGTCCTTTTGGTTCCAGACCAAGATAAGAGTGGAGGTGAAAGCCTGTGTGTTGTTCCTGATTGTGTGTGCCTCTCTAATTTTTAGTCACCTTCTTGACACTGTCCTCTCCCTCTTGCCTCTTCTCATAATGTGAAAAGTTATCAAATATAGAGGTGGTATATTTGTAGCTAGCTATGATTCAGAGAACTTAGCAAGCTTTTTCCAGGGGGACCACCTGTCGCTGAAATGATGGGTTTATTAAACTGTGCATGTCCTATTTAAACAACATAAGGGTGGCTGGGAGGTCCCAAGGACAATTCATGCACCTCTCTTTTTTTTTTCTTTGCATTGTGTGCTCTTTGGGGCCTAGGACCTAATTCAGACCTGATCGTAGCCCCTAAAACGGCGTCCAAACACTGCCGGCCCGACCCCTCCCGCCCAGCGAACACCTCTGCCCGTCAATCAGGCAGAGGTGATCGCAGGGCTGAGATGGCATGCGCAGTTCAGACCTGATCGGCTGCTGTGCAAAAATGCACAGCAGTGATCAGGTCTGAATTAGCCCTTTGTTTTTAAAATTGCCATCCAGTCTGCCACTGCAGTGCCACTCCAAGATAGGCCACATGTTTGTGCCGCCCACTTGTGTCACTTAGCTTAGTCATCCAGCTTCCTCAGTGCAACCTTTTGGCCTAAAAACAAGTATGTGTCAAGAATGTGATTACAAATTAGAGAGGCACATGCAATCAGAAACAACACACAGGCTTTCACCTCCAAGCAAATATACGCAGTATAATTACCACATTACTGGACAAACTGAAAAACTAGGGGCCAAAGCCTCCGAATTTGTACCGCCTTCTCCATTTTCAGGGATTACAATAATCTCAGATTTAATGCTGGGATGCAAATAAACTGGTGTATATACCACATGATCAAGATTGGATATTTTCCCCTCCACGGAGTCTGGAGACTTATTTTGTGAAAATCTCATGGGTTTCTTTTTTTCCATTTTTTTATCGCATTTTTATTTACATATTTTGTGACAGATGCTTTATTTTTGTTTTTCACAGCTCCCAGTTACACGCATGTGAGCATACCTGTGTGTCCGAGTCACATGCATGTGAGCATACATGTATGTCTTGTTTATTTTATTCATATTTTATTTTTAAATAAAGCAGCCCCTTAGATGTTTTAGCAGCCCCTTGTGAGCCGACACAGCAGCCCCGGTTCAGGCAAGTTGAGTTTGGTACAGTACTAAACTGGACTGTGCAGTGAATTTTTTGTTACCACTCTACAGTCGAAACTCATTTCATACTATAAGTAGGACTGGGAGGAAGCAATGCTAACCTCTGTGCCACCAGCATGCCTCATCCTGGCAAGCCAGACAGCTTCCTGGCTGTAAGCCACCATGAGACTCCATACAGGGCCCTTATTCAGTAACTGTTTGTGCCTCACAGGAGCTCCTGGCCCATCTAGTGCTGCAGTGCAATGGAAAGCTGATGCAATGCAAGATCACTGAAACTCTGTTCTCCTAACACCACAAGCTCTTGTGATAACACTATGCAGCCCTTACATAGACTGCATGTGTGTATTCCAATGAGCACACAAATCTGTGAATTAGCAGCTCCACCATTGTGTGAGTGACAGCAATCTCACTCTGTGAAAGTGCTGAATCTGCACTTACCCACAGGCTGTGATGGCATACCATATCTGTATTGCACAAGGAACACATCCATTAAGGCGTCAGCCTTAATTATTGGAATTTCATTGCTTTTTGGAGTTTGAGTGGAAAAGATACAACAGGTTTCTGAAATGCCAGATCATGTGTAAGAAGCCTTAATGGGACATGTGAAACCATAAGGTTTTTTGTCTATGGTATAATCCAAACTACAGTATGGTAATTAGTTTGGATGAGAAGTGGTGTTCAACAATTTAACCACTCAGCCATAACATTAAAAACACTGATACTGTAGGTGAAGTAAATAACATTGATTATCTAATTTTAATGGCACCTGACAGGGGTGTTGAATATATTAGGCAGCAAGTGGACAGCCAGTTATTGAAGTTAATTTGTAAGCGTAAGGATCTGAAAGACTTTGACAAGGGCTAAATTGTGGGGGGCTACATGAATGGGTTAGAGCATCTCCAAAAGGTTCCCAGTATTTACACAGAGACTCCAAATGTTACCTAGGATCTAAAAGATTTCTTAAGAGTACTGAGTACTAATACCTTGAGTGTTCTGGATTCTGCACCTTACTGCATGTTAGGAAATATTCATTCAAAAGGGGACATTTCTCAGTTTGATAGTATTTATTAGAACATATTTATAAAAAAGTGAGGTAAGCACCCAAATTGATTCCTTAATGCCACATATCATGGCTTTATGGAATCTTCTTTCAGTAGTACGTATCAAGCTACAATCCCATCCCAGCAATCACTAAGAAGTAAAGTGATTGCTTACATCAGTGGTCTCCTTCCTTGAATGCTGTACTTGAATGGTTGCTGGCACGCTCTCAGTGTTAAGACTGGACTAGTCGGCAGTGGCGTAGCTATACATTTTGCACCCTCCTGGCAAAAAAGTTTCTGGCGCCCATCCCATTGCTATATTAAAAGCAAAGAATTAGCACACGCCACAGCGCGTGTGCTCCAAAAAGAGGGTGTGGCCTCACTGCAAGGGGCATGGTATTGCAGGAAAAGACTACCTTTTACCCCAGTTTTGCAACCTGCATGCACAGACACTGACCACCACAGGAAAAAAATAATGCTGATTCATGCCCCTCATTATTTGTCATTTTTTTCTCCTTATAGTAATGCCCATTATACATTATACCACACACCGCAATGCCCATTACACATTATACCACACACCACAATGCCCATTACACATTATGCCACACACAGTAATGCCACTTACACATTTATTCCACACTCCATAATGCCCCTTACACATTATGCCACACAACGCAATGCCCGTGATACATTATGCCCCACACCATAATGCCTGACACATTATGCCACCTACTGCAATGCCCGTGTTACATTATGCCACACACCATAATGCCCATTACACATTATGCCCCACAGTAATGCTTCTAACTAATTTTAAATTACCTGCTCGTTGTCAGGGGTCTCATGCTCATTGCCAGGGGTTTCATATTAGTTGCCATGGGTTTCATGCTCTGGGTGTCCTGCTTGTTGCCAGGTGTGTAATGCTTGTTGCCCGGAGGGTAATGGTCATTGCCAGGGGTTTCATGCTCTGGGTTCCATGCTTGTTGCCAGGGGTGTCATGCTCATTGCCAGGGGTCTTGTTGCCAGGGGTGTAATGCTTTGTGTGTCATGCTCATTGCCAGGGGTGTAATGCTCTGTGTGTCATGCTCGTTGCCAGGGGTGTAATGCTATGCGTGGCATGCTTGCTGTCAGGGGTCTAGTTGCCAGGGGTGTAATGTGTAATGCTCGTTACCAGGGAGGGGCATACTGTACACGTTGCACACATGACACAAAAGACAGCATGGTATATAGCAGCTCTCCCCCAGCCCCTGCACTCACCCACACTCCCAGACTTTCTGACACCAGGAATTGTCCTAGCTCAGCTGCCACCTCCCCGGCGTCTCCTGCATCCAGTCTTCTTTTGCCTCCGCCAATCCGCACACTTCTGTCACCCCCAGGCTCTGATAGACACTGAAGAGGCTGAGGCGCAGCAGCAGCAAGCCGCTCAGACCGGTGTACGACCGCAGGAAGTGCAGAGGCATCTCTGGGAGATGCATCTCAGGCAAGCTGGGTTGGATGGCAGGCTCTGCAGCAGGACAGGACATCACTCTCTCCGGGTGCCTCCAGCGCTGAGTGCTCCTGGCACTTCTGGGTAGCTACAGCACCGTGCTGCCTGACAGACACTAGAGGTCAAGTATGACCTCTAGCTCCTGTCTCCTCCGCAGCGGAGGAGTACTAGGGACCGACCGGGGGGAGTCAATTGCGGACCCCCCCCCCCCCCCCCCGAAGTTGGCCAGCGGTCACAGCCAGCACGGGTCGAGCGACCCGGATTGCGGCTGCGAGCTACCCGCCGCTCACGAGCGACGGGTTTGCGACCGCTTGCTTACATGATTGCTTTGCTTCTTCAGAGCTGCCATGCTACCGCACACGAGCAGCCCCCCAGCTGTGCATGGACAGTGCAAAAAATGTACAACGTGCATTGGCAACACCCCCCCCCCCCATCTCCCTCCCCATAGGAAGTTTGCAAGAGCTAATCCATTTAGCATTTTGGAATAATGCCACCTGAGCTTGTTATATACCGTCCCCAGAGTAAATTATGATGATCGATCCTGCAAGGACTAAAGAGCGGAAAGCAGGAAATACAGTATTACCAATATATCCTGCTTTCTATCTTGGTACATTCTATAGATACTTAAATATGTACTTAAATATGTGTGCACATACACACATACAGTAGGAGGAGATTTATCAAAGATAAATAAAAAGTGGCAAGAGATAAAGGGGTCTATTCATGAAACAGTGAAAAGTGTGGAGAAATGAGCCAGTGGAGAATTTGCCCATGGCAACTAATCAGCATTGAAGTAACATGGGCAACTTCTCCACTGGCTCACTTCTCCGCTCTTTTCACTGCTTCATGAATAGACCCCATAGTACCAACAAGCCACCACCTAATTGTCATTTTTCAAACTGAACAGCCTGTAACATGGCAGTTAGGAACTGATTGGTTGGGACTTTATCTTTCTCCATCTCTCCAAAGGCTTGAGTAAATAGACTACTTTATCCTCCCCATGCTTGATACATCTCTCCCTTGCACACAAGGGTAGACATTACAATTTACACATGAAGGTGTTAACTTTTCCTGCTTGCTACTAACACTCGGTTTGAATTCAGAAGAACTTTACATGAAAGATTACATTTTTTATTGTTAGGAATTCTATATTACTTTCTAGTTACCTGGTGGTAAAGGGTGGGTCAAGTTTTATGGGTTAGTTTGTTATGTATGACAATGTTATTTTTCAGATCGAGTTAGCACTGCTGGATTCAGAGGATAATTCTTTAAGTCAGACAGTAGCTTGCACAAAAGGCACGTGGACTGACTGTACTGCCCTCCCCCCTCCTGGCTTTACTATTGTGCAGCCTTTCTGCAGAAATGTAAAAGCCTGTAAAAAAGAGAAAGTCTACAAAAGGGCTTATCATGATGAAACTGCATTAATGGTAAAACTCAACAAACGCCCAGAAATTCACATTTAAGTCAGTGGGAGATTCAACTTGTCTTTAACAGTCTTTGTAGCAGACCCCTTGTAGAGAGCAAGAATAGTTGTGTAGTTACAATGGGTGTGTTTAGCAAGCAGTCTTTATATTTGCTCCCAAATCAATACGAAAAACTTCCTTTTACCAAATGAACCTTTTATATGTACTGTGGTATGCTACTTTTTGTTACTGCAATAAGATGGGAATAGAACATTAGGAGTAATCTACAACTTATTCAATGCATTAGATTTTCTGGTACACTCTGAGATTCTACACTTTAGGGTCATTCATGTGCAGTGTGTCCTTCAGGCCAGAGCCGGCCCTAGGCATAGGCAAACTAGGCAATTGCCTATGGCATCTGGTATGCCTAGGGACACAAGCAGCTTTCGCTGATTAAAATGATATGCGGCATGCCTATATTCTGTGTGTAGCATTTCATATGCAGATACAGCCACAGTCGTACACAGTATATAGGCATGTCGCATATTATTTTAATCAGCAGAAGCTGCTTGTGCATCCTAGCCACATAGCAATGCAAATAAGGTGCATTTTCATAAAAAATAGGCACCCGACGTTAGCAGAGCTGCCAATTGACTCACACCAGGAACTATATGCTTCATTATGTGTATAAGGGCATTAATAATGTGTAACATATGTGTAAGGGGCACTGTGTGTGTCATTATGTGTATAAGGGCACTAATAATGTGCGGCATATGTGTAAGGGACATTATGTGTATAAGGGCATTAACAATGTGTGGCATATGTGTTAGGGAAATTATCTGTATAAGGGCATTAATAAGGGTTAGCATAATGTGTAAGGTGCAATATGTTTATAAGGACATTAATAATGTGTGTCATATGTGTAAGGGGCATTACTGTGTGGTATTATGTGTATAAATGCATTACCAATGTGTGGCATTATGCGTATAAAGGGCTCTACTGTGTGGCATAACATATAGAAAGGTCACTACTGTGTGGTCTAATGTGAATAAAGAGCAATATGGCGTGGTGTAATGTGAATAAGGAGCAATTCAGTATGATGTTATGTGAATGAGGAGCACTACTGTGAGGAGTAACATATATAAGGTAGAGTGGTACAACTGTGTGATGTAATGTGAATAAGGGACACTATCGTATAGTAAACTGTGAATAAAATTGCACTACTGTGAGGCATAATTTGAATTGGGGGTACTATTGTATGGCCATGCCCCTTGCCAGCAAAAACACATACCTTTTTGGGCTGTGCGCCGAATGTGCACACTGATCTTATTTAAATTACAGGGGGTAGAAAAAAAAAAAAAGGACTGCCATGGGTGGGGAGTGATGGTGCTGGGAAAGGGGTGCAGGGTCAGAGGCGGAACTAGCAGTGGTGCTAGGGGGCACCAGCCAAATTCTTGCCTAGGGCATCATATTGGTTAGGGCTGGCTCTGCTTCAGGCTCATAATAAACCTGAAAAAAAAGCATGGACCTTTACTGCACTCTTGTATTTGTTGATGATGCACAAGTGAGCATCAATTGCACATCCATTCACTCCTCCTTGGAATTTGACCCATTCAATCAGTTGCACCTTGTAATATTGATTTGCGATCACATGAGAGTGGGGGGGCATTAGAACTGTTAATTGTTGACCTGAGAGATTTAGGCTGGGGTCCTGGATTGCGGCCGATGGGACGACCAATGTAAAGATACATTGGTTGCCTATACACATACAATATAGTACGCGACTACATAATATGTCGTTCAGTGGCCACATTCAGGAGCATGCTGTTGTCTGCAGGGTCATCAAATCTGATGTGCAGAACACCAGATATGGCGACATCGCTGACGACTCATGGGACGATTTGGTCAATATGCCGCTCTGATCCGTGGTATCGGACAACATATTGGTGGTCATTCCGAGTTGTTCGATAGCTGTTTTCGGTCGCTGTGCAACGATCAGGCAAAAAAACTGCACTTCTGCACATGCATATGCGGCGCAATGCGCACGCGCAACGTACTTTCACAAAAGCCAAAGTAGTTTCACACAAGGTCTAGCGACGCTTTTCAGTCGCACTGCTCGCCGCAGAGTGATTGACATGAAGTTGGCGTTTCTGGGAGGTAACTGGCCATTTTCTGGGAGTGTGTGGAAAAACACAGGCGTGTCAGATACAAACGCAGGCGTGCCTGGGGAAACGCAAGCGTGGCTGGCCGAACGCAAGGCATGTTCGTGACGTCAAAACAGGAACTAAATAGTCTGAAGTGATCGCAAGGTAGGAGTAGGTCTGGAGCTGCTCAGAAACTACACAATCTTTTTTCTCATATGTCCTAGAGGATGCTGGGGTCCACTTCATGACCATGGGGTATAGACGGTTCCGCAGGAGCCATGGGCACTCTTAAGACTTTTCAATGGGTGTGAACTGGCTCCTCCCTCTATGCCCCTCCTCCAGACCTCAGTTTTAGAAATGTGCCCAGGCAGACTGGATGCACTCTGAGGAGCTCTACTGAGTTTATGTTAGGTTTATTATTTTCAGGGAGAACTGCTGGCAACAGACTCCCTGCTTCGTGGGACTGAGGGGGCAGAAGTAGGAACCAACTTCCTGAAGAGTTTCATGGCTCTGCTTCTGGCTGACAGGACACCATTAGGTCCTGAAGGGAACAGAACGCTAGCCCTGCCTAGATGCTCACTCCCACAGCACGCCATCACCCCCCTCAGAGAGCCAGAAGTCAGAAGACAGGTGAGTAGAAGAAGACAGATCTTCTCTCAAGAAAAGTGGCGGCTGAGGTACAGCGAGGCTGGCGGGAGTGCAGCGCACCATTGCTGCCCACACACACAGGCACAGGGCGTTGGGGGGGGCGCCCTGGGCAGCAAAAACACCTCTATAAACTGGCAAAAAGGGGGCATAAGATGCCCAGGCACGCCCTACCCTCGCCAGTATAAATATTATGAAAAGTTTCTGAGGTAAAAAGGGCAGAACTTCTTCCTCAGGCAGCCAGCACACTGCTCAGTGCCATGTTCTCTCTCCTCAGGCTGCAGAGACATCGCTGGTCCTCCTTCACTTCTAACTACAAGTATCAGGGTGCCACAAAGGGGGGGGCACAAGTGAATTTGGTGCTTTACAAGTGGGTTTTACTGTGTAAAAAGCGCTGCATGTCAGTAGGCATTCTGTGTTCACAGGCATTAGATACTGGCGCTGGGGTTGTGAACTGGCTGCTCCTAAACTGTGTTCCTCTGACAGATTTTACTGTGGGTCTGTCCCCTATAAGTCCCAGTGTGTCTGTGTGTGTGTTGTACACGTGTGTAAGACATGTCAGAGGCAGGGAGTTCCTCCCCGGAGGAAACCATTTTAGGGACACAGAAGTGTAATGTGGTGGCGCTGCCGGCACACCAAGAGCCTGCATGGGTGAAATAAATACGTGATAGTATGCATCATATCAATAGGAGATTAGATAAGTCTGAATCTCATGCTGAGTGCTGGAGAAAATCTGTGGAGGATGTGATTTTTCAGGGCTCTGTTCTTCCATCCGCAGACGACCCCTCTGGGTCACATAAGAGACCATTTGCGAATATTGTGAATAGTGATACCGATATGGACACTGATTCTTATGTCGACGATAGTGACTCCAGAGAAATAGATCATAAATTGGCAAAAAATATACAATATATGATTGTGGCTATAAGGAAAGTTCTGGAAGTCACGGAAGCCACTCCTGTACCCCAGGAGAAAGCTTATTTCTATAAAGAAAATAAATCTAAGGTCACTTTCCCTCCTTCCCACGAGCTTAACACACTCTTTGAAGGGATGTGGGTGAATCCCGAAAAGAAATTTTGTATCCCCAAGAGAATTCAGATAGCATTTCCTTTCCCGGTGGAGGCCAGGAAAAATGTGAGTCACCCCCTGTGTTAGACAGTGCACTGTCCAGGCTGACAAAGAAGGTAATTCTCCCTGCACCTGGCACGGCTTCACTAAAAGAGCCGGCAGACCGAAAGATGGAAACTACATTGAAATCCATTTATGTTACCAAAGGTACGCTGCTCAGGCCCACAATTGGTTGCGCGTGGGTGAGTCGCGCTATTGAAAAATAGTCAGAAAGCGTGTCATCAGAAATTGACACGATTGATAAAGATGAGATACTCCTTCAGTTAGGGAATATCAAAGACGCTGCCGCATACATGCTAGAAGCGATGAAAGATATTGGACTCTTGAGTTCACAAGCCACTACCATGGCAGTATCGGCTCGGCGGGCGTTGCGAATGCAGATTCCAAAAGAAATATGGAGGCTCTCCCATATAAAGGTGAGGCCTTATTTGACGATGGACTGGGTGCGTTAGTTTCGGCGGCTACCGCAGGTGAGTCAACATTTTTGCCCTCTGCACCTGCACCGGCAAAAAAGACATATCACCCGCACATGCAGTCCTTTCGGCCCAATAAATACAAAAAAGCGAGAGGTTCAGCCTTCTTTGTGGGTAGGGGAAGGGGAAAGGGAAAGTCTACCCCTACTTCTGCCAAATCTTCAGCATGACGCTGGGGCTCCTTTGCGGGAGGCCGCTCAGGTGGGGGCACGTCTCAAACTGTTCAGCCAAGGTTGGATTCTGTCTGGCCTGGATCCCTGGGTGTTGCAAATAGTGTCCCTGGGATACAAGCTGGAGTTTCAAGACGTTCCCCCATGCCGATTTTTCAAATCGACCTTGCCAGCTTCTCTTCCAGAAAGGGAAGCAGTAACAGCGACAATCCAAAAATTATGTCAGGATCAGGTCATAGTCCTGGTACCTTGGTCACAACAAGGGGAGGGGTTTTATTCAAGCCTTTTTGTAGTTCCAAAGCCGGACGGCTCGGTCAGACTGATCCGAAACCTGAAAAATCTGAATCTCTACTTGAAACGATTCAAGTTCAAAATGGAATCACTGAGGGCAGTGATTTCCAGTCTTGAGGAGGGGGACTACATGGTGTCTGTAGATATAATAGATGCTTACCTGCATGTTCCCATTTATCCTCCTCACCAGGCTTATCTGAGAAGCGCGGTTCAGGATTGCCATTACCAATTCCAGACGTTACCTTTCGGTCTCTCCACGGCGCCAAGGGTATTCACCAAGGTGATGGTGGAGATGATGGTTCTCCTGCGTCAAAAAGGAGTCAATATAATTCCTTATCTAGACGATCTCCTGATAAAGGCGAGATCCAAGGAGTAGTTGTTACAAAACATCACACTCTCCCTGTCAATACTCCAACAACACGGTTGGATCATAAATTATCCAAAGTCACAGTTGGAACCGACGACAAGATTGTCTTTACTCGGGATGATTCTGGACACAGAAGTTCAGAGAGTATTTCTTCCGGTGGAAAAGGCTCTGGAAATCCAGAAAATGGTAAAACAGATATTGAAACCATCGAGTGTGTCAATCCATCAGTGCATTCGGTTGTTGGGGAAGATGGTGGCGGCCTATGAGGCCATACAGTTTGGCAGGTTCCATGCCAGGGTATTCCAGTGGGACCTGTTGGACAAGTGGTTGTGATCCCACCTACACATGCACCGGAAGACAATCCTGTCGTCAAAAGCCAGGATTTCACTGCTGTGTTGGCTACACAGTTCTCACCTACTAGAGGGACACAGGTTCGGGATTCAGGACTGGCTCCTGGTAACCACGGAGGCTGGGGAGCTGTCACTCAGGGAGAAAGCTCCCAAGGATGATGGTCAAGTCAGGAAGCCTGCCTTCACATAAACATGCTGGAACTGAGAGCCATTTACAACGGCCTTCAACAAGCGGTACATCTTCTTCAAGATCATCCCGTGCAGATACAGTCGGACAATGTAACAGCAGTCGCATACATAAACAGGCAGGGCTGAACGAAAAGCAGAGCGGCAATGGCAGAGGTGACGAAGATCCTCCTCTGGGCAGAAAGACATGTAAAGGCTCTGTCTGCAATTTTCATTCCGGGAGTAGACAACTGGGAAGCAGACTTCCTCAGCAGACACGATCTCCATCCAGGAGAGTGGGGCCTACACCAAGAAGTTTTCACAAAGGTGACAAGTCTTTGGGGAGTTCCTCAAGTAGACATGATGGCATCTCGTCTCAATAAGAAGCTTCAGAAATATTGTTCCAGGTCGAGAGACCCTCAAGCAATAGCAGAGGATGCGCTGGTGGCCCAGTGGGTGTTCCGGTCGGTGTATGTCTTCCCTCCACTTCCGCTGATCCCAAAAGTGCTCAGGATCATAAGAAGAACAAGAGTTTGAGCAATCTTAATTGCCCCAGACTGGCCAAGGAGGGCTTGGTACCCAGATCTTCAGGAGTTGCTCATAGAAGATCCTTGGCCTCTGTCACAACTGAGGGCCTGAGCTGACGGGAGGAAGCCTCAGTTGTAGGGGCTAAGGTGAAGCTGAACTTCGGAGGCTTAATCAGACCCCTGGACATATGAATAGGATGTAGAAAGGTTGCCTGAAGGCGTGACCATGACAACCAGAATTAAAAGTCAATAAAAGTTTATTAACAGAACTCCGTGTATTCACAGCAGTGATAAATGAATGAAGATATACAGCAGATATGATAAAACAGTTCCTGGATAACTATGGGTTTGGCAATGGCCACAGGGTACTGGTAGCAGTAGGTACAGTTCTTAATGTCCCAGAGATGGAATGACCTTACCAGACCCGTCCGTAGTATTAAGTGTAGCCAAGGAACACACCAGCAGATGTATCACTGGAAGCCGGTAACACTGTAGTAGAGGTAGCTGCTGTGGATGCTGGATGGAACCAGCCAGGTGTTAGAACATGGAGTGGATGCTGGATGGAACCAGCCAAATAGTAGAATGAAGCTAGGGAGCGAGGATATAGGAACCGATGGTGTGCGGGTACCGAAGGTTTGCGGGTACCGATGGTATGCAGGTAACCGCTGGAGAAGCACTGGCTCTTTAAGGAAGCTGATCACTGCTGGAAGCTGACCGCTGGAAGCAGATGAAACTGTAGCTGGAAGCTGGAGCAAACACAGAAGACTGCAGAGTCAGGCTGCACCGCAAGATGGTAAGCTGGTGCGGGTCTCTTAGTGGTAACTGGAAACAGGAGCTGGAAACCTGGAATGAAAACAACCACAGGAGAGAGAGACTGGAAACAAGGTTTGACAACCAAAGCACTGACGATTTCCTGGTGCAGGCTCAATCCCTTTATACCCTTAGGTATGCAGGGATTGGATGAGCAATTAGGCAGACTTCAGCGGAGCTATGGATTGGAGGTCAGGATCATGTGACTGGAACCAAGATGGCTGCGCCCATACCGGCCGGTGGAGGGAAACCTTGTTTGTAACACCACAAGGAGATTCCTCTGTAATGGCGGCGGTGAACACAGAGAACACCGACTTGCATCTCAAACCTCCAGCATGGACGGCCGCGGCCGCAGCAGGCGAGGAGTGCCACATACCCTGCAATGCACTGAGAATACAGAGACGATGCCCGAGGCCCCTCTGGCAGGTGACGCCATGCCAGTCGCCCGGGCATTGGAAGGACAATATCCACGGATCAGCAAAGATGAGACATGACATATGAATGCTAGCAACATAGCTGGGAACCGGGCCTAGGACGCTGAGCGAGCCTTAGGAGACACCTGAAAGGTAAATAATGGCGTCCAGATACCCGGATCGTGACAGCATCCCCCCCTTTAGGAGTGGCCCCAGGACACTTCTTAGGCTTCTGAGGAAATCTGGAGTGGAAATTCCGGACCAAGGTAGGAGCATGGACATCTGAAGCATTGGTTCAAGAGCGTTCCTCAGGGCCATAGCCCTTCCAATCAATAAGATATTGTAACTGACCATAACGGAAACGTGAATCCAGAATCTTGGCAACTTCATACTCAACTCCCCGTTGAGTCTGGACTTTAGGAGCCGAAGGTAGAGAAGAATGGAATCGATTCAGGATCAGCGGTTTCAGAAGGGAAACATGGAATGTCCTAGGAATTTTAAAGAATGGGGGTAACTGGAGTTTGTAAGCAACAGGATTGATAACTTGTTCAATTTGAAAAGGACCGATGTAACGGGGAGCAAACTTCATGCTTGGAACTCTCAATCTCAAATTCTTTGTAGAAAACCAAACACGATCACCCACTTTGAGAGCAGGAACTGCCATACGCTTCTTATCTGCAAACTTCTTGTATCTAAACGATGCTTTGAGCAGGGCCGCTCGAACATTTTTCCAGTTGTTTGAAAACTGGCGCAAGGTGATATCAACTGCTGGTACAGAAGTCGCTGGAAGCGGCTGGAATTCTAGAACTTTAGGGTGGAATCCGTAGTTGATGAAGAATGGTGTTGAAGAAGATGAGGAATGATATTGGTTGTTATGGCTGAACTCGGCCCAGGGAAGGAGTTGAACCCAGTCATCTTGAGAGGAAGACACATAGATGCGGAGGAAGGCCTCCAAGTCCTGATTCACCCTCTCAGTTTGACCATTGGTCTGAGGATGGTAAGCTGTAGAAAACTTTAATTTGACTTGGAGGGCTTGACACAAACTTCGCCAGAATTTGGCTACGAATTGTACTCCTCTATCAGAAATGATCTCCTCGGGAAGACCGTGTAGTCGGAAGATTTCCTGAATGAATACTTGAGCCAACTTGGAAGCTGACGGAAGACCGGTGAGTGGAATGAAATGTGCCATCTTGGTAAACCGGTCAACCACTACCCAGATGGTATTAAACTTGTTGCACATAGGCAGGTCTGTGACGAAGTCCATCGACAAATGGGTCCACGGTCGACAGGGAACAGATAATGGAACCAGTTGCCCCGCAGGCGACTGGCGGGATACTTTGTGTTGGGCACACTTTGAGCAAGAAGCAATAAACTCCATGACGTCCTTCTTCAGAGTTGGCCACCAATAAGACCTAGAAATAAACTCAAGGGTTTTCTGAATGCCTGTATGTCCGGCAAAACAGGAAGCATGTGCCCAATGCATGAGCTTCTTCCTTAACACCGACTTCACAAAACTTTTCCCTGGTGGGGGCGTAGAGTCCATTCTTACCGTGGAGAATGCCAATGGATTGATAATAGGATGCTTGTCAGAAGACTCCGACTCATTTTCTTGCTCCCAAGAGCGGGAAAGGGCATCGGCCTTGCGATTCTGAGAACCCGGACAGAACTGGAGTTTAAAGTCGAACCTAGAAAAGAAAAGTGCCCATCTGGCCTGATGAGGATTAAGACATTGTGCGCCTTTCAAATACAATAGATTCTTGTGATCGGTAAGTATAGTAACCGAATGAGAAGCTCCCTCCAGCAGGTATCTCCACTCCTCCAGAGCGAGTTTGATTGCCAGCAACTCCTGATCGCCAATGGCATAGTTGCGCTCAGCTGGGGAAAACTTTCGGGAAAAGAAGCTGCAAGGATGTAGATGACCATCTTTAGCTCTCTGGGATAGCACCGCCCCTACTCCAACGGAAGAGGCATCCACCTCAAGGATGAAAGGTGAGTTGATGTCGGGCTGTTTCAAAACCAGAGCAGAGATGAATCGTTGCTTTAATAGAGGAAAGGCTTGCATAGCTTCTTAAGACCACTTGGACGGATTAGCACCCTTCTTGGTTAACGCAGTGATAGGTGCCACAATGGTGGAAAAGTCTCGTATAAACTTTCTGTAATAATTGGCGAATCCTAAAAATCTCTGGACCCCTTTTAGGGTTAAAGGTATCGGCCAATTTTGGATTGCTTGTAGTTTCTCAGGATCCATCTCTAGTCCGGAACCGGGCACAATGTAGCCTAGAAACGGAATGGATTTGACTTCAAAAACGCACTTCTCCAATTTGCAATAGAGATGATTGATACGGAGACGGGACAGAACTTCCTTTACTCAGAAACGATGTTCCTCCAGATTGTTGGCAAAGATAAGTATATCATCTAGATAAACCACGACATGGCGATATAAATGTCTCTGAAGATCTCGTTCACGAAAATGCTGGAAGACAGCTGGAGCATTACTTAATCCGAAAGGCATGACGAGGTACTCATAATGTCCATCACGGGTGTTAAATGCGGTCTTCCACTCATCACCCTCTCGGAACCGGATGAGGTTGTAGGCACCCCTCAAATCTAATTTTGTGAAGATGGTTGCTCCGCTAACTCTATCGAAGAGTTCTGTAATCAAGGGTAAAGGATATCGGTTCTCGACGGTGATGTCGTTCAAGCCTCTGTAGTCGATGCATGGCCGCAGGCCACCGTCTTTCTTCTTAATGAAGAAGAAACCTGTGCCAGTGGGGAGGAAGAAGGTCGAATGAAACCGTTCGCCAGATTCTCCTTAATATATTCTTCCATAGAATGCGTTTCTGGTAAAGACAACGGATAGGTTCGGCCTCGAGGTGGAACCTTCCCCGGGATGAGATCGATTGGACAGTCCCATTCCCTATGAGGAGGAAGGATATCGGCAGAAGCTTTACTGAACACGTCCGTGTAATCATGATACGGAGGAGGTGGAACATCAAACGACTTGGAGGAGGAAGAACAAACAGGAAGCACTTTGGACAAACAGGTCTCAGTACAGGAAGGACCCCATGCCAGGATTTGAGTAGTCGTCCAGTCAATCAATGGGTTATGGAGACGAAGCCATGGAAGGCCTAAAACCACTGGATGTGTGGCTCTTGGAATAACTAGAAAATAAATTAATTCTGAGTGAAGAACTCCTACTCTCAGACGAACTGGTAGAGTTCTTAAAGAAATAACTGCATCAAAAATCTTACTGCCATCCACGGCAGTCAAAGATATGGACGAGGAAAGTCTCTCAGTGGGTAGGGACCACCGTTTAACATATGCTTCAGTTATGAAATTCCCAGCTGCTCCGGAATCTAGGAGGGCAATGACGTTCCTATAACGTTGAGCAATTTGAAGCGAGACTGGGAGATTACAATCATGAGGAGATGGAGAGTGTTAGGTTCCTGGTGCTCAGAACAAGGGAGATGTTGCGTAGTGAGTCCTGAGCACCAGAACGTGACACTGAAACAAGGTGTGGTGTGGAAATAGCCCCTAGCACCCTACCTCCATTGTTTTACCCGTGTGGTCAGTTCACGCCTGCATGACTATGGTTTCTTGGGCCCATGGCAGCCGCGTTTGAAGGGCGGATTAGGTCTGCCCAACTCCGATGCCCCCGCAGGTCTTAAAGGGAGACAAAGCGTGAACCGAGACAGGGTAATAACAAGGGGACCTCTAACTGAAACAACCAAAGCCAGGGGCTACTGACTAGCCCAAAACTAAATGTATGTGCGGCTTGCCGCCAAAGGAAAAGAACAACCAAAGGAAATGCTGTCCACACGCCGACACAATACTTTTGTGTACCGGCGGTGACAGCATAAGCAGAACCCTCTGCAAAACACCAGTAACTAAATATAACAAAGGAATACAGCGGCCTAGGCCGACGGAGGCGGCAAAGCCGCTACTCACAGAACCGGTACAAATACTGGCAAACGGACAGGAACCCCCAATGCTGCCGACACAGACTCTCAGAACTGGAGGACAGGCAGAATCCCAAACGACAGACCGGTGGACACCAAGAAGCCAGAAACTTGACCAGGCACAGGCAAAGCCACAGGACTTCTGGACAGGAATGCTTCACGGCAGGACACGGAATCAGACACAGGAACTGATACAGGAATCGACACAGGAACCGACACCGGAAGCAGCTAGACAGACACTGCTAGACAGGAGCTCAGGCACTGGCAAGGACTAGCTCAGAACTCAAGAACTCTGGAACCCAGGAAATATCACCAGCATCTGTGAATTGCACTGAGCCAGCATATAACAGAGAGGCCTAATTAATTATGTCGTGCAGCTGCCCTGTTGCATGACTCCAAACTGACAAGATGCAATTAGCAGACAGGTGAGGCCAACCACATGGAAACAGGCTGCAATTACACAGACTAACCACTGACAGAAAACAATAATCTTCTAAACCAGAGCAAAGGGAAATCCTGGCCTGCAAGAGAACTAAAAACATAAAATAGGAATGAACCACTACCTGTGGTTCATAACAGTATCCTCTCCTTAAGGGTGAGCTCCGAGCACCCCATGACACCCACGGGGAACATAAACAGAAGTATAACATAAAATACATAACCAAAATGCAAAACAGGAATGAGCCAAAGCCGTTGCTCATAACATTACCCCCCCCCCCCTTGAGGAGGGGTCAAAGGACCCCAAAATTCAGACTTTCCAAAACAAAGGATACAAAAAAAAAACCTGAAACACTGGTCTAACAGAAACAAGCTGTGGCAACAGCTTGTAACGATGCGCCCCCCCTTGACGGTGGCCACTGGACACAAGACAAGGAAATTTTTTTTTTTTTAACAACAAGGCAAGAGTCAATAATCATTTTCTTCTTATTATTATTTTACAAAGTTCTTGAGGTCTGACCAAGGTAATTCCCCAAACATTGTCTGAACTGATGGTACCTCCCAGCAAGGCTGGGTTCAAATCAGAGATAGGTTTCTTAACCTTGGGAGCTGAACTTTCAGGCAAAGTACTACTATAAGAAGAAGACAGAAAAGCACATCCTGCAGTCAAAACAACGGGCTAAGACTCTTGTGCCGAGTTTACAGTATACGGTGAACTCTCAGCAGATAAGACGGGTGACCTAGAGGAACCTGAACCAATTTCTTTGGAACCATATCTTTTAATAACTGCATCACTGAATGCTGGGGGATCCTGAAGAATGGGATCTTCAGCTTTCATTAGGCTGGTCGCCCACTCAAAAGGCACTCCTCTAAAGGAATATATCAGATAGAGCACAATGTTCTCTGAAGTGATGCCCAGAAATGGTCTAGACAACAAAATGGTGTAATAGTGTTTGTAAAGCGCCAGAAATTGGACTAAGTCCCCATCAAAGATTATAGATGTTGAGATATCAACAGAGTCAGGATCTGCTTCCTTCCCATCTGACTGACTAGAGTGCTTAGCTAGGACCTGGTCACTATTGACCTTACTCGAGGCTGAGACTTTCTGAACCCCACCTGGGGCAGTGACTTTCTGAACCCCACACGGGGCAGTGACTTTCTGAACCCCACCCGGGGCAGTGACTTTCTGAACCCCACCCGGGGCAGTGACTTTCTGAACCCCACCCGGGGCAGTGACTTTCTGAACCCCACCCGGGGAAGTGGCCTTCGGGAATCCCGCTGGGGTCAGCACCTCGGATTCTTTTACTGGGACCGGGCCGTTGGCCTCCCTCACTGGGACCGAGCCGTCGGCCTCCCTCACTGGGACCGAGCCGTCGGCCTCCCTCACTGGGACCGAGCCGTCGGCCTCCCTCTCTGAGTCGATAATTATCGAAACTTCTCCCGGGACTAAGACTTCCGGGACTTTTGCTGAAGCTATAACCTTCAGAACCTCCACTAACGCTATGCCTCTTGAGTCCTTTCCGGGGGAAGCGACTTCTAGACCCTTCTTTGGGGCTTTGTCTCTCGAGACCCCACTTGGGGATATTACTTCAAAGATCCCGTCTGGGGTTTTGCTTCTCGAGTTCCCTTCTAGAACTATGGTTTTAGACACCTTCTCTGGAGTTGCGCTTTTCAAGTCTCTACCTGGGGTAACAGCTTCTGAGACCCCTTCTGGTATTGACACCTGAGCTATAATATTCAATGTCCCTCTATAACCTAGAGCATCGGGTACCGCTCCAGGACTCTGGGCATCGGGTACCGCTCCAGGACTCTGGGCATCGGGTACCGCTCCAGGACTCTGGGCATCGGGTACCGCTCCAGGACTCTGGGCATCGGGTACCGCTCCAGGACTCTGGGCATCGGGTACCGCTCCAGGACTCTGGGCATCGGGTACCGCTCCAGGACTCTGGGCACCGGGCACCGCTCCAGGACCCTGGACACCGGGCACCGCTCCAGGACCCTGGGCATCGGGCACCGCTCCAGGATGACCCTGGGCATCTGGCACCACTCCAGGAACCTGGGCATCGGGCACCACTCCAGGAACCTGGGCATCGGGCACCACTCCAGGAACCTGGGCATCGGGCACCACTCCAGGGGCTTGCAACTCTGCTTCAACAGGAACCTCAAGAGAGGAGAGAAACATTCTCCTTTGGTTCCTGAATCTATAATGGGGCTCCCTAGCCCAAGGACCCCAATTATAGGACAGAGTGCTTTTAAGTGTGGGTTGTGTGACAAGTACCTCTGCCACGGTAGAGACAGGAGTAGGTCTTGTGTCCTGACTAAACTTGGCCAGAGGGCAGGACTTGTCGCCACATTTTGGCTTGCGCAACTCACAGGTCTGCAGATAGTGGCCTAAACCCCCACAATATAGGCATAAATCTAAGTTTCTGCGACGCAGACACTCCTCTTCTGAGAGCCTGGGCCGCAGAAAACTTTCAAACTTTTTCTCTCTAATTAAACCTGAGGATTCTCTTGTCACCATATTGTGAGCAAGAGTCTCTTTAGAGGTAGATGAACTCTCAATAACTTCTGGCAAGATAAGCAAAATTTTAGTCAGAAGGTTTTGCAGTTGCTTTAAGGATTGCTGTAAAACTTCCAGTCGCTCAGGTCTCAAAGCACTGAAAGCAGAGTTCAGGGCTGAGAGAGATGCTTGCAGGGCTTGCATAGTAGGAATAGGAGGATTTCAAAACTAGACAAGACAAGACTAGACACGATTTTTAAACTAGACAAGACAAGACTAGACACGATTTTTAAACACCGGACTGGATTTTTAAACACCGGACTGGATTCTAAACACCGGACTGGATTCTAAACACCGGACTGGATTCTGCACACTGAATTCTAGACAGGACTGGATTCTAAACACCGGACTGGATTCTGGACTAGACACTGGACCAAAAAAGAAAAAACTACTATTTAGCTTTGTTTCTTTTTTGTTGTATGGCTGGTGATAATGTTAGGTTCCTGGTGCTCAGAACAAGGGAGATGTTGCGTAGTGAGTCCTGAGCACCAGAACGTGACACTGAAACAAGGTGTGGTGTGGAAATAGCCCCTAGCACCCTACCTCCGTTGTTTTACCCGTGTGGTCAGTTCACGCCTGCATGACTATGGTTTCTTGGGCCCATGGCAGCCGCGTCTGAAGGGCGGATTAGGTCTGCCCAACTCCGATGCCCCCGCAGGTCTTAAAGGGAGACAAAGCGTGAACCGAGACAGGGTAATAACAAGGGGACCTCTAACTGAAACAACCAAAGCCAGGGGCTACTGACTAGCCTAAAACTAAATGTATGTGTGGCTTGCCGCCAAAGGAAAAGAACAACCAAAGGAAATGCTGTCCACATGCCGACACAATACTTTTGTGTACCGGCGGTGACAGCATAAGCAGAACCCTCTGCAAAACACCAGTAACTAAATATAACAAAGGAATACAGCGGCCTACGCCAACGGACGCGGCAAAGCCACTACTCACAGAACCGGTACAAATACTGGCAAATGGACAGGAACCCCCAATGCTGCCGACACAGACTCTCAGAACTGGAGGACAGGCAGAATCCCAAACGACAGACCGGTGGACACCAAGAAGCCAGAAACTCGACCAGGCACAGGCAAAGCCACAGGACTTCTGGACAGTAATGCTTCACGGCAGGACACGGAATCAGACACATGAACTGACACAGGAATCGACACAGGAACCGACACCGGAAGCAGCTAGACAGACACTGCTAGACAGGAGCTCAGGCACTGGCAAGGACTAGCTCAGAACTCAAGAACTCTGGAACCCAGGAAATATCACCAGCATCTGTGAGTTGCACTGAGCCAGCATATAACAGAGATGCCTAAATAATTATGTCGTACAGCTGCCCTGTTGCATGACTCCAAACTGACAAGATGCAATTAGCAGACAGGTGAGGCCAACCACATGGAAACAGGCTGCAATTACACAGACTCACCACTGACAGAAAACAATAATCTTCTAAACCAGAGCAAAGGGAAATCCTGGCCTGCAAGAGAACTAAAAACATAAAATAGGAATGAACCACTACCTGTGGTTCATAACAAAGAGGAGAGCATTACTCCTAGCCGGCCCTCTCCTTGGCGGGCTAGGATTTGAAGTTTTCCGGACGTTTGGGACAGGCATTGATTGCATGAGACGGAGCTGCACAATAAAGACAGAGGGACTCAGAAAGACGTCTTTGACGCTCAGCTGGAGATAGACGGGAACGACCAATTTGCATGGGCTCATCTTTGGATGGAGACGGTTGACGAGGAGGAGGAGCAGAAGATTTTGGGATAGATGACCTTCCCCGCTCAGTTGCTCTTTCTCTGAACCGTAGATCAACTTTTGTACATAGAGATATTAGCTCATCCAATTTAGAAGGCAAGTCTCTGGTAGCTAATTCGTCCTTGATGCCTTCAGATAAGCCATGCCAGAATGCAGCATACAGAGCTTCGTCGTTCCATACCAGTTCGGATGCCAGGATCTTGAACTGTATTAGGTACTGTCCCACAGTACGCATTCCTTGACGTAAACGAAGAATCTCAGAAGAAGCTGAAGTTACACGGCCTGGCTCGTCGAAGATGCGCCTGAATGTCGTTACAAAGTTAGTGTATGAGGACAACAGGGTGTCGGATTTCTCCCATAAAGGGCTGAGCCACTGAGAAGGGAAATAATATAAGCAATTTTAGTGCGATCACTAGAAAAAACTGCCAGGTTGTAGCTCGAAATGAATTTCACATTGATTGAGAAATCCCCTGCAAGATCTTGGAGATCCATCAAATTTTGCTGGCGTTGGAAGATGAAGACGTGGAGCAGAAATGGGTAAGGTGGGTGGGGTTACAACTGGTGTCACTGTGGTGGACGCACCGGACGCCCCTGATCCATGGAGGGTTGTTTGGATCCCATCCAGCTGAGTAGAGAGATCCTGGAGACAGTGGATGATGTGGCCTTGTGCAGCCTCCTGATGTTCGAGTCTGGCTGCCAGTTCTTGCATTGGCCTGGCCGCTTGATCCTGGTCTCCGGCTGGATTCATATGGTCAGTGCTTACTGTCACAACTGAGGGCCTGAGCTGATGGGAGGAAGCCTCAGTTGTAGGGGCTGAGGTGAAGCTGAACTTCGGAGGCTTAATCAAACCCCTGGACATATGAATAGGATGTAGAAAGGTTGCCCGAAAGCGTGACCATGACAACCAGAATTAAAAGTAAATAAAAGTTTATTAACCGAACTCCATGTATTCACAGCAGTGATAAATGAATGAAGATATACAGCAGATATGATAAAACAGTTCCTAGATAACTATGGGTTTGGCAATGGCCACAGGGTACTGGTAGCAGTAGGTACAGTTCTTAATGTCCCAGAGATGGAATGACCTTACCAGACCCGTCCGTAGTATTAAGTGTAGCCAAGGAACACACCAGCAGATGTATCACTGGAAGCCGGTAACACTGTAGTAGAGGTAGCTGCTGTGGATGCTGGATGGAACCAGCCAGGTGTTAGAACATGGAGTGGATGCTGGATGGAACCAGCCAAATAGTAGAATGAAGCTAGGGAGCGAGGATATAGGAACCGATGGTGTGCGGGTACCGAAGGTTTGCGGGTACCGATGGTATGCAGGTAACCGCTGGAGAAGCACCGGCTCTTTAAGGAAGCTGATCACTGCTGGAAGCTGACCGCTGGAAGCAGATGAAACTGTAGCTGGAAGCTGGAGCAAACACAGAAGACTGCAGAGTCAGGCTGCACCGCAAGATGCTAAGCTGGTGCGGGTCTCTTAGTGGTAACTGGAAACAGGAGCTGGAAACCTGGAATGAAAACAACCACAGGAGAGAGAGACTGGAAACAAGGTTTGACAACCAAAGCACTGACGATTTCCTGGTGCAGGCTCAATCCTTTTATACCCTTAGGTATGCAGGGATTGGATGAGCAATTAGGCAGACTTCAGCGGAGCTATGGATTGGAGGTCAGGATCATGTGACTGGAACCAAGATGGCTGCACCCATACCGGCCGGTGGAGGGAAACCTTATTTGTAACACCACATGGAGATTCCTCTGTAATGGCGGCGGTGAACACAGAGAACGCCGACTTGCGTCTCAAACCTCCAGCATGGACGGCCGCGGCAGCAGCAGGCGAGGAGTGCCACATACCCTGCAATGCACTGAGAATACAGAGACGATGTCCGAGGCCCCGCTGGCAGGTGACGCCATGCCAGTCGCCCGGGCATTGGAAGGACAATATCCATGGATCAGCAAAGATGAGACATGACATCTGAATGCTAGCAACATAGCTGGGAACCGGGCCTAGGACGCTGAGCCAGCCTTAGGAGACACCTGAAAGGTAAATAATGGCGTCCAGATACCCGGATCGTGACAGCCTCTTCCTCTTCACGAGGACCTGCTGCAGCAGGGGCCGTGCGTGTATCAAGACTTACCGAGGCTACGTTTGACGGCATGGCTGTTTAGCGCCGGATCCTAGCCCAAAAGGGTGTTCCCGAGGAAGTCATCCCCACCCTTATTCAGGTCAGAAAAGGAGTAACGTCGAAACATACCGTATTTGGAGAAAATATGTGTCTTGGTGTGAATCCAAGAAGGCTCTTACGGAAGAGTTTGAGTTGGGACGTTTTCTCCATTTTCTGCAGGCTGGTGTGGAGGCGGGCCTATGATTGGGATCAAACAAGGTCCAGATTTTGGCTTTGTCAGTGTTCTTCCAAAAACAATTGGCCTCTCTTCCAGAGGTTCAGACCTTCGTGAATGGGTTCTGCACATCCAGCCTCCATTTGTGCCTCCAGTGGCACCATGGAACCTTAACGTGGTGTTGCAGTCCCTTCAATCAGATTGGTTTGAGCCTCTACAAGAGATAGAGTTGAAGTTTCTCACTTGGAAAGTGGTGATGCTTTTGGCATTGGCACCCGCGCGGCGGGTGTCTGAATTGGGGGCCTTGTCTCACAAGAGCCCTTACCTGATCTTCCATGAAGATAGGGCAGAGTTGAGGACTCGTCAACATTTTCTTCCGAAGGTGGTTTTATCTTTCCACATAATCCAACCTATTGTGGTGCCAGTAGTTACTGACACGTTCACTGAGTCAAAGTCTCTAGATGTGGTTAGGGCTTTGAAGATTTATGTCACTAGAACAGCTTGAATGCGGAAAACAGAGTCTTTGTTTGTCCTGTATGCTCCCAACAAGATTGGGTGTCCTGCTTTCAAGCAGACTATTGCGCACTGGATCAGAAGTACGATTCAGCACGCTCAAACTATGGCTGGATTGCCGTTACCGACGTCGGTGAAGGCCCATTCCACTAGGAAGGTGGGCTCATCCTGGGTGGCTGCCCGGGGGTCTCGGCATTGCAACTTTGCCGAGCAGCACACACATTTGCTAAATTCTACAAGTTTGACACCTTGGCCGATGAAGACCTCAAGTTCGGTCAATCGGTGCTGCTGGGTCATCCGCACTTTCCCGCCTGTACTGGAGCTTTGGTATAAACCATATAGGCATGAAGTGGACCCCAGCATCCTCTAGGATGTACGAGAAAACAGGATTTTAATACCTACCAGTAAATCCTTTACTCCTAGTCCATAAAGGATGCAGGGTGCCCGACCCAGTGCGTACTTTACCTGCAGTTTTGTTTATTAGAGTTACACAAGTTGTGTTATATTAGTTTCAGCATGTTGCTGTAATTGGTTCATGCCTGTTGGTGTGTGTTATGTTGAATGCCATGTTGTGCGACATGGTTGAGGTGTGAGCTGTTATGTATCTTACCATTAGTATTAAAGTAAGTCCTTTCCTCGAAATGTCCGTCTCCCTGGGCACAGTTCCTATAAATGACGTCTGGAGGAGGGGCATAGAGGGAGGAGCCAGTTCACACCCATTGAAAAGTCTTAAGAGTGCCCATGGCTCCTGCGGAACCGTCTATACCCGATGGTCATGAAGTGGAACCCAGCATCATCTACGGACTAGGAGAAAAAGATTTACTGGTAGGTATTAAAATCCTGTTTTTTGTAGCCGCGCTGTGATCCTGTCGGTTGCACTTCTGCTAAGCTAAGATACACTCACAGAGGGCGGCGGCTTAGCGTTTGCATGGCTGCTAAAAGCAGCTAGCAAGCGAACAACTCGGAATGAGGGCCATTGTCTAATGTGTACTCACCCTTAAACTTGTATGTAACCTGCCACCTCTATATCCACCCCCGATATAAAGCCTGAATCCCCCCTGCACCCCATATACAGCATAAACCCCCCTCCTACACCTCCATATATGTACAGTATATACATACATGACATATACATATTTATCAGTATATAAAATCAGTATATATTACTGCAGGAGCCATAACACTGAGCTGATTTAATACTGAATAATAGTTTTCTTATATACCACGTTATATCATAAATAGTCGGTATTAGGCAGGCTACTGGCCCAGCTTTATCAAGCCTTGGAGAGTGATATATTGCACAGAGATAAAGTACTAGCCAACTAGCTCCTAACTGTCATGTTACAAGCTGTGTTTAAAAAATTACAGTTAGGAGCTGATTGGTTGGTACAGTACTTTAGTATTATGCAAATTATCACTCTCCAAGGCTTTATAAATCTGGGCCTAAGGGGTCTATTTACTAAGCTTTGGAGAGAGATAAAGTGGACGGAGATAAAGTACCAGCCAACCAGTTCCAAACTGTCATTTTTCAAACCCAGCCTGTAACATGGCAGTTAGGAGCTGTTTTGGCTGGTACTTTAACTCCACTTTATCTACATCCAAGGCTTAGTAAATAGTAGTGATGAGCGGGTTCGGATCCTCGGAATCCGACCCGCCCGAACTTCACCTTTTTTTTACACGGGTCCGAGCGACTCAGATCCTCCCGCCTTGCTCGGTTAACCCGAGCGCGCCCGAACGTCATCATCCCGCTGTCGGATTCTCGCGAGACTCGGATTCTATATAAGGAGCCGCGCGTCGCCGCCATTTTCACACGTGCATTGAGATTGATAGGGAGAGGACGTGGCTGGCGTCCTCTCCGAGTCCGTTGTATTATATTAGAACTTAGTTAGTTATAATTGTGGGGAGGATTGGGGACGGGGAGCAGCTGTTAGGGAGTACAGTGCAGGGTTTTGAGTTTAATCCGTTGTTTCTCTGCCTGAAAAAAAACGCTCCACCATATCTGTGCTCACTCAGTGTGCTGCACTGCTGCATGATATATCTGTGCTGAGTGCACTGCTCACACTGCCTAATTGTGGGGACTGGGGAGCAGTTATAGCAGGAGTACAGTGCACAGTTTTGCTGACAGTGACCACCAGTCCAGTATACGTTTGTCTGCCTGAAAAACACTGTGGTGTTTTTTTTTTTCTTTCTTCATGCTAGTTTGTTTAGCAGTCTGCTGACACTGCAGTGTCCACCAGGTCCGTTATACAGTATATTATATATATAATTAAGCACTAAGCAGCAGTACGGTAGGCCGCGGCTGTACCTACCTCTGTGTCGACTCGTCACTCGTCGTCCATAAGTATAAGTAATACTATCCATCCATCTACACTGTATACCTGTGGTGTTTTTTTTTTCTTTCTTCATACTAGTTTAGCAGTCTGCTGCTGACACTGTCCACCAGGTCCGTTATACAGTATATTATATTTATATATAAGCACTAAGCAGCAGTACGGTAGGCCACGGCTGTACCTACCTCTGTGTCGTCACTCGTCGTCCATAAGTATAAGTAATACTATACTATCCATCGATCTACATTGTATACCTGTGGTGTTTTTTTTTTCTTTCTTCATACTAGTTTAGCAGTCTGCTGCTGACACTGTCCACCAGGTCCGTTATACAGTATATTATATTTATATATAAGCACTAAGCAGCAGTACGGTAGGCCACGGCTGTACCTACCTCTGTGTCGTCACTCGTCGTCCATAAGTATAAGTAATACTATACTATCCATCCATCTACATTGTATACCTGTGGTGTTTTTTTTTTTCTTTCTTCATACTAGTTTAGCAGTCTGCTGCTGACACTGTCCACCAGGTCCGTTATACAGTATATTATATTTATATATAAGCACTAAGCAGCAGTACGGTAGGCAACGGCTGTACCTACCTCTGTGTCGTCACTCGTCGTCCATAAGTATAAGTAATACTATACTATCCATCCATCTACATTGTATACCTGTGTTTTTTTTTTTCTTCATACTAGTTTAGCAGTCTGCTGCTGACACTGTCCACCAGGTCCGTTATACAGTATATTATATTTATATATAAGCACTAAGCAGCAGTACGGTAGGCCACGGCTGTACCTACCTCTGTGTCATCACTCGTCGTCCATAAGTATAAGTAATACTATACTATCCATCCATCTACATTGTATACCTGTGGTGTTTTTTTTTTCTTTCTTCATACTAGTTTAGCAGTCTGCTGCTGACACTGTCCACCAGGTCCGTTATACAGTATATTATATTTATATATAAGCACTAAGCAGCAGTACGGTAGGCCACGGCTGTACCTACCTCTGTGTCGTCACTCGTCGTCCATAAGTATAAGTAATACTGTACTATCCATCCATCTACATTGTATACCTGTTGTGTTTTTTTTTTCTTTCTTCATACTAGTTTAGCAGTCTGCTGCTGACACTGTCCACCAGGTCCGTTATACAGTATATTATATTTATATATAAGCACTAAGCAGCAGTACGGTAGGCCACGGCTGTACCTACCTCTGTGTCATCACTCGTCGTCCATAAGTATAAGTAATACTATACTATCCATCCATCTACATTGTATACCTGTGGTGTTTTTTTTTTCTTTCTTCATACTAGTTTAGCAGTCTGCTGCTGACACTGTCCACCAGGTCCGTTATACAGTATATTATATTTATATATAAGCACTAAGCAGCAGTACGGTAGGCCACGGCTGTACCTACCTCTGTGTCGTCACTCGTCGTCCATAAGTATAAGTAATACTGTACTATCCATCCATCTACATTGTATACCTGTTGTGTTTTTTTTTTCTTTCTTCATACTAGTTTAGCAGTCTGCTGCTGACACTGTCCACCAGGTCCGTTATACAGTATATTATATTTATATATAAGCACTAAGCAGCAGTACGGTAGGCCACGGCTGTACCTACCTCTGTGTCATCACTCGTCGTCCATAAGTATAAGTAATACTATACTATCCATCCATCTACATTGTATACCTGTGGTGTTTTTTTTTTCTTTCTTCATACTAGTTTAGCAGTCTGCTGCTGACACTGTCCACCAGGTCCGTTATACAGTATATTATATTTATATATAAGCACTAAGCAGCAGTACGGTAGGCCACGGCTGTACCTACCTCTGTGTTGTCACTCGTCGTCCATAAGTATAAGTAATACTGTACTATCCATCCATCTACATTGTATACCTGTTGTGTTTTTTTTTTCTTTCTTCATACTAGTTTAGCAGTCTGCTGCTGACACTGTCCACCAGGTCCGTTATACAGTATATTATATTTATATATAAGCACTAAGCAGCAGTACGGTAGGCCACGGCTGTACCTACCTCTGTGTCGTCACTCGTCGTCCATAAGTATAAGTAATACTATACTATCCATCCATCTACATTGTATACCTGTGGTGTTTTTTTTTTCTTTCTTCATACTAGTTTAGCAGTCTGCTGCTGACACTGTCCACCAGGTCCGTTATACAGTATAATATATTTATATATAAGCACTAAGCAGCAGTACGGTAGGCCATGGCTGTACCTACCTCTGTGTCGTCACTCGTCGTCCATAAGTATAAGTAATACTATACTATCCATCCATCTACATTGTATACCTGTGGTGGCTTTTAGTTGTGCGCAAAATATGGAGAACAAAAATGTGGAGGTTAAAAAAATAGGGAAAGATCAAGATCCACTTCCACCTCGTGCTGAAGCTGCTGCCACTAGTCATGGCCGAGACGATGAAATGCCATCAACGTCGTCTGCCAAGGCCGATGCCCAATGTCATAGTACAGAGCATGTAAAATCCAAAACACAAAAGATCAGTAAAAAAATGACCCAAAAGTCATAATTAAAAGCGTCTGAGGAGAAGCGTAAACTTGCCAATATGCTATTTACGACACGGAGTGGCAAGTAACAGCTGAGGCCCTGGCCTATGTTCATGGCTAATGGTTTAGCTTCACATGAGGATTGAAGCACTCATCCTCTCGCTAGAAAAAAGAAAAGACTTGCGGCAAAAGCACAGCAAAGAACTGTGCGTTGTTCGAAATCACAAATCACAAAGGAGAGTCCAATTGTGTCGGTTGCGATGCCTAACCTTCCCAACACTGGACGGGAAGAGCTTGCGCCTTCCACCATTTGCACGCCCCCTGCAAGTGTTGAAAGGAGCACCCGCAGTCCAGTTCCTGATAGTGAAATTGAAGATGTCAGTGTTGAAGTACACCAGGATGAGGATATGGGTGTTGCTGGCGCTGGGGAGGAAATTGACAAGGAGGATTCTGATGGTGAGGTGGTTTGTTTAAGTCAGGCACCCGGGGAGACACCTGTTGTCCGTGGGAGGAATATGGCCATTGACATGCCTGGTGAAAATACCAAAAAAATCAGCTCTTCAGTGTGGAAGTATTTCAACAGAAATGCGGACAACAGGTGTCAAGCCGTGTGCTGCCTTTGTCAAGCTGTAATAAGTAGGGGTAAGGACGTTAACCACCTCGGAACATCCTCCCTTATACGTCACCTGCAGCGCATTCATAATAAGTCAGTGACAAGTTCAAAAACTTTGGGCGACAGCGGAAGCAGTCCACTGACCAGTAAATCCCTTCCTCTTGTAACCAAGCTCGCGCAAACCACACCACCAACTCCCTCAGTGTCAATTTCCTCCTTACCCAGGAAAGCCAATAGTCCTGCAGGCCATGTCACTGGCAAGTCTGACGAGTCCTCTCCTGCCTGGGATTCCTCCGATGCATCCTTGAGTGTAACGCCTACTGCTGCTGGCGCTGCTGTTGTTGCTGCTGGGAGTCGATCGTCATCCCAGAGGGGAAGTCGGAAGACCACTTGTACTACTTCCAGTAAGCAATTGACTGTCCAACAGTCCTTTGCGAGGAAGATGAAATATCACAGCAGTCATCCTGTTGCAAAGCGGATAACTGAGGCCTTGACAACTATGTTGGTGTTAGACGTGCGTCCGGTATCCGCCGTTAGTTCACAGGGAACTAGACAATTTCTTGAGGTAGTGTGCCCCCGTTACCAAATACCATCTAGGTTCCACTTCTCTAGGCAGGCGATACCGAGAATGTACACGGACGTCAGAAAAAGACTCACCAGTGTCCTAAAAAATGCAGTTGTACCCAATGTCCACTTAACCACGGACATGTGGACAAGTGGAGCAGGGCAGACTCAGGACTACATGACTGTGACAGCCCACTGGGTAGATGTATTGCCTCCCGCTGCAAGAACAGCAGCGGCGGCACCAGTAGCAGCATCTCGCAAACGCCAACTCGTTCCTAGGCAGGCTACGCTTTGTATCACCGCTTTCCAGAATAGGCACACAGCTGAAAACCTCTTACGGCAACTGAGGAAGATCATCGCAGAATGGCTTACCCCAATTGGACTCTCCTGGGGATTTGTGACATCGGACAATGCCAGCAATATTGTGAGTGCATTACATCTGGGCAAATTCCAGCACGTCCCATGTTTTGCACATACCTTGAATTTGGTGGTGCAGAATTATTTAAAAAAAGACAGGGGCGTGCAAGAGATGCCTTCGGTGGCCAGAAGAATTGCGGGCCACTTTCGGCGTACAGGCACCGCGTACAGAAGACTGGAGCACCACCAAAAACACCTGAACCTGCCCTGCCATCATCTGAAGCAAGAGGTGGTAACGAGGTGGAATTCAACCGACTATATGCTTCAGAGGATGGAGGAGCCATTCAAGCCTATACATCTGGCCATGATATAGGCAAAGGAGGTGGAATGCACCTATCTCAAGCGCAGTGGAGAATGATTTCAACGTTGTGCGAGGTTCTGCAACCTTTTGAACTTGCCACACGTGAAGTCAGTTCAGACACTGCCAGCCTGAGTCAGGTCATTCCCCTCATCAGGCTTTTGCAGAAGAAGCTGGAGGCATTGAAGGAGGAGCTAAAACAGAGCGATTCCGCTAGGCATGTGGGACTTGTGGATGGAGCCCTTCATTCGCTTAACCAGGATTCACGGGTGGTCAATCTGTTGAAATCAGAGCACTACATTTTGGCCACCGTGCTCGATCCTAGATTTAAAACCTACCTTGGATCTCTCTTTACGGCAGACACAAGTCTGCAGAGGTTCAAAGACCTGCAGGTGACAAAATTGGGGGTGCGAGGAAAAGGCTACGAATTCTGAGCCCACCCGCTGGCGGTGATGCAGGGCAGTCTGGAGCGACTGCTGATGCTGACATCTGGTCCGGACTGAAGGACCTGCCAACGATTACTGACAAGTCGTCTACTGTCACTGCATATGATTCTCTCACCATTGAAAGAATGGTGGAGGATTATATGAGTGACCGCATCCAAGTAGGCACGTCAGACAGTCCGTACGTATACTGGCAGGAAAAAGAGGCAATTTGGAGGCCCTTGCACAAACTGGCTTTATTCTACCTAAGTTGCCCTCCCTCCAGTGTGTACTCCGAAAGAGTGTTTAGTGCCGCCGCTCACCTTGTCAGCAATCGGCGTACGAGGTTACTTCCAGAAAATGTGGAGAAGATGATGTTCATTAAAATTAATTATAATCAATTCCTCCATGGAGACATTCACCAGCAGCAATTGCCTCCAGAAAGTACACGAGGACCTGAGATGGTGGATTCCAGTGGGGACAAATTAATAATCTGTGAGGAGGGGGATGTACACAGTGAAAGGGGTGATGAATCGGACGATGATGATGAGGTGGACATCTTGCCTCCGTAGAGCCAGTTTGTGCAAGGAGAGATTGATTGCTTCTTTTTTGCTGGGGGCCCAAACCAACCAGTCATTTCAGTCACAGTCGTGTGGCAGACCCTCTCGCTGAAATGATGGGTTCGTTAAAGTGTGCATGTCCTGTTTTTACAACATAAGGGTTGGTGGGAGGGCCCAAGGACAATTCCATCTTGCACCTCTTTTTTCTTTCATTTTTCTTTGCGTCATGTGCTGTTTGTGGAGTATTTTTTTGAAGGGCCATCCTGCGTGACACTGCAGTGCCACTCCTAGATGGGCCAGGTGTTTGTGTCGGCCACTAGGGTCGCTTAGCTTAGTCACACAGCTACCTCATTGCGCCTCTTTTTTTCTTTGCGTCATGTGCTGTTTGGGGAGTATTTTTTTGAAGGGCCATCCTGCGTGACACTGCAGTGCCACTCCTAGATGGGCCAGGTGTTTGTGTCGGCCACTAGGGTCGCTTAGCTTAGCCATCCAGCGACCTCTGTGCAAATTTTAGGACTAAAAATAATATTGTGAGGTGTGAGGTGTTCAGAATAGACTGAAAATTTGTGGAAATTATGGTTATTGAGGTTAATAATACTATGGGATCAAAATGACCCCCAAATTCTATGATTTAAGCTGTTTTTTAGGGTCTTTTGAAAAAACACCCGAATCCAAAACACACCCGAATCCGACAAAAAAATTCGGTGAGGTTTTGCCAAAACGCGTCAGAACCCAAAACACGGCCACGGAACCGAACCCAAAACCAAAACACAAAACCCGAAAAATTTCAGGTGCACATCACTAGTAAATAGACCCCTTAATCTTTTCAAATTATATATTTGTATTACTGTAAGTGCACTCCCAATGCATGCATCACAGGTTAGCCACTTACTAGGATGAAGGCAGAAGCAGGCTGCTGGGGAGCGGGGAGAGACTGTCATGGGGGTGAATATAGTAACATAGTTACATAGTAACATAGGGGGTAATTCAGACCTGATCATAGATGTGTTAAATTTAGCACATCTACGATCAGCTTCCCTGACATGCGGGGGGACGCCCAGCGCAGGACTAGTCCTCCCCGCATGTCAGGCCCTGCCCCGTTGCACAAGTACAAAAGCATTGCACGGCGGCAATGCTTTTGTACTTGAAGAGTAGCTCCCCACCAGTGTAGCCCCTGCACGCTGGCAAGGAACTACCTATAGCTGTGAGGGTCGCAGCAGCTGCGTGATACAATGTAGCGCATAGGCGCTCCATTGTATCCAATGGTGGGAACTTTGCGGTCAGCGGTTGAGGTTACTCGCGGTCAGCCGCTGACCGCAAAGTTCCCACCATTGGATACAATGGAGCACCTATGCGCTACATTGTATCTTCAGTGCGCAGCCTGACTGACAGTACAGGAGCGCAGAGCCAATCAGGAGAGTGCCACGACGTGGCGCTCCCTGATTGGCAGAAGGGACCCTCTTTGACAGGAGTCAGGGGGGGTCCTGGCAGTCGGGGAAAGGGGTCCCATGTGTAAACATGGGACCCCTTTCAGTGCTTGGTTCGGGTTTCCGGTTTGTTTTTTTGCCAAGTACGTGGATTATAAAGAGGACACTTGCTACACTGGATTATGTGAGTATAATTTTTTTCACAGGTACCCCGTGGAGTCTACATGGAGAAGTGGACCGAGCCTCGTGTGAACATAGGTAAGTATGTGTGTATGTAGGTGTGCATGTATGTAATAAAGTTTTACTGTCACGGTGTGTGTGTCCTGTTTTTTTTGGGGTATTTGTTTGTAGTAGTACTACAGGTACCAGCGGGCCCGTTTGTCCACCGCATGCTGGTACTTGTGGTTCTCCAAGTACCAGCTTGCGGGGGAGGCTTGCTGGGACTTGTAGTACTGCTACAAAAAACAATATTCTTATTTTTTCACAAGGATATCAGCCCCCCATCTGCCGCCCTTGGATGGGGGGGGACAGCCTCGGGCTTCACCCCTGGCCCTTGGGTGGCTGGAGGGAGGGGACCCTTTGATTTAAGGGGTCCCCACTCCTCCAGGGTACCCCGGCCAGGGGTGACTAGTTAGTGATTTAAAGCCAGGGCCGCAGGGACCTATATAAAAGTGTCCCCCGGCTGTGGCATTATCTCTCTGACTAGTGGAGCCCGGTGCTGGTACAAAAAATACGGGGGACCCCTACGCTTTTTGTCCCCTGTATTTTTTGCACCAGGACCAGGTGCAGAGCCCGGTGCTGGCTGATCAAATATGGGGGAACCCCTGTCATTTTTTCCCCCATATTTTTTCAACCAGGACCGGCTCAAAGAGCCCGAAGCTCGTTTTGCTTAGGAGGGGGGACCCCACGTATTTTTTTTCCTAAATTTAACCCTTTCACACCCCACTGATAAACATGCATGGATCAGAACACGGTAAAAAAAAGCAGGTCTATTTTAAAACTGCTTTTTTTTACGATTTGTATTTTTTCACGGCAGTGTTTGGCTATTGCCAGCAGTGTTTGTGAAATAGAATTTTTAGCAAATTACCGAGTTGTATCAAATAACAACCGTATTTGATCGATGGTGTATTAATTCGTATTTTTTTTCTTTGACTTCAAAAAAAATATGAATGCCCTCATCACTGCCGAGATTTGAGATTAGTAAATTCCCGAGATGACACTTTGATGAAAAAACACCAAATCGGTCAAAATCGGGAGCTTAGTAAATATACCCCACTTTGTCCATTGAGTTCAACCTTTTAATGATCTCCTACACTGTAATATTTTTAATACTAATTTAACTGTGGTAAATGTTTAGCCTTTTTGTCTATTCCTTTTTATTTTATTTATTTATTATATTTGATATATTTTACATTTTATTTTAATACAATAATGCATGATTTACCCACCATAATCCTGTATATCCTTATCCATTAGGAATTTATCTAGACCATTCTTAAAAGTAATGACCAAGTCCACCATTACTACTCTCTCAGGCAGGGAATTCCAAATAAGTATTGTCCTTACTGTGAAGAAATCTTTCCGTCTCTGTGTGTGAAATCTCCTCTCCTCTAACCTAAGCGGGTGTCCACGTGTCCTTTGTGATGATCTTATCGAAAACAATTCCCCACTAGCTCTGTGTATTGACCCCTTATATATTTGTAAATGTTAATCATGTCCCCTCTTAATCTCCTTTTTTCCAGTGTAAACATGCCTAGCCTAGCAAGCCTTTCCTCGTATTCTAGCATCTCCATCTGCTTAATCAATTTGGTTGCACATCTCTGAACCTTTTTTAGTTCCAAGATATCCTTTTTGTAGTATGGTGCCCATAACTGTGCACAGTATTCGAGATGTGACCTCACTAGTGATTTATATAATGGGAATATAATACCCTCATCCCTTGTGTCAATTCCCCACTTTATGCATGCTAATACCTTTTTGACTTTTTTGCTGCATTCCTACTTTGGGTACTACTGCTCAGTTTGTTATCTATGGGGGTAATTCCAAGTTGATCGCAGCAGGATTTTTTTTTAGCAGTTGGGCAAAACCATGTGCACTGCAGGGGAGGCAGATATAACATGTGCAGAGAGAGTTAGATTTGGGTGTGGTGTGTTCAATCTGCAATCTAATTTGCAGTGTAAAAATAAAGCAGCCAGTATTTACCCTGCACAGAAATAAAATAACCCACCCAAATCTTACTCTATCTGCACATGTTATATCTGCCTCCCCTGCAGTGCACATGGTTTTGCCCAACTGCTAAAAAAAAATCTGCTGCGATCAACTTGGAATTAACCCCTATGTGAATACCTAAATCTTTTTCCAGTACAGAATCCCCTAGTTTTTCCCCATTTAGTATGTAAGAAGTATTTTGGTTCTTGCTGCCGAAGTGCATTACTTTACATTTGTCTATATTGAACCTCATTCTCCATTTTGCCGCCCATGTTACCAGTTTAAATAAGTTGTTCTGAAGAGACACAGCATCCCCCTTTAAATTTACAACCTTACACAGTTTTGTATCGTCTGCAAAATTTGACACCATGCTCTCTAGACCTACTACTAGATCATTTATGAAAATGTTGAACAATAGTGGTCCAAGTGCAGACCCTTGTGGCACACCACTTAGTACTTCAGTCCAATTCGAGAAAGTTCCATTTACAACCACTTGCTGCTCCCTTTTATCCAACCAGTTTTTAACCCAAGTGCATATTGTGCTCCCTAGCCCAAGTTCTCTTCATTTGTAGTTAAGTCTCATGTGAGATACTGTATCAAAAGGTTTTGCAAAGTCTAATAAGATTAAGTCCACCTCTTTACCCTGATCTAGGTTCACACTAACTGTATCACAAAAGCCTATTAAGTTAGTTTGACATGATCTATCCTTCACAAATCTGTGTTGGTTCCTATTAATAACCTTATTGGTTTCAAGGAACTCCTGTATTTTATCCCTTAAAATACCTTCCAGTACTTTCCCCACTTTTGTATGTAAGACTTACTGGTCTATAATTACTCGGTTCAGATTTACTTCTCTTATTAAATATCGGCGCTACTTCTGCTATCCACCAGTCTTTGGGGACCATGACTGATGTAAGTGAGTAATTGAAAATCAAATATAGGGGTCTTGCTAGTTCGGAGTGGAGCTCCATGAGAACCCTTGGGTGAATTCCATTGGGACCAGTTGATTTATTAATCTTAATTTTTCTTAAATGGTCACAGACTACTTCCTCACTTAAATAAGCATTTATCAGTGAGACATTATCATTGCTGAGGTTATGCGTCAATCCTGCCATCTGGTCCTCTCTTGTGAATACAGATAAGAAAAACTATTTTAATTTTTCTGCTATGTCATTGTGATGTTTTATTAGGACGCCCAACTGCTTTTTAAAGGGCCTATACTCTCTTTCTTTAATCGTTTGCTGTTAATGTATTTAAAAAAAACTTTATTGGGTTTGATTTAATTTCCTTTACTATGAGCTTTTCCATTTCTCTTTTAGACGCTTTGATTTATTTTTTGTATATTTTGTTACAATCCTTATAGTACTGGAATGACTCCACCTTAACGTCCATTTTATACTTTTTGAATGCTCACATCTTTATGGCAATTAGTTCCTTAATCTTATTGGTAATCCACATTGGTTTGGAATTATTACTCCTTCATTTGCTGCCCAAGGGAATTAAATTTACTAGTATAACTAGCTAGCAGCGTTTTTAATTCATCCCATTTCTCTGTAGTATTCTTGCCTTGAAACAAAATTTTCCAGTCAATGTCCCTTAAAGCTTCCCTCATCATGTCAAAGTTGGCTTTGCTAAAGTTTATAGTCTTAGTTGAGCCTGTATAGGGCTGCTTGTGAAAACTGATATTGAATGTGACCATATTATGGTTGCTGTTTCCCATGGGCTCCCCTACTATAATATTTTATATCAATTCTCCATTGTTTGTTACAACCAGGTCTAAGATTGCATTGTACTGTACCTAGTTGGTTCCTCGATTATTTACCAAAGCTTCTAAAACAGAGAATTGGTGATGCTGCCCAAAGCAATGCTGTCTATCATTTTTCTATTGCCTTTTAGAAAGTCATAGACAGCATCTGATTGGCTGCTATGGGCAACATCACAAATTCTCTGTTTTAGAAGCTTTAGTAAATTTACCCCATAGTCACCAGTCTGGTTCCGCTCCTTTCCTTATTCTGGGAGGGTGCATAGGCTTGCAGAGCATGCTGGGAATTGTAGAACTGCTGGTATCACTGGTGTCAGCCACAGGGACTACAAATCTTGAGGGGCCGCACCCCTAAGGAAACTTGCATTGCAGTGGGTGCCTGGCAATATACCGTAGATTGTGCCAAATGGTGAGAATGGTGAGGTTCCGGTCATGTAGCAGCGACAGTGTCACCCCACTCACACTCACCCCTATGTACAGCCCTGGCTTTTTATCACATCACCATAAAGTGAGCATGCCAATTAAACCAGCATGCCTTGGCATCCTCAATAAACTTAAAGCTTGTTCATATGAGAAGGACCTCTCCCCTCTGCCTTCTCTACATAATTAAGCAAACTGTATTTATGTATTGTATGATGTTTCTATGTGAATTTACTGTATGTACCATTTTTTTTAATCTGTACTTTTTGTATGTTTCTTTTTGTAAGTTTTATACCCTTATATTGCGCAACAGAACCCTTATGGAAAAGTTTTAATAAAAGATAATAATAATAATAATAATAATAATAATAATAATAATTATTATTATATTCTGCATTCATAATAAAAACGTATTACACTCCATGCTATGCAGATTTGGACACATTTGGCATTTGCACCTATTGTACGTACACTTAGAGAAGTGAAACAGACGATGAAGGGGACAAGCAATATAATGCAATATAATGTGTCAATACTTCCAGTACTGAAAATGTGTTAAACACACTATAGTGCCACTAGTTAATATTATCAAAGGCAGAAACCCCAGTTCACAAGCAGTATGCCGCAGTACCCCCCATACTGATAAAGCTTTGTTTGGGTAACCGATGTGTGGCATCCCCTGGGTGACCTGCTGCTAATCTGTCACTGCACCCACTATTACTATTATTAGTGTGGTTTCTGCAAACATTATTTATACATTTTTTGCAAATGACCCATGGTACACAATGATTCCTTTGTGTTTTTTAAACAGAGGAAAAATAGATTATTGTCTTTAATTTAACTTAATTATAACTTCTATGTTGTATTTGTATCTGTTTATACAAGTATTTTACATAGCACAGACAGACTGTGTTACTATATGTTCTGTATATGATACTTTAAGTACATTACATTAAGTATTAAGTTGAGAGAATGTGTGATTATAGAGCTAAGCTCTGTCTCCTACAGGTTATACAATGTGTATATTCATTATTAGGGGTGTTTAACCTTTTCTTGACCATTTCTGTTTTTTCTATAAAAAATAATAATAATAAAATATATATATCTATATAATATATATATTTATATATATATATATATATATATATATATATATATATATATATATATAAAATATTAAATACTCAGTCTCTGTGCAATTAGTCCGAATGCCCTCAGAGTTAAAATGTGTCTTTTCCTCCTTTGACTCCTCCACGTGCAGTTGCATCCAACTCCAAGCCAGCGGAGTAGTAAGTATTGTTGCTATAAGAAATTAGGAGAGCGCACTTATGAGTCAAAAGGTAGTATCTTTATAATAAAAGAATGCAATATCCACATACATTTCAGTTTAAAATCACAAGCACGGCAATGTTATAAAAACCGTCCCGGCTATGCTCCGTCTAGCCGATTCTGCTACACTGGCTATGGACCCAGTAGCTGACGTCACAACGCCCACGGTATGTAACCACGCCCAACGCGTTTCAACTAATATCGGCCTTCGTCAGGGGATGTGGTCATTGTCCATAGACAAGGCTTTTATATGCCTGTCTTTTATTAACACTTTCCCGTCGGTTTAGAAAAAAGAAACAATTACACGTATATTCAACTCTCCGTCATTAAGATACATCTACTAAATAGTGTGAGACAACAATCCATTTCAATCCTCTTAGTTTAATAAAACATTTTTTATCTTAATTGTTCTTATATCGGTTAGCATTAACTATTAATATACTACCAGGTAATTATACCACCTGTTTACCCACATGATTAGTACCCTCCCGGTTTACACAAACCTAATTGAAATAGGATTAGATGCCTTTCACCTTACAGATTTCTTGTAAAAACACAATTTTATATCATATCAGAATACCTATATTCAGTTGAAATTATTTATAGTAAATACACATATCAATACATCATAATTCATGCAAGAGATCTCAGACAGACATAATAGATCAAATCAAATCAATTTCACTCCTCATACTGCTCATAATTGGTATAGTATTAACCACAAACTCATAAGTGATATCTCCAGACTTATATGAAAAACATTTTTACTTGTGACAACCCTTATATCTCCCCTACTAGGACTGCTGGAGTCCCACCTAAAAACAATAATAAATACAAACCCATATATTCGAGCACATTGATTAGGTCCGTAAGTCGGGACTTAGCCGCTGCCACTTCTGAATCTCCAATCGCTCGAATCAGATAGGTTAGTCATGTAAAAACGGGACTATATCACATCCTTCATTTAGTCCCTGTGGTGCAAATGTATTTAAGGTATATATCCAGTAAGTTTCTCGCTGTGAAAGCTTTTTTAACAGATCTCCTTTCCTTTCATCCAGGGTAACTTTTTCTATTGCCTTAAATGTAAATCCTTTTAAACTAGAGTTAACACATTCAGTGAAATGACGGGGAACGCTATGATTTTCTACTTTATGCAGGATGTTTTGTGTATGTTCTAATATACGTAGTTTTAATATACGTTTCTTCTTCTGTGGCTGTAGAGGTTGTGAGGACCAGATCACCGTAGTGATCACCTTTGTTGTCTGAGTTGCTCTATGACTGTGAGTTTAAGTAACCACATGTAATCTTCATTTTAATATGGCCTCACTAGCCGTGCAGCCTTGGTACTGTCTGAACATGACATATTGATTTTTCTAACAATCAATATATGATGCTTTCAAAATATTGTGTATAACTGGAAGCTTGTCTTGATAAAGATCCTAAATTGAGGATCGAAACGTCGACTTAAAAAGCCGAATCTCGACTGAAATAAAGCTATTGTGAAAAAGTGAAGTTGCTGGAAATCATTTGATTGGATGAGTGCACCTCCACACTGCTGGACTCTTGTCTATATATATATATATATATATATACATACATACATACATACATACATACACTGCTCAAAAAAATAAAGGGAACACTAAAATAACACATCCTAGATCTGAATGAATTAAATATTCTTATTAAATACTTTGTTCTTTACATAGTTGAATGTGCTGACAACAAAATCACACAAAAATTATCAATGGAAATCAAATTTATTAACCCATGGAGGTCTGGATTTGGAGTCACACTCAAAATTATAGTGGAAAAACACACTACAGGCTGATCCAACTTTGATGTAATGTCCTTAAAACAAGTCAAAATGAGGCTCAGTAGTGTGTGTGGCCTCCACGTGCCTGTATGACCTCCCTACAACACCAGGGCATGCTCCTGATGAGGTGGCGGATGGTATCCTGAGGGATCTCCTCCCAGACCTGGACTAAAGCATCCGCCAACTCCTGGACAGTCTGTGGTGCAACGTGGCGTTGGTGGATGGATCGAGACATGATGTCCCAGATGTGCTCAATTGGATTCAGGTCTGGGGAATGGGCAGGCCAGTCCATAGCATCAATGCCTTCTTCTTGCAGGAACTGCTGACACACTCCAGCCACATGAGGTCTAGCATTGTCTTGCATTAGGAGGAACCCAGGGCCAACCGCACCAGCATATGGTCTTACAAGGGGTCTGAGGATCTCATTTCGGTACCTAATGGCAGTCAGGCTACCTCTGGCAAGCACATGGAGGGCTGTGCGGCCCCCCAAAGAAATGCCACCCCACACCATTACTGACCCACTGCCAAACTGGTCATGCTGGAGGATGTTGCAGGCAGCAGAACGTTCTCCTTGGCATCTCCAGACTCTGTCACGTCTGTCACATGTGCTCAGTGAGAACCTGCTTTCATCTGTGAAGAGCACAGGGCGCCAGTGGTGAATTTGCCAATCTTGGTGTTCTCTGGCAAATGCCAAACGTCCTGCATGGTGTTGGGCTGTAAGCACAACCCCCACCTGTGGACGTCGGGCCCTCATACCACCCTCATGGAGTCTGTTTCTGATTGTTTGAGTAGACACATGCACATTTGTGGCTTGCTGGAGGTCATTTTGCAGGGCTCTGGCAGTGCTCCTCCTGTTCCTCCTTGCACAAAGGCAGAGGTAGCAGTCCTGCTGCTAGGTTGTTGCCCTCCTATAGCTTCCTCCACATCTCCTGATGTACTGGCCTGTCTACTGGTAGCGCCTCCATGCTCTGGACACTACGCTGACAGACACAGCAAACCTTCTTGCCACAGCTCGCATTGATGTGTCATCCTGGATGAGCTGCACTACCTGAGCCACTTGTGTGGGTTGTAGACTCCATTTCATGCTACCACTAGAGTGAAAGCACCGCCAGCTTTCAAAAGTGACCAAAACATCAGCCAGAAAGCATAGAAGCTGAGAAGTGGTCTGTGGTCACCACCTGCAGAACAACTCCTTTATTGGGGGTGTCTTGCTAATTGCCTATAATTTCCACCTGTTGTCTATTCCATTTGCACAACAGCATGTGAAATTGATTGTCAATCAGTATTGCTTCCTAAGTGGACAGTTTGATTTCACAGAAGCGTGATTGACTTGGAGTTACATTGGTGTATATTTACTAAGGTGGGAGATTTTTAGAACTGGTGATGTTGCCCATGGCAACCAATCAGATTCTACTTAGCATTTTACTAGCTGCTTCTAGCAGATAATAGAGATAATTTGATTGGTTGCTATGGGCAACATCACCAGTTCTAAAAATCTCCCACCTTAGTAAATTTACCCCCTTGTGTTGTTTAAGTGTTCCCTTTATTTTTTTGAGCAGTGTATATATATATATATATATATATATATATATACACACAACATAAGACAGCCTCAAATGTCCAAAAAATTGTGCAAATGCTGATTACAATTTTGACAGATACTGTAGGTTAAACAGTTAAATTGTTAACATTGCATATTGACATCCTGATATTCATATATTGATATCAGTCCGGTTTTAATATTAATCAGATAGTATCAAAGTTATCCATATTGTATTTCTGAGATTGCATTTCATTTACTTGTGTTACCAAGTCTCTATTGTTTTCCAGAATAACCAAAATTGTGTCTGCAGACAGACACTGAAACTAAACACTGGCTAAAACAGTGGTACTAAAAGATATTACATTTGGGGACTACAAACCCATTAATCTCCTGGAACAGTTGAGACAAGTACTTAAACATTCCAGGTAACAGAAAATAAAAAGCTGTGATCTTATATTTAATTGCATGGTGCAAAGAGCAAAAACGTGCTATAACTCATAAAAACCAGTCATCTTTCATTAGTCAGGCTACATTATACATCTAAAAGCTGATGTTTGATTGATTGTTATGGGTTACAGTGCAGCGGTGCTCTTTGCACAATTGGATTAAATAAGCCCAATGCGTCTATTCTTTATAACTTTTTTTTTTGCTTCATGTAACAATGAAAGTGTTAAATTCAGGAATTGCTTTTTAGCGCAACCTTTCCATGACCCAGATAATTGTTCCTAACAGTCTTGACAGTATCACAAAGCTTGTATGGTAATGTGTCTCAATTGAAATGATCCGTATAAGACAATTATGTGTCCGCAAGGTCACTCAGATAGACCCTGTGACACATTGAGCAGCACGACGCATTACACAGAATTATACTATACTTCCGGATTACTGCGCCGAGATATTACACTCCCTGTCCTCTGTTATATTAATGCTCTTGCCAAAATTGCCTGTTGGACTACTTAAAAGACCACAACACTTCTTTTTTGAACTTTTTTTTAAATCACAAGAATACAAAACTTTTTCTATTTCAGTTTTAATATTTTGATACTTTTTCTATCATCTCCCAAGCAACTTTTATTTTTCAGTCCTGGGAAATGAATGTTTTTCCATCTCCCCCTGTCCTTCCTAAGTTTCCAGAGCAAGTCAAGGGTATTTGGGTGATTGGGGTAAATTACTTTTGTGTCTAGTTTCAGATGTAACTAGTCATGTTCAGAAGCTGATATTAGAAACTGGACATAAATCAGAATAGTGTCAGGAGGAGGGATGTACAGGGCAAAATCAATACAATTTAAAGACACGTATTCCCATAACTAACATTCTTTTGTGTGATTGAACATTAGCAGCTACTCGCATACAGAATTTATATTCTGTATTGTTGTGAGTCAAGCCAGGGAGTCTGCTATAAGAACCCTTATTAAAGTTTATTAAATAAATAGTCATCACTCAAACAAAACTATTTACTCTTTGAAGGTTAGTACATTTGATTATTTTGCATAATAAAATTAATGCGAACTGCCCTTGGTTTTACCTTTTTTTATATTAACTAAATTGCTATTACAGCTTGTGTTTGGTAGACTCAGGACTTGCTTTGGTCTGAAGCATACAGGAAAGCTATTATTATTTTAATTATTATTATTATTATTATTATTATAGGCTATTTTACCCACACCAACATGCGGGAGAGTGTTCATCATTGGCAATGCCTGTCACACAAAGTCAGCATTCACTGGGCTACCTTGTAGGTTATAATTTGTCTCCATACCAACCAGTTGCATCAATGATTCTTTCTTCTTACAGTATTTCCAGTATGACATAATGGTCAAGATTTATCATGCCTTGGAGAGTGATAAATAGCACAGTGATAAAGCACCAGCCAACCAGCTCCTAACTGTCATTTTTTAAACACAGCCTGTAACATGGCAGTTAGTAGCTGATTGGTTGGAACTTTATCACCATGCTATTTATCATTCTCCAAGGCTTGATAAATGGGGGCCTATGTCTCCTTCAAAGTGACCCCAATATTGGCTGGCACACCCTGTCACAACCAACATCATAAGAGAATAAAGAAAGATAGTCTCTATTTCTCATAGGCCTTTGCTACAGACACCAAATTTGACAGTCCATTAGGAGCTGTAACCTCTAGTCCAGAGTTTTCCAAACTCCGCCATTATAGTGCAGGTTTTAAGGATATCCATGCTTGAGCACAGGTGACTTAACCATCTATATTCAAGCATGGACATCCTTAAAATCTGGACTGTAATGGCAGACTTTGGGAAACTGCACTAGCCAATCCTGTCTTCAGATTTTGCAGGTGAGCTCTTGAGAAAGCTTTATGTATAGCACCAAAACAGCTGTAGACCATTGCTACTCTCTGTCCAGACACAGGAATATGGCTCCTTTAATAAGCATTATACTTACTATTGTCAACACTATGGCTTTTTATTGATTTTATAGGTACATATATAACATCTACAGTATGTTGACTTTTCTGGAAGTGAGGTGAGGTCCCTGTGCAAGCCTAACCTTTATGCATTTTCCCCATATCCATCTCTCTAAGTCTTTTTTGTCCATGGAGGGAAACAGGAGCACTCAAAAGAATAAGAAATATTCCTGCAACAGTCCATTCTTTGTGGAAAACAGGGTATATTGGGGGCAGGAACGTTTAACCACATGTTTTACCACAACAGGTATACAGTACTTTATGTACAGAGTGAACATGGAGTGTCTAATATTATATATGTGCTCACAATGTACAATAAAACCAAACATTACTTATAAAGTGTTCGGCTTGGTATCCCGGCTGTCCGGATGCTAGCAGACACATGACCAACACCAGCATCCCAACACTGAGAATGCCGACAGGGGACTGGGTAATTATTTTACCCCTCCCCTGTCCCCTACACTAACCCGCCTGGGGTGGCAGCTAGGGGTAAATCTCTGGGAGGGGAGGGGGGGGAGATGGCTAGGGCTAAGATCTTTTTTTTTGGGGGGGTAAAGGCTACCCCCCCTTCTAGTGCCTAACTCTAACCCCCCTGAGCCCTAACCCTAACAGTGACCCCAATACTTACCTTCGGTATGTTGGCAGTCAGTGTTCCGGCGCTGCGGTTCTGAGTGGTGTTGGGATTCCGGCATCGGTCCCCTTATAAATATATTTAACATCAGTATATTTGAGTGTATTGATCATTAAAGCCTTGCATTTAAAGGAAAATTAAATCGGGAAAAAAGGGTTGATAAATTGTTTTTGTGGGTGAATAGCATACAGTATATAATCAGATTTTTTTCATTACTTAAGCTCAATGTAAACTGGATGTGAATACAGGTTGAGTATCCCATATCCAAATATTCCGAAATACGGAATATTCCGAAATACAGACTTTTTGAGTGAGAGTGAAAAGGTGAAACCTTTGTTTTTTGATGACTCAATGTACACAAACTTTGTTTAATACACAAAGTTATTAAAAATATTGTATTAAATGACCTTCAAGCTGTGTTTATAAGGTGTATATGTAAACATAAATGCATTCTGTGCTTAGACTTGAGTCCCATTGCCATGATATCTTATTATGGTATGCAATTATTCCAAAATACCTCTGGTCCCAAGCATTTTGGATAAGGGATACTCAACCTGTACTACGTCTTACTATGCATGTTGCATATAACCAAAACAATTTCAAGCGTTTTCTCGCATTTACAGGTCCAATAAATGAGTATCAACAGGAAAAAATCATTATCACTGGTGAAATTGTGTGTTTTTGCTGGTAATACAGCTTTTTCTTGCGTTACCTTATACAGTATATGAAAGCTTGACCTCTAGCTGTAGCACTGATGGCGGAAAGAAGTGGGACAATAACAGAAAAATACCTGTTCTGCTATCACCATGTCAGGATAAGATTACATATTCTATAATACTTTCAATAAAGTATTTTATTTTAGGTGTTTTTGTTTACATTTTTAAACATTTGGATTTTTTTTTTTTTTTATATTAGTGGATCTGAAAGCCAAATCCAGCCTTACATGACCCGCTGTGCAGTACGTTATCTTGCTCCCAAATGTACAAATCTGCCTATTATATATAGGCTTGAGACTGACCCCGCAAAGTGGTAAGTTAAACAGACTTCTCAACGGGCAAGTATAAATCAAGCAATATTACTTGGTCCACTTTTATATGTGTGTGTGATGAGACATGCATGAGGAATGCTGAAAATAAGATACAGAATGAAAAGGCTAGGATCTAGATTTACTAAGCAGAGGCTTATTCAAGCTGCTGATTCTCAGCAGGTTTGATGCCAAAATAATTTTGACTCTAACAATGTGCTAATTGCACTTCAAACAGCAAATATTCAGCACTATTTGCTGTTTTCACATTTTTAATGAGGTTTTCCTTTTGCTGGATTGTGCCAGAAGGTACCTTTCTATGGTGACAAGAACCTACATGAGTCAAGTAACTGTATCTGAACTCTGAAGGTGACTTTTTTATTACTGTTAATTGCCATTTTACTCAATTATAGATGAGTGTAAAATATAATTTAATATTTAATTTGCTCAAAACTGTTTTTATTACCACAGTGAGCACTATTTGTTTTTTCTTTAGGTTTCCCATCTCCAAAGGATGACTTCCATGGGACTGAGGGGCAGATTTATTAAGCTCGGTGAAGTGAAAAAGTGGGAGGTGATGAAGGACCAGCCAATCAAATTTTAACTTCCATGGCACAGGCTGGGTTTGAAAAATGACAGGAGCTGACTGGCTGGTGCATTATCACCTTCCACTTTATCACTTCACCGAGCTTAATACATCTGCCCCTGAATTACAAGGTGGAATTATACAGTTCAATTTTGTATTATAGTAAAATTTATATAGTGTATTGTACTGTAAGTGAAAATCACAAAATTATAACCATGTTTGATTACTCAACAGAAAGACTTTTGCCATTGGCGCTAACACTAATATACTGAAAATCTCTTGAGTATAGCAAATAAATGCATGGGGATTTAGGTCAGATTTTTATCAAAACATTTAAGCTTGCAGCCTGTCATCGAGGGACCCCAATTCTCTGCAGGTCCCTACACTAGCATATATACCCAGCACACCATTACATTGCATTTAAATGTACTAACCTCTCAGATAGGGTGACATGTAATAGGATGAGATTTTTAGTAAGATTCCGAAATCACCCCCTATCGCATGTTTTGAAATCGTTAATTTTTTGTCGAAATCGCAAATGTAATAGAATGCGAATTCGGTACTGAAACATTCAATGTCATGCGATTTGACGTGATATTATGACCCGATAATGTGCGCTTTTCTGACCAACCAGAATACAGCAAGCCTGGACGATCATCACTACTTTGGGTTGTTGATAAAGTAGTGTACCCGATGACTGGTACAAACACCTGAAATGACTTTTCAGCACCCCAAAAGTGCATTCCACAACATTGTGGGTGGCAATGTGGGCCTCGTTATATTGGTGCTGTGAAGGGCCTTGTGGATTATGCAGAGGTGTCATGAGCCACGGTAGACACCCATACCCTGAATCCCCTACAAAACATAAGTTGTGGTTGTGAATGATTAATTACAGTGGTTTTCAGGTATTTGTTACACACTGAGGTATAGTTAATTACCAGACTCTAATAGTCAGTTATTATTATACATAAGCACAATCATTAAAGTAATGTAAGTTGACTTAATAGCACAAATAAGTGTGTTACTGACTAAATAAGCACACCATTATGGTTCAGGGTCGTGCTGCATTGTTAGGCAGTAAAACAGTACTTTTTAAGGGTGTAGTACTGCTGACTGGCGGTCAGCTTACCGACGCCGGGATCCCGGCAGCATACTGACGCCGGGATCCCGGCGGGGAGGGGCGAGTGCAGCAAGCCCTTTGCGGGCTCGGTGGCGACCTGCGGTCACCACGGGTTCTATTCCCACTCTATGGGTGTCGTGGACAACCACGAGTGGAAATAGTCCCTGTTGGTCGGCATGCCGACCATCGGGATAGTGACCCGTCGGGCTGGTGGAGGAGGTCATGTGACTGTCGGTCAGCTGACCGGCGGTCACATGAATACCACCCCTTTTGAAGAACATACTAGGAAACATATTAAAAGATAACTTGAATGTACCTACCAAGTAGCCATCCCTCAGGCATGTTGTGCTGCTGGAAGCGATTCCAAAGGGATGAGTGATGCAGGATATAGGCATCATGGCAAGACCCTGGGTAACCTGCAACCACACTGAGAATTCTTAGGTCAGCGTCACACACCACCTGCACGTTGAGGGAGTGATGCCCATGTCGATTGACAAAGACATACCCCCTCACGTGTACAAAGACATACCCCCTCACGTGTGGTGCCCGAATCCCAATGTGGGTGCAGTTTATGGCCCCCAGCACATTAGGGAATGCTGAGAGCCATTAGAATGCCACCTTCAGATCCTGCCACTCGGACTCAGAAATTGAGAATGTGATATATGTGCGCCACAGCTTCTTCAAGGCATATAACACTTGAGTTAAATGCCTTGAGAAAGTGGCTTGTGTAACCCCCAGCGACCAAGAGCCCACAGACTGAGTGGTGCCTGTGGCAAAAAATTGCAGGGCACATATTCATTTTTTCAGCCCAGACACTGCATAGTTGGCAGAGCCATATAACTCCAAATCATCTCTCACCTGCTCATATAAGCTGAAGAGGTTTGTGCAGTTCAGCTGAAACATCTCCACCACCTCTTGATCTGAGAGGGAGTCCAGGTACACCCTTACACGGTACATACGTGAAGCACGAAGTGGTCTGGGGACCTGGATCTGGTGCCCAGCCTGCGCCCTCCTCTTGCGCAGCTCCTCCAAACGTACAATATCACATACACACAACTTAACTCCTGACTGCAAAAACTCCATTGCTCAATCCCTCACAGGTGCCCTGGATGATGTAGGGGTATTTGTAGGGGTGTTTCTGATGAAAGTATGGTTCACCTGTGCAAAAGGTAACCCCTTTTTTTTGGGATGGTGGAAGTACTCCAAATCGCCTAGCTCTACCTGGTCTGTTTTGTGTGCGGTTTTTAGTAAATTTTTAAGTGCAATTTCCAAAATCGCATACTATTACATTTGCGATTTGTATACTTTTGAATGGGAAAACATCTGGATGTGATTTGAAGTGCGAAATAAAAACAACAGGTGAAAATGTGCGATTTTCTGTGGGAAAAATGCGAATTAGAGTGCAATTTGCATCCTATTACATTAACGAATTACTCAAAACAGACGATTTCAGCAGTTTTTTGACTAAAAGTCTCAAAAGTCTAAAAATCACATCCTATTACATGTCACCCATAGTGTACAAAGGGTAACCTCTGTACAGGGGCAGCTTGTAAGCCACGCCCAAGTAGGACTTTTATAGCCTTGACTGAAAGCCACCTTGATAGCAGTAGGCTCAATTTTAAAACAAAACATAAAAGAAATATGCCTAAGCTCAGTTTTGCGCATGCTTACATGTGCATGACAATCTTAAGGCTGTATATGTATACAAAACAGAAAGACTTTTGCAATCGGCGCTAACAATAATATACTGCAAATTTGTGTTTCTAGCAATAAATGCCTGGGAATTTTGTTTAGATTTTGGTCAAAACATTTAAGCTTGCACCCCATCAGTTGACTCCAATTCTCTGCAAGTACCTACACTAACATATATGCTAAACACACCAATACATTGAAGTTAAATGCACTCACCTCTCAGATATAGAAGGTAACATCTATACAGGTACAACATTTACATTGTTTTTGACACTACCATATGTCCAAAGCTCAATTTTAGATTGCAGCTCATGGCTGGTCATGCAAATCCATTGAGGTGGGAAATAGACCCATGTTGCGCTTACCACTGACCAGCACTAGAAAAAGGCCTTTTCACTATTTTTTAAGGAGGTAGGTTGAACCTCTTCTTCCTTGGATGCCCTTAAGCATAATCATCAGGCTGCTTTCAGTATTCCATATTTACACAAAATTAGCAGAGCTTTGCCCTTTCTTACATGGAAAGTTCTGTACTGTGTAACAAGAGTGGTAGAATTTCTACCATGGTTAACTTGCAAGCAGGATCCCCTTCCAGGCTACCATTTAAAGCAGTTTGAGGTGATCCTGCATGACTATGTGCATTGTACCTTGCTTGTCTTACTTTTGTTGGGGAAATTATTGTTAGTAATTAAGTGGACAATAACATGGACAAAACCAAACACATCATCTTTCCCCCATCCAGGGTCTCCTCCCTCCCTAATATCTCTGTCACTGTTGACAATACCATCATCCTCTCTGTTCCCCAACTCCGCTGCTTGGGCGTCACTATTGACTCCTCCCTCTCCTCAGTCTCTGGCTCAATCCTGTTGGTTCCAGCTATGCAGCATCGCTTGGATCAGGCCATTTCTCTCCCAGAGTGCGACTAAACTTATTATCCACTCACTGATCTTCTCACGGCTTAACTGTTGCAACATTCACCTCACTGGCCTCCCAAGCTCCCATCTTGCTCCACTTCGATCTATTCTCAACTCCACAACTCAACGTATCTTCGTCTCCCTCCGCTCTACATCTGCCACCCCTCTTCGTCCAAACCTGCACTGGCTTCCATTTCCCTACAGACTCCTCTTCCAACTCCTCACCCTCATGTACAAGACCCTCTCCAACTCCATTGTTCCAACCTCATCTCCCTACATAATCTCTCACGCCCACTCCTGTCAGCCAACGACAGTCACCTCTCCTCTACCCTGGTCACTGTATCCCATGTGTGACTCCAAGATTTTACCTGTGCTGTCCCTCTTCACTGGAATGAGCTCCCTCACTCTATTAGACTCTCCCCAACCTTGCAAAGCTTCAAACGGGTGCTGAAAACCCGCCTGTTCATCAAAGTGTACCCTTCCACATAGCCTAGTTTCGAGGCCACTCTCCCAACCCCCAGCCTCATGCCTTGGCCATCTATGCCTCGCTTACTTCCTACCATCAAGCTACCTTTTGCTTGCTTGCACCTCATGTCACCTGTCTGTCTCCCCACAGCCCCTAGATTGTGAGCTCCTTGGAGCAGGGCCCTCTTCCCTCCTGTTCCCACAACCCTCTTCTCTCACACTTCAATTACAGCTCTCTCCTATATAGCCAATATCTATACCTGCATCTCCTATCACTTATTACTGTTTATCTCTTCCAGTGGCTGCCTGCCTCTAGTAGTGTGAAGACAACTCCTTTGCTTTCTTTCATCTTAGTTGTAGTTTGTACTGAGAAATGTGTTGCCAATTGTTACCTGTGCTCTGTTTTAATTTTTCTGTTACTGTAATGTTAAATTCTGTGTAGTGTACCCTGAATTGTTCTAATGTTTGCAGTATGTACGGCACTGCAAAACACTTGTGGTGCCCTATAAATAAAATGTAATAATAATAATAATAATAATACAGGGATAGTTCATATATAGGGGTATATTTACTAAAGGTTGATTTTGAACAATGTCTGATCAATTAAAATCGATCTTAGTCAATGTTGGGCTTCCAGCATTAAAAACACATGTTTACTAACTAATTATTTTTTAATATTAATTTTGAATGTTATTGAAGGTGCAGTTTAGCCCTCGAAGACCAACATCCATTAAAAGTGTTTTTAATTGCTCTGAACCGGAAAAAAATGATAAAAATCGACCATTATATAATATACCCCACAATGTCCTAATTAAATATCCGTAGCATTACTCAACATTGCCCTCAAAATACAATACTGTATTTGCTAAAATGCTGAACAGAATTTGCTTGCATTCTGGTGCATTTGTCCTAATCCATAAAATGTTGCCCGACATATGCGTCCCCACTATGTCTTCCCACAGAGCCACAGGATCCATGACCCAGGTGCCAGATTTGAGGGGGCGCCAAGACGGGCGTAGCTACTCCGACATATCTATAGCTAATGTCCAGCTAGTGATTGTGACTGGGCTCTGTGCCTCCACCACTGGACTAATCAGCAGGGTACAGGCATTGAGGGGCTGATATCACCCTATTTGCTCTGTTCGCATGAGATCATGACAAATTGCTGCCTTGCCCTGGGTGACAAATATCCTAGTTTTGGCCCTGGAGAGGCATTGCTGGATTCCCTCAAGCCTTGTTAGCTGTGCGTGTACATATCTCTATTACCCTTCTCTGGCTGCATCCAGTCACATGGTCCCCATTTACCATGTTGACATTAATAATGTTGACACCATATTGTCGACACTAGAATTTTTACATTGGTCAATAAGTTTATAGGCACCAGGTTGACATCTTTAGAATGTTGACATTTTCACAATGTCAACATCTGAAATGTTGACATAGTCAGTATGCCGACAGATAGGTTTAGGTGCCATCAGGAGGGCTAAGACCAGGTGCAAGGAGAGGTTTGTGTTAGGCTGTAGGGGGAGGGGTGATTAAGGTTAGGCACAAGGGGAATGTTAGGGGTACGGATTAGGGTTAGGGCAGGTACACATATATTAGGTTGACATTCTCTAATGTATATCAACATGAGCACTGTTGACATAACATACCACACCATTATAAGGAGAAAAACTTCACAGAGGAGCCAAGACTTGTTAAATTGCAGTGTTAATGCATTAAGTGTTGCTTTGTTATAGGGCTATACTGTACATCAGTGACATGTAGGGAGGTATATGACTGGGGAGGCACTGGCTAGTACCACAGCTAACTTTACACACAATATATGAGCCCAATGGTTCATGTGGGCATTATACACAGGTGCAGCAGCATATACTGTAGTGCTGGAAATCTGGCGAGTTTTCATCTGAGATGCGTGGAAAAGGTAAGCCTGTCATAGACTTTTTACTCTAGAGTTTTGACTGTATATATATAATTTTATAACATATTCTTTGTATTATTCATATCATTTTTATATTCAAAACTCGCGTATACTGGAGTGTGACAGGAAAGACACTGCCTCACCTGCCTCATTTCACCACACGTCGCTGCTGTACAAATGAATTGTCAATAACAATAGCTCCCTAATCATGGGTCTGGGACTGAGGGTCGAAAGCACAAAGGTCGACACACCTTAGGTCGACGCCAATTGGTCGACACACCTTAGGTCGACATGGACAAAGGTCGACATGGACAAACGGTCGACAGGAACAAGGTCGACATGGAAAAAGGTCGACATGAGTTTTTTATGTTTTTTTGGTGTCGTTTTCTTCGTAGAGTGACCGGGAACCCCAATTAGTGCACCGCTTCGCTCGCCATGCTTCGGGCATGGTGCCTTCGCTTCGCTCGGCACACTTTACCGTTCCAATCGTAGTCCACGTGGATCGTTAAGTATGAAAAGGTTCAAAAAAAGAAAAAAATCGTGAAAAACTCATGTCGACCCTTTTTCCATGTCGACATTGTTCCTGACGACATTTTGTCCATGTCGACCTTTTGTCCATGTCGACCTAAGGTGTGTCGACCAATTGGCATCGACCTAAGGTGTGTCGACCTTTGTGCTGTCGACCTGGAGTCCGGATACCCTAATCATACTAGTAATTCCTTGAGACATTAGCAAAATACATATAAGTGATGCCTATTACAAATTGATAATTTCCCTTAACTCTTAAATGTGCTAAATAAAAGTTTTCTAATCATACTGGACAATGATATAATTTCAGGCATATTCCGTAGATCTTTTATTTATTTATTTTTTTATAGTAAGATGATTTCAAAGCAGATTAGGAAGTGATAATGTAAAACCATTGTGTTTGTGCAGATTTTCTTTAACTACAAACCTATTGACATGAATTTGGAAGACACGGGGTATTTCACGTGTCTGTCTGTGTACATGTGAAACCTGTATTCAAGCACAGCACGGGGAAGATTGGCTGCAGGCAGAAGCAGGCGAAGCGATGCCGGTGTAGAGATGGATTATTCCTGCAGCTTCTAATCCCCTCACTAAATCTGAAATTACTTCTCACAATGCAATCACAAATCACAAGCTGTTCCACACAACACTCTGGGAATAATTTATAGGCTTGTTGGTGTGACCCTTTTCTTGACAAACTAAAGATCTATTACTGGACAAGCTCGGGAAATGTGGGCTTCATATCTAATGTACATTGATCTCCTGACTGCTGATGATTAGGCAGGTTCAATCAGTGCTGTTTTTCTATTTAATGTATTTGCGATCTATTGATCAGGACATAGTAGATAACTGGCTTTGTCTTTAAAGTCCACCCTAATTAAAAATGAGCAAAGCTCATTATAGAAGCCTTTAAAAATTACATGTAGAGTGGCACGTAACATATGTTAATCCATTTCATCTCCAAGTTCAACCTTTGTTTCGCTATGTTGCACTAATTATAAATGTCCATGTTGCTGTATTTCTAGTCTATGAATGATAACAGTTATTGATTCTGCTGTGTGATGTTTCTGGGGTAAGACTAGGAAAATATATGGTCCCATATTGGAAGTGACATGAGACAAATTTTTCATGAAATGTCACTGATCGATAGGATGCAAATTGTGTACCCGCTGATGGTGGATCTTTCTAGCAGAAGTTCTATGCCAGGTATTCTAGTCATAAGTAGCTCAAAGTAGGCTCAAGTCCTCGCTTGATGTGCAGTGCACATGTTTGAACTAGCAAAGCCAGGTGACACATGCAGGAGGTGCCTACATATACTGTCTCAGATGCCTCCTGCTGCATTGCCATATGAAAGTACAATATACAGATGGAGCTGCACTCATCTGATGCGGCTCCATCGCAAACGTGCACTCCCGATTTGACTAGGCAATCCAGCGCCTAGCCCCGCTACGGGAGTTATAGAGCTGTTGGGTTGGTACAAAGCGCAACAATAAATAGGATCCCGTTTCAGGTGCTGCTGGTACCTATAGAGTTGTCCACACTCTTGTTAGTGATAATGTCGATATTATCTTAAACCATAAAGCTATACCTTTAAACACACTTTTACCATGGAGCCACTGCGGCCGCTAGACTTAATACACACGCTACGTACTTTGTACGCTATTTGCGTACAGAGTCCCGTACCTTGTACGGACTTAGAGTACAAACGCCGCGCTGGGGGTACAAAGTACACACAGCGCGCACACACTCTTGATATACTTTAAACCTTATTCGTAATGCAATGCAATGATATTATTACATTCTAAACCTTATGCAGCAAAGCACTGCAATGATGTTACACCTTAAACATTATGCAGCGCTGACGGTATAAAGTACCCGTAGTGCATACACACCTTATCAATACACTCTTAAACCTTATACAGTTAGGTAATGTAATACGCTTTAAACCCTAGCAGGGAAAAGAGGACACAACACCGATTTGTAGTTAAACACTGGGCTCCGAAACCTCAGCGTATATATCTGGAAGGGGATAACAATACAATTTATACACTACAGTATACAACAGAGTAAAATGGCTACAGTCAATGTACATACGTGAGAATATTCGCTCGCGCAACCTGGTCCAGTCCTCCGCTAATCAGGTAGATAGCGTTCAGAGTCTTCTCACCGGCCAGGCAGCAACAGGATTTTTATACACTACTTCCAAAAGCAATACAATGGATACTGTAATCCCTTTTGTCCATTGGACACAGAGATGCATCTTTACATTACAGGAGAGGTCATAGGTTGATTTGAAAAGGTGGGCAATGTCTTTCTCAACTGCTCTTGTGGGTGGTCTCCTCTGGATTCCCGCTGCATACATAATATACAGTAAATACAGTTTATATCTATATTCTACTTCTGCACATAACTATACGCAGGAACATGCGATCTTCCTCTAACCAACACCGGAATGTTACCCTTAAAATACCCTACAGCTGGATACTAGACATCACCTTATAACCTTAGTCTGTCCCTTCCTATCATGCAAAGGCGAATCCCTTAGTCCTGGAATCATTTAAACTGTTGATACTTGCTGATGTGGTGCAGGGGGCTATGTGTACAATGTGCACTATTTGGGTTAAATATGTAATGTTTTGATAACCCTCTATGCGCTCACAAACTCCGCCGTAAATACCCATACCACGCGCAGGACCGCGGGAGCGATCATACGCAAATTGCGAATATGTGCACACACGGCGGAACAAGTGCACGCGCAGCGGGCATGTGTGTGTGGTTAGTACGTGGTGTATGTACTGGAATATTTTTCAACTTTGACAGTTAGCAAATGGTAAATAGGGTTTTTTGGTACCTGCGCTTACCAATGCATGTTGTCAAATGTATCAAAAATGTATAATCAGTATATAATAAACAGGTGTCTGTGTTTTCTGCTAATACTTTTATTCAGTCACAATGCTGAGTATCAGTCAGAAAAAAATTATATAAACACATATAAACATCAGATGAAAATAACAATTTTGCAAGCTAGGTTCTTACACATAATATGTTAATTTTAAGTGCGTGGTCAGAATGTCCGTATTCCGTAGTGCACAAAGTTTATATCTAGTGCAGTTAATTGGTTTAATACAGTTCGCAGTCTATTAGGGGTGCAATGTTGACCCTTTGGTCTGGGAATCCCCACTTGATGATAGAAAAAGAGTTTTTAGTCTGAGGGGGGTCGTGTTCTTAATTTTGTTGGGTGCCAACTGACCTACCAGTATATTTTTTGTTTGTGGGAGGAAACCGGAGTACCTGGAGGAAACCCATGCAAGTACGGGGAGTATATACAAACTCCACACATGGTGGGAATTGAACTCACGACCTCAGAGCTGCGAGGCAATGATGCTAACCATTTCACCACCTGTACTGCCAATACATGCCGTACATAGTCAATATCTCACCATGTGAATGCCCCTATAGCCTGGAGAAGTGATAAAGCAGTGATAAGTGGAACGTGATAACGCACCAGCCAATCATTACGGGTTTGAAAAATTACAGTTAGGAGCTGATTGGCTGGTACGTTATCACCTTTCACTTATCACTTCACTGCTTTATCTCTTCACCAGGCTTACTACATCTGCCCCATGGTAATTTAGAGGCATCTGCAACTTTCATCGTCAAAGAGAAGGAGCACTGGTGGAATAACAAATGTACAGTTTATTTTGATCTTCAGTCTGTTTCATTTTAGCAGTGTCTGTGTGTGCAGATGGTCAGAGCTCAGTTAAACCATTTTTATTTTTCACCATCAGTCAGCATGGCTAAGTCTGTAAATCAGAGACGTGGAGTCCTACTTGCCATGTTAATTGCACTGTAGAGTAACACAGCAAACTGATCTGTATGATTTTAGCACTATTTTTAGGACTCAATTACACAGTTCAATAAGACGTTTAGTAGGCAAAACAGTCTGATTAGGCACTTAATTTACCACAAAACTCCTCGTTGGTAGCTGTATGTTCATCTTACTCTGTGCCAATCTCTTCAATGAGCTCTAATCTGACTTGACTTATTTAAAGTACAGTAAATCCTGATCTCAAAGTACTCAATTTGTCTTAAAGGTGTACCTGTATGCTTACAGTAATTGGACAGTAAATATGGATTAAGAATAAGGACAGATTATACAGGATCATTTTTAAGTACGGCAACAGCTGTGAAATGTTGCATTTTCTCTTTTCCAACCAGAATTTTAAATTTAAAAAACAGCAATACTATTTAATGTTGTCTGTGGGTTTTTTCTAGTGCCAGAGCTTCAGGGAACCTTGTATCTATAAAATATTTATAATATAAAAATTGCCTCATTGGATTGCATGCGTGCATGGACCTGGAACCTAAAGTGCACAGCAGGCACAAACGATGACTGGATTAATGTTGAGGGGTAACATGTGTTATATGTTGGCTGCATATTAAATACTGAACTACAAAGGGTACTCTGAAGTACTGTGTATACTTACATCAGAAAGAGGGACTAGTGATTATACTATTAGAGATGGAGGTCTGCTGCATACCCTTCCCATTAGAGGGTTCTGTCAATTGTTTATGGGGTTGGTGAGGCCGCATTGTATATGAATATTCCACTTTTTCATAAAAGTCATAAAAAAGTAGAATCAACCCTACCCCAGGTACAGCAAACTTGCTACCTTTATATACACACATTTTCACCTCTTCCAGTTTACCTACTCACATATTATTATTATTATTATTATTATTAGTAGTAGTAGTAGTTGTAGTAATAGTAGCAGAAGCAGTAGTAGTTATAGTAGTAGTAGTAGCAGCAGCAGCAGCAGCAGCAGCAGATAGAGTAGTAGTAGCAGTAGTGGTAGAGGTTGCAGTAGCAGCAATATTAGTTGTAGTAGTAGTAGTAGCAGCAGCAGCAGAAGTAGTAGTAGTAGGAGCAGCATTAGTAGTAATAGTATTAGTAGTAGCAGCAACATTAGTAGTTAGAGTAGCAGTAGCATCAGCAGCAAGAATAGTAGTAGTTGTAGCCATAGTTGTAGTAGTAGCAGCAGCAGAAGTAGTAGTAGTAGCAGCAATATTAGTATCAGCAGCAGTAGTAGTAGCAGTAGCAGTAATAGTGGTAGTACTATAGTAGTAGTAGCAGCAGCAGTTGTTGTAGCAGCAGTAGTAGTAGTAGCAGCAGCAACATCATCAGCTGTAGTTGTTGGAGTATCAAGAGCAACCATAGTAGTAACAGTAGTAGCAGCAGTAGTTGTAGTTGTATTAGTAATAGTAGTAGTAATAGCAGAAGCAGTAGTAGTAATAGCAGTAGTAGTAGTAGTAGTAGCAGCAGCAGCAAGAGTAGTTGTAGCAGTTGTGGTAGAAGTTGCAGCAGTACTAGTAGCAGCAGAAGTAGCAGTAATAGTAGTTGTAGTAGTAGCAGCAGCAGCAGCAGCAGTAGTATTAGTAGTTGTTCTTGCAGTAGTAGCAACAGCAGCAGCAATAGTAGTAGTATCAGTAGTAGTAGTAGTAGTAGTAATAATAGTAGTAGTAGGAGCCAAAGTTGTAGTAGTAGCAGCAGCAGCAGCAGCAGTAGTAGTAGTAGTAGTAGTAGTAGTAGTATCAGCAGCAGTAGTAGAAGTATTAGAAGTAGCAGTAGCAGTAATAGTGGTAGTACTATAGTAGTAGTAGTAGCAGCAGTTGTTGTAGCAGCAGCAGTAGTAGTAGTAGTAGCAGCAGCAGCAGCAACATCATCAGCTGTAGTTGTTGGAGTATCAAGAGCAACCATAGTAGTAACAGTAGTAGCAGCAGTAGTTGTATTAGTAATAGTAGTAATAGCAGAAGCAGTAGTAGTTATAGTAGTAATAGTAGTATTAGCAGCAGCAGCAGCAGCAAGAGTAGTTGTAGCAGTTGTGGTAGAAGTTGCAGCAGTACTAGTAGCAGCAGAAGTGGCAGTAATAGTAGTTGTTGTAGTAGTAGCAGCAGTAGGAGCAGCAGCAGTAGTATTAGTAGTTGTTCTTGCAGTAGTAGCAACAGCAGCAGCAATAGCAGTAGTATCAGTAGTAGTAGTAGTAGTAGTAGTAGTAGTAGTAGTAGTAGTAGTATTAGAAGTAGTAATAATAGTAGTAGTAGGAGCAGTAGTAGTAGTAGTAGTAGTAGTAGTAGTAGTAGTAGTAGTAGCAGCAGTAGTAGCAGCAGCAAAAGCAGTAGTAGTTATAGTAGTTTCAGCAGATAGAGTAGTAGTAGCAGCAGTAGTGGTAGAAGTTTCATCAGTAGTAGTAGCAGCAGCAGCAGTAATAGTAGTTCTAGTAGTAGGAGCAGCAGTAGCATTAGTAGTTGTTCTTGCAGTAGTCGCAGCAGCAATAGTAGTAGTAGTAGTAGTAGCAGCAGCAGAAGTAGTGGTAGTAGCAGCATTAGTAGTAATAGTATTAGTAGTAGCAGCAGCATTAGTAGTTAGAGTAGTAGTAACAGTAGCATCAACAGCAAGAATAGTAGCAGTTGTACCCGTAGTAGTAGTAGTAGTAGTAGTAGTAGTAGTAGTAGTAGTAGTAGTAGTAGTAGCAGCATGAGTAAAGTAGTAGAAGCAGTAACATCAGCAGCAATAATAGTAGTAGTTGTAGCCATAGTAGTAGTGGTAGTAGTAGTAGTAGTAGTAGTAGTAGTAGTAGTAGTAGTAGTAGTAGCAGCAGCAGCAGTAGTAGTAGTAGTAGTAGTAGTAGTAGTAGTAGTAGTAGTAGCAGTAGCAGTTGATGTAGCAGTAGTAGTAGCAGCAACATCAGCTGTAGTTGTTGGAGTAGCAAAATAATCAGTAGTAGTAATAGTAGTAGTAGCAGCAGCAGTAGTAGTAGTAGTAATAGTAGCAGCAGTAGTTATAATAGTTGTAGTAGTAGCAATAGTAGTAGTTGTATTAGTAGTAGTAATAGTAGGAGTAGTAGTAGTTGTTGTAGTAGTAGTAGCAGCAGCAGCAGCAGCAAGAGTAGTTGTAGCAGTAGTGGTAGAAGTTGCAGCAGTAGTAGTAGCAGCAGCAGAAGTAGCAGTAATAGTAGTTGTAGTAGTAGCAGTAGGGGCAGCAGCAGTAGTATTTGTAGTAGTAGCAGCAGTATTATTAGTAGTAGTAGTAGCAGCAGCAAAAGTAGCAGCAGTAGTAGTAGCAGCAGCAGCAGCAGCAGAAATAGTGGCAGGAGCAGGCATTAGTAGTAATAGTGTTAGTAGAAGCTGCAGCAGTAGTAGTTAGAGTAGTAGTAGTAGTAGTAGTAGTAGTAGTAGCAGCAGCAGCAGCAGCAGCAAGAGTAGTAGTAGTAATATTAGTATCAACAGTAGTAGTAGTAATAGTGGTAGTACTATAGTAGTAGCAGCAGCAGTAGCAGTTGTGGTAGCAGTAGTATTAGCAACATCAGCAGTAGTTGTTGGAGTAGCAAGAACAACAGTAGTAGTAATAGTAGTAGCAGCAGCAGTAATAGTAGCAGTAGTTATAATAGTTGTAGTAGCAGCAGTAGTAGTAATAGTAGTAGTAGTAGTAGTAGTAGTAGTAGTAGTAGTAGTAGTAGTTGCAGTAGCAATATTTATAATAGTAACAGTAGCAGCAGCAGCAATAGCTATAATATTTGTAGCAGCAGCAGTACTAATAGTAGTAGTAGCAGCAGTAGAAGTAATTGTAGTAGTTGTAGTAATAGTAGTAGAAGCAGTAGTAGTAGTTATAATAGTAATAGCACAAGCAAGAGTAGCAGTAATAGTAGTTGAAGCAGTAGCAGTAGGAGCAGCAGCAGTATTAGTAGTATTAGAAGCAGAAGTAGTAGTAGTAGTAGTAGTAGTAGTAGTAGTAGCAGCAGAAGTACTGGTAGGAGCAGCATTAGTAGTAATAATAGTAGTAGTAGTAGTGGCAGCAGCAAGAGTAGTAGTAGTAGTTGTACCAGCAGTAGTAGTAGTAGTATCAGCAGGAGCAATAGTAGTTGTAGTAGTAGTAGTATCAGCAGCACTAGTAGCTGTAGTGATAGTACTATAGTAGTAGTGGCAGAGGTAGTAGTAGTAGTAGTAGTAGTAGTAGTAGTAGTAGTAGTAGAAGAAATATACTAGCAGAAGTTGTAGTTAGAGTAATAGTAGTATCAGCAGCTGTAGTAGTATCAGCAGCAGCAGCAGTAGTAGTAGTAGTTGTTGTTGTAGTAGTTGTTGTAGTAGTAGTAGTAGTAGTAGTAGTAGTAGTAGTAGTAGTAGTAGTAGTGGTACCACAATAGCAGCAATAGTAGTAGCAGCAGTAGAAGTAGTTGTAGTAGTCGTAATAGTAGTAGAAGAAGCAGTAGTAGTTATAGTAGTAGTAGTAGTAGTAGTAGCAGCAGCACAATCAAGAGTAGCAGTAGCAGAAGTTGCAGTAGTTGTAGCAGTAGGAGCAGCAGCAGCAGCAGTAGTAGTAGTAGTAGTAGTAGTAGAAGTAGCAGCAGTATTAGTATTAGAATCAGTAGTAGCAGTAGTAGTGGTAGAAGCAGAAGTAGTGGTAGGAGCAGGATTAGTAG